>NC_068402.1:20484244-21091856 GCF_023724105.1 Carassius gibelio | reverse complement strand
TACACCCCTTAACATATTGTGATGCACTGTCCGGCCGGAGCGACGATACATAAACATAGAACCCATTGTAAACGTGATATAAACATGATATCTAGTCGTGTCCGCTTTCCGAAGGTCAAACAAAGTAGTTTTCGCTTTCTTAATGAAACAGCATCACACACTGCAGCCTTGAGGGGTGAAGACCGGAGGCCTAGAGTGAGCAGAGGCTGGCTTGAGTGAGCAGAGGTGGGCCGGCTCAAAAACAGCAGATTCTACGAAGGAGCGCCGTTGGGATTGCGGCAACCACATGTGACAACTCCGGACTGGACTCCGCTTCATCCACGGTGAAAGCCCATCTAGCGATCCACAGAGTAAATTTATATATTTCCTGAGTGACCAGCACAGATCAGCTCCAGGCATGACAAAGTGGATATCGTCCTCTTTTGGAAGGCCAAACAAAGTAGTTTAGCTTTAACAGTAAAACACACTGGTCTATACGACATGGCGGAGGCGACAACAACAATACAACAATGAGAATTAAAGGTACTCTTTCTTTCTTTGCATGAACATCTGGGCGGTGTTATGCAAATCTTCCCACATACTGACGTCAAGATTTGGGGGAGTGTTAGAACAAGCTGTTTTAGGGGGGTGTGGATGTGAATTATTTTATAAAGAATATCTCTTTGGATTTGAGACTTTAATCTTTGCAACATTACAGATGTTCTTTATGCACCAAGAGCTTTTAACTCTCCAAAGAGAAAGGACTTTTTTTATTGCATCGTATGACCCCTGTAAACTGATCAAACATGACATTCACATTCAAATCTTATTTGAGCACCAAATCAGCCTATTAGAAAGATTTCTGAAGGACCATGTAACTGAAAGCTGGAGTCATGTCTGCTGACTTTTAAGTGGTACTGTAAATTAATACAAATTTAAATTTTTAATATTTAATAATTTTATGAAATAATATTATAATAAAATAACTACCAATCAATCTAGTGCTATTGTTCCTTTCTAAAAGAATCATTCAAGAAATTCAAATGTGAATCATTAGTCAAATGTGACATTGTGTCATTTACCATGAAGCGTGACAGTGATGAAAAGGCTGATCTACAGTAAGCAGGTCTATCAATAGAGCTCCAGCTGTCTCTGATAGGTCAGCCACTGAATAAGCATCCTTACAGAGGAATACTCAGCAAATCATCACTCATTGGCACATCGGAGCATGCACACACACAACTGACTGTAGAAAAGAAGGGAGTCAAGAGAAGCAGGTACTAATGGGTTTAAACCAAACAGCAGTGAATTACATGTTCCAGCGACAAAACCTTACCACCCACTCACACACTCACAGATAATAGAACAAACACATACACATGATTACAAACAGAATGGGCAGGAAAAATATTTAGCAAAAGATTTCTGACCCATGAAAAATATTCAAATAATCTGATTTATGACGACAAGTTTAGACCAGGTTGTTCAGTAAATGAACACTACAGTACATCCTATTGATTTATTGTCACAATTAATTAATATTTTGGTCGTATATTCACTAAAGACATGTATATATCTGAGAAAACATTAAAGTCTATTTTCAGAGTCTTTTGTCAAACTGATTTAATCAATAGTGCACTAGTGAGGTTCAATCCATTGTGTAAATCTTTAAGAGCATGCAAAAATAATTCACCGGCTGACATGACTGATGTGCCAGTCGGCCCAAATTGACCAGTGGTCTAATGGAGCGACTGTCACTGAAATTGATCAGTCTGGAAGATTTGTCTGTTGGTCAGTTTGATTGACTGAACAGTCATACCTTAACCAGCCCTTTCTGGGGCCAGATCTGAATGGGCTCCACCTGCTGTGGGGTCTGAGTTTAGATGCCATGGTGTTGAGGAAGACCTGCAATCTGAAAGACACAAGCAAGACAGAGACTATTACACTCTATTAAAGGTGTATGTGATTTCTGCACCATTAGTGGAATCAAAAAGGAACTGCAAAAATGACAACAAATTAAATCCAACAGAAGATATATGCTATTATTATTTTTCTGGCTTGTTTTCTTGAGATCATAACCTGTGTTCCTCTATGTGTTTGGAAACAATCATTCTATTGTAATTCCATTTGGTGCAATTGTTGTGCCACATTCTATCACCTTGTATCAAAATGTCCTTTTTAAAACAAAGCACATTATAGCGATTCTAGTTGAGGAAAAAAATATATCTTATTACTACATTGTATTGCTTAGGAATGACTGAATATTTTATGGTCCTTCGCCTTCCACAGACTCTATAAATTAGACCACTGAACTTGATCGTGATTGCTATCAGGATGTGAAAAGACTTTCAATTGGCTTAAAAAAAATGTGTTTGAAACAAATGACATACCCTGCTTTTAATGTGGCACTATGTCTAACATCCCTTGTTCCTAAAAACCTTGTTCTAAATATTAATGATGTTAAATGATAGCAAATTTTGACCAATGTACTCAAACTCTAGATAATTTGTTGCTCTTTTTTAAATGTCAAACAGATAACGTTATCTTGGAAGGTTTTTTTTTTTTTTATAGGTCACCACTATAAAAGTTTACCCAACTATAATGACTTTTGTAATTCTCAGAACCCTGGAAATGTGAAACGGATCCATTTGGCAATTTCATCTTTGGTTATATAATATTATCTGTGACATATTTTTAAATACTTTAAATGTCATATTTACATATGCAACATTCATCCAAATGCTGTTATGTAGGATTTCTAATCAATCACTGAAGTCAAGAATCCATTATGGTCCAAGGGCAACACAATCTTGAATGAAACCGTGATTAAATAAATGAATGTTCTACAGGCACTTCTGATGCTGTGGGTTTCAATGCAAATGTACATTTATAAGCCGTCGGAACCTCTGCTTTCAATATAATATTTAAACAACACTATTGAAGATATGCAGGAAAGGTGAGGTGTTAAGTGGAACTAGCTGCTTTAAATGAAGGTACTGATGGTTGGGTTAGACAAGTAATCCCGATTAAGGTTTGCGGAGTGAATAAGGGGAGAGGTGGGTTAAGTGCTAGGGTGAAACAATGTTAAATGAACTACAGAGCAGGCCTGGCTGGGACCAGCTGGCCACACGACCTCTTTCACCTCCCCCTCTCACCAGAAAAGCTTTAAATGAGAGTGCTGATAGATGAAGGCTACAGAATAGCCCGATAATAGTGTGCATGCATCAATTAGACCAGAGCATGAAGAGAGAGAAAGACATGAGAGATTTATTTACCTTTGACTTTCTGCTATCAGGGTCACATGAATGACCACATCGTTCTCAATGGGACCCTGCATGAAACAAGCACAGAAGATGTATTAGAAAACTTTGGGTCTCAATGGAGAAGACTCAAAGGCAAGGGCACAGAGTGTAAAATCCATTGCCCGTGAGTTTAGGAGTGTGTGACTTCACTAAAAATGGAGAGAGAGAGAGAGAGAGAGACCTTAAAAGTGAAAGAAAAGTCAGAGCAGTTAAGAGTACAACAGATGACTGGGTGGTTGAAGGGAATAGAGGAAAACAAGCTTCATTGAGAGAGAGAGAGAGAGAGAGAGAGAGAGAGAGAGAGAGGGAGAGAGAAGGAGAGACTGTGGATAAAGACGAGGGAGATGATGGTGGATCAGAGCCCTGATTCTTTATGCTAGCTCATTACAGTTGTTTGGGCTGGATGATGTAGTAATTTCGCTGAGATAATGAGCTGCTGATTGCTGAAGGCTTAGGTTGGTTCATATCAATCAGCAGCTAAAGCCCTCTGCCTGCACACAGAGGACAGCCAGCCTCCATTTAAACCTTCCACTGCCACAACTCCTGAACGGCAAGAGCATCTTAGCAGCTAATTTGTCTTGTTTTCTTGAGATCACAACTTGGGGGCTTTGCTATGTTTCAAAACAATCATTACTTCTGCCGTTCTGGTCAGTGCTATGGTCAAAGAAATAATAACCAGGGTTTGCAGGCACTTTTCTTGGAAAAATGAATGGCACATATCCAACATCCTTCGAAGCCTCCAAAAACTGTAATATTAACCAGCTAATATAAATAACACACCTTCAAATGCGCTAGGATGTGTCAAACGTCGAGATAGACAGATCTATTAGTCTAAATGGAAGATGGTAATATATTTGTGGCGTAGGCTGTTTGTCTCAACTGTTGTTGTTTGCTTCCCCTGAAACGGGGGAGATAAGTGCTCGGGGAACAGGGCAAATCACAGCTTTGGGTTAAATGACATATTGGCACAGCCAGTTTGTGGAGGCAGTGCAGTGAGTCATCACAAGGACTGATCAACAGAGACTATACATGCTAATTCTGCCCTGCGTGAGGGCTGCAGAGGAGGATGGTATTTTGTTCAGGTGGATGGGAGCAGGTTCAAGCTGCCCTTGATGGATGGGATGTCAATGTCTGGGTATGTTGTTAATTTGTGACAGGTGCAGAAGTATTCAAAAAGTGAAAAGGTGGCGTGAAACTTCAGTAGTTTGCACTGCGCTATTGAAACAATTTGGAGAGATATTAAATGGCAGGGTTAAAGTCGGTCATCTATGTACCAAAAATAATTGCAAAACAATCAATGGCAAAAGCATCAACATTAACATTTAAGCATTTGCCAGACGCATTTGTCTAAATGCTGGAATACACTGCAGGGGTGAAAGTCAGGACAGAAAATGGGAACACTTTTAAGGCAACATACACATGGAGATGTTGAAAATGGTTCCAGAGAAAAACTGGGCTTCATGCACACTATTCAGGATCACACAATACCAGACTGTCAAGTTGTTAGAATACAACAAACTCACAAGAAACACGCACCTTGTTGCTAGGAGACTCATGACAGATGAAAACAATGTGTGTTCTAAAAGTGGCTCAAAATATCAAACATATCTGAAACCCACCGAATGAATGGAATCATGGTCTGAAGCTTAAAAAAAAATCTGAATATGTTTCGCTATATGCTACGTGGTTCTCTGTAAAAATCTGTCAACTCTGACTGCCTAAAACCTCCATACTGGCTTTGACTTTCAGCAGCTAGTGTTGAGTCCTTCAGACCGCAAATCGAGGCAAAAATGTACGCAACAGTCATTTAGTGAATTCCCAGCCTTGACAATACATTTAAGATACATGTTTTATATATAAATACTTTAGTTTAGGGACCAATTCTCACTATTACTAGTTGCTTATTAGGATAGTATCATATTGGCTAAAGCACATTTGCATTTATTAATTTGGCAGATGAGGAATACATTAAGCGATTGAGGAATACATTAAGCGATTTACTAAAAGTTGGCAATAAACACGAGAAGTGCCTGCTATACAAGGTTTCAGTCGTCGTTCAAATAGTAAAAGCCAGGACAGGAAGGGATAAGGATAAAGAGAACAGAAAAAGTGAAGGCATAGGTTCTTTTTTCTTTTTTCCCCTTTCTTTTATTGTATTCTACTTTTTTTATTCGTATTAATTTATTTTATGAAGAGGCAGTTAGATGCTCATAGAAGAGATGATTTTTTGGTTGTTTCTTGAAGATTGTGAGAGACTTGGCTATCCTGATGGAGTTTGGTAGGCCATTCCACCAACAGGGAACAGCGAAAAAGAACATCCTGGAAGTGATTTTGTGCCTCTCTGTAATCATACTAAATATTAATGCCTTATTCTGCATGACCATAATTTAGATCCCTTAATCCAACCCCATCCCTTAACAACTACCTTACTAACTATTAATAAGCAACACATTAGGAGTAAGGACTGGTCCCCAAGCTCAAGTGTCAAACATGTAAGCTACAGGAATAATTGTTTCCATTGTTTCTGTTGTTGATCATATTAGAAAATGTATTTAAAATTAAACTTCAGTTTTGGTAAAATAAAAATGAAATAAAAAACTGCCAGTGTGTATCTGTGGCATTTCTTTGTTTTCTTCTCTATTTTTATATATATATATATATATATATATATATATATATATATATATATATATATATATATATATATATATATATATATATATATATGTATATATATATATATATATATATACATATATATATATATATATATATATATATATATATATATATATATATATATATATATATATATATATATATATATAAAGTGAGTACCAGGCAGCAAACCTCATTAAACTGGAACAAAAGATACACAAATGCACATCTTTTCTGACAGCGAATCTGTCCGAATCTGTCTTCCTCTAAATATAATAATTTGTAGACCAAAAAAATAAAAAAAATATTGAGGCTAAAGGCTCTATTAGTATAATTAATGTATTCTGTATCGGCAAAGAAGCACAAATTATGGTATCACATGTTAATACTGGTATTTTGATAACTAACACAGCTATGTGATAATCATATTTATATTCTATGGTATTAATGATACTTAACTTGAAGTTATTCTACGGTATAATGGTACAGACTGTAATCAGGGTAGCACCATATTTAAGTTTTGACATGAATGAAACTGAGACTGTGAGAGATAGAAGCACTTAGAGTACTGTTGTTTAACAACTAATCGATTGTTCAGACAAAACTTTTAAAAGTTGTGAGTTGTTAAAATTTACATGATCTCAGACCTTTATAAACTGCATGCCATTGTAAAGTGGCACACAGACTTGTTTCCTTCCATGTTAAATCATTATTGCGTCTAACCTTAACTAAGGTCTATAGTCCAAACATTTTTTTTTTTTTTTTTTTTTTTTTTTTTTGTGATGACAAGTAATTTTAAAACAAGGGAGCATCTTTCCAACATCTGGAGCTTTCACAAATCCAATGCAGTCATACATTGACAGGCTTAGACTCTAACAGTATCTAGGTTAAGACTGACTGCGGTGTAAGCTGCCCCTGCGTGCTGAGGAAATTTCATATCTGATGTAAAAGATCACTTGCAAAAACTCCCCTTCGGCAGCTAAGTGATGTTTTTTACCGAGTCTGGAGCTGCTAGAATCAGATGGGATCACTAATGGCAAAATTCTACAGCTTGTGAGTGAATCACAAAGGTGTAAAAGTACAGACTAATGAAATGCTATTACTGATGCCTCAGATGCAATATACCATAATAGAGAGATCACATTTCATGTTATTACAGTGTTCTTTTTCTGCAGACAGTAGCAACTACAAAACCAAAAACTTAATGTAAAGCAACATTTTACACAACAAACGGCTCATGTGGCAGCAAATACTGTTCTATTTTGACAGTCTCAAATAAGCAATTTTTACTGATTCCATTCTGCTTATAACTGAATGCAAATGTAATTGAGCTATGGAGATTCTATGCTGTTCTCTTTGATTCTATTCTCATTGCAAACACAATGTAACTGTAAAGATTCTATTCCAATCGGGCAGTCTGAAATAAGCTCCTTTTTCCTGAATCCATTTATGTGACAAATCAATGCAAACCTAATGGACTGTTTCTTGGAGATATGATGTGGATAAAAGAAATCTGGCAGATTCACATTCCCTTTACAGTTTGTTCTTCAACTGCTCTTCTGCCAAAAGGCAAAAACATTGACTTATGTGAACTGCTGCTCTTTAAGATGTCTACTGTTCCTTAAAGGATCAAAATTCGAAGAAGTGACTTATCAATATTAAACCCAAGAGCTGACAAGTTTGGAGGCTTTGCACATTTTAGGCTTACACATTTCATGTTATAAAGCACCCCATCAGGCTGAGGGATGTAGAGAGACAGACTATTCTAAAGTCTGAGACCACATTTAAAATATAGGATTAAAAATTTTATTTATACCTGGAAATAATATGCTATAGGATTTTAAAAAACGATGTACCCCACTGTATTGACAAAAAAACACTCTCTGAAGTAGAATGGAAAAATTGCTTACTTTTTTAGCTCCATTCCACTTCTTACAATAGAGTCAAGGGGCTTTCTATGCAACCGTGCAAGCCTGGCCACAATCACCTTAAAGAAATTGAAAAGGTTGGGGATTGGACTTTTGAGAAGGTGGGAGTGTAATTGTGAACAAAGGCTTGCTGTGAATTCGATACACATCTCCCTTCTCTAGAAGGACCACCGATATATATTAGATCTAGTCAGCAAACCTTATGACAAGAAGAAGAAAAAAATCAATTTATATTAAAGCAAGGCAGGTTAAAGCCTCAGGAGCCTGGTGCTTGTCAGTGGTGTTGTATGTGATGTAATTCCCATAAAGATGCAGTGTGTGGAGTGAGAAGAGATAAGGAAGCTGATTACTAATACCTGTTGGGCTGCTCTATGGGACAGTCTGTGCAGAGCTGTTTCAGAAAAAGCCTAGGAGTATGTTTTCAAGTCTCTGATAAAACACAAAGTCACTAGAGTAATTTGAAAGAAGATGACTCAGAGGTAACCTTGACACTTTTTTTTATTTATTCCACAGGCTCCCTATATAATAATCATCAAACATCACTAAAGCACAATAAAAAGGCTTTGGGTTCAGATGTACTTTTGCATCTCTCTGGATAAAGTAAATCAAAAATTCTGTTTCTATATTCCACTTTATTAAAACTGACTGACAGGTTATTGGGGTCTTTAATTTGATTTTCTAGAGGTCTAGCCTTGGTCTGGGTCTTGGGGGTGGGGGTCTGGTGTTAGTTTGGGTCTTAAAGGTTCTTTACCCATAAACCCTCAGATCTTACAATCTCATAATTCTGTACATACAGTACTTGCACGTTGACTACTAAACAAAGCTTGAGCAACATTACATATTTAGAGGTGACATATGCCAACATACTCTTGCAGTGAAATACACTTGATACGTTACAGCATCAGAGTGACACTGGATTTGGATTCTCATACTATGAAGTCTGGAGTTATAATAAATGAGTGAGTGACACACAAGTGATATCTTGCCACATTCTTCACGTCTTCTGGCTGTCGGTGATAAACATACAACACATCCGTCACCACACTGCACACGTTTGAGAAATGACTTCCAGCTCCAACAACAAATATGTTTCTGCACAGCCATCAGCATTGAATCCTGCCATTGCCTTGCCAAATGTATGGTCCTTTTCCTGCTCTCTCTTTAGTATTTTAAACCCATCATCGCTGTAAAGTGTTTTGTTTGAATCTCTCACCACGAAGGTGAACAACTGAGGTCCTTAAAAGCATTGCGTGCATGTGTGTGCATATGCATGTTTAGTGATGGCCACTGGACTTTTTCCATCAATCTTTTAAGGACTCGAGCACACATTGCAGGCTTACATTTATAAAAGAGTAATTTCCACCAGGAAGAGCAACCTTGACAAGTACAAGGTGAAGCAGTTCCCCCATCAAAGGAGAGATGCGAGCATGTGTGTAAATGTGCATCTACTTACTTCCAAGCAACATAGTAAGTGCTTATGTGTATGCACCACAGTTTTGCAACGTTCAGAACTTAACAGAGAATGTCTTTTAAATGCAGTTCTTTAAATTTGAATCGAGGTAGCCAATAGGATGCAGAACTGCAATTCAAATTTGAATGAATGACAGACTGTACAATGAAATGACAGAAATAAACAGACAGACAAAGGATGATGGATCAATAGATACAATTATAGAATAACGGAATGATGTAATGCTAGAATGAATGTCAGAACAACAGAATGATAGAATGTTAGAGCAATAGAAAGAACGATAGATAGATGATAAATGATTTACACACCCTTGGACATCTGTGTTCATGTCACATGTCTTATGGCCACTGATGTCTCTTCACCACTTGGGTTGTGTTTATTTGTGGTGTGTTCTGGAAATCCCCCCGGGTGTTTATGAAGTGACTCAGCCCAGAGAAAAAAAAACATGCAGACAGGAGATTTCATGTGAAACGAGTTGCATCCAATCCCCATAGTCTTCTACTCAAACCCCGAACAATCACTTCCTATAAGACGAACCGCAGGAACATCCTGTGTTTTCACATTAAAAGATACAGTCGTTGAGCACAGCCAACAAAAACAATGGGGCCGTGTTCTGTTGGAATACGTTTGTCTTAATGGATCAAATTAAATATGAATCAATAGCTTCTGCAAAGCTTAGTAACTGCAAAAAAAAAGGCCTCTTTCCCTAAGCTTGTGTATGTGAGCGAGAGATGCTTTTCAGAAGCTGTTCTCTGTGTTTAAGAGGCAAAAGGATGAGGCTGCTTCCTGCACCTTGGCTGCTCAGCTGAACAATCGTTTCTAAATTTAAACTGAGCTCCATCTGTGCTTTGTTGAAACAGGGTACATCCATCAATCAGGAAAAAAGGCCTGTCTAATCTCTGAGCAAGGACATGGTTCAAAATGAAGATATGCCTTCAAACTGAGGACAAAGTATGGGAGATGTTATGAGGACAAGTGTGTGCTGAAAACAACCTATCTATAAGCACAAACAGGCAATAATCTTCAATCATGTAGTGCATGAGTAGTACTCGCATAAATATTGCACAAAGATGCTCATGATGGGGCCTAATTCGTAAACAAACAGACACTACCACACATGCACACGAACAGACCACGCAAGCAAACAGCAGCCACAGCAACGTGCCCTTTAGTCAGTGCAGCCTTTGATGCAAAAGTGAAAAGACAAGCGCGCCACGCATTACTGTGCAATATGCAGTGCCCTCCTTCAAAGCGGCAGGGCTCCTCCCAGTTTCCCATGCAGCGGTGCTACATTCATCAATAAAACAGCCACCTGCCCCTCACTGCCTCTGATTAGACAAACTTGGGCTCCCAAGCCAATATCAGTCAAATTACAGCTACATCTCAACTAGGACTGAGGTTATTTGATGATTTTGCTGGCATTATAGTACAATTAAGTCACAAGATGATTTGAATGTGTTTTTCTTTTAGCCTCAAGTTTCCCGAAGACTGTGTCATTTGACTGGTTTCATGGTATGAAGGTACGTTTCTTTGAGATGTCAAGTGCCTCGCCTTGAAAGCAGATGAGAGAAGGCAGCTTCAGTCAGGGGAGGAATGAAAGAACAGCTGTTACGCCAGACAATTCACAGATCACGCAGTAGACAGGCATCGCATTTGCATGTTTGTTGCTTGTGGAATAAATGCAATCAAAATACTGCTGCTTTTAATGAACAAGTGAATATGATAAACAAGTAATCCAGTGCACCTAATATTTAATAATAGTATCCGCCGAGCATTTTTGAAATCCATTTTCAGGCATAATTTCAGAGAGATTAATCAATACGATTAAGATTAGCAGACTGCATTGTCAGAGGACAGGAAGTGTTATCTCATAATTCACAAAGATTAATATATCATAGTTCATTATTTACTTTACCAGTCAAAAGTTTGTGGGTGTTTTTTGAGAAATGCCATATTCTCTTACGCTCAATGTTACTGGCTGACACTGTAAAATACATTTGTGCAACATTTATTTTAAATTGTTGGTATTTCAAAAACTGTTGATCTACTTGGATTTTCACGCACAACCATCTCTAGGGTTTACAGAGAATGGTCCAAAAAAGAGAAAATATCCAGTAAGCAGCAGCTGTGTGGACAAAAATGCCTTGCTGATGTCAGAGGTCAGAGGAGAATGGGCAGACTGGATTCAAGATGAAAGAAAAGCAACAGTAACTCAAATAACCACTCGTTACAACCAAGGTTATGCAGAATACCATCTCTGAATGCACAAGACGTTAAACCCTGAAGCAGATGGGCTACAGCAGCAGAAGACCACTCCGGGTGCCGCTGCTGTCAGCTAAGAACAGGAAACGGAGGCTACAATTCACAAAGGCTCCCCAAAATTGGACAACAGAAGATTGGAAAAATGTTGCCTGGTCTGATGAGTCTAGATTTCTGCTGCGACATTCAGATGGTAGGGGCAGAATTTGGTGTTAAGAACATGAAACCATGGATGCATCCTGGATTGTCTCAATGGTTCAAGGTGGTGGTGTAGTGGTGTGGGGGATATTTTCTTGGCACACTTTGGGCCCCTCAGTACCAACTGAGCATCGTTTAAAAGCCACAGCCTACCTGAGTGTTGTTGCTGGCCATGTCCATCCCTTTATGACTACAGTGTACCCATCTTCTGATGACTACTTCCAGCAGGATAATGCACCATGTCAAAAAGCTCAAATCATCTCAGACTGGTTTCTTGAACTTGACAATGAGTTCACTTTACTCAAATGGCCCCCACAGTCACCAGATCTCAATCCAATAAACGCACCTTTGTGATGTGGTGGAACGGGAGATTTGCATCAAGCATATGCAGCCGGAAAATCTGCAGCAACTGCATGATGCTATCATGTCAATATGGACCACAGTCTCTGACAAATGTTTCCAACACCTTGTTGAATCTATGCCACAAAGAATTAAGGCAGTTCTGAAGGCAAAAGGGGATGCAACCCGGTACTAGCAAGTGTACCTAATAAAGTGGCCAGTGAGTGTAAGTGTGCAGCCCGTTTTAGGTCAATTAAGCTGCTTAATGTTGCAAACTGGTATTTGTTGTCATTGAATTTTAATTGAAATATTATAATCCTATTCAGACTTGGTTTTCTGCATATGCACATTGGTATTTTCTAAATTGTTTACCTATAGTGGCTAGTGAATCGGAAAGCTTGCACATTTACAAGAAATAGCTTATTTATGTGAAAAAAATAACAGATATTTAAGCAAATATATCTGTTTGTTACCAATAACCTACTGTTTATTATACTGTGTGTGTATGTGTATGTGTATATATATGTATATATATACATATATATATAAAGAATATATACATATATTAAATCATATTTAAACATGACTCATGCATGCAATATTGAAAGGGGGGGTGAAATGCTGTTTCATGCATAGTTTTTTACACTGTTAAAGAGTTGGATTCCCATGCTAAACATGGACAAAGTTTCAAAAATTAAGTTGTACGTTTCAAGGAAAGTTTGTCACAAGTTTCGGAAAGTTTTTTTCGAGTATGGCTCTGTGTGACGTTAGATGGAGCGGAATTTCCTTATATGGGTCCTGAGGGCACGTTTGCCGGAAGAGCGCGCGCTCCCGTATAGCAGAGCAATGAGAGGTTGAGCACAGACATTCACTGATCAGAGCGAGAGCGTCGCGAAAAGTCACAAAAGAAGTGTGTTTTTGGTTGCCAGGGCAAGACAACCCTGAACAGATTACCAAAAAAAACAGCATTAAGGGACCAGTGGATAGAGTTTTTACAGAGCATCAACGGAGTTGTGCAAGTGTTTTTGTTTGTTCCCTGCATTTCGAAGATGCTTGTTCACAAGGCCCAGTTTGACGACGCATTTGCGTATCGTTTATTTCTTAAGGATGATGCAATCCCAAGGAAAAAGGGTCACGATCGTGTGTTGGAACCGCAGGCGGTGAGTAAAACTGCTTCAAATATCCCTGCCTCCTTGTTAGTGCAAAAGCCTATTCGCGCTCGGGATTCTTTAGCTCCGCCCACACGTCACGCCTCCAGCCGGTCGTGTTTTTCCGGGAAAAATCGGTACAGACTATCTTTCTTTTATGAATATAGTAAAACTAAAGACTTTTTGGATTTATGAAGGATGCAGTACTACTCTATATGTACTCAAGATTAACAGGATATTGAGTGAAAACGAGCATTTCACCCCCCCTTGAAGCTCGTTCAGCATTAATCTCAACCTCTTTGTTAGCTTTTATTGCATGCATGAGTCATAATGCTTGCCACAATAGAAGTCTCACATCTAGAGTCAGAGTTCTTGACAGGAAGTGACATTTCTGATAGCTCCCCACATCCTTACGTTTGTATAAAAAATTAATTTGGTAGCATGCACTATTCTAATGTATAAAGTCTATGATAGACACTCCATTGTAACAAGATCCACAAGCATCTCCTAACAACTATAGACACATGAAATCACAAATCTAACAGACATGGAACAAAAACCAGTGAGGTATTTAGAGAACAATTTCACATTTAAACAGTGAAATTATATAATAGTAGTTCATACGCTACCATTCAAAAGGTTAGTTTTTTTTTTTTTTTAAGAAAAAAGAACAACATTTTTAATATATTTTAATAGAATGTTAAAACTATTGGAAAATATGATTTGATGCAATTAACCATTATTCCAGTCTTCTACAGAAATCATTCTAATATTCTGATTTAGTGCTCATAAGACATTTATTACTATTATCAATGTTAAAAACAGTTGTACTTCATCATTTGTGTATGGAAACCATGACACGTTTGAAGACTCTTTAATAAATAGTAAGTTCAAGAGGACAGTATTAATTTGAAATAGAAATCATCTATTATAATAAATCTCATTACTGTCACATTTGCTCAATTTAATATCCTTGCGGTATAAAAGTTATGAAACTTTTGAATGACAGTGCATACTCAGTGATCTCCAGTTCTAGCAGCAGGGTTGTGTTTTAATAAAGTTTTAATTTCATGACTTTACTAGACAGGCTACAGTGATGAAAAAGTTATCCATATGAATATCCATGTGCATTTTTCAACCCCTTTCACACTTTGTCACAACTCAAACACTGTAATGAGCAGATGCTGTATTAAAGTGATACTGCAGACTGTCTATGGGGACAGATGAGGGAGCTCTGTGCTAGCTATGAAACAGCAGGTGTCCGTAGGCTTTTCTTATCAAGAGCACTGTGGTCTGTCTCAGCAATAACAGATCCGCTAGGAATGGATGTGCAAAACAAGGCAGTTGTAAGGGATTGATACAGAGATGTATCAAGGCTTCTCCTAAAGCCTGCGACAAATTATGCATGAAGCTTGGAGAGAGATTAAACACACAGACCATTCACATGTGTGTTTACAGGATACATCTTAGTATTCGTGTAGTCGCCTAGACGGGATACGTGATGCTGCTGACCTGATTGGAGTTTCACTTGCTGACGCTCCTCTGATCCTGTCGTGGCACATAGCGATGGATGGGGTCAATGTCTTTTGGGCTGATCAAACCATCCACTGAACAGCAAACACAGAACAAAATTACTGTTCAGTTCACATGAGCTTCAAACAAAATCTCTGAATTTTTAACCCAGACAAGACTTTCAATTTGAAAAACCCCCATCCACAGATTACTAATGTCTCTGCTGGTCTGGATTTTACTGCAGTGCATACACATGAATCACTGTCTACAATATGAATCATTCTGGGTGTGCAACTTGGTAATAACATTGCTGAAAAACAATATTTTGTGGGGAAAATCCTGTTAATACTTAATAAGGATAGTTATTAAGCTGAAAATCAAGCTTAATGTAGCACGATCAGTCAAAAGATACAGCGGAGGATACGATTAATGAATAATGACTTCCATTTTCTATCTGTTCCTCATGAAAATGGCTTCAGAAGACTTGGAAAAATAGTGTACAAGTCACATGGATTGCTTTTTTAGTTTTTTTTTTTTTTGCTTGCCCTTTTTGAAACACCAGCCCCCACATCCCCTGTGTGGAGAGAGAGAAAAAAAAGTAGTTTGAAAAATATCACCTTTAGGACTCCAAAGAATAAAGAAAATCTACCTGTTTAAAAAGAAGTGAAGGAAACTAAACGATGGTAACAATTTCTCACACAATAACTGTGATTCCTAAAACACATTTGTTGACCCTACATTAATACGATCCCATTATTTAGTGTAGTTTGTAAACCATTGCGTCGACTGCTCTCAGTGAGACCGCAGTGGCTCTAGGTCTCTTTCCTTTTGAGAAATGTGAGCGAATGGCAAAAAAGTCACTGCATGAATAAATAAAAGAAAATCTATGTAAACTCTTTTACTGTGTGTCTGTGAAAGAGTTCTGACCCTTGGGCTCTGGATGGATCTGAAACTCACCCAGCAGCTTAGCGATGTTATAGAGGGCCTTTCCCCCGAGGAACGCATCCCATCATGCCCTGAGTTTCTGGGGAAGCGCTTCTGGGTGCCATGATTCTTCTGTTCAGCCTCTACAAAGTCTGCCGGCGCATAGTGATACTTGGGAATAACAGCGTGGCCTGTGGAAAATCAATTTAGACAACATTTAGAGAGTCCCAGTGTGTTTTGTGTATTTACATGAGACGGTTCTGTGATATGGAGTTGGATGCTGCTAGTGACTACAATGTCCCAAGCCATGCTAAAATAATATATACCATAGTTCAAAAGTATTGGGTCAGATTTATTTTCTTAAAAAAAAAAAAAAATTATTAAAATTATTAAAATTAATAAAAAATATATAAATATATATATATAAATATATATATATATATATATATATATATATATATATATATATATATATATATATATACATATATATATATATATATATATATATATATATATATATATATATATATATATATATATATATATTGGAGGGATAGTTCACCCAAAAATGCGATTTTTTTTTTATGAATTTTGCGATTTGGGTTTTAATTACGATTTTGACGCGCACAGACATGCTTTACAGTCAGAAATGCATTCATTGTGAATAACAACATTAGGGTAAGTAATTCATTTTTGCAATTATATATATATATATATATATATATATATATATATATATATATATATATATATATATATATATATATATATATATATATATATATATATATATATATATATATATATATATATATATATATATTTTTTTTTTTTTTTTTTTTTTTTTTTTTTATATATATATATATCGCACAGCACTAGTTTAAAAGCAGTACAACTTGCTTGTGTGAATGTTACTGGTATTCATGTTGTTGGATGTCAGAGCTGTAATTTAGATGAATATGTATTTATTAAATATGTAAAAATGAACAGATAGAAAACCCTGCAGTTAAAGCAGCATTCAGACTGTCAGCAGAATCCAGCCTAGCCCCAAATTCACCTTTTCTCTATCAACCACAATTTAGTCAACTAAGCAGAGAGCTCATCTGTATTGGTGATGCTCACTGGAAGCAAATTAAAAGAGTCGAACTAGTTATTAAGTTGCTTATTGTAATACTTCTAAAGAGTTGTGGTCTGAAAGACCGTCAGACTGTGTGTTTTGTCTGCCTGTGGGGAATCGCCGGAGTTCTGGTCTGATAAAATAATGAGCATCTCCTCTGTTGTGCACTTGACTGAGACACGTCTGAGAAAATCACGCAGCCCGGGAGAGATGAATACGAAAGGACCACTCTAATAAAGAGTAATGGGAAAATAACAGTCATTGGCAGGGGCTGGAGGACACTGGCTGGCAAACAGAGTCCATCACACATGACAAGCTTTAGCAGTTTGTCCAAAGAAAAAAAAAAAAAACATGTGTATGCATGTGCGTTTCCGCAAGTTACCCTCAAAGGACAGGAAGATGACAGCTTCTAGCAGTTCCTGGAACTCTTTAACTTGAGCAGGATTTCCCCTAAACACACCTGGACAAAAGGTCAACAAAAGGGAAATTATAGAAGACTATGTCCCCATCCATCAGACAACAAAGTTTAGAGGAGGGAGATTTAAACAAGTAGTCCATACGCAGATTTAACAAGCTCAGCATATGCAACAATGTATGCATTTTGAACAAAAAAGAAACCTTGCAAATTGCTACAGTAAAACCTTTTGTTAGCACCAGCTAAAAATGGTTAGCTGTCAGTATATTTCTATCTTTCGCTGTCTTTTATTTTGCTTTTCTAGCAGATCTCTGTATGGAGCACTGGCTGTTGTCAGACTCTTTGTGCAAACAAAAATCTCACTGGATTATTACAATAAATGGCAAAATGAATGTTAGGAAAAGTAAACTGATATTTCCTACGGACACACTACAACAAAAAATAGAAATAAATGAATTAAAACCATTTTTTAGCTGGTGAACATACTTGTGTTCTAATCATTTTGGACACCACTGTATATTTTACAAAAATAGATTTGTTGTGTCCTATTTTTCTTAATAATTTTGGTGGTTAACAGTATATTTTTGGTAAAAAGCAAATTTTTGGTACTTCAAGAAAACTGGTAAATTAGCACTTCATTACTTAAAGAACTATACATTTATAAGACGCAAAATATAAAGGCACCAACATGCAATTTCTGGTAAAAACAGCTGCCAATTTTTACTGTAAATTAAACAGAATACAGTGTTTTTACAGCGCAAACACATAAGCAGTGCTTTTATGTGCATAAAATTATATATTATATTATTTTACATTACATTACATTTTATTCATGAATCTTACCATCAATAATCACATAGATGAAAAACAAAGGAAACTCGCACTTGATCCCATCAAAGAGCTGAAAAACATCACAGGGCAGAGAATAAGGAACTGAATACATGAGAAGTCATTATACAAGCATCATGTAATGATTCCACAACATCATTATGGTTCAAGTGTGTCATTTCCTGAACAAGGGAAAAAAAAAAAAAAAAAATATATATATATATATATATATATATATATATATATATATATATATATATATATATATATATATATATATATATATATATATATATATATATGAGTCTCTGTCTACCTATGTGATTTGCAGTAGGGTTGTTAGAATGAAATTAGCAAAAAAAAAGACATGTTCAAATGGTTAGTACATTTTGAGTGCAACACAACTTGTACTTTGACTGACTTACAGCAATATGTTACCTAAAGCAAAATGCACATACATAAAATGGAAGCCCTTCAAATCATTGAGAGGAAATGCCAGACAACCTCTGTTTTCCACTCACGACAGTTCAGGAAAACAGAAAACAATTATGTTGAAGTAAAGTATAGCAGTCAAGCAGAAACTCCATTAAAAAGCCATAGTGCTCCGTCTCTCTTTCCCTAGAGCTGGGCCATGAATCACTTGGGTTTGAAATTAAAATCAACTCAGATGTAGAGATGGTTTGTGAGGGTGAAAAAGCAATGATTAATTAAAATTATATGACTGCCGCTTGTTTTATCACATTCATTTAAAAGTATAAGTCAACATTTAAGTGCCTACAGACGCTCTGGAAAACAGCATTTCTTTTCAAAAAGGAATTTGAAATTAGGGCTACATATGCACGTGTGTGGGCAGATCGAGTTTATTAAGGGAGTAATCCATCAGAAACATATAACTAACCAAATGAATAGAGATTAACACAAACAGTTTTGTGTTTGGGCTCACGGTGAATTCTGATCTGGTGTTTATTGCACGCAATCATACCACTTTTAGCAACCCACTTTCCAAGCTGCAATTAAAACTTACAAAGCTTCTAAGCTCATGCATTCACAATATTCTCCTTATTTATGACATGAAACATTCGTAATACAATTCTGTGATCCTCTTTTCATCGCTGCCAATTATAAGACAACCTCGATTCAAATTATCTGTCTTCAGAAAAAAGAAATCTTGTGAGCTGCTTAAGAGGTACAAAATCTAAAGCACACTTTGATGGCTGACAGAGAACAAAATGTCTTTCAACCTTTCCCAAATGTAATTAAGACTTCCCTATCTCCGTTAGCAATCTCGGAAGACAATCGCCGTGGCATTAGGAGATAAGAGCGAGAGATTAGGATGTAATGAAATAAAGGCAGTTAATTGGACTGGTCTCGCATCATTGGCATATCACACATAAACTGTTCCAGGACAAAAATAGGGGTATTCATATAGCGAGCTTCTAAAACTGAGCGGAAATAACTAAATTAATCTACTCTCTAACTAACAGGCAGCGGAAAATAATTTGATGCAAAGGACCATTTTTCATACTATAAGTGGTTTCTTAACAACAGTTGCACCAACAGGCTTACATCAAACTCTGAAAGACTAAAAATAAAGTACACTGTTTGTTCTTTTATCTCTTCAATATCAGTTTCTATAACCACCCAGAGAGAGAGAGAGTGAGAGAGAGAGATGTATAGTCAGATACAGGAGATGGAGGGGGGTTCTATGAGGCAGACATATTAAATAAATGTCTCCTGGGCGGAAAAGAGCAGACATTGAGGCCTACTCACAGTAAACAGAAGGAGTCTCAAGGGTCTTTAGCTTCACTTACCACAATTACTTAGTGAGACTATATCATTCACCAGAGGACATTCAGCCACTATGATACATTCAGGCTTGAAATCTTCTGCCATCGTAACTTAGTTATGGGCTCAACAGAATGGAAATTCCAACCACGCAGAAGAGCTTTGTATTTGTCTGAGCCTGACAGGCTGATAACACGAAGACATAAAGAGCATAATTCATAATACAATGATTTTATGCATCTTAAATAAAATAAAAAACAAAATTATATTACATGGACTATTTACCTATGAAAAAAACAATCCTGCACAAACAAAAAAATACAGTGTCTGAAACATGGTACCAGCCCTGTCCAGTTTGTTTTAAAGCAGTTTTGAACACATCATAGCTGTCCAGGCTGGGAGATTATCAGCTAAGTCCAGGAAACCTGAGACTATATCTACCACTATTCTACCTAAAAGAACAACACAATTCAAAAGTTTGAGATCTGTACGGTGTGACACAACAGTTTTTAAATATGGGGTTACACTTACGCTTAAAAACTGTTTAAAGTATCTTCTTGCCAAGGCTAACTTTATCAAAAATAAGTAAAAACAGTCTTTAACATATTAAAGCTGAATTATCAGCAGCCTTTACTCGAGTCTTAAGTATAACATGATTCTTCCAAAATCATTCAAACATGTTGATTTTGTGCTGAAAATTGAAAACAGTAGCTTAATATTTTTGTGAAAACCATGGTACATTCCAAAGGGATTATTTTATCAACTGAAAGTTAAAATGAACAGCGCTTACAATAAATCAAATTAAATTAATATCAATAATAAATACATAATTTAATGTAAATATGCCCTTGCTGAATAAAATTATTCATTTAATTTTATTTAATTTAATAATAAAAAATATATACTGGCCCCAAACTATTGATTGGTATAATATGATCTTTCTATGGTGTACATAAAATAATAAGTTGGTACTGCCACCGTATCAAAAAACACATGATGTCTAAAACATGTTGGTAATAATGTGTTAAAGGGATAGTTTCGGTTAAATTCTGTCTTTAATTACTCACCCTCATGTCGTTCCAAAACTGTAAGACCTTTGTTCATCTTCAGAACACAAATTGAGATATTTCTGATGAAATCCTGATGAAATTCTGATCCTCCATAGACAGCAATACAACTGAACCATCCCCAGGCCAAGAAACATAGTAAGGACATCATTAATAGTGCATGTGACATCAGTGGTTCAACTGTAATTGTCGGTATCTGCCGCCATTGCTGACGTAGAACACACATGTGCTGCACCTTGTTAAAGAGTAGAGGAATGGGTTGTGGGACTCTCGTGAATGGCAGCAGATGCTAACACAGAAAAGAAGAATTGCTAAATAAAGTTGTTATTTTTGTTTTCTTTGTGCACAAAAATATTCTCTTTGAATCACTGATGTCACATGAGGGTCTTCAGCACAGCGTAGTTCTAGAAACCTAGTTATACGCAGAGACTAAGTTTTCTATGACAATTTGCAGTGTTACATATCTTCAAGGTTGAGGAAAGAACACAACACTGCAGACAATGAGTAAATGCTGTTATAGCTGATTTCCATGCTAATATGTTACATGGCTTTTTTAAATGCCAGGTAGCCGGGTGTTTCGTATGTGTTTGGCAAATCAGTTTACCCTTAGGTGACTGATAATTCCTATAAAACTGTTTTAGACCCTACTCTAAAGTATGAGCTAATTTAGTTCCCCCAAATGGAGTTCCTAGAACTAAAAGCATTCCTAGTTCATTCGGTGCGGACACTCCAAAAAGCGAGGTAATTCTGCCAATAGTTCTATGAACTATGAAAAGGTTCCTCCAGTGCGAAAGCCCCTATGGCCTATTTTAATGATGTCTTTTTTGTCTACCTTTGTGGATCTTGAAAGAGTCAGTTGTGTTGCGGTCTATGCAGGGTCAGAAAGCTCTCTGATTCCATCAAAAATATCCTAATTTGTGTTCTAAAGATGAACAAAGGTCGTACAGTTTTGGAACAACAATTTTTGAGCATTAATGACAGAATTTTCATTTTTTCATAAGCTATCTCTTTAAGGGTGGATGAAGTGATCAGGTAGATGTATTGATGGAGCATCTGGCCCTTTCCTTCTTTTCCTTCTCATTTCCGTCTACTTGTGGGCTTGTTTATTGTGGGAGGTCATCTGCGGCAGCTGATGTGATGATTTGCTTCGGGTTAAATCTCCATCTTTCAGATTTTTAGAGTCAGACGCAGCATGTTCCAAGGCTAATTCTGGAGTTAATATCCTCGCAGTTCAACCCAATCAAATGGGATTTACCCACAGCCCTCGCATTCTCCTGAAGGATGGAAAAATAAGCAAATCTGCACCAGATTAAAAGATGTGTATAAAAATGCCTGAATGCCATTTGTTAGATCTGTCACTAACCTTTATAGCAAAATCTCTCTTTCTGAAATAAAAGGGCTAAACCTGAGGCTAGTCATAACTCATCCTAAATATGGGGAAAAGGCTCTTTTCATTTTCCTTTTCACTGAATTTATTTCTCCCCACCTTCTTTCATTTCAAATATGCGAACCAGACTCACCTTCATCTCGGCAGGTTTGTAGTGCCTTCGGTTTTTGTCCTCATCGGCTGTTCTATAGCCGTCCCATAAGAAACCATACTTGCCCTTCAGCTTTCAGACTATCTTGTCCAGAGTCTGGGAATAGAGCATCATCATCCACGGCGAATACTGTGTAGCTGATGCAGGACAAGAGGGTCGAATCTGTGTTCTACATGACAAGAGCACTCGCATAAGAAAAAGACATTGAGTGACTCACTGCTCTTCTATTGAATTTGCTTTCCATCAGGAAATGTCGATGTAACCCAGGGTTAAGTGACCACTCTCTTCCTTAGAATGGGCTATTTTTCTACATTAGCCTCTGCAGTTTTAATAACACATTAGTCAGATTCTTGAAGAGGCTCTAATACATGCAATCCATAAGCCTATACACTTCAAGCCATGGAATCAAACAACCTCACTCAACTTTCAAAGGAAGAATAAAATTAAATGTGGCTTAATCATGATAATTTACCTATTCTGCCACAGATTACTTTGTTCTCCATTAAAATCAGCACAAAGAAGAATGGGAATAATGCTTTGTTAATGGACATTGGGAGGGGAGGGAAAAGAACATTCTGTGAGTTGACAAATCCCGGGCATCGGATGTCATACATTTTTCTAGAGATTATAGAGGTCATATTTGCTATGAAAACAGATTTAAAAATGTATTTCAAACTAAAACTAGTTCATGTGCTGAGTTACGAAACAAGCAAACACGTTAAAGCATACCTCTCTCCCTCAAAACACCCTCTCCATCAACCGTACTGGCTTCAGAAGATTGAGACGCTCCCCACATCCATTCCCCTTTAGAATCATAACCAACTTCTTCAATGTTCAATAATGACCAATAACTAAGCAATAAAGTGTAAAGTGAATTTCTATCATTTCTTATCAAGTATCCATAAAAAGAGAGATCAAAGTCAAAGCAATGGCTAAGGATTTTTACTCATTTGATATGCAAGGGGAACATATGCATTGACAGAGTAGAAGTAGTACAATTCAAAGGTGGACAAGGGTCATAAAAAGAAACTATGCATGAAGACTAGACTAACATAAGTGTAAAAAAAAAAATATGACTATATTAATAATGGATTAGCAGTTTGTATATACACAGTGAGTAAAATAACTCACATGGGAACTTCCTCGGCAGGAGAGAGCACAGAGTCTGTCTGTTTCTGTTATGAGCATCCAGATCCACAAAAATCACTGACCAGGAGCATCCCTGCGGGGCAGAGGTAAACAAACATCACAAATCAGACATTGTAATAGTCATCTTGACACCTTCTCTTGATGGGTGGAATTCAACAGTGTCTGTTACAGGTGATAGTGGGTCCCCACACACACTTTCATTAAAGGGTTACACCACCCGAAAATTAAAATGTTGTCATTAATCACTTACTCCCATGTCGTTTCAAACCCGTCAAAGCTTCATTCATCTTCTGAACACAATTTTTGATTTTTGGATGAAAACAGGGAGACTTGAGACTGTCCCACAGACTGCCAAATAAATAACAGTGTAAAGGTCAGGAAAGTATTAAAAGCATCGTCAGAATAGTCCATCTTCCATCAGTGGTTCAACCGTAACGTTATGAAGCGACAATACTTTTTGTATATGAAGAAAACAAAAATAATGACTTTATTCAACAATTCCAGATCAGCGTAGCAGAATTTTGATAAATCAAACAGGTTTGACAAAACGGCGCTACACTGATTTGGAGAGACACAGAGGAGAGGAATTGGTGAATAAAGTCATTATTTTTGTTTTCGTTGTGTACAAAAAGTACTCTCGTCGCTTAATAACATCACAGTTGAATCACTGATTCTGATGATGCTTTTCATACTTTCCTGGACCTGGACCCTGTTATTTATTTGGTAGTATATGGGACATTTTCAAGCCTACCGGTTTTCATCCAAAATATCTTACATTGTGTTCCAAAGACGAACAAAGCTTTTACAGGTTTGGAATGGCACGGGGTAAGTGATTAATGACACATTTTTTGGGTGGAGTAACATAAGATTTGCTTAAAAGCACCAAATTAGAAATGTAAAGGCCAGTCCTGCACATGGTCTCCTAAAATCAAACCCACCCACCTTTCTACAAAACCACACAATCATGATGCTCTGATGCAGCATTTGTTAAAAAAATGGTCAGATTTTAGTGATTACATTGGGCTTTTGGTGTGTCACAAAGCAGCAGTTCCACATCATTTCCTGAAAAAACCTTGAAACCGCCAACCTCACCATCCCCAAATGAGATTCACAATTTTAACTCAGCTCGGAGGCATACTCTACACCAGCCTAAACAGCGGCTGCCACACACATTTAATAATAAAAACTTCGACACACACACACACACACACACATATGTATAGGCTATTTACACACACACACCTTTATGCGTATGACCTCTTAAATAATGCATCAGCTGTATGTATATGCACAGTAGGCAAAAGAACTCGCATGGGAACCTCATATATAAAATTATGTAAATAATGGTATACATATATATAACATTTAGAGAACTTAAATTTTCTTGATGCTTTTTATTTTAAAAATGCATGTTTTATTTACTGATAATATAAAAACAGCTATCAAATTCAAAGTGTATCATATGATTAGTGTTAAAAAAATACAATGCACACTTTTAGCAGCTTTTTTGTTAATTTTTCAAGTAAACACAGTGAGTGGCAGCTTCTTAGCCACCCAGGGCCATCCAATCAGAACAAACTAAGGCTTCTGTTTTCTCTGCATTCCCCTCACACCTCTCCATTAAAACTGAGAGCATTTTTCAATTTCGCTTCTTCTGTTTATGTAGACCCGATTATACAACAAGCACCATTTTGTGGCACATTTAGCTCATGTGGAGAAGCTCACAAAGAACTGAAATGCTTATACCAGCTTCTGAACCAACAATTTACATGCTGAGAGGTATTGTAATGTAAATGAATATGAAGAGTGTGAGAATGGGAGGCGTGTCAGTGATATGTAGACTCCAGCTAAATGTTCCATCATCTACTCACTGAGATAAGAGCTGACTTTAGCTAACCGTGAACATCTGCCACCAAACAATGTCAATCTAAGACTGAAAGTAAGTGTGTATATATATATATATATATATATATATATATATATATATATATATATATATATATATATATATATATATATATATATACACACACACATATACAGGTCCTTCTAAAAAAATTAGCATATTGTGATAAAAGTTCATTATTTTCCATAATTTAATGATAAAAATTAAACTTTCATATATTTTAGATTCATTGCACACCAACTGAAATATTTCAGGTATTTTATTGTTTTAATACTGATGATTTTGGCATACAGCCCATGTAAACCCAAAATTCCTATCTCAAAAAATTAGCATATCATGAAAAGGTTCTCTAAACGAGCTATTAACCTAATCATCTGAATCAACGAATTAACTCTAAAAGGACCTGTATAAACATATACACACACACACACAAAGTTGTGCTTATAAGTTTACATACCCCTTTCAGAATGTGCATAATGTTTATAATAGAAAAAATAAGAGGGATCATGAAAATATTTTTATTTAGTACTGTCATGAATAAGCTATTTCACATAACATGTTGACATATACTTCACAAGGCAAAATAATAACTGAATTTATAAAAAAGTTAAGATACCCTTGAATCTTAATCTTATGTGTCATTTCCTTGATGATCCATGACTGTTTTTACATTTTGTGATAGTTGTTCATGAGTCCCTTGTTTTTTCTTGAGCCTGCTGTTCTTCAGAAAAATCCTCCAGCTCCTGAACATTCTTTGGTTTTCCAACAGCTTCGGCATATTTGATGACTTTATGATTTTGAAATCTGTCTTTTAACACTGAGGACAATTCAGGGAAGTATTTATGAAGCTTCTGAAGTTTAGTACTAAATGGAAAATATGATTTTTAAACAAAATGAGAAGAATTTATACACCATCATCCTGTTCAAAAGTTTACATCCCTGGCTCTTAATGCATTGTGTTGCCTTCTTGAGCATCATTAAATGTTTTCATAATTTGTAGTAGTTGTGTAGTTGAGTCCCTCAATTGTATTCAGTGTGAAAAAAATGGATCTCAAAATCATATATTCACTTTTGGAAGGGTTCAAATATGCAGTAGATGCTGGAAAACCAAAGAATGAGCAGGAGTTGGAAGAACAGCAGAACATCTGCTCAGGACAAACAAGGGAAGCATGAGCAACTATCAGAAAATATAAAATCATGGATCCTCATGGATTATCCAGGCAATGATGCATCAGATTTAAGGGTATGTAAACTTTTGAATACAGTAATTTTTATAAATTCAGTTATTATTTTGTCTTGTGAAATTGCTTCAGGATCAGGACAGTATTAAATATAAAATACCATGCCATTTTCATAATCCCTCTTATTTTGTTTAAATTACTTACATTTTGCACATTTTTCAAGGGGTATGTAAACTTATGAGCACAACTGTATATCATTAACATTTTATTGCATAAAAACAATTATACTTTTCATCACTCGGTTCATGTGGATAATTTTTTCTATTTTTTTATACTTCTTGAAGGGTGAAAATATTGGTTGAGTAGACGTTCAATGGATGGATAAAAATATCTTCTTTTTTACAATTTATATAATATTTTTCTGAAAATGAAAGTGGGTCAGTCTAAAAACCAACTTCATGGTGCCATTTTAGTATGCTGTGAGACATTTAACAAAGCTAAAGCCAGAATGTTGTATAGATAAACTAGTTTGTAGTTGGATGACAAGATGACCAATCTGCCTATCCCTAAATCTAAATCCATGAGAATCTGTATAATGGTTTCAAAATGATGGGGCTTTAATTAAAAATCTGAAAGCTGAGCAATATGTAGCTCAACATATGGCATGAAAGATCTACCTGCTTTTATCCTGTTATAACCGTGCTCTGACAGCTCCTGCTCCAAAGAAACACATGAAAGTGTCAGCTCTGCCGTCCATGCTGAGAGTTAGTTGAGGAAATGGAGCGTGAGAGCCATCATTAATAACATAACCCATGTGATGACACAGCACCCCTTCCATCCAACTGAGAGTCACATGGCAGAGCCAGCCATTTGAGTCCTCCATTAATTCAGAACAACACTGTCTACAGCAGTCACTTCCATAAAGTCCTTTCATACACTGCACCATGTTTCCCGCTAACGACAGAACACAGAGAGCCACATTAGGGAGGAATAGGCAAACTTGGCAAAAGGTCAAAACGGAACAGTAACTACAAATAACTACACCATATTTTTAAATCTTGTCCATCCTTCTGTTACACCAACATCCAAGTTTAACAACTATATACATTTAACAATGCAATCCAAAGGGCCTTTTTCTCTGTGTAAATTTGGATGATGGAGGGGGGTGGGGGTGTGAGATGCTTCTTCCAAAATGGATGCGCTTTGAGGATGTTATCACTTTTCCAGTCCATTACCAAATATAATGGATGTGCCCCACTGCCATCTTGATTTTCCCTCAACACCAAAACAAATTAATCCCACTAATGACCGCTCCAAAAAGAAAAGAGCACCAAAACCAGATAGAAGTATTCACCATCCATCAAAGTTGGAAATCTGACAAAACGGATAGCTCAAACACAATCTAACCCAATCATCTTGATCACTTTGTTTTGTTTCCCTCTTACCTCAGATGCATTTATGCAATGAATTAGATCCCCATGCAGGAGCAGACACATTTATTTATTACAAAGATGAAGAGAGATGTTGGTACATTGTTTCCTTCAGCAGTTCTGAACTACTAAAATCTTCCTTTTATGAACATTAAACACAGTTCCTCAAAAAACATGAATAATCCAGTGATTAAAGAGGGGGTTCATCCAAAAATGAAATTTCCACGATTGGATAGACTTTATTTTCTTTTTTTTCTTTTTTTCTTTTTTCTTTTTTTATAGTTTATTATCATTTGTCAGTTTTGATGAAAAATGAATTTTGATGAAATGAATCAGTTTAGACAATCTGCTTAATATCCTCTGTTAGGTTCCACAGAAGAAAGAAAATCATAGAGGTTTCATATGACATTATGGTGAGTAAATGATGACAGAATTCTGATTTTTGTGTGAATAAACCCATTATTAGCCAAAGGATGTGAGCAGTACCTGATTTCCAAACAAGTTGAATCCATTGATGGCTTCCAGAGCTGCTTTGGCTAGTCCCAGCGAGCTAGAAGACAATAGATCAGATTCACAGTCACAATGAGCATCTCCTTTTAAAGACGAAATAAATATTGCACTTGCTTTTGAACACTTTTCACGAAAGGAGAACTAAGCTCTCATTAAATACTGCTGAAATCCAAAGCCATTTTCATCCATGAAAGACTCCTTTGAGGTTAAACAAAGCTAATAATTTCTGCAATTTTTTTCTTCTTCAGCCACTCAGTCTTACAATTGGAGCACAAGATTAAAGCTAGGTGTGCTTAGCAATAAATAAAAAGTACCACCCAATTGCTATTGGTGAAGAAAAATCAATATTGAAAATGTAGAAAACGAGCAAACTGAAAGGCAGTGGGGATAATTCTAAATTGAAAAGAGCATGGAAGAATCCAGCTCTGCTCCGTGCATCTCTTCCCAACAAAACCATCAGCTACGATCACAATCAAGCTGCAAGAGGTTGAGACACTATTGATTTTCTGCCTGGACAGAACGCAAACATGCTCAGCCCCAGATATACTGGTCAAATCTGACAATGATGCTGACAGACTATGCCGCTTTTACATTCAAACTGGTAAAACTAAAACTCACAAAACTGGATAATGTATAAAAAATGAGGGGGAACCATCTGCTGTAATGTGTTACTATAACTGGCTCTCTATTGGTGACGGTTGGTCTGGTCTTTGTAATTGGATGAAATGCCCTTTATTCTCATTTTAATTAAATGGAAAGTTTCTGAGAGAATTTCAAAAGAAACTTTTAAACAGGCCTCTTGAATGGTCATGATTTACAGCCCTCTGGCGTTCTGTGACTTTACTCAAAATCTGGCACGGTTTCAATAGATCTAAAAACAGCAACATCTATTTCCTTTGTGCTGGGCCGGAGTACACTGATTTAAAACATTTATCACATCTCATTCTGAGCTCCATCCACAGCAATCCAACAACTCTCTTTACTCACAGAATAATCATGTTAGAAGAATAAACTCATTAATTACTTATGAGAAACACATTTGCTTCAGCTTGTTATTTGTTTCAGCTTGCAAAAATGTATATTTACATTTATATTCATTTTGCACAGACTCTTATAAAACAAAGATAGATGTGATGTTCATTAATGTAAAAAGCACAGGTTTACTATTTTAGTTTTAGAGAGAACATCACATCATATGTTATTTTAAACACGTATTTCTTCTTTAAATGTCGAGAAATTATAGAAATCAATACTTTAATTTTGCTGATGATAAAGACATTTATACTGTTTCAAAAGATTTCTATTTCAGATAAATGCTCTTCTTCTGAAATTGCTATTCATCAAAAAAAAAAAAACTGAAGAAATTCTACTGTTTTCATAATAATAATAATAGTTTTTTTTTTTTTAGCAGCAAACCAGAATAGATTTCTGAAGGATCATGTGACTGGAGTAATTATGATGAGGAATTAATTGAATGTTAAAATGCATTCAAGTAAATAATAATAATAATCATCATTATTATTATTATTATTATTATTATTATTATTATTATTATTTTAAATAGTCAAAATATGTAAAAATTTTACTGTTTTCACTGTGCTTTGGATCAAATAAATGCCGGCTTGGCGAGCAGAAGAGACTTCTTTAAAAATCATAAAAAATTCTTCTGTTCACAATCTTCTGACTGGTAGTATATGATTCTCAAACAATGTTGCAATTGATTGAGTTGTGCTGCAGTGAAGCGCTTCATTGTAGTATACTGTGATTATCATATACTTAACATTATAATGAGAACACCATTATAATAAAATGCTGTGAATTTTAGAGTGTAGTTGCCGTGTTTCTGCACATTGTTGCGTGAAGAGTCCACAAAAGGAGTTAACTCTGAACAATGCAGAAACGTTCATGTGCATTTGGGGCATTTTGTGCAGATATCCTTTGAGTTGTAATATTAATGTTCGGTAGAATAAACAATGAAGCAAATTCTACATGAGATAGATTATGAGTTTGATCCCATTGATTAAAAACATGCTATCATATGCTACATTCTACCAGTCATCTTCAGCATGCGCAGTTTAAAACAGAAATGCAGAACATTAATAACTACTGTCATATACATAATGTTATAATGACAGCACTATTGTAAAAAATGTTTTGAATTCTTAGTGTTTTGTTGCCATTTAATGTTAACGATCTTTTAATCAAAACATAAAACATTATTTTTGTATTGGCGAGGCATCCGTTACACATTTTCCCTGTGTATTAACATCAGTAATTATGGCTGTTGAATGTCTGACTTGACTCTTGGTAATGTATTTTTCCCACCATCCCCAAACATATGACTTTGAATTTGACTCAGTCGACTATCGGAAAGATTCAAAAATTCCAATTCGACTATGAAAATTCTTAGTCTGGGACATCACTATATCATTTATTTCTGTAATTACAAAGCTGACTTTTCAGCATTAATTACTCCAATCTTCAGTGTCATGATTCTTCAAAAATCATTCTAATAATGCTAATTTACTTATTATTATAAAGGTTGAAAACAGTGCTGCTTATTTTTTCTTCAAGATTATTTGATGATTGCAAAGTTTAAAAGAAAAGCATTTGTGATATAGACATCTTTTTTAACAGTATAAATTACTGTTATAAATAGCCTTTGTGTACTTCTAGTTTAACTGTACTGTACTTGCAGTTATCAGAGTTTTTTAAGGTAAAATGCAAAGCTTTATGCTACATATTTTCTGAATAAGTCAGAAAAAAACAAGCTATAATATACCTGTTCTTCCATATTTGACATTTCTCTAAAATAATTGAAAGACTGGTGAATCATTAATTGATCATTATAAAGTATCTGCTTAAAAATGTTAAACAATATTTTTCATTCAGTTAAAAATTGCAAAGAGCAGAAGTCAATACTCTAATTGGCCCTCAGTGGGGATGCTGTGACGGCAAGATAAGGAAGCCTTGATGGAGAGAATCATTATTGAGTCTGGTTATGAAAGAGAGGCAAAGCGATGTGTTAGAAGTCACTGCCTATTGACTTGCTCTTCTTAAAAAGCATATTGTCTGGGCAAATCCACAGTCCATACTGTCTGCAGAGCACCAAGAATCATTACTGCACTGGGCTGATAGGAGTTTCTCTATGTGAATCCTCTCAGTTAAGAGTTCAGTCCCTCATGGACTCACCCAGAGGAGGTGAAATGATGTGTCACACTTACTGAATCTATAACCTCCTCAACATGAGCTCAAACTTTCACATCGTTTTAGGTGCTGGGTTTCATTGATGTGAGCAGCAAACAAAAGTTTGTTATATTTCACAAAGAGCATGACGAATGCTGCCTTAGTACCTGGTAAAAAAAAATAAAATACAGGTTAAGAGAAAATAAAAATGTTGTGCCTTGTGCACTAATTAATATTCAAAAGACAAATTAATTTAGTAATACACGCTGTCTTTGTACAAGACAATCACTTTCAGCGATGAATATGGATGCATCAAAATTAAACATTAAACACATTAAAATTCTAGGTGATACCGATAAGCCAATTAAACATATATTTAAAAAAACAACAAATCTAATCACATGAATTGCTAAAAGTGAATATTAAAATGTACAGTATAAAAATAGATATTTATCAGAAACTAAACATATTTAGCAGTGCTAGAATTAGTGTTAATTTTGTCATTTAGTCTTAGGGCCCTATTTTAACGATCTAAACGCAAAGTGAAAAGTGCACGACGTAGGTGCACTCATGGCACGTCCAAATCCACTTTTGCTATTTTAACGATGGAAAAACGGTCCGTTCGCCGGGGCGCATTTTTTAACTGGGTTGTCCCTATTCTCTTAATGAGTAATGGGCATAACGTTCAGTACACCAATCAGAGTGTTAAATCTATATCAGTTGATCACTAATAATATTGCTCAGTAACCAATGTTTACTGATATATTGTGCATCCTTAACTACAAATTATATTGTAGCAATTTTATTTAATGACAAAGTAATAGAAAGGGAACAGAAAGACAATGATAAACCTTACCTGGAATGCAGTTCTGTGCTTCCATTGTTATATTTGCTTCCCCGCTCCAACATGCCAAAGTCTGGCACACGATAAACTCTCTCCACACAGAACACCAGATTCTGGATGAATGATACCTACAAATATGCAAACATGTCAGGGAAATGTGTCACACCAAGATCTCCAGACATCAGCGCACATCAACAAATATAGGTTTGCTTTGAGACGTAGACCTGCTCTCAGCGCTTTTTTAGCCCATGGGTGTTTTTATTTGTCAATACATCAGCATTCCTTCATGTAACCCATATAATATTCTGATTATACATGAATTTATTTGAATAATGATCCACTGTTTAAAGCAGCTAAAGTAATCCATCACTTCCATGGGTGGCATTGGTAATATCATAAGCCCCTCAACAATTCCCATCCCCAGCACAGAATGAGGCCATAGGAAAAACAAGATGAGGGAAAGAATGATGACTTTATGGTACATAAATGAGAAAATGTTCAAACACCCGGGGAGGCCGGGCTGACAGTGCTTTTAATTTAACATGAAGAGAACTGAGGGCCCCTAAAGCACGTTAAAATGGGGCACTGAGGAAGGTAGGCGAAAGACAAAATGCAGAGGGAGAAAGAAGGAGAGAGGGATGGCTTAAGCACTTTTATTTTGGGCCTGGACTAAAATGATTAATGTGACGAGCTTTATTGTATCTTAATGAATACCGCTGGCCCGGGGTGGCACTATTTTCCCTCTTCTTCCTTCTTCATCTGCAGAGAGAAAATGCAGAGCAGGAGTGGAACTTTTTTGAGGATGAAGATAGATCAGTCATGGTCATTCGTGTTTGCTGGATAAGCTGTTTTATTTGATAATTGTACAGTAACTGCTGAAGCGGCCCTTAGACTATATGTCTTTCTAATAACAGATTTAAACTATGACATTTCCCAATCACTCATAGGCCAGATATACCTAGTAATAGCTTAAGATTTAAATGAGCTTCAAAACTAAGACAACACATAGAAACTGCTCTTTAATGGATGCTTAAACATGTCAAATTACTTTAAGTTCCTTCTAGTTCTTTCTGGTTCTTTATATTTAATTGCTTATTATTAATTACTTTGTAAATCCTATATAAACCTTGTCAAGTTAATGATACAAGGGTATACATGAAATTATTATTTTAATTATTACAAATAAATAAAAGATAACTACATCAATGAATCTGTTCACATTTTAGATTACGCTCCTTTACTCACTATTAAAGGGATAGTTCACCCAAAAGAAAATTTGATGTTTATCTGCTTACCTCCAGGGCATCTGAGATATAGGTGACTTTGAGATTTTTAACACAAGCCGTTCAAGTCTGTCAGTCTTATAATGGAGGTGAAGGGACTGATGGCTAAAACATACAATAAAACCAAATTAAACCCTGCAGACACAAAAAGATTGGTCTGTGCAAGAAACTGAACGGTATTTATGTCGTTTTTTACCTCTGATACATACAATGTCCTAACTGTTCGAACTGTCCTGAGTGCATCCTCCTGAGCACTTTCTCAAGCAGGCGCGTGAGGATTCTTCTTCTTCTTGCTTTACGGCGGATCGCATACTTATAAGTGCATTACTGCCACCTATCTCTCAAGTGGATCACTGACACTCCTAATTGAGATTGTAGATAGAGTGTCAGTGGTCCATTTGAGAAATAGGTGGCATGTGCATGTGGCATGAAGACGTGCTTAGGATAGCTTTTATGACATTTTAGAATTTTTTTTGTTTTTTTGTTTTGTTGTATGTTTTAGCCATGGCTCCCATTCATCTCCATTATAAGACTGACAGACTGCAATGGTTTGTGTTAAAAATCTTCCATTGTGTTCTACTGAAGAAACAAAGCCACATATATCTTTTATGCCCTGGGGATAAGTAGATCAACATCAAATTTTCATTTTTGGGTGAACTATCCCTTTAACTAACTATTAACTATGACTTTTGCTTTAATATACCCCTAATCACTGCTTAGTAATACTAAATAAAGTAATAAAGTAGTTGTTATGTTTAAGAATTGGGTAGGATTTATAATAAGGTCTTGCAGAATAAGACATTAATATGTGCTGTTTAAGTAGTAATAATCAGGCAATCTAATATTGAGCTAATAACCAGCTAGTGAATTGAAATTGGACACTAAAGTGTTACCAATATTCTTATTAAATCACCAAAGAATTTAAAGTGAGAAGGGTACATAAGAAGCATGCATTTTAAGGTTAGACTTAAAAATTTTATATTAAATCCACTATTGTTTTGTATTGTATATAAATGTTCTACAGTCTATACACATTATTAAGTCCAATTACATAAGAAGTAACTGTAATTCAATTACAAAAAAAACAAAAACAAACCTAACCTTACATTTTCAGTGGAAAAGAAATGTAATTATATTAACTAATTACTTGGTAACTAGTTACACCCAACACTTGATATTTGCAAATATTATTGACTAAATAAATGGTATCTATTGGATGTGAACTGAACTGAACTGAGTTTGATGATGGAATCACTGTTTCTCCAGAGCTGAATTAAACTCATTCCAAAATTGATGGATTTGCAGTTATTGAACCAAACTGAATCAACAATTACCTGATTTTAACTGAATATTGACTGTATACTCTTATCTTTTTTTAGAGCAGCTTTACAGCAGAAATTCCTTTTATTTTTTTTTTATTTTTTGCATCACTGAATCTCTATTTTCTTGTGTGTCACTGTAAATCTGTTTAGTAAAGCTGTATTGTATAAAGCACCATATAAATAAGTGGCGAGATAAGTAAATATTACATTTTCTCACTTTTTAAACAAATTTTAGAGGAACACTTTATTTTAAGGTGTCCTTTTACACGTTACATGTACTTACTATAATAATAATAATAATAATAATAATATATTATGCATAATTACATGCAAGGACCCTCAGCCAAATCCTAATTCTAACTCTAACCATATAGTACATGTAGTTAATTAATATTACTCAGTACTTAATTGTATAATTACACTGTAACAAGGACACCTTAAAATAAAGTGTTACCAATTTTAGTTTTCATTTTACTTGCAAAGCTCAACCATTCAAAGTTTATCAAGAACTATAAACCAACATGCGGTCCCAAACTAGCAAGTTCTCACTTAACATCTCAATTTACACTAAAACTGCAAATCTGTTATCCTGGTGTATTTGCATTGGATTAAACCTTTCAACAATAATTTCAGCACACAAATTAGGGTTCATCTGTATTTAGACTCTATCCCAGAGTTGAAAAACAAAACAAAACCTCAGTTATTGAGAAGTGTCAGAAACATTTCAGACTGGATTACACACAAATATGCAAATAAGGTTGGAACCATTATTTTTCATTTATCAGATGGACTAACTAACTACATTTGAGTGCTACTAGCACATGAATTTCCCTATAACCACTTAAATCCAAATCCAAACCAAACCAGAACCAAGGCACACATGTAAGAAAAAATGCACTGCCAGTGATGAGTAGGAAAAATATTAAACTAGAAATTTCTCCCCGATTTGTTCTCCTGTTCATTAATAATGGAATGTAATGGGCTGCTGATTTCACAACTGTTTTTTAAATTGCATTACACACTCGAGCAGGCACTGTTTAGAGACATCAATTAGCAACTCTTTTGCAAATAGCTAAATAAAAGCTACAGTGACAATTTGTTAAGATTTGGAAGGAAAGCTCAGCTAGAAAGGTGATTCTGCCTGTCATATACACAATATAGTTGTACATGGTAATTGCTTAAAAACACAACATTTAAGAGTAACACTTTCCAAGAAAAGGGCAATGTGGCTGAATAAATAAAAGCTGAAGTTAATCAACAGACAGGGGTTTATCAGCAGAGTGTTAAATAAATGCCCATGGGAGCGGACAGCAGAAATAAAGGACACTGTTAATGAAGTCTGTGGAGCCCAAAGAATAGAAAGATTACACAACTATTACAGCAAACACTAACACTTCTCAGTGTCTTCTCTGGTGTATGAGTCCAGGGTCAAGGGTGAGTGCTGGCAGGATCTGAAGAGGCCTTTTAACGACAGTTTTATATTTGTGCTACAGTATTTTCCAAATAGAGTGCTTGGGCAGCTGCATAAGTGATCTCTCAGCTTGGTAAAATGCAGGAATTGGCATCTATGCTCTTTGCCCTTAACTATTTCAACTCAGCTTAATTTTATTTCTGCAGTAATGGTCCTCACAGCTAAATTGCTCAACGTAGTCAAGGCCAAAATGACCCTAAGGCTAAGTCCTCAGGCAGACAGAGAGAGAATCCAATGGCTAGCAAAAAGATTTTGGGGTGTAAACCATTTCTCTACCTAATCTACTGCAAATCATCAAGGCGAAAACTGACAGTCCTATTGAGGTGAAAAAAATCCAAATTCTCAAATTCTTATAGTTCTTACTACAGCATATAGTACCATCGTACAGATGATTTAACAGATGGCAATACCTTTGTAAACATTTTTCCTAGTTTGCAATGTAAAAATGCTGTCACATTTCATGGACAAAAAGGTCCATTGTGTATTGTTCACCTTTCTGTTGATCATTGCGACAAATTTGTATGACTTGAACCTGTTTCTATGTCTGTGCAGGAAAATCTTTTTTCCTCCTCACATGCCCCACTGGATTAGAAGATTCCTTAAATTCATATAGACATGTCTAGATTTAGTCCATAGAAATTCGCTAAACATCTACAGCACAGCATGTATTTTTGTAAAACAGTTTTGAACAAAATGCATTGTGAAAAGTGCTATGCAAATAAACTGAACTTAACTGAATTGGATTAACTGACTAATTAAACCTGTACTGGCATTTTTGTAATAAATAGTTCATGCAGTCATACCTCATCTGTATTGTAGATTATTTGTAGGCCAGAACAAATCATTTCAACCAGGTACAACAGAAACAGAGACAAGGCATCAATCTGAAAAGAAAATCAAAGAATTATCCAAGAATGGTTTTAGTTAGAGCCATTTATAATGATATAACTTTATTCTCACACTAATGTAAAGGGTAATGGTGAGTAAAAGAAGGGTCTGACTGCAATTTGAAACTCTGAGGTTTTCATTACTTGCCCATTACTGGACAAAATTTAATTTTAATAGTTTCATTTAAAAGGTTGAATTCATTTTGTGGGCTGTTGACCGCTGGACCAGTCAGCAGATATTACATCAGCATATATGAAATAAACAAGCGGTCATAAAGAATGAAATGAGATAATACATAAAATACTTTATAATAAAACACTGAAAGAGAAGGACACAAGAGCTCATTCCAAAATTCTCAGTACTGTTAGAGAGGATATTTTGGAATTCTTATATATATATTAGGGCTACGCAAGTCAATGCGTTATTATCACGTTAATGCATTAATTGATTCAAGCATATAATTTTTTTATTGCGCGTTAACACAGTTTTTTTAATTATTATGAAAGTCCGTTTCTCACTTGCCCTGAATACACATTCAGACAAATCCTGGGTCACAGGAGGGGATGCTCCCGATCAAATTATTTAGGCTAAGCTTCAGCATTCACAAACCACTGTCCACTGTTATTTTTAACAGAAAATAATGCAACGAGCTCGTAATAATGACTTTATAGATTGGAAATAGGACGCTCTCTCTATATACACATACACACACAGATACATATATATATATATATATAATACATGTTTTGAAAGTGACAGGCAGCATACATATCACTTATTTAAAGAACAACTTCTGGGTAGTTTCTATGACTATAGTGTGTAAATGCAGTGTAGGCATCACCTGTAGATGGCTGTACTCTTGATAGGAGTAAACTTAATCTCCAGTCTGCACATTAAATATTGAGTGCACACGTGAATGCACTTGGGTCCTGTTAAACTTTTTCACCTGTGAGAATATTAGCGTGAGAGAGAAAAGATGGAGGCAAAATGCAAGATATAACCAAGGTATTGACCGTTTCATAATTTATCGAATGCTTACTAAGGAAAGTGAGTCAAAAGAAGAAGAAAAAGGGGGGTTTTATATTGATATTACTGCAGGTCATAGTTGTGCTCCTGAACACAATTTTATCTCATTTGAAGTACTGTTCTGTTATATTACATTATATCAGTAAATGTGCATTAGCTTTTAAACTGCAAATTACAATTAAGATGATGTACCTGTAGGTGTTCGGTAGCCACTCTGAATGCGTACATCAAGATGCAGTGCTCCCAGATGTCTACCTGACTTGAAATAGATGCAAAATCAGGATAAGTATCTACTTAACTCAAGCTTTTAGGATTTTTAGGGCTTTGCTGGACATAATAAATTCTCTGCCACCAGTGATACAATGGCAAAAACATTTGAAAATGCCATAATGCCAACATTTTTGCACCCAAGCTGATTTTAGACATGCGTTAAGGAGAATTTGGGTAGATACACTGAATGTTGGGTATTATTCCAAAAGGAATTGCTGTGACAACATTAATTTGAATGTACATGTGTACTTAATATTAAGTGATTTCATAATTGTTTGGAATTTTTATTTTATATATTTATTTGCTCTAACATTTGCTTATTAAAAACCAAACTGTTATGGACATAACACACCAGATTCAATTAAAAGGTGATCAAATAGAAAGAGATGAAGATGATAAATAAACGGTAGACTGAACAGATGTGAGTCATAAACTCAAGTAAATAAAGAGATTATGCAGACGATAGGTAAGGCTTCTGCACTGAATCACCGCAGAAAGCCAATCACTTCCCCAGCAGACGTGACTGCCGCAGGGGGGTTTTCCCCAGACGTTGAAAATGAGGTCGCAAAATATATGCATGATTATTTAATGCGGCACAAAAATGTGGCATATACTGCAAAATAACAAATAAAAAAGCAGAAAGCATGGTGAATTTTCAGATGTTCAACAGAACATTATGAATGATTAGATCGGCTGATTATTAAAAAACAAAAACTAGAGATGTAATTGCAGATAAACTACACATTAGTGACAACCAAATATCAGGTGTTTAATATCATCAATATATACAGATATACTAGTCTATTTAGAATTTAAAAGTAGTCTATTTTGATCTAATAACTGTGGCTGTTTGTGATTTTTTAAAATATATATATAATCCATAATTTTAATTGAATTTTTGTGTACTGTATTTTATATGTAATTTATAATTCAATGATAACAAATTAGATGAACACAAAACACACATATTTAATAACCCATATCGGTTGATTGCTACTGGATGTGACACTGGACCGTCAATATATTTTCACACACTGACTGTATCCCATAAATCCCAGACAGCCACAAGGATTTCTCCAATCTTCCACAAATGCATTAACAGAGTATCATCTCTTCCAAAATCCTGGAATTCCTGGAAAATCCTGGGATTCTCTGCTCTAGCTCAAAATATCAGCGCTTACAATATAATAAACAACATCCCTCGACTATTTTGCTCTTTACACAGATACAAAAGTGAATACATGTTGCACAGAAATCCATAAACCAAAAACCGCATAACTAAACTTATGTGAATCTCTCATTCATATAATCCTAGTTATGGAAGGGACCCTCCACCCGTCAATACAGCAGAAAACTGGGCCGACCTTTCCTCCGCACCACACACACGAACCCCTACAGCATATTTTAGGTGTTATAAATAAGTGGCCCATTTCTGTATTCTTCTCTTCCCCTCTCTCGTCAGGTCATGAAAGGCATTCTTCTGTTCCAGATACAATTATTATTATTTTTTTCTTTTCACACCAGTTACACAGCTGTATAACAGGCCAAACACAGCTGTAAGTGTCTGCAAAAAAGAAAACACTCATCCCTTGGTCAAAATAAACGTCTTAGAAAAGCAAATATAGACAGAGGCAAAAGAGTGATAAAGACAACTGTGAGACAAAGGATGACATTTGAAACATCTGTTATTCATTACTGCCTGTAATATTAAACCAATAAAATCTGAAAGCACAACAGGGCAGAGAGTAACCTTCAGTTGCTAAAGGAACATCTATTATTCTGTGACACACTATTTGGCAAAATAGAGACTCTATCAAAGTGATTTATTATGTTTGACTTTGATTGACCTTTATTAAACTCATCAAAGCTGGCTGCTTGATGGAAGAAGTCTTCTTATGCATGTATTTGTGAGTGCATATAGATCAGTTTAACGCTGCAGAAGAAACGCATGCTTGTCTTACCTAGAAGTCAAGCATTCATGCTTTCTTCATGCTTTTCATCTGTTTGTGACTTATTTTTCACAGTGTGTTATCAGCAGCATGCCACAGTAAACACGTCTCTTGAATATACCTGTGGAACCAATGATATTTACGGTTGCAATGCATTGTGAGTTTATTAAAAAGCCAGTGTTCTTTGTGAATGCTATAGACAGATGTTAATGAGCACTGCACTCTGTAATTAACTGCATAAACGAGGCATTATAATTAAGACACAGAAAAGCTTTCTTGCAAATCAGGTCTTGGGGGTCAGGAATAAATGAAATGGAACAATTTCAAAGGCACAAGAGAGGCATAATTGCTCAGGTCTACGCCGGGAGAGAACAGTTGCTATAGAGCAATGGCCAACTGTAAAAACCGCATTAACATGAGCACTTTTTGCATGTGAAATGAGACTACTCTTACTGTTAAAGACAGCCTCCCAACCATCAGTGCATCAGTACATAAACAAAAAGGTAACTTCCAATGCATCCAAATCATTAATAGTGGAAAAGCCATGGTATGCATGTTAAAAGCATTTTTTAGATCAAAATGATTAGCAAATGAGCGTAATGTTTCCAGAAAGTGATAAACAAGGCATCATGTGACTGCACTGTAAAATAACAATCTCATGGTACTAGTTAAAAGGTTACTAGTTTTGGATGCAGTTACACTTTTTAAATGGTTTTAAAATAAGCCCTTTATGTTGAGCAAAAATAGAGTAGAAAGAGTAATATTGTAAAATATTATTACAATTTTACAATATTACAATTTTACATGTGTCAGTTCTGCTCTCTATTGCAATGTGCTGTTTGTGATGGAGCAACAAACCTTATACTAAGAGTAAAGCTTTTATCCATATATCCTATAAAACATATCATAATTAACAATATCAGTATGGGTAAACTTTTTGATGGGGGTCCTGTGCTTCAGTATGAAAGACTATACATGGCCAAAAGTTTTGGTTGTGACATAAATTTTGCTGCGTAAGCTGTTGTAGTGTTCATTCACATTGTCTAGCTTTCCACTGTCGAGCTTAAAGCGGGTGTGCTGGTGCGTGCCAGGGCCGGTCGCATTTCCACTGTCACTTCCGGGGCTTGATCATGCCTCATCTTGGCTTCCTCTGGGCCGACGGCCAGGGTTTTTTGGCTCGATGAAAACCATGGGCCAAAGCGGGCCAGCTGGGGCTAGAGGAGTGGTTATGAACAAAGGCAGAGTTTCTCTCGTTGAGCTCAAAACTCACTTGATCTGATGTGGATTATAATCACCATACAACGCAGATATATTTAAACATTAACGTTACCATAGTAAACATGGTAAATGCAACCACTTGGAGAAATCAGATGTCTGCTTCTTATTCTCTATCACAATTGTGTATTTATTTAGTAACATACTTTATCTATCATAAGTATCGTCTCGAGAGTTTAGCTCCACGTAGCATATGTCATCAAAATATAGTAATGAATTTTGTTTGGGAGCTTTTATAAAAAAAAATAGAGAGTCTGAACTGCAGATCATTTCAGAAAGCTAACAGCTATAACACCAGCATAAAAACACTTTTTTAAATAAGTTGAGCTCAAAACTCCTTCTTAGTCAGCAGTGTGCGTTTGAAATAACTTGATCCGATGTGGATTATAATCACTAAACAAGGCAGAAATATTTATAAGTGAAAGTGAAAGTGAAAGTGAAGTGACATTCAGCCAAGTATGGTGACCCATACTCAGAATTTGAGCTCTGCATTTAACCCATCCGAAATGCACACACACAGAGCAGTGAACACACACACACACTGTGAGCACACACCCGGAGCAGTGGGCAGCCATTTATGCTGTGGCGCCCGGGGAGCAGTTGGGGGTTCGATGCCTTGCTCAAGGACACCTAAGTCGTGGTATTGAAGGTGGAGAGAGAGCTGTTCATGCACTCCCCCCACCCACAATTCCGTCCGGCCCGAGACTAGACCCACAACCCTTCGATTGGGAGTCCAACCCTCTAACCATTAGGCCACGACTTCCCCGTAAGCGATGTAAAAGACACGCTAGACATTAACATTACCATAGTAAACATGGTAAATGTGACCGTTTGAAGAAATCAGACATCAGCTTCTTATTCTCTATCACAATCATGTATTTATTTAGTAACTTATATTATCTGTCATAAGTCTCATCTCTAGTTTAACTCGACGTAACCTGTCATAAAAATATATTATGTTTTTTTGTTTGGGAGCTTCTATAAAAATAGAGATATTATCATTCATTCTGAATGTGATGGCTACTGTGGCTACAAATAAACAGAAACAGACAAGACTGAATAAGCAGGCTATTTTCATAATCGCTAAAAATAAATAAATAAAATAGAAATAAATGTATTTATGTCTGATTAATTTGAGTCCTGATAAATTAATTCATTATGATCAATGTATCACTTATTCTATAGTAAAACATCGATGCTTTTGAAATTGAATATTTAACAAAGCATGCAAACAAACGGGCCGCTAGTTCCAGTGACTTATTTCTTTGTTTTCTGATAACTTCTCTTTGTTGGTGAAAAGTTGGGGTTGTGTGACATAGTTCCTGAGAGGCGTGTTTTAGTGACGCGCAGCAGAGCTTCTGGCTCGACTGTGGAAACGCTGCGCTATTCTGGCCTCGTGCTACTGGCCCGAGATTATTAGCCCCAGCTGGCCCGTTTTAAGCCCTGGCTCACACTGGCCCGACAGTGGAAATGCGGTTATTGAGTTCTTGTAAGCAATGGTTACCTCCAAAAAACACGTGCAACCATCATCACTTTGCATCAAAATGGCCTCACATGCAAGGAAATTGCTAAAAAGAAACCTGAAAAGAAAAATTTACTAGACAATCAAGAACTTCAAGGAGAGAGGTACGACTGCAGTGAAGAAGTCTTCAGGACGGTCCCAGAGTGTCCAGTAAGCACCAGGAGAGTCTCATCCTGAGGAATCATGTCACCATCAGTGTAGAGCTTGCTCAGAAATGGCAGCAGGTTGGGGCACAGTGGGGCCAAGACTTTTGGACAACGGCCTGGTGTCAAGAAATTCAGCAAAGAAGCCACTTCTCTCCAAGAACAATGTCAAGGACACACTGTAAAAAATTTCTTGTTGTTTTTACAAAAACTTTTTGGCAGCTGTGGTTGCCAGAATAATTTTGTAAAAATACAGAAAACTGTAAACACATTTACGTCAAAAACTGTTAATTTTACAATATAAAGCTGTAATTTACAAACAAGAAAATGTGAATATAAACCAGTAAATTCAACAACACACAAAATTAAATCTGTTTTGTACCTTGAAAATACTGACAACCACCATAATAATAAAGATGGTACTGTATAAGAGAAAGCCACATGAAGTATCAAAGCTCATCACAAGTAGCTTCACCACAAGCAGAAGTATATATTAACATATAGAAGGTGCACATTTATGGAAACACAAAACACCATCATGGTAACACACGTGATACTTAAATAATGCAAAAAACTTTCATTAAGCAACAGAAGATGTAACATAAAGCTCAAATGTACATAACTGATAACAAGAACTATTTAAAAACATGATTATTTAAACAAAATACTTTCAAACGTGGAGTGTCACGCAGTGAATTCTGGGAATATCAGTTTACAATTTTAGACTGTAAATTATACATTGATTTGTTCTTTTTTTACTTCTAAAAGCTGTATCATTAACAGAATTTTACTGTAAATTTACATTAAATGCTTTGTTAGATCTTTTACAGTTTTTCCCTGTATATAGTACGGGAACTTACTGTTAACCTATTATCAGTTTTTTTCCGTAGCGTTTTTACAAAATTTTACAGTTAAAATTACACTTATTTTTTACAGTGCAGATGAAATCCTGCAGGAAGTACAAGGATTGGACTCCAGAAGACTGGTGCAAAGTTATTTTCTCTGATGAAGCTCCCTTCCAAACGTTTGGGATATCTGGAAAATCGATTGTTCAGAGAAGAAAAGGTGAACGCTACCATGAGTCTTGTGTTGTGCCAAGTGTGAAGCATCCTGAGACCATCCATGTGTGGAGTTGCTTTTCAACCAAGGGAGTGGGCTCTCTCATAATTCTGCCGAAAAACACTGACATGAATAAAAGAATTGTATCAAAACGGCCTGCAACAGTGACTTCTTCCAATGATCCATGAGCAATTTGGTGATGATCTGTGCATTTTCCAGCATGATGGAGCACCATGTCACAAAGCAAGAGTGAAAAAGAAGAGGATCTGTGTCCAGGCAACTCCCCGGATCTCAATCCCATAGAGAACCTGTCAAGTCTCAATAGGTGAGTGGACAAGCAGAAGCCCACAGTGTGATCAACTCTGAGAACTAATAAGGTAAAAATGGATCACCATCAGTCAAGATTTGGCCCAGATGCTAATATCCAGCATGCCAGAGCGAATTGCATAGGTTATGAATAACAAGGGTCAACACTGCAAAAACTGACTCATTATATTTTTTTGCTAATAAAACCAATATATGCTTATGATTGTTTTTCAGTATACCATAGAAACATGGAAAAATAATGTACAAATACTGAAGCAGCAAACTTTGAACAAACTTTGGGCCATAACTATAGAAATGCTCCTGTGCATTAATTAACATTTCGTTTCAGTTGGTGGACCAAAACAGGAAGCAACAACTAAGCAAATGACCACAGCAACTCCAGGCACCTCGCCATGGGAACGTTGTCAAAACCCTGATTGCAGCAACATCCAACTATTCAAACCACAGAAAGGCTCAACTGGCAGCCACTCAAATGCAACCCCACAGAAAAATAATAAAATAAATAATGCCCAACCACCATCCACTTTGAGTAAGTTCACACTTCTGCAGTCAAAAGCAACTTTTTACCATCTGCTGTGTGTCACAGACATAGCTGCCACAATCCAGTGTGAGTTGAGGGATGGACAGAGACCCATCACAGGTGGAATTAGCAAAACCAGACAAGATCAGCTATTTGATTTCCAGTTCATCCAAAACTAATCATTCCTTCATTAATTACGTAATACTGTGTCATTCAAAACCCATAAAAATTCTGTTAATCTTTGAAACACATGAAGATATTTGAAATGAAACCTGAAAGATTTCTGTTCCTCAAAGTCAATTACACCACAACTTTTCAAAACTTTTCACAAAAATTCATATAATGCCAGTAATGAGAAGTGGTTTAAGAAAAGTTGCACGATCACTTTATATGATGAATTTAATTTAGACTTGTCATCACATATAAACATACATCAACTAGTGCTTTCTAATGATGAAATCGCGATTAATCGCATCCAAAATAAAAGTTTTTGATAACATAATATATGTGTGTACTGCATATATTATGTATATAGACATGTATAAAAACACATACATGCATGTATACAGTGGTGTGAAATGTCCTGTTTTGTTTTTGCATATTTGTCACACTTGAATGATTCAGATCATCAAACAAATTTTAATATCACACAAAGATAACTCAAGTAAATGCTAAATGATTAAATTTTTTAAGGGGAAAAGCTATTTAAACCTGCCTAGCACTACGCGAAAATTTGCACTCTAAATCTAATAACTTTTTGGCCACCCTTTGCAGCAACATCTTCAATAGAGCGTTTGCGATAACTGGCAATGAGTCTTTCACATCCCTGTAGAGGAATTTTGGCCCACTCTTCTTTGCAGAATTTTTTTATTCAGCCATATTGGAGGGGTTTCAAGCATAATTGGACTGTTTAGGGTCATGCTACAGAATCTCAGTTTGGAATTAAGTCTAGACTTTGATTTGGCCTCTCCATAACCTTAATTTTGTTTTTGAGCAATTCAAATGTGGACTTGCTTGTGTGTTTGGGATCATTGTCCTGCTGCATAATGCAAGTCCGCTTGAGCTTGAGGTCACAAACTTATGGCGAGACATTCTCCTTCAGGATTTTCTGATAGAGTGCAAAATTCATGGTTCCATTAATTATGGCATGTCATCCAGGTCCTGAAGCTGTAAAGCAGCACCAGACCATCACTCTACCACCACCATGTTTGACTGTTGGTATGGTGTTCTTTTTATGAAATATTGTGCTGGTTTTATGCCAGATGTAACAGGACACATACCTTCCAAAAAGTCCACAGAATATTTGCCCAAAATTCTTGGGGATAATCAAGATATTTTTGGCAAATGAGAGATGAGCCTTTGCATTCTTTTCGGTCAGCAATGGCTTTTACCTTGTAACTCTCCAAAGTATGTATGCCATTTTTGACCAGTCTCTTTTTTATTGTAAAATCATGAACACTGACCTTAATCTAGGCAAATGAGGCCCGCAGTTCTTTAGATGTTGTTCTGGATTATTTTATGACCTCCTAGATGTGTCATCATTGCGCTCTTGGAGTAATTTTGGTAGCCCGTTCACTCCTGCATTCATTCATTCATTTATTAATTCTTTCATGATTTAACAGGAGGGGAAAATTAATCTTTCACATAGGGCCAAGTAGGTTTGGACAGCTTTCTCCCTTAATAAATGAAATGATCATTTAAAAACTTTGTATTTACCTGCATTTTCTTTGTGTAATATTTGATGATCTGAATCTTTTAAGTGTGACAAATATGCAAAACAGGAGAAAAAAAACAAAAAAAAACAGGAAGGGGGCAAAAACCTTTTCACGGCACTGTATATTTAAGAAAAATATGTTTATTATATATTAAATATATTTTTAGATAACAAATATATACAGGTAAATATATGTAAATATTTTACAAATATATATTGTATGTGTGTTTATTTGTATATACATCATAAATATCCACTGTACACACACACATTATGTAAACAACATGTATTATGTAAACAAAAACCGATATTTTGGATGTGATTAATCGCAATTAATTGTTTGACAGCACTATTATTAACATACATAGAGAACATCAAACATGCTTGCACTCTGGCATATGCTTTGATCAAATTTTTGTTTGTGTAACATTTTTCATCTCTCAGGTTTCATTACAAATATGTTAATTTGTTTTTCAAAGACAGACAAGAGTCTGATTAAAAAGGTTGATTAAATTATGAAATTTTTAATTTTTAAATGAAAAACATAACAATTATTTCTAGTAAATACAAAAATACATTGCTAAATAAAATCACTATTTTATCGTGGAGCCAGTTATAATGGTAGGGTAAGTACAAACTGGAACTACTGTCCTGCCAGGCCTGCAGAAAAAAAAAAACAATCCTTACTGTTGAGCCATGAAACAGTGAGTGGGGACATAAAAAAAGCCTCATGCCATGTGTAGAGCTCTTTCTGAGATTTACTATAAACCCCAGAACAGAACAGAAAACCCAGTGTTGCCTGAAAATGTGGCGAACTGGAGAAAATGTGTAAAGTATGGGATGCATATACATTTTCTTTCAAAACAGGTACAGTGGAAATCTACATAAAGAAATGCATGGCAAAGATACTCAATCAACCAAATGTTAACAAGTTTAGGGGTTAAAACAGAAAACAAAATTACATACAGTGCTAAACGCAAACTATGCAATCTTGCCAAACTTGTGCTAACTCTGCACAAGGACGTTTGACCTGCAAGCTGCTGTATAAGCGTAACCTTAACCTTACAAGAACAGTACCAAAAATGATCGAGAGAACAGTAAGGTTGTTCTGTAGTATGAAACCGCTCATCAGGGGAGAATAAAGTGATCTTCAGCAGGCTGCTCGAGTTTTCAAAAGGCAAAATTGATGCATGCAGCACTGCTGCGTTCTGTCCTATGGGGTGATGCTGTGACCCACCTTATCAGACTGCCGCATGTAGCAGTACAGAATCCCCCGCATGCACTTGATGGCAGAGTGCTCCAGTTCATGAGTGCGGCCCGTCATCGTCAATGCGCCTGTACAACAAACATTCTGCATGAGTTCCTGGAAAACACTTCATTATGTTGAAAATGCATATTTTAAATGGCAAAGAATCTGCAGCTTCCCATTACCATCTAAGTCAAGTGTTGAAACTATCACAGTCATAAAAAAGCGAACATGCAAATGAGACAAACCTTTAACACATAGTGAGAAAGGTCATGTAGAGCATGCACATGCAAACACCACACAAATACTCTTACAGAGACAAATACAGAGTAAGTAATGGGTTCAGGCCTTGCTGTCAGATTGGAATCATCTTAATTAAACTCCTCTGACAATGCTAATATGTAGAGGTGAAGACTGATGACTACATCTGTCTCTGATAAACGCCTGCTCTCTATTTTTATCCTCGCAATTCGTTCTCTAGAGGAACAAACCTCTCCAGGAGGAGTGAGAAGGGAAAAATATAACAGTTTGTCTTAGGAGTTCAATGGAAAGTCTCTTTCTTGGGTGCCCTCCTATAAATTCATAACCTTGACTCGGGCCCCCAGAGTGCTGGTGACCTGCTTTAGAAAGTGTGTGTGTGTTTGTGCATAGGATAGATATATAATATATGTTTAGAATGTCTATAATTCCGTTTTTACAGGATACTGAAATTCAGTGAAGATATTGGGAAATTGTGAAAAATATACAAGGTCAATAAATCTTTATACGTCGATGTTTTTTTTTTTCTAAAACATTTCAACCTTATTTTTAAAATAAAAATTCTGCATCCTGTGTGCTACCTCAAATCAATTCAGGACTGAATTGGAATTGAAATGGCATTCTCAGTTCAACTGTTAATTATTATTATGAATGACAAACAACCATGTCTGTTAGAGATAGAGTAAGAAAATGACTCAGGAAAATAAACCTAAAAAAAATATTCAAGTATTTGGTTGTCCCAACCAGTGTTGGTTCAGTTATTATGAAGGGAAGGTGCAATACCAAACCAATCCGACACTGCCTAGATAAGGTCATGCATCAAAACCTTCCGTCTGAACAAAAATGACTTTTATTGTGTTTTTATGAAGATTTTTGTCTTTGTCACAATATGCTTTCTTCAAAGCATCTTATTTTGTGTTCAACAGAAGACACCGAGGTTTGGAATGACAAGAGGCTGAATAAATGATGACAGATCTTATTCTTGTTTTTGCAGGGAAATCTGCCTTCAAATGAAAGAAGGAAAGACAATGCAAAACACAAGGAAATACTGCAAGTGAACCTCTTGGGAGAAAGTTCATTTTTAGGAAGGAAAATTATTCAGAAAACAAAGCCAAATCACTGAAGCAGCTAAAGAAAAAGATAAATGCTCTTCAACAGCCCAGTTAAAGAGCGCGCAGGGCAGTGTTTGGTCATAACATCTTGGACTCAAAGTGACTTTGAACAATCCCCCAAGAGGAACCTGGGCTTTAGCTCCAATATCTTGCTCAAAGTCATAAAGGTGAGAGATCGTCAATTCCCCCTTACAGAGTTTGAACATATAACCTTTAAGCTATCCGGTGTCCAGTACATCCCTGGACATTAAGTTCAGCCTAATTTTGTCTTAACTGAGCTATGGAACCTGCAGTGTAAAACAGCAGTCCACTATTTTGAGCACTGGAACAAATGTACCTGGTTCAATGGGCCAAATTGCTCTTGATCAGTGTGTAAACAAACATGCTTACCACAATGTGATTAAAGCTGTCACTGATGCAAATCTATCAAAAGAGTGAATACTTATGCTACCCTTTCATGGATTATTTAATTTTTATTACCACTTACCAAGACTGCTTTAATTTGTAAAAAAAAAAAAAAAAAAAAAAAAAAATACAGTAAAAAAAAAAACATCCTTATGAAATATTACTTTAATTTAAAATTACTGTTTTCTGTAAAAAAAAAAAAAAAAAAAGCATTTTAAATAAATAAAAAAAAAATTATTCCTGTGATGGCACAGCTGCCATACAGCAGCATCATATTCTTCATAAATAACTTTTAATGTTTTTATTATTATCAATGTTGGAAAACAGTTGTGCTGTTTAATATTTCAGAAAAACTGTGATGCACTATTTTCAGGAATCACTGATCAATAGCATTTATTTGAAATAGATATCTGTTGCAACCTACTGTACATGTCTTTACTCTCACTTTTAATCAATACTGAAATTTTTTTTAATTTCTTAAAGAAAGAAAGAAAGATAGATATAAAGAAAGAAAGAAAAACATACACTAATATTCAAAAGATTTTGGGTATGTGAACAGCATATTTAATTTTTCCCTACGAAAATGATACATTAATTTTAAAGGTTTCATTTGAAGAGGCCTATTCTACCAACTCAGTCCACAACACTGCTTATTTGGGCCAAATCACAGACATAAGGTCTGTTCACACCAAGTGATTCAACAACCAGTATGAATAAATTCAATTTAATTCAATTCAATTCAAGTTTATTTGTATAGTGCTTTTTACAATACAAATCATTACAAAGCAACTTTACAGAAAATTATATTTCTACAATATTTAGTAGTAGCTTATAAGTGGTGACCGTCAGTTTGTGCACGTTTGACAGGATTTTTAGAAAAATTAATACAAGACATAGTCAGCCAGACGATGAATATTATTAATAATTAATAATTATTATATGATGCAGTCACACTTGTAGCAATATTTGTTAGTTCTGCTTGTTGATTCAGGATTCAAAAACATTCATGTTTTTGTGCATAATACAACCTATCTGATAATACAGATTCCACTTGCTCACTAAAATAGCTCACAGATAAGCTTTAGGATGGTGTAAAATAGTTTGCGCAGCCTTTTTTCCTTGGCTGTTAAACTCACCTTTCTTTCCCAGACACCACAGATGGTATATACAGTACACTACTGCATATGGGAACACTATGCTGTTTTTGCCATGCTGCATACTCACGCCACACTTCTCTTTTGGCTTTTTTTTTTTTTTAGATAAACTTCTTATTAATTATTAATAATCTCTAAATTGACAGTAAATAGCACTTCGGAATATTTGTAGCACATTGTCATATTGATTATAATCTTGATCATGTAAACTAGAAAATAAACAAATTTATAGAGAGGTATTGCACTTACCTTACAGTACTACCTGTATGCTAATGCCAGTGCCCAGATACTGGCAGTACAGTAGAGGGAGTCTCTGCCTCCTTACAGGTAGAAAAGGTCTTCACTGGGAACAGACTAGTGGTAGGAATCTGAAAATTCAGAATGGCGCACTTGACTGGAAGAAATGAGGGGAAGACAAAGATAAAAACAGCTACAGTGACTCTATCAACAGCACACAGCAACAGAAGGTGCCTCCACAAACACTGCTTACGCTTCTTTGAAGAACACCTTTTCACACCTGTTATTCTAGCTGTCCGACATAAAATATCACTGCATGTATAATTAATGAAGCTAGTTACTGTAAGTATTATTGCAAGTTTCTCATCTTCGTCAAATGTTGAGGAAAGTTACTTTTAAAAGTAATACATTACAATATTGCACTACTCCTTACAAGAGTAACTTATTACATTAGTTACTTTTTAATGAAAGTAATGCATTATGTAACTTTTGTGTTACTTTTTTAAATCTGGGTTTTAATATAAAAAGTTCTATTTAATCTTCCACACCAAAATCCTCAGGCTGAAGGAAATGTAATTTTACTTATTTATTGCAGGTTTGCGTCATATTGTGAGTTGTTTTATTATAATTTTTTTTTTTTGTGAGTGAGTGAGTGAGTGAGTGAGATGAATTAATGCATGTTAGAACTAAAGTAACATCTTACTCCCGATTTCTCTCAACATGGGGACAGGGGAGCTTTCAATCAATAAATGGGGGCACATTACAGCAGCACAAATGAAGGGGACATTCATTCTGAGCCATCATTTGTTATGTAGAGTTTGCTTCAATTCAAAGAGACAGTGCAGGGCTGGGGGGTAAGGAGACACTGGGGGGAATTAGTCAGAATATTAATATACTTTGCAGCCAGGATTACTCCGACTCCCATCGGAAGAGTCCAGCAATCCAGAAAGGGTGATAAATACGTCTTCATCTGATTAGGCCTTGTACAGTAACTGAGGCTGATGCCAGCAGGACTGAAAGGAAGACTGCAGCTGGAGTCTTCCAGAATGTTTCAGGGAGGATCACTTGAGAGATCAATTAATCTGGTATTACTGCCCATTTGCTCCTGTGAAAACCTTAAATGACTAATCAAGAAAATCTCATTTGCAGTCATTTCACAATTGGCCAAGGCATGCGGAGGATCACCTGTGCATTAAGTGTCGTCTTCGGAGAAAAGAAAAGAAGCGAATGACATTTTATTCACATGCATCTTTAGCATGAGGGATGGAATGCATCACAGCACTCTAGATGCAAGTTCTTTGAAGACGGCATCTCTCTCATCATCTATCAGCATAATGCACCTCTAAATCAACCCTTAAAACTGCATACACAAACACAAGGTTTCCATGAAGAAGCCATTTTTATACACCAAGAAGAAAGAAAGAAAAAAGAAAGAAAGAAAGAAAGAAACTCTTTTGCCCATTAAAAGTTAAAGCTTGTTTTCTACAACCTTAATCTTGTGGAGGCAGGGGAAAGATAGCAGCACTGCATTCACAACAAACAGGCCGGAGAGGAGAAGAAGAGGAAATGAGAAGCACTGAAGCATGATGTCATTACCACATAAATAGGAAAACCCAGAAAGAGAGTGAGAAAGATGGAAAAATGAGAAAGACCCGAGATAAAAATGGCAATAACCTTCTACAAAAAGTTCTGAATAACATACCTTCCATTTTGCATGTAATGTGCTGCATACATATACAGTACTTATAGTAAGCTGAGATGCATTTCAGCTCAGAGGAAGAGTCTACCAAAACCATTACAATCCGAATTATGAAACTTACCACATTTATTTATTATTGTAGAATTCGTCTTGTAGGGAATGACATGGGGATTCGCTTTCAAAACGGGATTACCCTGTGCTAACGCTGTACATTTGTCGGCTTCTACCATGACTCATTCAAAAGGATCATTGAAATGAGAAGCATCCTCTCTGTCACTCTTTTCTCTTTGTTCTCTCTCACTTCCTCTCGCTCTCTATCACCCCGCAGAGCTCTCATCTCAGGGTTGGCTGTCTGGGGATTTTAAATGAGCTTTAGGAACAGGTTGAAGTCCGGATGGAGGAAAGAGATTGAAAACATAGATTTCATGTATGCAGTGCTCAAGAAACAAGGCTTTTCCATCGTTTTTGTGGAGGATGAAACAAGTTCACCGAGTATTCTGCTAATGAGCTGAGAGGTTGAATCAGGCGTGCTAGACAAAACAGACACACCATGCACACCACTTTCCTATAATATTTTAAAACAAGCAGCTGGAGTCTGTGTCCTTTGTATTGAACCATAAGGTCAATCTGAGCTGTTTATGTCCTCCATTTTTTGCAATAAGAATTAGACAGACAGCTCCATGTTCCGCTCTGCACAGTTTGCATGCATATAAATGTAATTAGGGCACAGATCTGTTGGGGTCATATTCTCTCTTGTTCTGTAAAAATATATTTAAAAACAAGACACATTTAAGAAATAAATCTCTAGGATTCATTTCCTAATACTTTTCAAAACTGTTTACAGTGAACACAAGTGCAGTCTTTGTAGGCCATATAAATCATTTTCTATTGCTTTGGCACAAAGTACACTGTATGACTACGTCTTTCAAATTGCATGAATAATTTTCTCACAGAGGCATAATGACCGCCATTATACTGTAACCAAGTACCTACAGACCAATTTGCTAAATTTCTACAGTAGTAGCATAGCAAACTTTATTCCACTGTTTTTTCCACATCTCGACACTGCACTGCATCTTGATATGTCCGGAGCATCTTTACGATTTGGTTTCTGCGTTTTTTTCTCTTGCAAACACTACATGCGTTAATCAGCAGGTGGGGCTAAACAGGCAGTGATGCAGAAGCAGGCGTTGATGATCTTCTGCAGAGGAGGTGTTTAGCCACACTTTTACATCATAAAGTGGTACAGTCATTTTGATAGACAGGCTTCAATATAAGCTGTTTTTAGACTAACGATATAAATAATATTATAATAAAATCTAATATTTTAAAATAATTTTATTTTCTTTTTTTGCAATGCATCAGCAGAAATATCAGTCTGCCTGCCACCGACACTAACAAGATCCCTGTTACCTTTGGGAATGACCAATCATTAACATCACTGACATCATCAACAAACCAGCAATCAACAAGTTTGAGATAATTCTAAATCAGTGTTTACAAATAACACATACATATAAACTCAGCTAAATAGCCCCCCAAAAAAACATTAACAAGTGGCCGATATTTCTTCATCTTTAAGAATTAATAGAACTATCAAGAAAACTCTTAATCTTCCATATGCTGTTTCAGCTTTTATAGCAGTATTTATTGTCATGTTGAAGACTGAAATTGAAAGCGAGATTAGGTGAGAGGAGAGGGAGAAAGAGGGTAGGCAGGAAAAGAGATGAGTATTGATTAAGAGAAAAATGCACAGAGGAGCTCAGCAATGAGAAACCATACTAGCTCCAAATGAATCTTTTAGTGCTTGGACTCAACTCGTTTGCTGGGTATTATAATCAAATGTAATGGTTTGGAGACTTTCTGAATCCTCTAATTAAATTAGGAAACATCTTGCCATAATTAAATTATTTTTAAATATGAGTAAACACCAGTGCACTTAATACACAGATCAACTAGAAAATCAGGAGTAACTTTGCAATTTGTATACAGCTTGACACCTTAAATGCATTGCTTTATAATTTTGTACTTGATAATTAAAATTTGTAAAAAGGTGGTGCATCTAGATTAAACCGTGACAAGACCGAATGAGGTTAAATGCCTCATTTAAAGACCATAATAGAGTGCTCAAAAGATGTTCTCCAACTATCCTGAGCCAACCATTTCATAAAATGCTCAGATAGGCCTCAATTCTTAAACCTACATAACGAAGTAAATTACATCCAGGACATAAATTCTCACCTGCGCTATAGTAGCAGTCAAGTTTCTCCCAAAGGAGCTCATCCTCCTGGTGCAGAACGGATATCTTAAGGGGTCCATATATAGAGCTTGATCATAGAAAGCAAAGACAGATGTTAAAAAACACTTAAATCAGCATAGCTCTGATGCTTATCTCGTCTTTAGATGTAATTCAAGCATCCCTGGATGGAAGTGATGAGCACACTTCAAAGTCAGCATGGCTTCTTGATGATGCTACTATAGACTACTGACCTGCTAGAAGCCCACTTTGGGCTATTTAGTATGCCAAGGTTTAGCTGACTCACCAAAATCAAAATGTGCTTCATTTAGTCTCTGTAACCTTAATGGTTTTCTGTTCCATTTACAATGCTAAGAGCAGCAAAATGTAGATTTACTGGGGTGCAAAGGCAGCTAAGCATGCCAGGAAAACAATCAAAGCAAAATGCAAAAGACTAAAGCTATTGTTCTCCAAATGCATATATCAAATTCAACGTCATTGCAGACACACATAGCTTGATTGCAAAATTGAAGTCACTGGCACAAACTCTGTGAATAATGGAACCTGACACCAGTAGATTCAGCTTTTTTTGTGAGGAGTGAAATTCAGGGGAACCCCATCAACTGGAGCACTATTTCAGACACATTTAACTTTGGAGCAATTTACATTTTAATAGAATTGACCCAGGGTCAATACCTCAGGTACTGAAAATTCACATTTCCCAGCAAATTAGCATAATTCCCATCAGCTTTTAAGTAGCAGGGACAAAGCCATCTCTTTTTAAGATAACTCCAGCTAAGCAGTGCACATCCAATAGGCAAATGAAAGATACCCTTCATTTTAGTTTCACCACAATGATATAAAAGTAACTTGCCTCGAGAAGCATACAAACCCTCTGTTAACAGATCTGATCAGACATTGACAGAAGGAGATGAGCAGTACTGGACTGCATTACTGATTTCATTAATCACAGAATTCTCCCCATGATACCGCTAAGGATTATTTATGCCTTTACATCCGATGGAATATTACAGATGAAACATTTGAATTATTTGCTGCAATGAAAAAGAAAATATATGAAGCACCAATTTTCAATTAGGCATCAAACAGTCTGACAGTTTGATGCCTAACAGATATTCTGACAATCTGTCGATAAACACACACCGTTTCTATTTGAGTCCACTCATGCTACTCCTTCTTATTTCTAAAGTAACAAGCGTCTTTTTCTATGAACCAATCACTAAGTTGGTCCCAATTTACCAAGTTTCTGTAATTTGCGATAGACATTCACTTCATTGGCAGTGTTGGCCGTTTTTCATTAGGTGAACTCTACGCCAGGCTTCTACTAGTTAAACTACAAATTCAGTGTAATTCAGATGGTTAGCAGAAAATAGAGAGAAAATAATAATTACCGTATTTTTCGGACTATAAGTCGCACCTAAGTATAAGTCGCATCAGTCCGAAAATAGGTCATGATGAGGAAAAAAACATATATAAGTCACACTGGACTATAAGTCGCATTTATTTAAAACCAAGCATCAAGAGAAAACATTACCGTCTACAGCCGCGAGAGGGTGCTGAGCAGTATCGAGTGCCCTCTCTGGCATCTGTAGACGGAAATGTTTTCTCTTGGTTCATTTCTCTCAGTTCATGTCAAATTAATTTTGATAAATAAGTCGCAACTGACTAGAAGTCGCAGGACCAGCCAAACTATGAAAAAAAGTGCGACTTATAGTGCAGAAAATACAGTATATGAAATCACACAGTGAGATTTTCGTCAGGCATGGTAACTGAATGGACATGCAACAAATTAAATTATGCGCAATTGAAAGATGATTTGGGGTCTCATTTATAAAACTCTCCATAGATTTCATCCTAAAAGTGTACTGTACGTAGGCACAAAAGTGAGATTTTGATTACGCACAAAAATTTTCAGATTTATAAAATCATGTGTACGCCAGAACCTGCGCAAAAATCCCTTTATAAATCCCAGTCAGAGGAACATCGTGCGTACATGCATTTTCATCTCGTTTCCTCCCCGAAATAACCATATGGAGCTTAAAACGCCTAGTTTTATTATGCATAACCTCATCTGCATATCATTTCCATGCTTATTTCCACTACATGACACCATGTTTAACACCAAAACATTCAGGAAATGTGAGATTGGGTCTATAATGCCATTTGTGTCATACACATAAATTTTTCCATAAAACAAAAAGGTTTAAAGTTGTTCTCAGATCTGTTTTAGAATATAGTTGATCTCATTCTTTTACACTGGTCAAATAGTATTTAAATTGTTTTAAACATTTCAAATACAATTAAATGTATGCATTTTTGCTGATGAACATCTTTTAGCTATTTTTAGTGGAAACAGATAGGCAGTATATAGCCATTTTTATTGCAGTGTAAATACAATTGTCTGAAGCACTGATTCATCACTGACAAAGTATTTTTAAAAGGAAACATGCAAATCTTACCATTTTCTCCTAGTTATATCCTTCAAACATAGGCCCTAGTGGTATTTTTTATTATGTTGTGTAGATGCCTTCACACGCCATCAGCATCTCCATGCAGCTGCAGTTGTACAGTAAGCTATTATCATTGGTCCTATACCGGACAATGGACTGTTTGACCACTGAATCCAGCAGTGTCCTCCATAATATCGAAGTAAGTGCTCATCAACGTCTCGCATCAACATGTGATCTGTAGTTTAATTTAAAGATTAATTATTGTGCACCTATAGCACTCCACGCTGTTATTAAAACATAGCATACCACAGGAAATTATGTAGCCTATTGTTAATAAAATGATGTAATTGTTTTTTTGTTTTGTTTTTTTGTACAATTATGTAATTTTAGTGTTTATCTCCATTAATGCGAGTGGAGTATTTTATGTAAATGTGTATATCGACATGAAAACAGAGTTTAAAATCCTAGTTTACTTCATTACTTTTCTCACTCCAGGAAAAAAAAATTTGAACGCATGGTCTAGAATGTCCGTACAGGTGCGTGTGTATTTACGGCAAGTTTGTTTTTATTAAATCACGAAATGTGCATGGAAAAAATGTGTATGCATGTTTCTATGCCCATTTTGTGCTTACGCAACGTTTATAAATAAGACACCTGGTATGACTGAAATCAGGGGATGAGATGATAATTAAAATGTGTGAAAATGACCATGACACCACCTAAACTACAATGCCAGTGCAACTTTCAAGGTAATAATGTCTGACCATTTGTGATCCGTATTCCTACTGTAAAATGAGGTAGTACAAATATCAACTGCTTGAATGTTTATATTGCTGCAAAATGTAAACTATATTACCTCACAGGGTATCCAACTACACACCATACAAACTCATGTAAATCGATATATTCTATATTGCAAATCTCAACTGCTTGATTGCTTTTAATCGCAAAATGTAAACTTTAATATCAACAGATCTAATCTGTTCAATACGACGATAAGGCATTAAGATACTGAGTTACTGACACCAATAATTTCACAAATTTCTATAAAGCTCTAGGCTACAAATCGTTTACTCACCCATGTTGTTCTAAACCCATAGAAATGTGTAGAACTCAAAACACAAAAGAAGACATTAGGTAGAAGCACAGACAGTATTTACATTCATTTTTTTTTTTTCTGTACAGGTTTAGAATAACACAAGGGCAAGCAGTTTTCTTTTTCACGGTTTGCTTCCACAAATAACTCTAGCAGGAAGAAACTAAGTGTGATTTTATTTATTTATCCATCTTACATAACCAAATGTGGATTCTGAAAACCCTTTCAATGGCTACTTGAGTTTTAATGTCAGGCTGAAGCAGACGCTAACAAGCACTGAATTATGAGGGTTAAAAAGCCTTTCAAAACGTGAGACATTCAGGGGACTGGGGTCTTTTAAAGTGCTACTCCTTAAACATTCAAAGCCTGAAGCTCAGTGTGAGGTAAGTCCCTAAATATAGCCTAGCCCTGATCGGCGTAGACTTCACGCCTGACCTTTGGGCTCTGCTCTCTTCCACACTGACAGGACAACTCATGTAATGCGCTTCTGCAACACAATGGATCAAAATGTCCCGAGAGAACAAATGCGCACTGCTTAATCGTGCTCAATGCCACTCGTCACAAAAAGCCAAACCTGATCGCTAAGTTCTGGCTTTGAACCCCAGCAGTTTCCAGCCGACAACCGCTAGGCTTGTAGATGACAGCTAAATAACAACACTAAACTCGCACACTGCAGGTTAGCACTCACACTGTCGCAACGCCTATATGTACTCCGCTGGCTGCCGTAGAACGACATGCCGTGTTCCGGTTTGTTGTGATCGAAGCTAACAGCAAAATGTTGCTGTCATGCGCTTGGTTCTTGACGTTATTATTAAGTTTTGTGGGACAACATGTCACGTTTGCATTGCAGGACGTTACTGCTGATTTATTTGGCCAGGAGAATGTTGGTACAGTAGCGGCGTTCGGTGACTTTAACTCTGATAAACAGACTGACATTTTCATCATCAGGAAGCGTAAGTGCAGTTCTGTTAGCTGACGTTAAGATTATTAATGCCTCAAAATCATCCCTTTTAAGCTGAAATTAAGTAACGTAAGATGCTGCTATTGTACAGTATTTGAGAGTTTTAATAAGATGTCCGGATGTTTTGTATAACACAGCTCTGTCATATATTGTTCTCAGTGACAGGGGGTGTGACAAGATGCATCCTCTGTACTCTGTTTTTATGTAACGTTAACGTTACTGTTTATTTATTTGTGTTATTGGTGCTGAACACCCTGTTTCTGTGTTATTTCATCAGAATATTGTTTCTTTCAGATTCTGAGTTGGTGATTTTCTTGGCTGATCTTAAAGCTCCTTATTTCAAACCTAAAGTCCATCTGACTAAAGAGGCTTTCCCTAGGTAAGAATACACACTCACACACACTAATAAAGCCTACTGTATCACGTTCGTTACATGAATTTTTAAGGCTTCTAAAATGATCACTTGATCAAAACCTTGCCAAAAAGCACAATCTTCTGTATGCCTTCTGCCACCTGACTGACAGTTCATCACTTTAACTAAGTGACCAGACTTTTATCACAATTCTAAAAAATGTTGCCGCCTTTGGTACGTGTCAAGTGTGTATTTTTTATTAATTTTTTGTTACTTTTAGCTAGTAAATAAAAGAAAAACTTTGTATTATTATCAATATTTAAATTAAACATTTACTGGACTGAAGCAAACTAGGATTACTTCATTATCCATTTTTTTAAACATTATATTAATATTGTGTGTATCAAATAAGGTAAAACAGACTTTAAGAATGTTAATTTCTCTCTAATATAACTGTATTGCATTGCATTATGTTTTGTATATGTTGTATATGTTGAGGTTTGATCATAAAACAACATATTGTTGAGAGTCATTGACAACTTATGTCTGCTGCTTACAGTCTGCTGTACTGTAACAAAAACATAACTGATTTACATTACAAGCTATTAGAATTTCATATTTAATAACTATATACTTAACAACTTCACCAAATAGCATATTTTTGGTCAGTTTGGGCCTCTGGATAAAAATGAAAAAAAAAATAATAATAATTTGTGTGTGAGCTCCATATTATCAATATATCATATTGTATTAGCCATAAGACTAATATTTCATATGTCATGTTTTGTAAGAGCTCATTGTGTTGATTTTGCCTTGTTCATGTGTTTCTCTGGCTCTCTTAGTGACTTCAACATAACTTGTGTGGTCCCGGGTGATTATGATGGAGACTCTCAGATGGATGTGCTCGTTACCGGCTACCAGAAGGAACTCTCCAAACAAACAGTCTTCATCTTCTGGGGGCATAACCAAACCTTGGGTAAGGTCATAAAAAAAATAAATAAATAAATAAAAAAAAGTGCTTTCTGTACATTACACTGGCTCCAGTTGTTTGGTTTATTCAGTATTTCTGCCTGATCTGATGGTCTAACAGCTATAGAAATGATGCTTCAGCAGTGATTTGCACAGTGAATGTTATCTGTTCTCTTACAGACCAGAGTGATAAGGTAGGACTGAACAGGACCTTTGATGATCAGCCCCTGGTCATGGAGTAAGTGCAGTATATTCTTTTTAATTTAAGCCGGGCATTGTGAAAATATTGTTTCTATATATAATCTTGGTCTTAAACACCTTGCCTTAGGGAATTATGGTACAGTTGCCACTTTCTGCTGGCTAATATCTTAAAGGCAGACTCTCAAAATTGAATTGAAATAGCAGTCCACATCCCTTTAATGTACATTCCCTTGTAAAGGTTTCTGCTTTTTCCGAGGTCTAATGCTGCTTCCTCTTTTCCACTACAGCTTTAATGGGGACATGATTCCAGACATTTTTGGATCTGTGGATGGTTCGTCAATGGTTTGCTATCTCAGGAGTAGGTAAGACTGCTTTCCTAAATGTGCAATAGCTTGTTTTTGGTTATTCTGTCTGTGTCAAGAAAACAAGTGTACGGTGTATAAAGCATGCTGTTTTAATGTTTGCCAGGCAACTGAAATGTGAGAAGGCTCTCAACTTGACAGTCCACATGCGCGTTCCTCATTCCAATGCTTTCATTGACCTTAACAAAGACTTCACCGCCGGTGAGTAATGCTACTGTGGTCTTTCCTTCACTCTGAAGTCTTTTGAAGTGTCAGGGAAAGTATTGCAAGGTTCTGCTGCTATGTGGACTGATTTAGAGATTCACTCACTACTTCTCTATTCGGTAGCTTTCAGATAGCATTTCTGTAGAAGCCTTAATGAAGCCCATTCGTCCTACACAACTCTGAATGCTGCTTGATTTATTTATGGATTAGGAATGCTAGGAATACTTCTTTGCTTAATAACACATCAGACACTCAGGTTTATTAGATTAGACCTGTTTCTTATACTGCTTTTCAGAATAATATAATGTGAAGTAACATATCTATATAGGTTCATTCCGTGTCAACTCAACCGGTCCCCGGCTCAATTTTTTGGATTTTGCTAATATCTTTTCTTAAGAAAGTTAAACATGTATAGTGAAGAAAATTTATATTTTTCATCCATAGTTTTATGATTCCTGCCATCATGGGTGAGTTATAACTGATGACAAATGTAGGCAAATCAACTGCAGTCTGAATGTAGCCTGTCACAAAACGCTGTTACATTTATTTTTTGCATAAATAATGTCATTTTGCTGTCCTGGTGAAAGGCTGTGTCATCATTATAACCATTGAAGTCAGAAAAGTGGTGGTGCATTTCAGCATCCTCTTTATTGCCAGGTGCCTCTGACTCCTGATGCCTGTGTGTGTGTGTGTTTTCTGAACCTGTTTAAATCAAATGATCTCTCAAGAGCTGTTTAGGAATTCAAAGACGTTTTTAAGGGTGAAGAGTTTCCTCTTAAGCTTGCCTGTCAGTCACATAAAATTGACTGTAATAGTCCTGCGCTTCTAAAGGCTGGAACAGATTTAAATGCTCTCTTGCAGAATCCTGTCAAAGTCTTACTGTCCATTAGTGTAGTTGAGGCTTAGATTGGGCATGTGTCTATGTCTAAGAAAGGGTAAAGAGGTCAAAAAGTAATTCACTACAAACTCCATTTACCCATACTAAAACAAAGCCCCTGAGCTGCTATAGCACTTATCTCCCACCCTCTCGGTGGGAGCCTGGCATCAGTGCCACCCCCAAACCATCTGGAGGCTGTTCTGCTGCCACACAGGCGACCGTGCTGTTGGGTCTGATTGGCAGACAGGACCAAGAAAGCCTCTCTGGACCTCTACAGCTGCGAGAAAATCACAGCAGATTAACAACAGCCCAGGAGAGAAAAAAAGCACACCCACGACAAAATCATCCACCACTTACTCTACAATTATGGCTGTCTGCTCTGCTGTGGCAAGACTTGGTGTGAGGAAAAGACCCTAGTGATGGTGAGTGGAGGCTTTCAAGAAGAGATCTCAGAAGAGCTGGAACTGAATGCCGTGTCTTGTGGCTTTTAGAAGATGATTTGTTCTTTTTTTTAAAATTAACATTTAAATGGTCATTTTTGGGTGGCTGGTGTGATTTGATTGTGGATATCAGGGAGATCAGGGAGAAAACCATACTTAATGCAAATAATTAAATGCAAATAAGCATATAATTGTTCACAGTTTGACTAGCAAATTTAATGATCTTTATCTGCTTTTAAAATGGACAAATAAATGACTAATAAATTGTTCAAATATGGGATTTGTATTCAAAATTTTGGGATTGGAAAGAGGTTTTTGAGAGAAATCTATTATGCTCAGAAAGTTATTTTAAAATGCTTTGAAAACAGATATAGAGTGAAATATTACAAAATTAACAAATTTAAAATGTTTTATATTTGAATATATATTTTACAAATATTTTATTCCTGTCATGGCAAAGCTGAATTTTCAGCAGCCATCGCTCCAGTCCTGTCACATGATTCTTCAGAAATAATTGTAATATACTGATTTGGTGCTGAACAATTATCACTGTTGAAAATGTTAGTGTGGAAACGGTGATGGTTTTTATTGAGGAATCTTTGATCACGTCTAGTGATTACCTTCAATATTTTTCTCAATTGTATCTGTAAGTTCATTGAAACTAGTCAATTTAATGTAAACATTCTTCTTAAAATACATTTGAATGTAATATTATAATATTCATCGATCTATTTTATGTTCAGTAACTACTAATTACTCTGCCTATGTAGTTCACTGTAATAGTACTACATCAGTGTTTAATTTTAAGAACAATTTAAACAAGGACACTCTTGATGTCAAATGAAAAATGATTATTCTTAAACAAAACCACCGCCGGCCACCCAGTATTCATATTTATCTTATCTATTTCTGCTCTTCCTTTTGTAACAAAGTTTGTCACGTGGAAGAACATTGTTCAAATTATTTTAAGTTTGAATGAATGATGAGTAATGATGAGCACTTCAATGAAGGACCTCTTTTGAAATCATATTGACAGATTGTCTATACCGGCTTCATGGCCTTTCACTGATCACTTTATATTGCTTCTCAGATAAGACATGAATTGTTTCCATGCATGTCCTTTCTGTGAATGAACAGTTGAGGGTCACCACCAGGTCACAGCTCAGATTCCGGTCACACATTTGAAAACGTAACACCCACCGAATGGCTGCATTAACTAGAAGACATGAAATTACATCCACCTAAGTGTCACTGCACCGTTTAAGCTTTAAAAAGGTGAAAGTTCAGCCTTCACCCTGTCTCTGAATGCAACATCTCCCTCTCGTTTATGGATCTACAGGCTCTGCATCTGATATCTGGTCCTAATGGTTTATTAAAATGAACAACCAACAATTAATTGAGACAAAGGTGAATGTTTAAGGCCAGTCAAATGTGTCTCTAATGGGCCTTGCATGAGCAGCTTTGATGGCTCAGGTAAGGCTAATGCACAGCCAAAGAAGCCGTGAAGAGAATGGCAACAAAATAAGCATGGAGAAGCCCCATATATTTAGTAAGTCCCTGTTGCAATTTTTTTTTTTTTTTTTGATGCATCACTCAATCAACATGGAGATGCCACTTGCATCTATTTCGCATTTTCTTTTTCATAATGTTCTTGATAACCCACAGATTCAGAATGTGCAGCCTTGTTGAAAATCGGGAGTAATTGCCAAATAATTATAAATGTCATTATGTGCAAATATGCACAAAAGACACCAATTCTGCTTTCTAACTGGTTGCTAGGCAACCTTGCATTGCAATGCACCAGACTGCAGCCAATTAGACCTGGAATCTCTCTGAATATGAGCAGCGAGTTAATTGTCGTGCAATGTAAAGGAAACAGATTTTCCACATTAGGGGACTGCTGAAGTGGGAAGTTCATCAAATCATTATCTGCGGCAGTCCTCCAGACTCTCACTTGCACATTTAGGTTACATTAGGCCAAATGCCCGTGATTGTGCACCGTCCTTTTATTGTTTTTCCTATGGGACTTTAATGCCTTTGCATTTGTGGTGTGCAAAAAGACACAACAATCCAATCAAGCAACCAGATTTTGCAAAAGAAGATGCACTCTCTAAAAGGGATAAATTTGGACCTATCAAGATTTGGTGTCAGTCTCATTGTTGGCACCCTAGAGACGTCTGCTAGATCTGCAAAACATAGCAGGTGGATAACACAACGACTGGGAGTTTCTCCTTGTACAGACCTGGCACAGCTTTACTGACAAATAGCCTGAAACAATGTGGGTAGAGATCTCATTATTTTTCAATATGTATGTCTTCTTGCTGCCTCCCGTTTTTATAAGCAGTAAACATGCTCTGAGGAACAGAGCTGATATATACTGCCTTCCAGACAGTTGACAGTATATCAAAGAGCTAAATTGTAACATTTACATGATAAATAAAAGTCGAGGGAGCAGATTTGTCGCTGAAGTTGTCCCGCACAGTTGATGTCCAATGTTAATCTGTTCCTTTGGGGAAATAGTAGGCATAATTAACAATAACAGATAAGATTGCGCCACCAGATCTAATTAAGTTCAGTGTGTATTAATCATGCATTTTTAAAAAAGACGGTGACTTTATTTGTCCTTCACTCAATTAGTGGCTGTAGCTAATGGAAGAGTCTGTTTAAATGGATCAGCATCCCAGAAGACTCAGTTGGCTCCGATTCGTTTTCTCCCACTCTCTGTGTCTTCGCTTTTCTCCTTCACTCTCTGCCACCCCAGGGCCAGTTTTATCCACCCACATGCTTTTTTTTGGCATTTTGTTTGTGCTCGGGGTGCTTGTTTAAAACTATTATGATTACTTGCATAATGCTGCTGCGTTGTCACAGACTAGACATGTACATTTATATTCAGAAACTTGTGCAAAACATATGGAGGCGGAGAGAGATTTCATAATACATACATCCTCTTGTACCTGATGACATGCAGACCGTTCCAAATGTGTGATGTCTAGGGATAGTTCACCTTCATGCCATTCCAAGCCTGTATTCTTTATATAGAAAGAGAGATTTTAAAGATGTTTTTAAGGACAGTTCATAGTGGCTATGTCTTAAAAAACTTATATAGTCCATGCTGTACAAATTGTGCGATGTGTTTCAAGTCTTTACCTAAATTCATTCCTTCAGACTTAATGTTACCTCTAGAAGGTTGCATTCTGCATGTGAATGTCACTTTATTGTACCATCCCAAAGAGGCTTTTAAATGACCTGCCCAACTCTATCCGAACAGCTGAATCCTTAGCTATCTTCAAAAAGTTTATTCTTTAAAAAAAATAACTTGCCCCTTTTAGACTTGCACTCTATTAATTTATTAACTGCTTGTTTTCTTTAAAATAATAATAACACTAGCTTCTCTTATTTTTCTATTCTCTCTATTCCTTTTCCTTTTTTTATTATACAATTAACAAAAGCAAAAAGGCCTCTAACACTAACTTGCTCTGTTATTTTTCTATTCTATGTTTCCTTTTAATTATATAATAATTTAATAAACCTTGCTATGTGTAATGCATTAAGCTAACTCAGACTTGTTATAGCACTTGAGTATCATTGCTCTTTTGTTGATTTTGATTGCTTCCATAGTCCTCATTTGTAAGTCATTTTAGATAAGTGTCTGCTAAATTACTTTAGCATTTATACAATAGCTTTGTCACCCTCTATAATATGGTATTATCATGTGATTATTATTTTTAGTCAATCACAACTGAATTTTTATTATTGATTTCCTAATCTAGTCTCTAAGTTTACTAAATAATGTGCCTTTATTATGTCAACGGGTATGCAATACATGTTTTTTATATATATTATTTTAATAATTTTACAAGTCGATCAAGTAGCTGAGCCAAATGTTTACCTTGTATAAATAAGGTTACATTTAATCTCTGCTAATTCCCACATTTTTTAAATGACATCCATCATAGCAATTTTCCTGTTGTTAAATAAGATATTTAAATATTAAGCATGAGCCTGCTCTGTGATCTGAGAACCACATTTCCAGGTTTGTAGGAAAACACAACTCCCTCTTCCACCACTAAGAAATCATCATCTGAACCTTTCAGTTTCATCTCTGAGAAACCATGCAAAATTATATTTTTACAGATGTCCCACGAGAAACAATTACTGTCTGAATCAGGCTGAAGACATATTGTGATCAGATCACTGAATGTATTTGGAGGTGGCCTGAGACAGATTTTGACCAGATATAATGAAGATGTAAATGCAAATGCATATTTGTTATCCTTACTCAGCTATATGCAGTGCAATGAGGTTATGCTGCTGCAATTAATCAAGTATGTCAATTTGATAGTTTTGCTCTTGCAATGTGAATAAGACAACAGAAACTGTGCTCATGCAATTTATTCCCCCAATTTAATCAATAATATCGGATTCATTTATCAAATAGCAAGCTGTCATAATGTAAAAACTCCATAATCACGAGAAGAATGAGGGGGGAAACGGCGGACATTCAAATAAAACTTTAATGATGAGAAAAAGACAAATAAAGCCCAGGCCTGGTCCTCTCTCGTCCTTCACTGCTGTCGCTCCTCTTTTGTATCCTTCCAATCTCCTCTGTGGGACTCGAGACCGGTGGGTGTCACTGATTTCCAATCACTTCACCGGCCTCGCTCCATTCCCACAGCTCTCGGCCCTGCCCCACTCGTCACATACCCCCATTGCCCCTCGCAGGCTGGGGGGTACCTACCCTCTGTGGGAACCTGGATGTAACAGGGGAGGTGTGGTGGGTGCCCTGGTGGTTGGTGCAGGACAGGAACAGGGTGGAGCAGAGGAGGACCTCCAGGGTGGTTCTGGAGACTCGGTAGGCCATGGCGATTTGGAGACTTGGGGCGGCCATGGCGGATCTGGAGACTCGGGGGGCCATGGCAGGATTGGCTCCGAGGCCGTGGCTCCAATCCCCGCCTTGGCCTCTATGGCTGGATCTCTACTGTACAACCCCCACCCCCCCAAATACTTGGGAAAACTTACCTGGCTGTATTCGGGCTTGGAGCCGACACTGGAGCGAACTCTGTGGCTGGAGCCGACACTGGAGCAAGCTGGGGTTCAGGGGTCCTCCCTGGGCCCGTTGGGGAATCATGAGCAGGGAATCAGTAGCCCTCCGTTGGCTCGTCTGGGAATCAGGAGCCCTCCCTGGGCATAACTGGCGATCAGGAGCCTCTTCTGGGCATAACAGGAGATCGGGAGTAACAGAAATAGGTGTTGAGTAATCAGTGAACCTAACAAGAAAAGGAAAATGACCAAATAAGGAAAAAAAAAACTCAAAAGTAACAGGAGAATGGCAGTCCATGATTGTGACACAGATAAAGTTAACACAACCTCTTATGTAATATGTAAATGGATTTGGTCTGGCTAAAAAAAGAATCAGATGCTTAACATGTCAATGCCATGTTTAAGGGAGTTATAGTCTTGAAATAATTTTGTTTGTTGATCTTCATTGACCTGTGAATGTTTGACGTAATTTTTTTTTTCTGCATGTGCATTAGTTAGATGTAGGAAATATTAAGATGTGACATTTGTAAACATTTCTCTGCATCCCACAGATTTGCACATCATGTGACTGGAAAGACTTCTTATTTTGTATTCTAACAAAAAGCAGGCAGACACAAATAAAATCCTGTGAGTGGCCTGAGCATCTAAGCTTGTTAGTGAAATAAGTTGGGCTGCTTTTCCCATTGCTCTGTCTGCCAGCATAATATGAGCGAAATGGAATAAGGAATATGTGGGGTTGGCATAATCTCTTCCACTCCACCTATGTTGTTCTCGTAATGGTTTTACAAGATTATATCCCCTCAGAATAGCATCTCTCCATTTTATGCCAGTGCCGTCATGCTCATGAATGAAGTGCTTTAAAAAAAAAAAAAAAAAAACAGGGTTAGAGAAACGCGGCGGATTTGTTGGCTTAGATATTGGCTTATGCAGCATCTATTTATAGACTCCAGTTCTTCCATTGCTCTGGATTCAATGCCCTGCTTCAACACCAAAACTTTTCCTCTTTTCATTCCCTCTCTGTCATCTCGATGAAGTTTTGTTTCCTCTGAGATGAAATTCATTCAGTATTCATTTAGCATAGTTCAATTCTCTTAACACACTGTAAAGACATCCTCAGCCTGGGAACCGCCGTAGATCTACAAAATGTAGGTGACGCATACGAGTCTGTTAACAAGCTGGATGGTTACATGAAAAACCTTTTGAATCTCTGTTATCCTTAAAGCCAACTCACTGAGTTTCATTATATATTTTCTATACAGACAGTTTATGTCCTCTGAAGTGCATCTCGAGTCAGAAAATTAAATGTCAGGATGGATTCATAATCAAGATGCATAAAATATCCCATGTTTTCTGAGCTAAGTTTTTTTTTTTAAATGAAGAAGAGACTGTGCTTGTGGTTGTGGCGTCTTGCAGAGTGAATGACTGACCTTGAGAAAGAGGCAGTTTTTTTCTCATGCTCTCTGTCTCTTTTTATTCGTTTGTTTCCACCTCATGGCCTGTTTGAAGTGAATTGTGCTCCTCACTGATCATATTGGACCACACTGTGCTAATCTCATAGGATATAGCCTGTGGCCTTCTACCAGAATGATGGAGTGACTTTGTCAGCATGACTTCAGAATTCAAGATGAAGTCTTCACAGGAATGTAATTACAGATTTGTCGAACGGTCACTGTCAGGCCATTACCATGGTGTATGCCTGAGTCCAGGCTCAAGGTGTCATCTGCAGAGTTAAAAGCATTTCACGTCTGCCGTCTGAATGTCATTTGGTCAGGGTATCTGTTTCATGGATGAGTGACATGACTTTTCCTGATAATGTCAAAGGCCGTCCTCGTCTCAACTGGAGAAGAGAGGTTAAAGACAACAGAACCTCTGAGAACTTCTCTGTTGAGATGACAGTCCGAAATCAAAATCTTGTGTTCTTTTAACTTTGTTCTTCCAGGTCTCTTTAGAGTCTTTCCATTCCACGCCATTCTGTCGTAAGCCTCTTCATCAAAGTCTCATTCACCTGTCCTGCTCAAGTTTTCATTGTCTGATCTCATCTATAGCATTTTGGACCTTAAGGACAGCCTAGCTTAGCTCATTGACTCCCTCAAGGGAATTAAAGATGGAGTCATGGCTAGTTGGCGAAGTAACAGCTGTACAAATAAGCGGCATTCCACCTTTTGAACCTCAGGAGAAAGATCTAGAAAAAGCCCTGCGGCATCAGCCAAAATACATATGAGATGCACCCTCTAACGTCTTCAGACAGAGGGCGGGCTGAAGGTTTTCTTGGTGCTAGCACTGGTGGCATGATTTGTTTTGTTGAATGTTTGATGTTTCAGCTGTAGCTAAATTTATTGGGGTTACATCATACGGCATCACATTTTTCCTTGATCTTTTGCAATGAAAGAGATCATTGTAGTGTGAAACATTCTGTAGCTTTCATAAATCAAAACTTCCAGCCCAAAATGTCTCACTCTTACATCTTTTGCCTTCACATGTATGGGCACCAAGACATGAAGAGAGAAAGCAATGGTTTTGCTCACTTTGACGGCATGGTGCCTCAAAGGCGGAGGAAGATGCTCGCGGCAGGCGAGCCGATGATAATGGAGATCATTTGGTGTGCAGCATGTCAGCATTGTTTGGAACTAATGAGAGCTCAGAAGTTGTGAATGCATCGTAATTAACTACCAATCAGTACTTTTGCCTCCCCTTCTTTATTATTTAGAGCTGATGTGCTTTTGTTTAACAGAAACACGCTTCTGGCCTCCATTTTGAACATGGGCTATGCAAACATACTGGATATGTATGGATAGCATACTATATTTGTAATACTTAAAAATACTTTGTTTTAAATAGTCTAAAAAAACAGTACACTCAAAAACATTGAAGCCTAACATTTAGGATTTACTTATTGTAATTGCTTAGAAATTTCCCATCTGTTTGGATGGTTTTAAAATGACCTAATAAACTTAATGTGATGCAGGTTTGCGTGGCATAAATTAAACAAGAATGAAATTTAATAGTACTAACAAATTGTGTTAATACACAATAATCAGCATTTGGTTAATCGTGGATTATATGTAAATCATTCTGATGCACTTTATCTTATAAATTATTATTAAATCTGTTTTGAAACTATAATTATTTCAAATAATTTAGACTGCACTTTTTTGAAAATTTAGTAGGTTTTCTGGGTGTTCTCTGCTACAAAATCTGTATTTATTGACAATCTGTATATTGGGAACAGCAGAATGTACAGTATATACTATATAGTGCAGCAATATAGTATATATAGTTTTATACTGTTCCAAAAATAAAATGATGTAATTTCTCTCTACAAAACAAAGTGAACAAAAGGTGTGTCTGTGTTGTAATTTTAAACAGAAGCACTTACAGTGCTTCACGGTGTAAAGAGATCTCTCAGGGTGATTGTCAGCGGCTCTGACTATCAAAAAAGTATATGACTTGTGTGGGTGTGTGAAGGGAGTGGGAAAAAGCACACTAATTTTAACTAAAGCACATTAAATGAATGTTTGCATGATCCTCAACCAAAAACATATTGTTTTCTTTCTTTCTTTTTTATTTGGTTAAACAAAGCAAATCTCAATTGCAAGTGCCCCGTAACCTGATTGAGTGGTAAGTTTGGGATGCTGTAGCTTAAGTCTGATTGGCTAGCAGACATAGAGCAAGCTGTATGATAACTCATGCACACAAACACCAAATTATCACAGCCCTGCTGCTGAGCTTTATGTTGGTTTTGGGGTATAAGGTGCTGGATATGCTTGTATCTCTGTTGGCATGGAAACCGCCACCTCTATCTGTGAAGTAGAGCGGAATTTGGGATTCGGGTCTTGGGTGATGCTGAAATATTTCACCCACATCATAGCCCTGCATGTTTGACAGAGACGGTTCGATGCACTCTGTGACTAAATCCATCATGACTTCCTCTCATCAGTACTGAGTTTGACAGGAAATCCAAGGATTAACCAATTGTGAAAGGTGTAGGCAAATGTGGTAGAAGCTAGAAATCACAATTACACTTAAAAAAAAAAAATCATACTTTCAGTCATGGTAAAAAAAAAAAACAGGAAATGGAAAAATTTGTGCAATTAAATATGACAAAATTACATACCAAGTGGCATTCTAGGTGTATAATAGATGACAACTGAGAATAGCAGTAAGACAGCAATGGAAGTCCATTAGATTGTGCTTCACTCTCTGCCAGAGAATCATGCTGTTGGAGGATATTACGTGTTATCTTCGAGCTATAGCATTTGCCCTCTGACTAGGAACCATCCACGGTAATGGAACAATCTTGGTGGGAAAGAAAGATTGAATGATTGTGTGAAAGTGTGAGGATGTCTTTTAAAGGATGTGACCGTGTATGTGTGAGAGTGTGTAAAAGTGAAGAGGTGGATCCTTCTGCTGACACAGGAATGAAATTTAGTTGTAGAAAAAGAAAGTAAATGGATTTTGGGTAACACTTTAGTACAGGGACCAATTCTCACTTTTATTAACTAGTTGCTATTAGCATGCCTATTATTAACATATTGGCTGTTTATTAGTACTTAATCTGCATGACCATAATCGTACCCAGTACCTAAACTTTAAACGTTAGTTCACCCCAAAATGAAAAATTCTGTTATTAATTACTCTCCCTCATGTGGTTCCAAAACCATAAGACCTTCGTTCATCTTCAGAACACAAATTAAGATATTTTGATGAAATCTGAGAGCCCTCTGACCCTCCATAGACAACTACGCAACTGAAATGTTCCCAGATCCAGAAGCACAGTAAGGACATCGGTAAAACAGTCCATGTGACATCAGTGGCTCAACTTCAGTTTTATGTTTCACCCCGAGCGTAAACAACGCAGGTTACACCAATTACGTTCTTGTGTACTGACCAAAATGGCGGATGTTGTTACTCGGGGGAGAAGAATTGTTAAATAAATTGTTTTTTTTTGCTTCGTAAAATTACGGTTGAACCACTGATATCACATGGACTGTTTTACCGATGTCCTTACAATGTTTCTCGACCTGGGAACATTTCAATTGCTGTATATGGGAGGGTCAGAGAGTTTTCAGATTTCATCAAAAAAAACAAAAAAAAAAACATTTGTGTTCTGAAGATGAACAAAGCTCTTAGGAGTAATTAATAACAGATTTTTCATTTTTGGGTGAACAAACTCTTTAACAATTGCTTTACCAACTAATAATAAGCAGCAAATTGGGAGATTGTTGAGGCAAAACTCGTAATTGTTTTTTTTAATAGCGAGAATTTGACCTTTAAATAAAGTGTGACTGAATTTTGTTGTGGAGTATGTTGTGGGAATAGCCATTTCTCTTTAAGTCAAATTTTCTGACAGATTTTAAATTATGCAGAGCTTTTTATTAGAAAGAAATCCAGCCACCTCAAGTGCAGAATTCATTTATTCACAGTGAACACAAAACATAAAAAGTATGGAGGATTTTCTCTATGACTATGAATGAAGTGAATTTAATGTTCTAAATATGAATAAATGTGTATTATATTTTTATTATACTGTATAAGCTTACATAAAGCATTGGCAAAAAACACAAAATGTGTTTCGTGGTCTTTCTGTATTTGCTTAAAAATTCACTTAGACTGCAGTATGTGATTTAGAAATGAATGTGCGCAGTAATCACAATGATTATCTTAAATAATCATGACCGGTCTACTGGCTCATATAGCAATGTTTTCTAGCCTTTTAACAATATGCACTAAGCATCTTAATAATTATGTAGTTAATCTGGAATGCCTTAAAATGGAGATTTTATACTTTGTTTTATTGGTCAGAAGAAAGCAGTCATTTCAGCCAACCAGCTACTATTGTTGATTCTTTAATCCACTTAAAGTATGTTTACTTTCAAATTAAAACTACCTGATAATTTACTCACACCAATGTCCTTCGAAATGTTTACATATTTTTTCTTCAGTCAAAAAGAAAGAAAAATAAAAGGTTTTTGATGAAAACATTCCAGGACACGCCTGACCTTTTTAACGTGATTACGTATTACGGTGAAGTCATGGATGCACATTACAGAGCAGTTTTTTTTCACTTTTACTTAAAAAAAAAAATCATTTTTTTATACCTGCTGTTTTTATTTATTTATTTATTTATTTTACTTTTGTTTACTTTTCTTTATTTATTTTTTACTATGCATCACAGTTTCTTCAAAAGTATTAAGCAGCAAAACTGTTTACAACATTGGTAATAATAAGAAATGTTTCTTGAGCACCAAATATGTTGTATATTAGAATGATTTCTGAATGATCATGTGACAATGAAGTTCAGCTTTGGCATCACGGGAATAAATTACATTGTATTTAGTATTAAAAGTTGTAATAATATTTCACAAAGTTACTGTTTTACTGTATTTTATATAAAATAATATTTACATATAATAAATGCAGCCTTGTATTTTATATAAAATAATATTTGCATATAATACAGCCTTGGTGAGCATAAGAGGCTATAAAAACATTTATTATAATAGTATTTAATGTTAATAGAATTTTAAACTTCTTTTACCACTTCCTAAACCATCCAGATTACAATGTATCTGGTCTCTGAATAATTCCTCTAGAAGTAACAAATGGTAATGTGGTGTGTTATTAAAGTCTGTCTTCAAAAGCCTCTACCTGCATAGAATATCATGGTGGAATCTACTTGAGTGCATCTGTCCTAATAAAAGAAGAAAGGCACTTGTCTGTGACCTTACTTCATGTAGTGGTGCTGGATTTGTTTTTATTTTTGGTGTGCTTATCAGTTTCATAACTTACAAACCAGTATAATGTTGTGTGAACACAGTCTCAGAGGAACGGAGTAGAATTTATTGATCTCTCTTTCTCGGTCGCTCTATCACTCATTTCCTCATTTCTTTTTACTCTCCTCTTGTTGTCACTCATCTGCCGCTGAACATGTTCACTGTGCTGTCTCTTCTTCCTTCCTTTTGCTCTGAATAAGAGGGTGCTGGAAAAGAGGGCAGCAGCAGTTGAAGGAGTTTTGGAGACAGATGCTCTTGCATCTCTCCTCGCCTGTCTCTTCTTCCCGGAGAGCACGTCTCTGCGTGTGTTTCTGCTGTTACCCATAATGCCCCGGGAAAGGCAGTTAGAAAGTAGAGTGATTCTTTAACATGTCTCCACTGAAAGAGAGCGGGCCACTGCTGTGCTTCATACTGTGTTCTCGTTTAAATGCTGTCATTAGATATAATGGAAAACTGTTCTTCCTCCAAAAATCTCCCCTCCAACTGCACGAGCCCTGCTGGAACTCACAGTATCTCAGATTCGCATTGTACGTTAGCTAGTTTATATGTGTTACAACAGCAGGTCCTCTTGTAAATCTTGTGCTGCCTTTTTTCTTCTTTTTTTTATTTTTATTTTATGAACGTTTGAAATCTTATGTAATCTCTTTTAGGGATGCTATTGTCGTTACTCCTCTTGCCATGCTGTTCCACACGTGATGGTGGAAGATAAATGAGAGCTGTCTCATTTTCGTTCCAGCGACATGACGCTGGCTTTGTGTGTACCGGAAAATGGAGGCACAGTGATTTTAACTCCACATTGTTTTGTAGCTTGTAAGACAAGCATTATATATCCTGAACAATAACACTGTTTCTTTATGCAGAGTGGATTTTTGTGCCATGGTTCATCTTCAAAATTGGCTCTTTTTTTCTTGGTGGTCAGTGGTAACATTAACCAGCTTTTCTTTTTTTTCTTTTTTTGCATAAATCTTTATATTTATTGCATATATTTCTTTAATCAGCTTTGAGTGATTTAAATGCTCTTTAGCTCTTTAACTTTACTGCTTAATACAGTGCATACAAGAATAAAGTTTAATTTAAGCCAATACTAATAAAATACAATAAATTATGGACTATATTTTTCATTATTTTTTTGTTTTGATAAACATGACACAATAAAACATTAAGATTCCAATAAATACATTTTTGTGCTTTATAAAAGCATGTGTTTGTGAGCACTAAAGGTGTCAAAGTTAAATATGAAACGCGCGACTGATGTCATCGGTGAAATGGGCCAATCATGAAACGGCTGTGTTGTCATCGGAGAGAAAGGTACCTCTCAAAACTGATTTTAGACAGGCATGAGGTAGTATAATGATCTAATGATCTAAAACAAAATAATAGTTTGGTGATAACTATGGTATGTGAAAATTTAATTAGTCATTTTTTGCGGCAAAAAATAAAGAAATACTTTTTAAAGTAAAAAAAAAGGGTGCTCCGATCGGGATTTTTGGAGAATATAACAATCACAGAAAGCACTCTCTGTGATTCAATAACCAATACTGATTTATTTATTTATTTATTGAAGATTTCTTTTTGAAATGTCAAATTATTCAGTGTGATGCTCAGGATTTTTAAATTCATTTCAGATTCATTTTTAAAATCATTTTTTAAATTGGGAATTCCCCTCTTAGGTGACTCTTGTGAGGGGATTTGTTTTTATTTGAGGGGTAGAGGGGGCTATTTATTTATTTATTTATTTATTTATTTATTTATTTTGAATATTTAAAGTCATTGAAAATTTGTAAAATATACATAAAAATGTATTTAACCTAAATGTTTAAAGTTACACGGCAATTTTTTTTTTTTTTTTTTTTTTTCAATTTTTTACAATGGGACAATTGTTGCACAATAGCTTACACACGGTACAATCCTGATTTCGTGAGCTGTATGTGTCTTAAGCTATCTATTTCCCAATGGTCACTTGGATGGTCAATGGATGCAAAAAAGAAGTCATCCGCATGCAGGCCAGCTTTTATGACCGCATGGACGGACCTTGTAAAACAGCACAAGCAAGAGGTGAATCTTACGCACGCTTAACACTGGCGAGAAATAAAAAGAAATGCAAAAGATAAACTTTAGTGGTGATGCGACACTGCCTCGATTGTGGAAGGGACAATTTCTTTGCTAACTGTGCAGCTCGCTTCTAGTGCAGACGCGATATGGTGATTTGAAGCCATTCGAGCACTTTGAGAAAGAATGTGAGAGAACGTGCAGTGATTCACTCACACTGTGAAATTACATTTCACAGAAATTCTTCAAATTACTTTGTAACTTAATTAATAAATAAATATAAATTGTTCCCCACCTAAAGCATTATAAATATTTTATCCATGCCGGACGTCTCATGGCAGGCACGTTGTCAGCTTGAGATTGGCTTGTGAGATAAGCCTTTATGAGATCGGCGAGGTAATTTCCCTCGAGGTGATTTTGAGTGGCTTAATACCACATTATTTGGTATTATCACCGTACATACATACCTGTGTGTGTGTGTGTGTGTGTGTGTGTGTGTTCATATATACACACACAGGGTCCATACAGGATGCTTAAAGTGCTTGAAGTACTTGCATTTTTAAAGGGCTGTATGTATGAAATGAGTTTATTTTTTTTTTCATCAATAAAACAATCTTTTTACGCAAAATTAACAGTGCAGTGCATCTCACATAAATAAACAGCCGTTTCGCTTGGCTTTTAGCAGTACACGAAATCTTGCAATATTAATCCTTAAAGTGAAAATTGGATCGTGATATCAGTATTAAAGTTGAGTTTGGGATTAAGCCTTTGATAGTGCTTGCATTATATTGCTCTGTCATTTGGGTTTAATTTGGGAGCGTGTATAAAGTCATGGACCATGTCAGCATTTCAGCAGCTCGGGTCCACAAACTCTTCCTCTGCTGTGAATTTAGGTTGCTTAATGTTCATCTGGGAATACAGTGCATCATGTATAAACATGCCAATAGAGGAGAATACATCGATATTTGTAAATATGCGATTTGTTGTACATCACGATTTCAAAATAAAAGTTCAAACCCTTGCTCCGAGTTAATTTGTGGCCAGATATTAAAATAACATGTATTTAAACCTCCCTGAGTCATGCTGTAAAGTTCCATGCTGATAATGAACGTGAATTTGCTACTTGTGAATTACTATTTGTGAATTTGTTGAGACGTGTTGCATTTGGTCTCATACTCTATCGCATACGTTGTCAGTGTCGTTGCGCTTGCTTAGACCTTTGTGATAGACAGTAAAGTGCGTTCAAGTGCTAGCAAAAAACAGTGTAAAGAAATACTCTTTGACAGAAGCAGTTAAATCTGCAGGAGTTAAAAAGCAGATCATAAGTGTATTTATTTCTTGTCTCATTAGTGTTTAGCGCAGTTGTTGTTGCTAGGAAACACTTGATTAGCATGCATTGTCAGTTTTGTGCGCTTGCTTAGACCTTTGCTGTGATAAACACTAAAGTGTGTTCAGTTTAATTCAATTTACATTTTGTCTGACGAGTATAAAAAAGGTTAGTATACCGTGACAGATGGTGTACGCTCTTCTGTATCAGCCGCACCACAAGGATATGTATTTTTACGTGTATTTACACTTTGGTTTGAAAGCAAACAATGCATTAGCACAGCGCGGCTGACACAGAAGAGCATACGTCATCTGCGTACTGCTCAGGATTGCCAAAATGGCGCTACTCTGATTTTGGGAGACACAGAGAAGAGAAATTGTTGAATAAAGTCGTTATTTTTGTTTTCTTTGTGTACAAGAAGTATTCTTGTTGCTTCATAACGTTAAGTTTGAACCACTGATGGCAGATGGAGTATTCTGACGATGCTTTTCATACTTTCCTGGACCTTTACACTGTTATTTATTCGGCAATCTATTGGGAAAGACTCAAGCCTCCCTGTTTTTATCCAAAATATCTTAAATTGTGTTCCAAAGACGAACAAAGCTTTCATGGGTTTGGAACGACATGGGGTAATTGATTAATGACAAAATTTTCAAGGCTTGTTAAGTGCAAATCTACAGAGCCTCTTCTAACTTGTTTAATATTCAGTCCACATGCATGAAGTGTAAAACAAGAAGGGCGTAACCTTACGAAAAAAAGAAACACACAAAAATTGCAGTTACTGCAGTTCTTGCATTCCTCTTCAATTTGCCCTTCAATAGTGTGGTGTTGTGATATTGCGGTTATCGCACAGCCCTAATAGAGTCCGGCGATCAAACTTCCTAAAGCGATTATTGGCCAATAGCAGTAGATTTGCTGATCAATCAGAGCGCCCTTAGTGGAAAAAAAAATTATTCAAACACATATATGTACACAAACATACAAATACACAAACTGACCACTAGTCAAGATGTCAACTTTGAGACACCTTTTTATATTTTGCCTCTACCGTCACTGAAACAAACACACAGGATATTGGGATATCATAGGCAGCTAAGAATACTGTGTTGCCATCAACAGAAGAATGTATCTCAGAAGATAGGATGTGACACAATCATAGGATTCGAACGTGCCTTGTTACATCTGTATGCTGCCTACAGAGCTTTTCAGCTTTCGTGGGCAGCCACTATTCTCACTATCCTTCCTTCATGACACATAATCTGAAGGTGCTCCTCAATTATTTAAATGTGACAGTTCTTTCAAATATTTATGCCTTAATGGAGGTATTGTGCCAGCTGGAAAATAACAAATAATATGCACATGATGCCATATAAGTTCCCACAGCATGCTGGGAAAGTAAGATCGCATAGCAACAGAGAGGCCTGCGTGCTGTTAGAGAAGGAACGGAGAGCATGAAATGAATCAGGATGCTAATCAAGACATATTTTAGTACATTACTGCAACATGTATAATCAAATTAATTTGATTAATTGTATTAGAGACACATTATTCTCTGTCACTCCCTGTTATGTTCTCCAGTGCTTCTGATTAGAAAATTTAATTGGACGTTTGTGTCTGAAAGGATTGTTGATTTCTGCTGATTCTGTGCAGATTGCCCGCTACGATGGAGGCATGTAAACACAACATGCATGTTCAACGGCTAATTGGTCATTTCTTTAAAATGACCAAGGTGCTCGCTGTGCTTTCCAGAGCTTTCCAACCCACCCGTGACTGCTTCATCATTATTGCTTTTTCAGGGAGCTAAGCTAAATTAACTCTTAAAAACTGCCAATGGATGTTTAATTTAGGTTAATTTAATTAAATATTCAAGACCACAAATACATACTGTAGAAACACTTATTTCATTGTCATAGTTCTGAAAATCAAGCTCAGTATTTTGTGATTTGAAAATATCTCCGTATCGAAAGGTACTCCCATTGCATCATCATTTCGTTTAACCACTGCTTGGGGAAACTCCTGTTTACTCCATTACTAAAGCCTGATTGGTTAACTGTCATGTAACAGCACAAACCAATGGTGCTAGAGCCCGCCAAAAGGGGCAGAGCCGAGCACTATATAAGTTGGCTCGGAGCACCATCTCATCAGAATCTTCTCTGAGACCATCTCTTAGCTGACTCCGCAATCAAGAAGCCGAAGTGGGAAGAAGCTCAGTCTGCACCTCGCCACTGTAGAATAAATTGTACATAACTGTAGCAGCGGAAGAATCAAGAAGCCTTCCACTGTGGCTATCCAGCTGCTGAGAAAAATTCCTGAACAATTTCTCTGTGACGTTGTTGCCATTCTTGCAGGGAATCCCTGCATGATGTAGAAGCGCAGTGAATGTGTCACCTGTCTGGGCAGCGGCCATGCAGAGACTATGCGCTCATTGAGACGGATCAAAAAAAAAAAAAAGTATTTCTTTATGATACAAGTCCAGGGGTATTCAATTAAAGTTCCAAGAGGTGCAGCATCTATATTTTCTTCCAAGCAAAAGTCCAGTAAAAAATTAAAAATGAAAAAAATCTATACAATTTTAATATCTATCTATCTATCTATCTATCTATCTATCTATCTATCGGTTTTAGAGTCATGTTTCGGTACAGTTCGGTATGTGCTATGGACACAACCAGTTCTGTCACTGAAGAACTGAAACATAAACAAAGGAATTATGATCCATATTACAACGTTATTGCTTCATTGGACTACACATGCTCCATGAGATGTCGTTCATTGGACCCTTACCTTTCTAACTAAACCAGGATTCAAAAGCTGTGAATGTATTTATGACTCATTATTATGACAAATCTGGTATGTACAGCATTTTCATCCTTCATGTTTTAATGTGTACTGCTTACACAAATGTAGCAAATACAGTCTTTATACATTGGGGTGCAGGCTAACAGGTTAAATGCAGAGCACAAATTCTGAGTATGGGTCACCATACTTGGCTGTATGTCACGTCACTTTCACTTTTACTAAAAGGAAGTAGCTTTACTTTTCTGTAGGTTTTCAATGGCTCTCTTCATACCAATGGCATTACTTTAGCAGTCAAAAGCTGCGTGTTTATTGCATGGACGGAGCAGAAATGTAAGAGTCTAAATTATACGCACAGTTCTATTAAATGATAAATGTTTTTTAACAATGCTGATTAGCATTAACAACGACCTTGAAATAAGAACGCAAGGTTTATCTGATAATCAAATGCATGAAAGTAGCATTCATTGCTTTAGCAAACAGACATCGGGCGCATTTTCTCTCAGAATCATCATTCACTGATGGAGAGGACAAGTTAAATAGCTACTATAGCAATTTATTCTGTGAAAATGAGATAAAGAAGTTTTCACACTGAAAGAGAAGTGATCTCGCTCTCATAGACGTGCCAGGCTTTAACTGCAGCTAAACTGAATAAAAGCAGAATGAACTGATGAAACATTAAGAAAAAAAAAACACAATACATACAATTTATGATTGACGCAGTGCTAATTGACATATAATTTATTAGTTATTTATTACAGAAACTATAACGTTTATTTTCTAACTTAATATATGCAGAAAATTAAAATAATAGCTAATTAAATACTAGAGGATATAACGCTTAAAGATTTTTACCATAAACGACCCTGAGCATTTTTAATGTGATCCACTGAGCTGTTTTGATGCTCTGCTCACTTAAAATGGTGCTGCTGTTAAGACTTGTGGTCTGGATGGATGCCAGGGTGCAGATGCGGTCCCCCTTTTGAATATTAAGTTATATAAGTATTTACAATCAAAGACTCAAGTTGCTTTTAAAATATTCACGGGTCCTTTTCCTTGAATTGAGTCAAGTCTGGAGTCTCTGTTTCTGACACCCAAATGCCGAGTGACTTTCTGGGAACAGTTAAAGACTCTGTGAAAATTCAAGCTTGGATTACACCGGAATCCTCCCTGAACATTCAGTGAGTAGCAACGTCATTTAATCTAGGGTCTTCACGTCACAGTGGGATTCTCTGGTCCAGCACCTGTCTGTATGTCTTGCCTCCGATCTCCCTGCTACCCCAGGTTATCTGGCGAGTCATGGACACAAAGTGCTCTCTCTTACTTGTGGCTCCTCTCTGGAGGAAACAAATCTGGTTTCTGGAGCTGATCCAGCTGCTATCTGCAGCACCAAGCTCAATACCTTCTCTCGCTGGCGCAGGACAAGATTTGACTTCCCCAGCTGGAACTGTGGAGCCTTCATGTCATGTCACTAGATGGGAGTCTAAACAACTCCCAGCAAAAGTCACTAATACCATTTTAGAGGCTAAAGCTCTGTCTACAAGGTGCCTCTAGTAGTGCCCTCAAGTAGTCAGTCTTCAGTGACTGGTGTTCAGAATGGAACCAGGATTTGGTGTCATATGAGGTCTCCCTCATGCTAACCTTTTTGCAGGAGTTTCTAGATAAAGGGGTGCACCCCTTCCACACTCAAAGTCTATGTGACAACCATTTGGTCATTAAGTTTCTTATAGGCGCTCAGTGATTACACCTTCATCGCCCTGGATGGTGCCAGTATAAAACTTGTCTATAGTCCTGAAAGCTCTCAAGGACTCCCCTTTTGAGATGCTTCAAACAGCCGGCTTAAGGGTCATGACACAAAACATCCCTGCTTTTGCCCATAGCTTCAGTCAAGTTGTGGACTTGCAAGCCCTGTCTGTCAGTACATCCTGTCTTGAGTTTGGACGCAATGACTGTAAAGTCATTCTTCAACCACACCGTGGTTATGTACCAAAGGTTTTCTCAACTCCGTTTAGAGCCAATGTCATTTCCCTTTTAGCCCTCCTTGGAACTTATGGCGAACAAGGTCCCATGCGTCTCGTCCAGTAGAATCTCTGTTGGGGAGATTTGTGCAGTTGTCGCCGTCTACCTTTATTAGATTCTTCAATTTGGCGACAACGCAACGGGAAGTAACTTCTGATATGGAACATTTTGGTTACTCATGTAACCTCAGTTGCTTGCAATGCTATAGCTGCATGCAAATCGATGGTCGTTTCAGTCATATGATTCCGATGAGATGGTACTCCAAGCCGACTTTTATAGCGGTCATTTCGACCCCTTCTGGCTGGCTCGAGCACCATTGTTTCGTGCAGCTACACAAACGTTAACCAATCAGGCTTCAGTAATAGAGTGAACGGGAGTTTTCCCCAAGCAGTCGTCAAACAACAGTCCTTATCTCAGGGAACCGATACTACGCAAATAACCGGAGCATTTTCTTCCTACTCGGATAGCCTCAAGCAAAACTCTTGAACATCTTTCAAAGATTTGATGCTATATAGACTTTCCAAACTGAATCCAGCAAATAGATCTTCCTTCAAGGTATCAGCATTAGCATAGTGTTTGGTAATATAGTCATTTTACAAATCGTCATACTGCCAACCTGTGAGATCGCCGTTACACAATATTATTGTGCATGCGTGAGTGTGTGGGTGGGTGGATGAGTTCAAGCGAGAGGCTCTCGTGTGTGTGTGTGTGTGTGTGTGTGCGTGAGAGAGAGCCTATGAAAGCACCATTAATCAAAATAATATACTTTCAAACATACTGATAAACTAACATGTTAAATATAAAATATTTAAAAGGGCTATTTCATATATATTCAGAAACAACAGGCATACATTGCTATAAGGACAGCATGTCCTGTGACAAGTTTGCCTAAGTCTAAAAGGACTGCAATCAATGGTGAAAATAAAAAGTAGATTTATTTTAAAGACCAGCAGTTGAAAATGAACGAGGGTGACTAACCGCACACTGATCCGCTCAAGATATTTTTTATTTTATAAATTGCATGGTGCAAAAAGTGCAAAGTGAAGGTGAATTAAAAAAACAGACGGACACGATCAAACAAGGAAATATTTCAGCATATTTTTATCTTCAGACCAACAGTTTAACATCAAATATTTTACATAAACAAACATGTTAAATTTAAAAGTATGTAAAAAGGGTAAGTTCATATATTTGGAGTAAAGTTAAATTTAACAGATACATCAGTCATACAGAATTTCGGACTGTGCACCCCATGATGAGCCCAACGCGCTGCCACAAAAATAAGAATCAAATGCATTCTAACATAACTGTGGTATTAAACACAGTTAAGTGAGGGCTTAGTTAAAATATTGCACATGTATAGGCCATTCAGATTATTTGTTAAAATGCAAGGAAATACCTTCTATCGGCAGAGATTTACATCTGTGTTTGTTGTTGGAGACTCTGCTACAGGCTCTAATCCTCATTTGCACGAGTATGAAATTAGGTGCTACAGTGAGATAGCGGGGCAATTTTGATAATAATAGCCAAATTATAATAGGCAGCCTAATAATAATAATTAATTTAATACATTAATAGGAGAATGAGCCTAATATCGTCTTGACTATCAACAAAGACATCCTCTATCATCTATATCTCTGACTGTTGTTGATACACAATACTATTGGTTATCGGCACAACCCTGAAGTAGCAGCTTGCTGCCTTGTAAACAAAACTTTTTCCGTGTGGACTGGCAGAGCAGCCAATCAGTCAGATTGGAGCTGTTTTGAACAGCTCTTGCAGTTCTTGAAACATACATCAGAGTGGGGTCCATGGCCGTGCAACATAAGGCCTTCTTACTTGCTAACTTTTCCACAAGAAAGCAATTTAAATCAGTTTAAACTGGCATTGAGAATCAAACGTGTCTGTTATGTGTTAGAAAAAAAAAGCCTTTATTTGAAATATTAATAGCCTTAGTGAAAAAGCTTTCTAAAAGGTTTATTGAGATGGTCTGTCTCAACCTTTGCAGTGCACAAATTCAATATGTCTAGCTCTGTCATTATTAATACATAAAGGTGCTCTTAAGTTTATAGAATATATATATATTTTTGTTATTCTTTAAATTACTTGTATAAAAATCCTTCGAATTTTTTAGATGACACTCCTCTTAAGTTCACCCACTGCAGACAGTTTAGTTAAATAAAAATTTTTACATCTCACCAAAATAATTTAAATTGATTTGATGTTAGTGATTAAACGAAAATGTTAAAACAACTGATAATAAAAACCCATTGTGTCTGAATAAACTTGTCCAATCAGTTCAAGATTTGCTGCTGTTTATTTTGGCACCAAAACCACATGGTAAAAATTGTACGGTAATTTAAAAATGACATTTTGGAAGAGGACCTGTTTTCAGGGTCATGTTAACATTTCACTTGTCAAACTGCTGAGTGTGTTAAAAGCTCTATCCTTTGTAATAGTCACTTAGAATGAAAGTTGCTATTTTTACACATCAGCAGAACATATTTTAAGTGAACCAGCTGTCTAAAGGGGCTGGTGTATGACAATGTACGTTGAGAACTGTGCTTGTGTCACGTGCGTGTGTGCGTGTGCGCGCGCACATATGTGAGGCCCCAGACCTGAGTGTAATCAGCCGACTGTACCAGTGGCACTGCTCTAAGTCTGATTAATGAAGCTGTTTATTCCGCACCTCATCAGCCACTGCCAGCGAGCTCTCCACTCCCACAGGGAACAACACTTCACCAAGAAAGAGAGAGAGAAAAGTGGGATAAGAGATGGAATGTGTGAGACCTGGAGGAGTGCGATAGGGAGAGGAAAATGATTTTTTTGAGAGGACGGGAAAAGGACAAAATGAGAGGCAGAGGACAAAGGCTTACAGCCAAACCACAAGCTCTTGAGTTCAGTATCTGCTCTTTATTTCTACTCAAAGGTCAGCACAAGCACAGATGCCCTAATCGCCTTAAACATCTGTCCTGGCCCACCTCATGACACTGGCTTTAAAACTCACCCACAGGCTCACCATTTTTTTTCCCTTAAAGGGATAGGTCACACTAAAATTAAAACCCCATCATCATTTACTCATGCTCACGTCATTCCAAACCTGCTTTCTTGACGTCATGACTTTCTTCTGCAGAACAAAAAGATGTTTGCAAACAACCACTGACTTCCAGTTGTATATAAAAAAAGAAGGATTTCCCAGAATTTGTTATTTTGTGTTCTGCAGAAAAAGGAAAGTCATACAGGTTTTGAATGACATGAGGGCAAGTAAACGCCGAGGACAGTTTTCATTTTTGAACAATCCCTTTTAAGGGGACACATTCTGCTTCTTTCCAGCAATTTTTTTTTTTTTTTTAATCTGTGCTCCTCCCTATAAATCAGATTAATCCTTTATATGACCTGTAAAATGAAAAAGGCTGCTTTTGCAACAAAATGTTTGAGACATGAAAATACCCTCTGTTGTGATTGGCCAAAGTCCCTGCAAAGGCATGCAAGAATAACTACTCTCTACTTGAATGGGGAGATTTTCAAATCACGAAATCCAAATCACTGTTGTGTTTATATTCCCCCGTCATTGTAGCCAGTCTGCACAGAATAAGCAGACTCAGCTGTCTTTTTAGACACATACATCTAAATAAATTGGTTAATTAGAAACGCTAAAACCACATATAAATAAAATATTTTAAATCTGCAACAAAATATGGCATGACCTGTCCCCTAAATGTTACTTAAGCCTATTTCAGGTTGCTAAGCCAATGTGCATGTGCAGTACCAAGCACACATTTCGCAATACTGATCGTTTCTATAAGTACCAGATCTTCTATCAGCAGCTGCAGTGATGTGATGATTTTCCCAACTGTGCCTTGCAGTTTCTCCCATTCATAGTAATATGGATGAACTGTCATCATCTGTCATGCAGCCCTGCCCACACTGAAAAATCATTGTTTAAAAATCCATTAAAGATTAAAATTGTTGACCCTGGACCACCAAACCAGTCTTAAGTCGTTGGGGTACACCTTTAAGCAATAGCAAAAAAAAAAAAACAACAACGTATGGATCAAAATTATCAGTTTTTCTTTAATGCCAAAGTCATTAGAATATTGAGTAAAGATCATGTTCCATAAAGATTTGTTGTACATTTCCTACTGTAATTATATAAAACCTTAATTTTTGATTAGTAATATGCATTGCTAAGAACTTCATTTTGACAAATTCAAAGGCAATTTTCTCAATATTTTTTATTTTATTTTATTTTTTTTAACCCTCAGATTCCAGATTTTCAGATAGTTGTATCTCGGCCCAACATTGTCCATTCCTAACAAACCATACATCAATGGAAATCTTATTTATTTAGCTTTCAGATGATGTATAAATCTTAATTTAGAAAAATTGCCACTTAAGACTGGTTTTATGGTCCAGGGACACATATGTTCTTTTTGGCTGGAATATTGTACTTCCCAGCAATTTGATTTCTGTGTGAACAGACCAGTTTTAGAGTACTTGCATAAAGCATTGACCTGTTATCTTAAAAGAGTAAATAAAAGGTTTTCTATGATATAACTGTGTCTTATTCTTGTATTTTCTCACCCTCGCACACCTGAAGCATTGACTTCTGTGTATAAAAGTCTCACAAATATAACACAGGGTTGTTACATGCCTCTTGCTCCATCTCCATAACAACGTCCAGGCCTCTAAAATGAAGCCATCATCACACAAAAGGAAAGAAGAACATTGACAGCAAGAGAAAATTACACCACTCGTCTGTGCCAATCAGTGTAATAACTCCATATCGGACTCTGTCAGGAGAATCATGCTTGATAATACATGTGGTGTGTTCTGGTTATTGAGAGAAAGATGCACAACAGACAAAATCATGCAAGTTGTAATGGTGATGTTGGGAACAATGTCGATGTATTGAACATCTGAAATTGTCGGCTTTTCGTAGACTCTAACAGGAGGTGGCACACAGTTTATATTGAGCTCCGGTTCAGTTTCACAGCTGGGCTTGTGTTTAATATGTCAATACACTGAGCTCATGGGTCACGGTTTCACACGTGTATTCGATCCCCTTGGTTCAACTGTGCTTTTGTCGGTATCCTTCCACCCAAGGTCTATTGTTATAATCTCCTTGCTGCTTCCTTCCTCACTTCCAAGCTTGTTTGATTAAGGTTCGGCAAAGTCTCTTACTGTGCAATACTGTGTGGCAGGACTGAACAAGGAGCCACTGCTGCCAGCAAGGTGGCGCTGGTCCATTTCTCTTTCTGTCACAGGGATCTATACTTCCACCTGTTGATGATGGCTCTCAAACTCATTGCAGTACTAGCTTACTTGAATTAGAATCACTCTGGCAAAGAAAGGAGGTCTGGTCATTTTGTGAAATAACTAATGATCTCTCTCTCTTTATCTCTCACAGATTTGTTCCTCACCACCAAAGATGGATTTGAGACCTGGATCAATAAGGTAGATAAGAGCATTACTTCCTGCCCTTTAATCCTTAACACCAGTGTATTATCATTGAGGAGGCAATTCCAACTGCTTACAGACATTTATTTGCATGAGCTGTCAGTGTTGAATTAGCGAAGATTCGTTAAAGAGTTATGCAAATCAGGAAAAGCTGGGAAACAAATGAGCAGCTTGCATGGCGATCGCAAATCTTGCGGATCGGATCTAAGTGCTACCTTATGGAGGATGCTGCACTTGGACTTTCTCTATTTGGCACACTTTACCAAGACTGTAGAATGCGCTCCATCACAGCAATCCTGACACCTGAATCGGCTCTTTTAAACACTAAAATTGTGCTCGACTATATAGCATTGTCTCGATATGCACCTAGTGTGCCTTTCCATCATTCGATTAATAATTTTAGTGATCAATATAAAAGGAACACAAGCATTTCCTTTTTTTTTTTTTTTTTGTAATTCTGTGTTGGTAGCATGACATTTAAAAACATTAAAACGAAGCACTTTTGTGAACAACATTTTAACATTAAAAAGAATGAAAAATAATTTAATTTAAATTCAACACAATGCGGGTGGTTAGTTTACACAACACTGCATTTGCATTGAAATGCATATTAATTCTTAATATCAGTGTTGAAACAGTTGTGCCGCTTACATTTTTTTGTGGAAATTGCGAGAATATTTTCAGGATTCCTTGATGAATACAAAGATCAAGTGGACATTTTTTAATAGAATCTTTTATAACTTTTATTGTTATTTTTGATTGATTTTAAAGAATATGTCTAATGCTTTTTCATGCATTTTGATATATTTATACTGCTAAAGAGTTGGATTCTCATGCTAAACATGACCAAAGTATTAAAAAAACGAGTTGATTGTATGACAGACTATTTCTGTGCCAAACTCCTTCAGGGTTCGTTTAAGTTTTGGAAAGTGTTTTTTGAGTATGGCCCTCTATGACATCATGAAGGGTCATAAAATGCTGCAATGCTACTCTATAGGTACTCAAGATTAACACGAGATTGACAGATTATGTTTCATGTCTCCGTTAATGTATCCTTGCTGAATTAAAGTATTATTTTCTTTCCAAAATATTTTTTACTGCCCCGGAACTGTTGATCAGTAGTGTATGTAATAGAATAAGAATGAAACAGTATCAGGAGATGAAGGATATGTACCCTCTCATATCTGTGGTCTTCCTAACTTGTAGGTCACAGCTCCAGCCTACAGTTAGAGTTGTTTTAGAGGGGACATATGATACTTTTTTTTAAGATCATTATTTTGTGTTTTTGGTGTTACAGAATGTTTTGACATGCTTTAATATTAAAAAAAAAACATTATTTTTCAAATACTGTACATTATTGTAGGTCCTCTATGCCCCGCCTCTCTCAAAAGCATCATTTTCTATGAAGTCACTCCTTCCAACAAGTGCAATCTGCTCTGATTGGCCAAATGAACCAGTGCATTTTGATGGGCTGAACACTGCAAGCACTCATCAGAAATGTAATGCCCCTTTCCATAATCGCGAGCTTCATCTTTCAAAGTAAATGTAAAGACCATTAATAATGTCCATAATTCTACCCATCAGTTCAAGTCAAAAGAGTCATACGTGTGACAGACACAGTGATGAAGCTTGTTTGTGTTTGCATTACACAAGCCATGGATGGTTAAGACAGCTGACTCCACATGTGACCATCTCTCTCTCTTTCTCTCTCACACACACATGCGCACACACACAATGTGCAAAACTATGCATTTGAACATTTAATAGCAAATACTTAAATTAATAACAAAACATACCTTCCAGTAGCTGATTCAGAAGCGCCAGATAGTCATAGCAAAGTCATAAGTACTTCCTGTCCTAGGTTCACAAACGGCCATCCATAAAATGTGTTGCTGTTCTGTTGTAAGTAATCTTAAAGATTCCTAAAAATGCATCTACTTTTGAAAGGCCAAATAAAGTGCTTTTGCTTTTCGTTGCTTAGAAAAACACAGCATCTCCCTGATATGGCTGTTTCAACACTAACTGTGGTAAATAAAGATTAGCCTTTTAAATACCAAACCCTGCTACTTTGCTTTGCTTCATAGACAAAGTCTGGAAGGGCATAAGTGACAAGTGTTTACTTTCTAGTTGGGTGGGGGTCGGCGCTTGTCTAAAGTTTAAAATCACTGGTTACCCGGGAGCCAATCACATAATGTTTGGTTATGACGTGTGTTATTCGCTGGCTGAGCTGCCTCGAACTTCCACTGTAAACACAGGTATGCTATGAAAACAAAACCATCAAGCGAAATACTGGAGTTAACATGGCTATTCACAATCACAATTATCGCCGTGCCAGACTTTGGCCTCCCCAGTTTCTCGCTAACGATCGGTAACAGTTGATAAATTAAACTTTCCCCAAAACCTGTCGGGGAGTAGGGCCACAACATCACCTCCATTTAAATGTGAAACAAAACTCTTAATGTTCGGGCTTCAGTTGGCAAATGCCGGGAATATTCTCCACAACAGAGCGAATAGCATCCCGTGTCTCCATGTCTGCTGTCGTTTTCGATTTCCCTAACCTATACTATAATCTTGAATTCGGCACTTAGCATCTACCGCCCCCTGTTCATTGATTGGATGGCTGGTTTGGAGCCGGAGGAAATCTGGGAGATGGTTTGCTATCTCAGGCTGAGTACAGAAGCGAAATGAAATTGAGTGGAATTACGAAGTATGACGTAGTCAGGCTAACTGAACTGATTAATGTGAATTTTTTCATTAGTCTTCTCCATTAGATGTCACCCTCTTATTTACCGCGATGTTACAACAGAAAGCCTGTCTCTCATTCAGTGCTAATCATGGCGGAGAGACTGTTTACAAGAACCAAGAACAAAGCATGATTTGCAATGCTCAGGTAAAATTATATAGTAACAATACAAATTTGTGGATGCATTTGACTTCACGCGTTAAGGAGCCAACATTTCTGCAATGAATGAATGAATGGCGGATGGTGCATGGTTTTGTCATCTCACTATGATAATATGAAAACACGAATTTTATCCCCAGCTGCTCTGAGAGTCACTTCATTAGCATTTTATTGTTTAATTTAACTACCGTCATATCACATACACAGCAGCTGCAAGTTCCTCATGACAACCCGTCAAAATAAAAGTTTTTGGTCACACTTTATTTTAAGGTCCAATTCTCACTATTAACTAACCATTAACTATGACTTTTGCCTCAAATAACTCCTAATTTGCTGCTTATTATTAGTTTATAGTATATAGTATATATAGTATATATATAGTATTATGGATGTCATGCATTATATGTACTTTATAAGCACTAATAAACAGCCAATATATTAATAATAGGCATGCTAATAAGCAACTAGTTATTAGTGAAAATTGGACCCTATACTAAGGTTTATATGGCACTATTATTGTTTAAAAAAGGACCCAATACAAAAAAAAAAGGTTTAAAATACAGGCCTGTGGCTCTTAATTTATTTGTATAAATTCACCATGATGTTTATTGTTCATTTTTTTAAATTGTAATAGCATTTGTATAAAAACTGTATTCACTGAATGTAATAAAAAATATTATATAAAAAAATTGAGAATCGAATCGAGAGCTTGTTAATCGAAATTGAATTGAATCGGGACATCTGAATCGATACCCAGCCCTAGAAGGCACATGTTCTTTCTTTGCATGAACATTTGAGTGACATTACACAAATATTTCCACATCGTGAGCAGATGTTGGGACCTTGTGTGAATGATCCGTTTTGGGGGGGTATGGCAGAGACTTAACTTTGATAAAGAATATCTCTTTGGTTTGGAGGCTTTAGTGTTTGCAACTTCAGGGATCTTATCTATGCACAATCAGCTCCAAAGAGAAAAACTTGATATCGCATTATATGACCCCTTTAAAGGGGTGGTTATTTGTTTTTTGTTTTTCTTCTAGGCTTGATTGTGCTTATGTGATGCAGTCTAACGTGTTAATGCTTCGTTTTTTAAAAAGCACATTATTTTTACATAATTTACCTTTATTCTGCACCGTTCTGTCCCTTCTACTATAAATGCGTTGATGATTTCCTGGTTTTATGAAGCCCCTCCCTCAGAGATACGCAATGGGCTCAGATTGGTTGGCTAGTCCACAGAATTGTGATTCGCTAAACTGCCAGAGCATTAACATTTGTAAAATGCTTATTTTAGCTTTTAATATACGGTTTTATCCTGATTAAAGCTGTAATACAGCACAGCAATCACGTGCGCATCCATGTGTAATGCTTATCGTAGCTATCTGAAAAAAAATATCTGTCTGTCTATACACACTTAAAGTGTATATAATTGGAACACAGTTCATTGAAGGAGCTGTGACAAACTGATGACCTGATTATGAGAGAGAGAGAGAGAGAGCAGAGGAGGGGACGGGGGGAACAGTATTGAGAGCCGCTGCTTTAGAGCATTGATTTTGAAAGTTGGGATTCCATTAGAATCGATAGAAGACAGAATCGTGATTCATATGTGACACTGGACCACAAAACCAGTCTTAATCTAATGGGGTATATTTGTAACAATAGCTAAAAAATTGGGGCAAAAATTGATTTTTCTTTTATGCCAAAAATCATTAGGAAATTAAGATCATGTTCCATGAAGATATTTTGTAAATTTCCTCCTCTAAATGTATGTAAAACTTAATTTTTGATTAGTAATATGAATTGCTGAGAACTTCATTTGGACAAATTTAAAGGCAATTTTCTCTATATTTAGATTTTTTTGCAGCCTCAGATTCCAGATTTTCAAATAGTTGTAACCTAGAGAAATATTGTCCTATTGTCCTTTTTACATGTTCCTGGAGGTGAGATTTATTTGGGTTTGTTAAGTCACAAACACTGGAAGTAACTCCCTGTAGTTCCAACCAGCTGTTTTTGCAGGCATTTAAACTGCCATCCTTTTAAAGGACGATACATCCATTTGCATTGAACTTTCAGCGTCATAATTTTGCAGAAATTGTTTACACTCAAACAGCAACATTACACACAAAGACTAGAACAAACTAGAGTTAGAAAACAGAGGAAACGAAAGGAGGGCTGGAAAAAGTGTGATGACAGGCAGCAAGATGGATGGAAAGAAAAGTGGAGAAAAACTCAAAAAATCAAAGGTGAAGAATTAAGGAAGTTGAGACAGACTTTCATAAAGGAGCATCTCTGAGCAGGTGGGAAAACTACAAAAATAGCAGATGATAAATAGTTGAACAATGCGAGCGAGCAAGAGAGAGACAATTGCAATGTGCCGCAGTGACCCAAGCCGACTGTAAAAGGTCAGTGGTGCATCGTCTCGAAGCTTTTCCGGAAGCGTTTCCACTGCCCTCTGTTGTCTTCAAGTGTCGCATGAGTCTGTGGTGCTCCGCCGCTGATGGTGCTTCAGAGATACGGAGGAAGGGAGTCAGGTTAGATCGTCTCTATTCCTCCCGCAGGGCGCTTCTTCAAATCATTCTGAGAGCGAGAGGCTGGTAACAGAAATGCAGGGATGGATAAGCTATGAAGAAAGACAGGCAGAGAGGAAATAAAGAAAAGGAAGAGATAAGTGGGTGGATGATTAAAGAGGGGGAGCGATGGGCAATTGCTAGTCACATCTGAGGCAGCAGCCATTTTAGACTCTGCTTAGTTCAGATTCCTTGAAAGAGGCTTAAAGGAGTAGTTCACTTCCAGAACACAAATTTACAGATAATGTACTTGCCCCCTTTTCATCTTAAGATGTTCATGTCTTTCTTTCTTCAGTCGTAAAGAAATGATGTTTTTTGAGGATTTATCTCCATGTAATTGACTTCTATGGTGCCCCACGAGTTTGAACTTCCAGCTTCCTAGGGCTCTAAACGATCCCAGCCAAGGAAGAAGGGTCTTATTGTAGCAAAACGATCGGCCATTAAAAAAAAAAAAAAAAAAAAAAAAATATGTATATACTTTTTTACCTCAACACTTGTCTTGTGTAGCTCTGCAATGTGCATGCCTACTCTGTGCAGTCCCATTCGAAACAGTATTTAAAAAATATCTCATTTTCACCTCCTACTTTAAAATTGTCCTACATCGCTGCAGAAGTACCGACCCAGTATTTACAAGGTGAACATGCAGAGAAGCTCAAACTAGCTGCATTGAAGCTGCATTTGGAAGTTCAAACTCAGGGGCACCATGGAAGTCCACTATATGGAGAAAATTCCTGAAATGTTTTCCTCAAAAAAAAAAAACGATTCTTTGTGACTGAAGAAAGAAAGTCATGAACATCTCGGATAACAAGGGATTGAGTACATTATCTGTAAATTTTAGTTCTGAAAGTGAACTACGTCTTTAAGGGAATGAAAAAAAAAACAGCTGATTGGTGACTAGTCTTTGATTACTGACTTTCACACACATATACACACGGCACCCCTCAGAATCATACACACACACACACATACCTCACAGGGAAATCTCCCAGTAAAACCGCAGTAATCCCGCCACTATTTACTGTGAGGGTTTGGAGTTAACAGTCTTTGGTCACAGGCCAGTGCCCTGTGCTTCCTGTAGCACACTCCGTTTTAATTACTTTCCTCTTGCTCTCCTTAAACACTTATTCCCAGCCCTGATTATACACACTCGCACACACAGCAGCTCCAGTGTTTGTTTAAATTGAAAAGCTTCAGCTCTAGACTGCATGCAAAGTCATTACTGTAATACAAGTCGCCATCAGTCATTTTAGCAGCTAGACGGAGCCGCCCGACCAAACAAACAAGCTCGAAAAAAATGATCCTTCTGATTCTTTAGCTCTGTTAATTATTTGTTTTCCCCTCAGCTCAAGTTACAGAGTTAGCCCACCGTTTGGTGAAAACACCATGACTGTGTAATTAGGGCTACCCTAGTAAAACGAATGCAGTTGAAGTTCGATGTCAGTTGCTTGTGATTTCAATCATGGCTGCCGCATCAAAACTCAATCAGTGCACTGTGGCACTTAAACGCATATTGTGTCGCTCGCACAGGAGCCACACAATCAACCTGCAGCCTGTATTTACAATCCAAAGCCTCAATCAGACCCTCTTTATGTGCTTGCTTTAAAATATGTATATACTACCAGGGGCTTCAGATCTCTGTGGATGAATATGGAGTAGATAGTAACGTTGTTTTCCTGTCAGCACACATGACAGCTCTTTTATCCCAGCATAGCAGCATAGCATAGCTTTCAAACAGTAAAACAGCAAGGTCATGAGTTTGATTTCCAGGAAAACAAGTGCTGATAAAATGTGTACCCTGAATGCATGTCGCTTTGGATGAAAAATGTATTTTCAAAAATGTAACATTCATGTGATGGTTTTGAGAAATGTGTGCTTCATGTCATCAACAAATATTTCTTGGGCTGCACAATTAATTGTATTATCACTCTGATATAATCACAATTTATTTTTCTCAACCATAATTGTCTGCAATATTGGCCCACTTGTTATTTAGGCCCACTTGTTATTTGACTTTCCATTATTTTGCATTGGTAACAAGCCTCCACAAACTTTTAAGCTTGGGTTTGCCATATGTTGCATGGGCGTAGGTTTGGTCTCAGCTTTGGTGGGGACACCCCCATAACCCCCCCCACCCCCCCCCCCCCACCCCCTGGAATTATTTTGTTGTAAGATACCGGTGATTTAATGATGATTTAATATAACTGTATAATCTCAAAAATGCACTCTCAAAAAATAAAAATCTGAGACTGTGTAAAGCTGAACAACCAAATGTTTTATTAAGATAAATTATTATGTACATTAGTATTTACACTAACAAAAAATACTCTGCCACAAGGAAACCAATCTAAATAAATAAATATAATAACCTTTTTCTATTATAAACACTATTTACCCTCCAGTACACTCACGTTTATGTTGACTGCAAGATTCTAAGTTAAGGTAACTTACAGGCTATTTGACATTCAGTTACTTGCTAACGTAGCATTCTATCATCCTGGGTAATACTATCACCAGTTAATACTATTTTCCACAGAATATGCATTTTAAAGCCTGGTCAGTCACTACTGCTAGTTTATTTTTGTGGCTAGCTAGTTATTTTGCCTACTTACACTCTGACTCTGCATTATGAAAAAGCTTCGTATGTCTTCTTCGTATTCTTCTTGGGTGGCATCTACGAAGTACAAAAAGGGAAAAAAAAAAAAAACGGAAAATTAAAATGTTTTTACTCTGGCCTTTGTAGGTGGCAGAGAGACAGTCCTTGTAACTTACCGTCGGCATCGTCAACATGCATGCGTGCACACACACACACACACACACACCACCCGCTCGCTGCTAGTGCAAGCACAAAAGTAGTCCCGGCCCGCGCGTGTAGCCTGTCAGATACCCCGCCGCCAATCAAATTACGGCGTTTCTTGTACTGTCATAATCCTGGCCATTAGAATCGATCTAAATAGCAGTACAAAGATCCAAATAGCAGTTCAAAGGAGCTTGTTAAATATTGGTGGGGACAAATTTGTCATCTCAAAATATTGAAAGGGACTAGTACCTAGCGTCCCCCCCTAAACCTACACCCATGATATGTTGGAAATTTGAATGCCACAATCAGAGCTTTTCTTTTAAATGGATGCATTTTCCCCCCAATGCTTTATGCTGTTTCCCTACCTGGCAACCGTGTTCTCTCTCTGACCTTAAAAAAAAAAGACTGAATGTCTGAAAACAACAACAAACTTGTATGTTGGAGTATCGCGATCTCCATTTTGATGTTTTCATCAAATGAATGTGCAAAACAGCTAGTCTGGCTTCCTTCACAAAAGTTGCTTGTCTTATTCGCTCTGACTATGTCTGTAACAAATGAATATATTGAGCAACCGCAGTATGTATGTGTGTGTATATATATATATATATATATATATATATATATATATATATATATATTATTTTTATTTTATTTTTTATTAGAAAACTGTTAATTTAATTTGGAATTAATATTATGAATTTCACTGTGTTACATTTTGAGACCAGCTTCTTGAGGTTTTACCAGTTTTCATAAAGTATTGAATGTGTTTAGATGAATAAAGTAAATCATGAAACTGTATGTGGTTAATTTGTGCTTATTTGAAAGTGCAATAATTCTGATTAGAAGTTTTTTTTGTTTGTTTGTTTTTTTTTTTTTTTAAAGAAAGAAAAAAATTAAAAAATCAAAAGAGAATGGTCATGATTAATACTCAAGGTTATAATTTTTGATAAAATGTGATTGTGATTATTACCTTCACCATTATCATGCAGCCCTGCCTGTGTGTTGTGCATGCAATACAATATATTTAAAATTCTCTGCTCTACTTGTTAAACAGGGATTTAACATGGTTATGGCACAGCAACAAGAGCTTTTTTGTTGAAAAACAATTAATTAATGGTATTCACTCCATAAATCTCTTAAAATGCATAGCGCCTATTATAACAGAATGCTTTCTGTTTGCTAATGATTGTCAAACTGCGAGGTTCAGCATTTAGTAAGCATTAGCAAAACGCCTCAGTCCAACAGCCCTCAGAGAATGTTATGGCAGATCCTCTTTTACAGCTTTTACAACTCCAATAGTGCTGTCTGGCCATTTTTAGCTGCCTGTATAAGGGGAATGACTGTAAAACATTTCCTGTCTATAAAATAATCTTAATTCAGACCGAGACCATAAGAAACTTTATAATAATTAGCAAATATCTGTGCATGATCTGACATCAGGTTAGCTGCCATGTGTTTGGAGGGTGTGGTCTAAGTCAGTAAAATTGCTAATCTATTTATGCCAAATTATAGATCACCCAAAAATGAATTCCACTCGTATTGTTCTGAAACTATTTTTCATTTTTCTTTATTATGTGAAACTCAAAATAAGAGATTTTGAAGAATATTATTATTTTAATTTTTTTGTCGATTCATTGGAAGTCGATCACAAAAAAAACAAAAACAATTCAACATATCTCTGTGAGAAAATCATACAGGTTTTTAAACTTTCATTTTTGGGTGAACTATTGCTTTGAGGAGACCTGCTACATTTGCATTAAGCTTTAATGAGATTAGAACCAATAGTGCTATAAGTGCTTCTAGAAATAAAAATGTATGTTTCACATGTGATATTTTGAAACCTTATGAAACATCAGTACACTTTTTGTATCGAAATTTGTTGTCACTGCCCCTTAACAACATTGATTCTATCTAGCCATTCTCCAGGAATACACACACAGCTACTCACAACCCCCTGAGGCCCACATGCCACAGTTACAGCCCCTTCCTATTAACATCAGTGTTCAATCAATCCAATGAGACAGACCCTGTGACTCAACATGGCCTCATTCTACTCTGAGAAGATTAGGGTGAGCAAGTCAAGTCACCATTATCTTTACATAAGCCACAATCACATTACAGTTGAACTGCCTCCCGCAATCATACACCAATCGATATTATACATGAGCACCAGATGTGTGCCTGCAGTTTCAGAGCAAAGGCTCAAGGGAGTTTTCAACGGAGATGGATAAACACTGTCCACACAGAAGTAAGGAGGCGCTTGAGTTTTGTGCTTCAAGAGAATTATGAACAAATCCCTCAGGCCAAGAGCTGCCGCAAGTGGGACAACCACTATAAAAAGACTAATAACACACCTAGTCTATTATGGTGCCAAATATGTCTGTTTTTTTAAAGAATGCATATTTGTGAATATTTTATATATTATAAGATTAAATAAATGTGCCGCCTCAATGTTTCATGTGACCCAGTTTGTTTCTTTACAAAACCTTTCATTTGTATTATTTAAAAATAATGTTAGAAACAAGATTCAAAGAGACTTTATATATATATTTATATTTCCCCTATTCCCCTCTCAAATTGTGTTCCAAAGCAGTATGTGTCATCACATATAATAAGACCAATTACCACCCTGCCATCTTGGTTTTGAAAGACTTTGAAAGCTGACAGAAATGCTTCATCTGGCCGAGCTGAAGTGATTAGGCCGAGGTGTTTTGTGCTGACTGAGCCTCAGATGGTACTGGGGGTAATGAAGCGATTTACGGTCAGTTACAGGTTGGTGGGTGTGGAAGGGGGAGTGATCTTGTGAAGTGTTAGAGAAAACACATTGGAATGCTGTTGAAGGCCAGCTTTCTATTAAAACACTTCATCATTTAGTTAAACTGCTTTACATGACTTTATTATATATCAATCTAAATTTTATACATCTTAATAAGAAAAAAAAAACTAATTTGTGAAAACTTTGGATTTTTTTTTCCTAAAAACATTACGTAAGTATTTATACTCTTTTCTGTGACACTTAATACTTAGCTCAGGAGCATGTCAGATTTTCTGGCTCATTTTTTTGATGTTTCTACACTTTGGTTGGCATTAACTTGGTAAATTCAATTGATTGAACATAACTTGGAAAGGCACATACCTGTCTAAATTAGATCTAACTGCTAAAAAAGCATATCAGAGCAAAAACCAAGGCATGAAGACAAAGGAATGCAGGATTTTGTTGAGCAAAAATCTAGGAATTTCTACAAGAAAACAAAACAAATCTGCTGCAATTGAAGGTTCACAGGAGCATGTGAGAGCCATATTCCTTAATGGAAGAAGTTGGGAACAACCAGGACTCTTCATAGAGCTGGCCAAACTATCCATGATTATACAGTTTATGGAGATGGGAGAAACTTTGAGACAAGCATCGCTGCAACTCTCCACCAGTATGGCCTTTATGATGGCATGGCAAGACTCAATCCTCTCCTCAATGAAGACACTTGAAAACCCATTTGGAATTTGAAAACCAAAAAACACTTAAAGGATTCTCAGACTGTGAGAAACAAGATTCGCTGGTCTGATAAACTCCAATTACAAACATAATGTCTTGGATCACCTGAACAAGACTATCCTAGTGGTGTACCTGGGAGGGATGGAGGGTGTTTTTAAGTTGAGAGGACTGGGGGACTTGTCAGGGTAGAAGAGAGATATCCTAAATGAAAAGCTGGTTCAGAGTGCTTAGAGCCTCAAACTTGGCAGAAGGCTCCCCTTCCAGCAGAACAATAGCCCTACGCACACAACTAGGACAATGCAAGTGTGGCTTATGAGCTTCCTTTGTAAATGCCCTTGAGTGACTCAACCAGCTCGGACTTGAACCCAGACAAAGGTCTGGAGAAACCTTAAAATTACAGAGCCATCCAGCCTGACCTCAGAGGATCTGCAAAGAAGATGTACAGAAATTGCCCAAATGGAGATGCAATGCAGCTGCAGCTTCATGATGGTGATATACAAAACAGTGTAGCTCTGTGTCTCACCTTCTCTTCGTTCTGATTACGTCTTTCTGTTTGTTTAATTCTCATTCATTCTGACATGTTCTTCTACCTGTCTTCTCCATCCATATCCTGTAAAACATGTAGTGAGCATCTAGCCAATGACGAATGACTCATCATTCAGTAGTAATGTGGCTTTGATCTGGTCCTTGTCAAATGTATGTCTCTCTACTGTCTACTTCATGTTATTGTGGTGGACAGTCAGTGCCCTGTACAGCATTTTTGTGTGGAAGCCTGTGTTCAGCTTGTAGAGTCTCCCAGGCTTTTTTGAAGCTCCTGTATTAGTGGGTTTCCAAGATGCACTTTGATCACCGATGCCACGCTGTGCTCTGGCTTACACGGGCTAATCAATGTGCACAGTAGCCTTACCCTGCCCTCTGACCCCTCCGTACTCCAATTAGCCGTCATTCTGTGACCCCTGCTGCCTACCTGCCAGTCACCTTCAGTCCACACCTACACGGCACGTCTGCCGTCTGTTGCCTCCTGCTCTCTCTGCCCCACTGCCTCATGCACTGTCAATCAGATTGAAACTCCCCCTTTAAATTCATTTGGTCAGACTGCCAGACCACACATATTTGTTTTGTCTTGCTGCATTGTCTCGTAATGTCCATCAGGAAATACAGACGCCCAGCAATGATCCCTAACCCATGTCCGTACAGGCTTCCTCTCATTTATGCCCGCAGTGGCTGATGCACTAAATTATTAGCTCTGTTCTGATGGCTCCGCTGACACTTTAGAAATTAGAGGTGTTTTCCTTGATGGTCAAGGACAGGATTTTTATTCTACATTTGCAAGCTCTGTATGAAAGGAAATGTACATTTTAAATGAAATGATAGCGCATGTTTTAATCCTGTTAAATCTTTCTGTTCATTAGGATGGGAACTTCAACCAAACTCTGTCTAGGAAGACACCGGAGAATGCTAATAAAGTGGGTCAGTCTGCATTCGTAGACTTCGGTGAGTATAGCAATTCACTATGTGAGGTCCATTTGTGTTGTGTTTAGAGTTGGCATTACATGCATGCACTCCAGTACAACCAAACACTGGCTGTGATTTCTGGGATAATACATGCATAATATGCTCAATTCTTATGCAGTTCAGAATCTGAAAGTAGCCCTGAGTTTCTAACGGCAATACATGCGCAACACAGAGGTTCAACACACACACATGGCACCAAATTGAATATTAGCTCCTGTGGGATCCTATTAAATATTAACAATACAAATTTCCCCTTTCCAAAAGCATCCCACTGATAGCAGGGGTGGCCCCGGCAGTGAAATCTCACATAACATAAATGATTGATAAGCAAAGTGAAATGACCTAAGATTGAATGTGTTCAAGTGAGCTGCATCTCAGGAGCTTGGCCTTTATATTCAAAGCTAACTGATCTGACCAAACAAAATCCCTTCTCTGCACTCTTTAATCTGTTTCCTCTGATCTCTTTCTTCTGTCATTTTGGGAAATGTCACTTCAAGCTGTTATGGTGTTTTCACAGCAAAGAACTTCAAAGGATGGGAGGTTTTCATTTGACTTCCAATCAGTCAGGTGGTTTTTGCTTTGTGACTGTAGGCATCTGGGCTATTATAGTTAACTGAAACTAAAACTGTAAAAAATGTACTTGAAATAGAATAAATGGTAACTAAAATAAAATTAAAATAAAAAAAGATAACCTTACTTCATTTCAGTTTGCCTTAATGTACTAAAACTACTTTTTTTAAAAGTACTGAAATGACAAAAACACTAAATTACTAAAATGTTAATCAAAATGAAAATGAAATAGAATTGTTAAAAAATAAAGATGTTCAAAATAATACAAAACTAATAGTATTTACATTATACTACAATAACTTTTTTAAGCAGCTGCTGAATTCCTATTATCTCAGTTTCTTTTATTCTTCATTTTCTGCACTTAAGTTGGCAATAACTGTTGCACCCTTAGGTGTAGTACTTTTTTATTTTTTTTATCTCCATTGACATAATTTTTTGCCACTGGGAATGTAGCTGACGGTGATGACATCACTGAAATATTTTCATACTGAATTGCAGTAAGCCTTCATTCTTGCATTTATTTGCATTCTAAATCATTGGCTGCCTTTTGAACGCACTTTTGTTTTTAACATAAGAATGGACACGGACAGAATTAGGCTTCCAGTATCATTCACTTCCAGTTATTTTACCCATGTAAAATCAGTCTGTAATACTGCTTTACATTTGTAATCATATTTGCATATTTGAACCCTTTCAAGCAGTGATTTTATGATTTTGAGATGCATCTTATTATGCTGTGGACATTTGAGGGACTCAAACACAACTATTTAAAAAGATTCAAACATTCACTGATGCTCCAGAAGAAACAAGATGCATTAATAACACAATGAAGATGGCCAAATTTGTCTTTTGTTGAAATAGAATTTTGTTTCATTTAGTTCTGCCCTTCGTAAGCAACAGAAGATACTTGTATGTTTCCCAGTACACAAATTAAGTACAATTTTCCTTTATCTTCAAATTCCATCTTCAAAATTTTCACCCCCCTTAATGCATCTTTTTTCCTTCTGGAGCATCAGTGAATGTTTGAATATTTTTAAATAGTTGTGTTTGAGTCCCTCAAATGTCCTCAGTCTGAAAATATGCATCTCAAAATCATAAAGTCACTGCTGGAAAAGGTTCAAATATGCAAAGATGCGGGAGAACTGAAGAATCTGCAGGACCTTAAAGGTTTTTCTGAAGAACGCTGCTCAGTTTAACTGTTCAGAACAAACAAGGGACTCAAGCACAACCATCACAAAACAGAAAGACAGTCAAGGATCATCAGGTAACAGAACACAGTATTAAGAACCAAGGGTTCCCAAACTTTTGAGGGGGTTATTTTAATAATTTCAGCAATTTCTTTGTCTTGTGGACTAAATGTTAATATCTTTTATGTACAGTATCTTACTCAGGACAGTACTAAATAAAAAATAACATGCATTTAGTATGATCTCTCTTATTTTTTTTTAATTACTTATATTTTCACAGATTCTGCAAAGGGTGCCCAAACTTTCGAGCCCCACTGTATAATGGTGCCACCACAGCTATTAATCCTGTTTTATAGTGAATATATCTGATATTGGCAGGTGACAAATGAATCATATGTCAGATGAAACAAAGTCACTGTTTTAAACTTAAATGCAAAAAAAATGCTGTATTTCATTTCCTTGTTTTGAGTTTTATTTTCCATTCGAAAGGAAACCTTAAAATATAACCTCATGTTGTTGGTGAACTCTTTACACTGTGTTCTGACATTCAAGCAATGCTGTTTGCCTGGTAAGCAGGATGTTAGGACATACATGGCCTTTGTACTCTGTCCTATAATTATGACATCTTAAACCTCTGAGGTTTGTCGTCTCTGACCTTTACTGTTACACAGAAATGATGTCACAGTGACCATCTGGAATGCAAAGCGAGAGGTTGGGTGAGTTGAAAGATATAGATATATAGAGAGAAAGCGAAGGAGCTGTAGACTGTGATTTAGGATGATAAATGATGTTGGGGATGGGAAGAGACATGCATGCTAGAGCAGCCCTATTCTACATGTATGTGCCGTCATGCCCGAGTCAATAATAGTGGCTCACACAGAAAAAAGACTTTATTGGATTAGTGTCAGGCGCTTGTTCTGGAGACAGGAGTGTGAAGATCTTTGCTGAACCCTAATGATCAACATCTGTCTCCGCTTTGTCCTTTTCCATCTTCCTTTCCTGTTTTTTGGTTCCCTCCAAAGCTTTTAACTTCCTTTACCACATGCGCATTTCACCACCTTCTAGAACTTGCACGCAGGCATCAAACTGTCTGCACCAATTAGCTGCAGTAGTGTGTGAGTATAGGAGCCTGTAGCCTGGAGTCATTATGAGATGATTTGGTGTGAGAAACAGGCTGCAGCTTCATGATGGTGATCGTCTTTGACAGGATAGACTGTGGCACCGGATGGACACTATAGGTGAACACAAAAAAAAACCCTTTCCAGCAGCATTCTCACCACCTTACACACACACACATGCAATACAGGTGAATCATAGCGATGCTGCTCCCATTAAGTGGGTGGTAATGGGTAGTGAATGGCTTCCTCTGAAGCCAAGGACACATCCTGACATTATACATTCGGTTGGCTTGAGTGGGCACTGAAATCACAGCTCCCGCTGCATGTCGCTTTCTATAAACAGCAGAAGGCTTGGCCCACAGGCATGTGGGTTTGGTTTAAATGGTTTAATTGCAATGATCATCAAAGCAGCAGCCTTGATTTATGCTTTTGTTCTACCTTTTTAACTGCTAATGTTTGAATCAGCACTTAATTAGAAAAAAAAATGGGTTTGGGGAACCTGCGAGCAGAGATGCATGTTAAATTTGACCTACGGTCAAAGAAATCGTCAATGCAAGGCACTTCAGAGCCTTATTTCAAATGAACGGAATGAAAGGAACATGGTATGAAGTGAAAGGTATATGTTGTTCCCAAGAAGTTAGAGGAGGTGGGAGGAAGGTGGGAAGAGAGTCAGAGTATATGTGCGAGGGAGGGAGAAAAGAGAGGGTCCACTTGTTTGATTTGAAATGGGTGTTATTCTGATCACACTCCTTGCTGTCAGTTATGGCATGGCTCTCTTCTCCGTCCTGCACCTAAGTGGCAGATCAAAGATACACCCCAGTGACCTTCTTTTCTCTCCTCCTCTCCTCTAGCACTCTTTCTCTCCGTTAGTATTCTCCAGCCTTCCTTCTCTGCTCCAAAAACTCGACCAAAACAGTTACAGCAGTCACTGCAAGAGTCTTGCTGTCTGGTTTAAATCGGCCATGAAATAATCCCCTCGGTAAATGAAGGTAAATGCAATCCTGTTTAGTAGCAAGCAGGTGTGGCTAATGATTTCTCCCACCTTAGCTGATACAGAACTGATCTCTGGGCAGATATTTTCATTGTGTTACTAGTCAAGCCTGCTAAGCAGTGGTTACTGTAGATCTAGAGTCTGAAGTCCAGCTTTGTCTGAATGAGGACAATCTCCCTGCTGCTGCCTGATGTGCTTTTTTGACGAGCAAATTAGGAATTTCAGACTTTGAAAGTGTTCTGTTTGTCTAGTTTTACTTGGAATATATGAGTTGAAATTGGTTTCTTTTCTTCGATTTCACTGACACAAGGTAATAAACTATTGTCAGAAAAAGAGATCTGATTCCGCAGCATTTTAAAGACCACTTTTACGGGATCATATAATGTTGCTTAAAAGCACATTATTTGGTGTATTTGGTGTAATGCAATGTGTTTATGCACACTTTTTTTCCACACAATGTTATTTTTCCTTCTCTGTGCCCCACCTTTCTGAAACACGTTGATTTTTAGAAATCACATCATTCTAAAAAAGTGAGGTATGCTTGTTGAGTGTTTTTACATGACAATGTTGCGTTGCGTATCGCGCTGCGTAAACATAAAACCATGTCTGCATTTGTGATCGAAGAAACTACAAGCCTACTCTACACTCCTCAAAACTCACATTTGAATCATCAGTGGCAAATTCATTAAATATAAAAATGTACTTACAGAGGGTGAGTCAGAAGCACCAGACTGTCCTTGCAAAGTTAGTACTACCCCACTTTATAGAACAGCCTTTGTTCCACAAACACATTGTAGGTTACTGGTTCAGGAAACAGTCCTCATTGTCCATAAAATACATTGCACACACACAAATATTTGGGCTGAACTGTTCTGGAACAGGGTTGTAAATACAACTTAAACACTGATTTCTGGTTGTGTCTTTTTTTGGAAGACCAAACAAAGTAGTTAAGCTTTCACAATGAAATACACAGCATTTCCACAACATGGTGCTCGTGGGAACAGTGAGAATAATAGTAACACCAAAAAGTTACAAAGCTTCAGTGAAACATTAGAATCTGAATAGCGCATTCAGCTCGGGGGCGTGGTCACATTAGAAGATAATGAAGGGAGACGTGAAAAAACGACATCGCATTTTTTTTTATATGGATTACTTTATCACAGAATATTTGTTTTCGAGAGCACTTGTTTAGTTTAAAAGTAGATATGTCAAGATTTCTGTAGATATATCTCTCATGTCTCTTCGTTGAGTATTCACTGAGTTGCAGTTCATTTTAATGACATGTTTGTAAATGAAGAACAGCGCAGACAAAGGCTGCAGACAGCACACCTTGTTTGTTTTTTTCTTATTTGTCTTTATTTTATAAATGCAAAGTTTTGTTGTTATGTCTGTATACAAAAAAAGTAGACCCTTTACAGATTCCATTGATGTATTGCTCTTATCTGTACAATCAAAACTGAAAGTGTAATTTAAGTTCTTCTCGGGGTTATCAGAAGAAAATGCCTCATAACGCGTATACGCGTTAATCAACTCAAAAGGGTTAATTACGGTGGCCGATAAGTGCAAAACAACATTACAAAGTGTGAAACACTTTTACGAAGCTCGAGACAAATTTACATTTTGGAAAACATTTTTACTTACTATAAAACACAATTACATGGGGAAAACACATTTACCAAGGACGAAACAAATTTACATTTTAGAAAACAAATTGACAAGAGGCAAAACACTTTTACCAGTCCCGAAACAAATTTACAATGACAGATTTTTCACGGAAAGGGAAAGTACCACACACCGGAAGTGACGCGGTGAAAGGTGTTGTTGTTGTTGTTGTTGTTGTTGGTGGTGAGCGCGGTAAATTCGTGTGGTTGTGGAGTAAATGGCATTAATGAAGTTGCGGCCGAGGGAGGTTTTGTGGCAAACACATGAACAGCTTAACGCGGTTTTTCTTCACTTGTCATCGATGTTTGGAGTTTCTAAACGACGCGGACCAGACGGAAACACAAGACATACTCTGCATCAATGTGTTCAATATTTTAACGAGGTCCACTCGTACCCTGTAATCATCGACATGATGTCAAGTCTACACGGTGTAAACATCAGCTTGAGGGCTCTTAAAAGTAAACTGAACGAAGCGTTGTACCGCAGAAGAAAGGATACTTGGATGAGTGTGTGAGACTGTGGAACAGTCACAGCATTCGCCCTTCCAGAACAGCAGCATGTTCGGGAGTGCCCAATGAACTCTACTACTTACCACACAGGTGATACATTGGTAATGAACAGATGAAAGTATCATTCTAGTGTTTTAGCTTAAATGAAAAGAAAAGCTTATGTTTTCTATTTAACGATAGGTTTGCCTCCAGAGACTGCAGATTTCAAATTGGATAGGCTGAACTGGATGCCCTTACTGAGGCAGCCTGTCATTGACTCCTTGTGGGGACCCAAACAAGCAGGAGTACTTGGACTTTGCCATGGAACACAATCAGTTACAGAAACCAGAGAACTGGGACTCTGTACCAGAACTGTACATGAAACTAATCTAATATGTCTCAACTATGAAATTATAAAAAAAAGGGAGTTTTTTGTAGTGGTGGAATACTGCTGTCTGTCTGAACACAATGTTTATGAATCTGTCCCCCACAGCTTAATTGTTTTTGTGTAAGGTAAATAAATCAAAAATACTAATAATTATTTAATAAATTTTTGTAGTATAGAAAACAAAACTTCTTGAACTACTTGTTTCTTTATCTAAAACAGTGATTCACAAAGGGATCCCAGTTTGAGAGTCACAAATCTAAAACATTTTCAAAATGTTAACGGTGAGGGGAAAAAACATGCTCACATACTGTTACATTATAAAAACAATTTTGGCAACTGCACTTTAAAGTGAACCTTTAATGACAATGTTTTCAGAGTCTTAACTCATCCATCATTTAGCATAAAAACAGCCAAATCCAGGACTATTTTGAATTCCAAAGTCCATTTGTGACTTAAAGTGTATAAGTCTAGGAGTGCTAATTTTAAGGAGTTTGAAATAGTGATGCACTGATCATGATTTTGCCGATTCAGATACAGATTTCAGTTTTTTTTTCTTTAAGCAACAAACAAGAAAGAAGGAAAGTATGCATAAATAAGATGTTTATTTGGTATTAAATGGGCCAAACTGGCTTTTGGCTATTGAAAAAAATAACCGTAACCATCTGAAATTAACAGCAGTAACTGCGCAGTAAGTAGACTACATTCAATACAAACATAGATGGTACAGACATCAGCATTTAGCTTCTGTTTCTGAATTTGGTTAAAACTACATAGAACTGGCCTTAAATGAAAAGATTAACTGTAACCATGTGAAATTAAATGCAATAACTGCATAGTTCTAGATTCCAAACAACACAATCAACACACATTCAATAAGATGTTTCTTAATCAGCATTCAGTATTTTAGTTTTTAAATTTGGTTTAAAATTAAAAAAAGGTATTTACCAGTGAAACTAAATAAAAGTATGTTGGTGGGAATAAAACAAAGATGCAAAGTGTTTCATTCATCCAATTAAAAAATAAAAAATTAGGGTAATGATTCACATCTATATTTTTTTTACTTGAGCCAATGAAAAATAAATAAGTTTTGTCTCAAGTTAAAAAAAAAATACAGATGTGAATCTGAATTTTTTAATTGGATGAATGAAACACTTTTTTCAGTGTGCTACAGCAGGTGATTTTTAAATCAAATTAAGTCGATGTAATTTTAAGGTAAAATAAAATCATCCTATACGAACTGACATTTACTTCTGTCTTTTCAAATGTGTATGTCACTGTTTAGTCTGTTTCGTTTCTCATCCAACAGGCGAGAAGTTGAGCTGAAGATCTCTTCACTGTCTCCGCTTGTGCGCTCGCGCAGCTTCAGTGTGCAGGAAAGGCTTTTATTTGTGAACCAGTACACCAACAGCTGCTTGCTTCCTGTGCCTCAGACATGTATCGATGCCCTTCCAGAGCTGAACAGCTGCCCTTGTCCTGCGCAGAGATTTCGAAAATACTTCCACACAAATGACATGATAGCAAATGATTACAATGTATGCGGGCACACTTCCAGAAAAAACAGACGAAAAAAGACTGATCGCGTATTTTAAGCAAAAACCGTCCGGTTCCGATTTATGGCCGGTCAAACTGTATTTGCTATTGGGAACGTAGAGTCATCCAGGAACTCTATTTGTGGCAGTGGTTCCAATCCAGATGGCAGAAGTGAAGACAGCCCAGTAGCAAACATCAAAACATCTTCCACAGACAAAGCAGCCTGGCCTTCTGCAAAGAGAAACAATTCAGATACATAATTAGGGGTTCAAGCTTGAAAAGCTGAAAGCCTATTGTAATTGTACTGATTTTTATTATTAAGGTTTTTTTTTTTTATATAAGTTTTACGGCTCTGTAATCATGTGATGCACGTGATCATTTAATAGATATCCTCATAATGAACAACTTCTCCTCAAGAACTACAGCTGTCAATCAAATTGTTCATCAAAAATGCGCTATCATCTTAAAAACGTACTTGCGGGAACTGGTCCTAGATTTTTCACCCAATTGCAACCAAACAAGTGCAGTACAATTCTCTGGACTCTAGACCAATAATTATCTAAAAAAGGTTTAATGTTACCATTTGGGTAGCCATAACAGGGTCATTTAGAACATGGGAGTGGCAAAACACTCAAAAGCCTATAAATCCTAAACGAAAACTCAGAACTTCACAAAAATTGGTGAGCATATGAGACATAACATTCTAAAGATGCTTGCAAAATTTCATGGAGATCGGACCATAGATGGCACAGTCTATTACTTTCAAAATGCTTTGAAAACTATATAATTCCTATGGTAAATTGACTGTAATGGTCTTTTCCTTCTGTAATTTAGGTGGTTACATTATTGCTAAATTAAAAAAAAATATTTTGATGCTATTGTGCTTAAAGGCCGGAAATGCTTGAACCCTGATAAATGCTGCTTGCAGCTTTAATTGCCATGTGATTTCTCAACTAACTAACAAACCTTCACAATCAAAAAGATTGTCTGCCCAGTAGCCCATGGTTTGACTTTCTTTAAGCCTTTGATTACTCCCCGAAGGACTGAGGTCAGGTTTGGAGAGTCTCTCAAGGTCAAAAGCAGTGAGTTGCTTTTCATAGTGGCACAGGGCAGGGGCCAGCAATTTAATGTGTTGCTGTAGTGCAGTCTACTGCAGGGTTAAAAGACCCTCCCTGAATCTACAGAGTGAACACAAACATTGTTTCACTGCTGTGTAATGGCAATTGAATTAAATGAAGGAAAACTATTAAATAAATATTTTCTCTGCAATTACTATCCACCTTAACAAACGTACATGGGGGGGGGGGTGTTTAAATTTGATTTAAAGAACTCTATTTTCACATTGCACATTAAAAGTTAATTGTTACAAATTAAGTATTACACACAGAAACTGGAATGACACAGATGGCTGAGTGGCTTGAGCACTTACACGCCCCATGCACTTTCTCAAAACTTTGTTGTGTTATAGATTAAATTTAAAATAGTATTATTAATATTTTTCCTTATCAGTATACGCACAATACGTAAATGACAAATAACAAAAGATATATAATTAATGTATAAATAGGTAAAATAAATATACACATACACACAAATACATATAAAGCATCACAAAATTGTATAGGACCATCAGTACAACTTACCTGGACGTGTTTTCTTTCTTTAGGCGTAAATCTTCCTTTTGGCCCATAGTTAAAAGACTTCTTTTGTCTTTGAGCTTCTTTACTCCATGAACTGTTTGTATGATGGGCATGGTTGTTCTGCTGAAATGGACAGAGATCCGTTTCAAAACAGAAAGTTATGAGCCGTTTCATCAGTAATTATTACCATTACTGATTTGTATTCACATGGCCTCAGATAGCTAGCGTTTTGCTACACTAAAAAATAACAACTTACTTTGATTAGCACTGTCCGGCTGTCGAGACATCTCCTGTGTTTCCGTCTGGTCCGCGTCGTTTAGAAACTCCAGACAACGATCGCACGTGAAGCAAAACCGCGTTAAGCTGTTCATGTGTTTGCCGCAAAACCTCCCTTGGCCGCAGTCCATGTTCTGACACCATAAACTTCATTTATGCCATTTACTCCACAACCACACGAATTTACCGCGCTCACCAACAACAACAACACCTTTCACCGCGTCACTTCCGGTGTGTGGTACATTCCCTTTCCGTGAAAAATCTGTCATTGTAAATTTGTTTCGGGCTGGTAAAAGTTTTTTGCCTCTTGTTAATTTGTTTTCTAAAATGTAAATTTGTTTCGTTCTTGGTAAAAGTGTTTTCCCCATGTAATTGTGTTTTATGATAAGTAAAAATGTTTTCCAAAATGTAAATTTGTCTCGAGCTTCGTAAAAGGTGTTTATACTTTGTAATATTGTTTTGCACTTCCCGGCCACCGTAGTTAATAGAGAAAATATAGCTTTGCCAACACAGAAATTTTTTTTTTCAAAATATATTTAAATACAAAATTCTTATTTTAAATGATAGTATTTCACAATATTTATTGTTCTTGTTATATGTTATTTTTGGATCTGATTGTGGTTCATTCACACTGCCAGTGCGTTCACACATCCCATAAAGATCCCGTAAAGACATGTGACATTACGATGTGTCGTGTAATGTGACACGCTCCGTTAAGCTAAGCTGGCGGATGATCTCCGCGATCTCAGTGAGAAACTACCAGATCTCTGCTTCATTACAATTTGCACATAATTTTTCATCATGAACACTGATCTTCCTTCAAAACACCTGATAAAAGAGTTACACGATAACGTGCTTCATCAATACGACACACCCTTTACGGCATTAGTTCTGGCTTTTGTTTACACAGACTTTGTTCCGGGGCTGAGCCCAGCAATGTTACTAGGTCCCCAATCCGGGATCGATCCTGGAATCAATCCCAGGGCGTGTTTGCATTCATGCAGAAGGCACTCCGGCAATTTTCCGGGACCAATGTGCAGTGTGTAAGGGGTTCAAGAGTCACACCCTCCAACACATGTACAGTGCAAAGGTATTATAATTCATGAATGTGCACTGTCAGAATGTAGTCAGTCTTGACATGGATGTGTCATTATGAATGCACAACATATGTTAGACAAAATCCTCCATCTGCTCTATCAGGATGGTAATTGCTCTTTTCTTTTTTTACATGTGACAGCCAAATGCATTATTCATTAGATGAATGATATTCAATACTAGGGCACTGTCAGGAAGGTAGCGAATGGCAGAGATGTCCTCTTTTACCATTTTTTTTACTTGCTTGAAGTTAGTGTCACATGTAATGTGATGTGGCATTTAACGCCCAGTCATCATGACATAAAAAAGTTTGTGTGTGTGTGTGTGTGTGTTTGTCATGGAGGGCTTATACTATTTTTCTACAGCTACTAGACGTGAGCTTGTGTACTGTATAGCAGGAAGCTGAAGTCATCAGTGGCAATAACCAACTGGCTTGTACTCCTACCGTACAATTACACATGCTTCGGTTGTCCAAAAAAAAAACACACGCACACACAGATGCTCACATTCAGTCTCTCCTTATGCTGATGTACTGAGAGAGAAAGCTCTTAAAATACAGAAAATAAAAACAGCATAGATTTTTTATCTCAAGAATGGAAGGCAGCTCCACACTGATTGGTGGTGATAAAGGGATTCAGTATGTATGAGGTTTTGCTTATATTGTATAGAACAAACATTCCTACTTTTAAAGTCAGCTACACTGAGGGGATCGGCACACAAAAAAATGGGCTTATTTAACATTAAGTACTGTATTAATCCAAACTGGAGGTTAGTATTTTGCTAAATATTTTAGTGCTATGAGAGATAAGTTGATAACTGAAGATATTAATTAAATATTTACACATGACAAAACACAATAAAAAAAAACACATTTACTGAATGACTTTATTAGTTTCATTTTGTTTTCCAAAAACAAATTTGGAAAGATTTGCTCAGAATTCATTCTATTATGTTCGAGTTTTTTTTCTTTTCAGCATATATCTATTCAAGAATGTTTTGCAATCTCAGCACCGTCACATTCAGCTTATTCACTGGGTTTTGTAAAGCAAAATTCTCTTTACAATTTTTTTTTTTTATGCAGAGTATATATTGGCCTCTGTACATTTTAAAATATATATTAGAGCTGTCAGAATATCCGTTTTTCTTTCTTTTATTATCATGGCCAAGAGAATTCACAGTCATACTTTATATTAGGTGGCCTTAACTACTATATACTTACATTTAAATTAATCATTTACAGTGTACTTATACATGTTTTTACATTGTACTTATACGTTTTTACATTGTACTTACAGTATATAAAATAAAAACTTCCATGTAATATATAATATAAAAAAACCTTAATGTATAATTTCACATTTTACTCATAGTAAACTTTAAAATTGACTCCTACCATGGTGAAATTTGCAGGATGATGGAGGTAAAAGTGGGTGAACAGGTTGGCTGGTGTTATTGACACCTTTTGTGCTTACTGCTTACTGCTGAATGTCACTGCGTGAAGACTGGGGTGTCTTAATAGAATCCAAAAAAACTCTCACACGGGCAAACTAACTTTTTCGGGTGTGGGTAGAATGTCTTGCTTTTGTCTGTCATCTGCTCCAAAATGATTTTGTGTGTCAGTATTAGCTACACAGTGGGTCATTGTCTCTTTTTTTTTTTGTCAGTTTTTTTGACAGGTGGCAACCATTGTTAAACCGCCATCTACAATGTTAGACTGTCATCCAAAGTTGTTGGCGCTGGCTTATTTATAATATTATCGAATGTGTAGTATTAACATAATATCAATATTTAATTCCTTAAATCAGTCAATACCGGCATATTGTGGCACAATTTGTGTATGCATGTATAAATATGTATGTATGTATGTATGTATGTATGTATGTGTATATCTATTATATGTAGCTGCCTTTATATTTGATCACACCCATGACCTTGACTTTGCAAGCACCTTGCTTTTCAGTTTGCACTACAGGAATCCGAAAGTGGAAAGTCCCCACCATGATAGAAATATAAACTTGTGTGTGTGTTTGCGTGTAATTCTCTGTTTCTCTGCAGGCTGCAGGTTTGATCTACGTGGCTATTTGGTGTGTGGTAGATGCTATGAATGTCAATGAGTATCTCCACTGCTCTTCCTCCAGTTCTTCTCTTTCCCCTATTCAGCCTTTATTTTTGAGTTGCTTTTTCTTTTCTTTGGTTTATTTGATTAATTTGCTGATATGTTAACATTTCATATTAATAGTAGATACTTTGTGTCAAGCATGCAAGAGGTAAACATGAAGGAATAAAGACTCGGGCACAGGATTCTGACACCAGGACAAACGGCTACGCACCGGGCTACCACACACTTCATTACACATGCTCAAGATCACATGATTTTATCTCCATATGCTGGAGTCTGGAGCACTACGACCCAAATGAAAAGATGCATTAGTATATCATAGACTTCATTTTACCTCCTCACTCACTCACTTACTCCCTCTTTCTGTTTTTCCTCAGATGGTGATGGCTCCCAGGACCACCTGTTGCCGGTCTGCATGGATGCTGAATGTGAAAGAAGTGCAATTTACCTGGACAAGCCTGGAGGGACAGAGGTACACAAGCTCTCCGTTATTACTCTGTCACATTCTTCCATCCCACTCTTTCATCTGTTTGCTTCTGCAGAGTCAGTGAGCTCTCAGAGCTGCTGTGAAGACAGTGACAGGACTGTTTTTAACATTGTGTCACTGTCACTTCTAAAAGTAATGGTAGATTTGAGAGATGGATCATTTGAATGGGCCATTTAAATTAATCTTTTTTTTTTTGATCAGAAAACCAGTTCTTTTACCTAGCACTAAATTGTATATGGATGTTTTGAATAAATGGATGTTTGATCTTACAATCAGTGGATTTAGGGGCGTTCAGGAGATCGTGTTGTATTCAGTGCATATATTTTCCGCTGAATATATGAAGATTCAAATGATGATAATAGATTGCAATAAAAGTGTATAATAATAATAGTGGTATATAGTTATTTAGAGCTCATTGTGTGAAGGTCTGCTGTGGTCTGGCAGCTCATGCTTTTAACTGAATGTCAGCCTCACAGTGGAAGGCAGCGGTTATCTCTCTGCCCTCACACACACACACACACATACTGTCCGCCTGTCACAGGGCCTGGGACCAGGGAGAAAGGGAACAACGTTGGACAGAGACTAGGAGAGGGCAAGAATGTAAAGGACTGGGTACACGTGTCAGCTTTTGTCCGCCTGCCACAGGCGCTAGTCTTCACCATCAGATATAGTGAAAGGAAAGAAAAGTTTGACTCTTCCATTATTTTCCCATCTGTCCATCACATTCCGTCTGTCCATTATCTGTCTTTCTTTCTTTTCTCCTCCGTTTTGTCCCCTTTCATTCTTTTTAGAGTTCAGAAAACAACAAGCTACACTGGTTTGAAAGAGTTTATTCAATGCTGCCAAATAATGTACGAGACCGATACAGACATAGCAGCGCACATGGTGTATTGAAAAGAGAAGATACAAGAAAACAAACACTTGACAAACGATGGAGAATAACAAAAGACACGCTTGTGTTATAGTCAAAGAACGCAGTCTGTGATTGAAGCATGTTTGTGTGGACAGGGGTGTGTGTGTCCGCTAATCACACAATATGCTCTCTCACACATAGTCTGCTAAATAAACTCATTCTCTCTGTTTTCCTTTCCAGCTCATCTGCTTGATTTTGACAGTGTAAACATGTAACATCACACTCATTAGACTGATTAGGGACAGCGATTGTCATCACCATCACACACACATGCACACACAATTTTGGCTGGCTGTATAAATGGCCACTTCCAAGTCAGTTCTGTTTTCATTAAAGTTAGTATGTGTACATTTTGGAAATTTAAAATGCAAATGTTTCTTTATTTAATGACAGATACTGGCCATTCTTGTGTTTATGGAATATTGTAGAGTGTATTACACTCTAAAAAATAAAGGTTCCAAAAGGGGGGTTTCACAGCGATGCCATAGAAGAACCAGTTTTGGTTCCCCCCAAAAAAACTTTCACTGAACATGTGAAGAACATTTTAATAATCTAAAGACCATTTTTCCACTGTAAAGAACCTTATGTGGAATAAAAAGTTTCCATGGATGGTAAAGGTTCTTTGTGGAAAGACTTTGTGCCAGTAAATAACCTTTATTTTTAAGAGTGTGTATGATCTTCTTCTCATTCAGGAAGCCAATAATGTGCAGTATGTGAAGAAAAGACAATCGCTATTTCTATTTCATGCTAACTTTAAACTTTTTTTCTCCACCCTCTTTGGTTACTGATGCTAACTCAAACAAGCTCTTAAACAGGAATACATTCCGTAATAGAAATTTCAGATGTTTTCATAAAATGGTACAAATTTGAATATCATTGTTACAGTACGTGGGTTGGAGTGAATTTAGACTTTGTGTCTGTTACTTTAAATGTTCAGCCTTTTCAAAATCTGGGAATTTGGGAATGTGATTACAATTATATTATTCCTTGTCATTGTTATAGTTACACGGAAGCTGTGGTGTAGACTTCATTACTCTCAAAGAATTAGAACGTTTATTAAAACTTTATGGTTACAATTATCGTTATCATCTTTGGCGTTTAGCCTAATATTTAGCTACCTTAAAATACTGTTTGCATCGTTAGAATTTTTCAGTCATTGTTGTCCTCAAAGGTGTAGCTATTTCAGAAAAAAACCAATTGTTTCATGATGAATCACTTTGACAGTCAGACATCCATTTCCCAATGTTTGTATTTCATTTACACCTGTTTGCTTTTCACCCTTCCCAGGATTTAAATGATCACCTGAATTGAAAACATGAGTTCCAGGCTCTGAAAGAATGAGAGAGGAAGGGCTTTGGGAACACCACAGAATTAAACTATACCCATAAGCTGCAATGCAGCAAAGTGGCATCCATAAAACATTGCTTGAGAAAGAAAGCAAGATGAGGAGGAAATGATGGAGAGCGAAGCAATAGATTGTCTGAGGTGGTGGAAAGGAGCGTCTGTGTACGTGTGTACTGAATTTCAACTGAGTCGTGAGGAAGTGAACAGGAGAGGGAGGGAGGGATGGACGCCTTCATAGGCTGAGCTGCTCTCTCTCTCTCAGCCTGGGGCGTCTCACACTTATTCATTTCATTTTCATGTACTCTGTAATAGCAACTTTGTTTCCAGCTTGGCAGCATCAGCTGAGTTTGTCAGGCCATTTATTTCATTCTTTTTTCTTCTCAGAGGAGTATAAATAATATTTACACTCACTCTCACGGCTCACACTTCGAAATCTGCCTGCCTTGTGTGTGTGTGTGTGTGTGTGTGTGTGTCTGTCTGGATATTTGCTCGTCTCATTGTCTATGTATCTCTTGAGTCTGAAACCACCTAATGTGCCAGTCTCTGAGCAGTTTGTTTAACGATATTGATCCGTGTAAGTGTGGATGTTGCTTTGTATCTGACTGCTTCTCTTTATCGTGACATCTCTAAATTATCAGAAGTGTCCTGTGGGCAAAGCTACTGAGGGGCTACATTTCCCAGACTACCATGTAGAGACATCTTCTGAGGAGGTTAGATTGGCCATTATCTGCTTAGCCCATACAGGGCACTGACGCCTTCATTTAGTCTCTCGCTCAGGCAGCTGGTGACTCTGTCATTACTCATGGCGTCCCATTCCCCTCGTGTCACAGCACCACCTGTTCAGCTAGTATGCTGCCACTCATGAGTTGTTAGTCGACCCACAAAGAATCTGAATGGTTTTTAACATTATCTAAACTGATTAAGGGGGAATGTGTGCAGATTTGAATTTGGTAAAATTTGCTATTGGGAGCTGAGAGGGCTGCGCACTTATTGGCAGCTAAAAGTGTTATCAGAAATTAGCCAAAATAGAGGTTTTATCTGATGAACAGTTCCTCCCAGAAACTCAACCGAAAACTCCACAGATTTGTGCACAATTAGATTCTTGTCATTCGCAAGGTTTTAAACATCTAGGCAGATGTTCAATAATGGTTTAGAATGGTTTCTAGGGTTTTGTGTGTTTATGCCACAGAGTTTAAAGTACAACTGTGGTTAATGGTGCATCGTGCTACATGAAGCATCTGCGATATACATGCAGTGAAATTTCTGACAAATCTGGATTTCATCCTAGGACATATTTTTCTGGAATGTTAATTGTATTCGTTCTGTTTAATGTCATCTGAAACAATTCTGAAGATGTCCTTAGAGCTTTCCTTTAAGGGCTGATGTGGCTCCACTGCAGTAAGATGCAGCTTCTATTTTAGTTTATCAAACTTATATGTCTCTGAAAAAAAATTATGCTATGACCTGTGGGTCTAACCATTCCCATTATAAACATACCATATTGTTCACCGCCCACATCTCATGTCTAACCATGTCTCTGAAACTGCTGTTCTTTGACTTTTGTTAAAGGGATAGTTCACCCAAAAAATTTAATTTGATGATGATCTGCTTACCCCCAGGGCTTCCAAGATGTAGGTGACTTTGTTTCTTCCGTAGAAAACAAACAGAAATTTTTAACTCTTTTTAACTGCAGTCTGTCAGTCATATAATATAAGTGAATGGGAATCACAGCTTTGAGAGTCAAAAAAACAAACACAAACAAAAACAAATTTAACCTTACAGCTTGTGATGATACATTGATGTGTAAAGATTAGAAACAATCGGTCTGTGGAAAAAACTGAACAATATTTATATAATGTTTTTACTTCTGATTCACCGCAATGTCCGAACTGTCCCAAGCACATTCTCAACAGCTGGCACGTGATTTGTCTTCTTCTTCTTCTTGCTTTACGGCATATTGCAGCCTTATAAGTGTATTACCGCCACCTTTCTCTCAAATGGACCATTGACACTATATCTACAATCTCAATTATGAGTGACTGCTATGACTCCTAAAAAACGATTTATTTCCGCATTGCCCCAACAAACTCTTGCTGGATCCACTCCTCTGCTATCAACAAGAGGAATGTCTGTACTTCCTCAACAGACAACGAAATAGCCATTTTTTGGTTTTTAAAAAAGGTGTTCGTCCAAAACAGTTGCATTCGATCCTTTGCTGGGTGTTCTGATTTAAATCTAGCCGGTCTTTTGTGTCTCGTGACGCAGGTAGTGACGATTCACTCCAGCCAATCAGTGATCAGCAGAGTTTACAGGTTTTGGTAATGGTATGGTTTACTTGGAACCTCAGCTGAGGTGGTACTGAAAAATGTACCAGGTACTGTACCGAGTGGAAAACCCCCCAAAAGAGAACCGTGTCATACCATGCAGTGGAAAAGAGCCATTTGAAAGTCAGTGAGTGTTTTTTACTTACTCTTCTAGGGTAATGTGAAGTGATTCATTGCAAGTAATAATTCACCAGCAGTATCTGTATTTTCACTCAAGTAACGGAGTTATGTAAATATTACTACGGTTTAAAAATTGCTATGCTGCTTAGTATTTTTCATGTAAAACATTATTTTTTTCCCCCAAAATCTTTGATGAAAATAAAAGCATTTATTTGAATATTTGACATTATAAAAGTGTTTTCTATCTCTTTTGATCAAATGAATACATTCTTGCTGAATAAATATTCATTTATTTAAAAAAATCTTACTAATAAATAATTGTATTGTATAATTAATATGATTAATAAATATTATTCAAATACAATTTTTACACTTTCATGCAAATTACCTTAATGCAAATTATTAGAAAACTATCTCTTGTAATGCTGCCAACCTCTCACCACACTGCAAAATGGCATTGGAACACAATCTAGATTGCTCCCCCCAGGATCATCAACTCTCATGTATGTATGTATGCTTTCTTGAAGTGTCAAAATGGTACTAAAGACACTTTCTGTTTTTTTTTTGTTTCGTCTCGTTCCAACCCCCACCCTCAACCTGCCAGATCCTCCACCAGTCCTTTCTATGGCTCTCATTATTTACAAATTAATCACTGCCTGCAGGTGACCTTCAGTTCTGGGCACTCTCGCAGGTGCACGTGTCTAGACATTTCTCTTCAGACATAAACACTGCATGCTGTAATAACAGCCTGTACCCATCCCACCTTGCCTGCCATCAACACCTCTGATCTGACACGCCTGTCTTCTGATTCTTGTACCACATTTCATTACAAATTGTGCTTCTCTCCTCTAGGGAGGCTAATGAAGAGGCCGTCTGTTGTAGATTCAGTTTCACATGCAAGGAGGAATGGCATGTGTTCTTCGTAATGCCACAAGCGATGAAGCTTCCTTTTGTTTTTTTCTCCTGGAGTGTCATAAAGATGGCAGTTCATTAGACGTCGCACTTTCATATCATCTGTTTGTGGCACCTATTGATGTAATGGCACCTCGTCTGGTGTCTTCCCCCCGGCAAGCTCTGATTTTAATTTCTTGGCCTAATGAAGCGTCGCAGCTGGGATGTGGGAGTGGTGGAAAGTGTAGCTCGGCTAAAACAGGGACTTTGCGCTTTAGTAAACAAAGCCACAGGGATGGAGTCTTGGCAATGCAAACGTGATGATGTCTCCCCGACTGATATGAGGGAGGGAGGAAAATGGGCCATTTGTATTCTGTGCACAGCGTTTGCTCTATCTAAGATGTCCCATTACTTTTGCTAAGGAAAGGCTATCATGGCTTTCTGCATTAAAGAAATCATTCTCTCCCTCTTCCCCTCTCTGTCACTTTGGCAACAACAGCATAGTCTAATTTGCTGACATTTTGGCTGTTCCGTCACATAGTGTTTGCTGGGCGCATGCCGTCATTTACACAAATGAGACACTTCAAATGATGTAAGTGGCTCATAACATGACAAACTGTCATGTGTGTCGTGAATAAGTAGAGTAATAACCTATAAAGCTGAAGTAATCGCTGGTGCTGAGGTATCTCATCATCCTTAGTGTCTAGACGCTCATGGCATTGCGGTGGCATTAATGCAGGTCTCTCCCATCTGTGTTCAGCCAATAAAAATCTTAAAGCAGGAAGCCAAATGAGAAATTAGCGTGTTTTCTATGATAGTTGGTTAATTACAGAGTGTCTCGTTATCCTGGATGACACTGATTAGCTTCCGTCTCTTTTCTGTTTGATTGGACTGAAGGTGTGTGTGTGTGTGTGTGTGAGAGAGAGAGAGAGAGAGAGAGTGTGTGTGGGTCTGTGTGCTCCAGTTCGAGTTGATTGGGTTAATCAGTAGAGCAGCGGATAGCAGGATGGGAGGCTTATTTTAACAGAGTTACCTATCTCTTCTCTGTGATCAGCAACAGGCCCATCCCACCACACATACACTAAAAATGACCCGTTCCCCTCTTTCCTCTCATCTTCAGGCTTTCTTATTGCTCCTCTCATCCATCACACACACTCTGAGGTGCCAGTTGTAGTCTTAGACATGCAAAAGCATCTTTTTGTACGAGTCATGCCACGTGTTCCCCTGGTTTGCCTCAATGAACTGTCAGGTAGATGTTCTCCACAAACAAGATGATAAATGTGCAGAGTCTTTGTTAGGAAGGCCTGGCTGATTCTCAGATGAGCTCTCACATCCATTTAAACAATGAGCGGCATACACAGGCTCTCTAGGCGCCTACCAGAGGAGTAGCCCAAACCCTCCCCTGACCTGTCAGAGTCCAGGTCTGTGTAAAGCAGATGGTAGGAAAATACTCTTCGTTGTATGGTGGCTTAAAGTATAATCTGTTTACTGAGCTTGAATTATTGACTTGAACCTGTTCACACTTCTCCAAAGGCTGCTGATAAGCAGGACATTTTGCCAGTCACATCCTGTCGGGCTTATTTCTGCGTGAATTTTGTACGGTGCCTGTTACATCTCTCTCTGTGTGACCCAGCTGGCCTCCTCCACTCTTCAGTCAGCATTAAAGATTGAGGGATGTCGTTGCATGTAGCATAATAATGTGTGCTAGGCTCTTTGTTCAATGGTACAGGTCGACGCTGCCAGGTTGGTTTGCCGCCAACAGTCTTCATTGGCCATCAGCAGGGTTTGAAATTAACACACGCCAACCTGTCAAATATAGGTAAACATCAGCTGTGGTGGGTAACTAGGGATGCATCGATCTGATACTCTGGATCGGTATTGGAATTTTCTGCAAATCGGGTATTGGTCAGATGAGACTGATCCAAATCTGATATTGTGCGTATAGTATTGTGTTATTGTTGAGCCCCACGAAAGGCACAAAAACATTATGTTTTTATGAAAACCATGTTTTTTTGGATGTATTTCAAGTGTTCTGAAGTTGTTCCATGTAAGGTACAGATTAATATTTAATCATAAAGCTCAAGTTCACATAAACTCTTCTTTCCGCTGCGGCTGTCTGTCATCCTCTATTCAGTAATCAAACTGTCGCGTTCGGTTACTACAGTCAAAACGACGAAACTCTCTTCAAGAGCGCACAGTAACTGAGGTTTAAAACTGTTCAAAGAAAAGGCTAATTAAACTTAACGCACATATTTAATACACTACGTATCAATATCTCTTCCCTTTGTATTAGTGATGTCTGTTTCAAGAACAAACCATTTGATTTAACCGGTTCACCAAATTGGACTGAATCGTTTGAACCAGTTTGCGTCTCCAGTTAACATTAATCGACAAATTACTTAAAGGGGGGGTGAAATGCTATTTCATGCATACTGAGTTTTTTTACACTGTTAAAGAGTTGGATTCCCATGCTAAACATGGACAAAGTTTCAAAAATTAATTTGTACGTTTGAAGGAGTATTTCTGTTCCAAAAATACTCCTTCCGGTTTGTCACAAGTTTCGGAAAGTTTTTTTCAAGTATGGCTCTGTGTGACGTTAGATGGAGCGGAATTTCCTTATATGGGTCCTGAGGGCACGTTTGCCGGAAGAGCGCGCGCTCCCGTATAGCAGAGCAGAGAGAGGCTGTGCACAGACAATCACTGATCAGAGCGAGAGCATCGCGAAATGTCACAAAAGGAGTGTGTTTTTGGTTGCCAGGGCAAGACAACCCTGCACAGATTACCAAAGAAAACAGCATTAAGGGACCAGTGAATGGAGTTTATTTTTACAGAGCATCAACGGAGTTGTGCAAGTGTTTGTGTTTGTTCCCCTGCATTTCTAAAACGCTTGTTTTACAAACAAAGCCCAGTTTGACGACGGATTTGCGTATCGTTTATTTCTTAAGGATGATGCAATCCCAACGAAAAAGGGTCACGATTGTGTGCTGGAACCACAGGCGGTGAGTAAAACTGCTTAAAATATCTCTGCCTCCTTGTTAGTGCGTCCACCTCCCATCGGAGACCTGGGTTCGAGCCCCGCTCGGAGCTAGTCCTTGCTGCTGCTGCTCTCGTTCAGTTTCAGCCTTCACAGCTGTCACAGCTTCCAAAAGCTCTCAACGCAACTGGCGCTCATGATTCTTTAGCTCCGCCCACACGTCACGCCTCCAGGCGCTCGTGTTTTTCCGGGAAAAATCGGTACAGACTATCTTTCTCTTATGAATATAATAAAACTAAATACTTTTTGGAGTTATGAAGGATGCAGTACTACTCTATAGGTACTCAAGATTAACATGATATTGAGTGAAAACGAGCATTTCACCCCCCCCCTTAAGTTATTTACTTTTTTAACGTGGCTAACACTCCCTCTGAGTGGAAATAAACCAGTAACAGTGTACTCAAACAGTACACTGGCTGAACTGTTGTGAAGAGAGAACTGAAGATGAGCTCGAGCCGAGCAACCTACGCACTGTGACTCCGTGTTGTTTCAAGCTCATCATTCTGTGCAGGGGATGCACATAAGCGCTCTGTGCCGCTCTGTATTGGCGCCTTTAGTATTATTATACTTTTCTGCACAAAGATTATTAATAGTCTTTCTTGTTGCTGCCTTTATTAATGTGCTATATATTTAAAAGAAACGTCTTTTAGATTTCTTTATAAATGTACAGTATATACTTGTTTTTTCATGAATGTATTTTACAACCATAAAAAGAGCAATGTGTAACATTTTACCAGATTTTAGACTTTTTCACTTTTATTTGTAAATAAAATATTTCACTAGATTTGATGAAATTATTGTGCACCCATGATTTTTTCAGAATCTATAGTGTCTTTTGCTGCTGAATTATCCACTAACCTAGTTTATAATAGTATTTTTGTCATAGATTATGATTATATATTTTTTCATTTGTTATTTTTCATTAAAATGAAGTTGTGTATATGCAGTAGATTGTGATTAACACAAAAGAGTGATAATCAGGTCAACACAGGGAAGTATAGAAATTCTACTCTGATTAAAAAAAAACGTGCTGGTATATATATATATAATTATATATAATTAAATATAATTTCATATAACAGTATTCAGCATTTCATGTTTAAAATATCCAAACGTTATTTATGCATTTGTAACTGCAGGTTAAAGCTTTTCTTGTCGCTCTAAGGTGCATTAACATGTGTAAATAGCCTACATCTAAATGCCACTTCATATGCACTTCTGCAAAGATTTGGTTGATACTGATTTAATTTGTTTATTAAAGCTTATTACTGATACAAAATTATTTGCAGTGATTGCTTTGTCATGTCCAGTGTAGACAGCCTCAAGCTGTTCTTTTGTTTCTGTATTTTTATTTATTTATTTTGGCTAGTAGAAGTTATGAATGGCCGATAACAAAGATTTTGTAGCCAAATTGGCTTGTGAGTGAAAAAGTTAATTCAGTCCCTGGCCATCAGCTGATGCCGCCAACACCGATTCTCAACAGCAGCTGGTTCAGGTTATTATTTTATTTTTATTTTTTTCAGGTTCCATAAAGAATCTTTATTTTATTTTATTTTTATACAAGAAATATATATACTTTACACAAAAAACAAACAAACAGAGAAACCACCCCACCCCACCCACCCCCACGAACAGGCACCAGATACAATGAAAAATATACACCGTAAACAATGACATACCTAATCAAACATACACAAAACATTAAGATTAAAGATGGAGTGAAGGAATAGAACAATGAGCTATTAATTCAACACTTATAAAGATACCTAAGGAAGGGGCCCCAGATTTGATAAAATTTTTTAGAAGCATCAATCTTAGAAAAACGGATCCTTTCGAGCTTGAGAGCGGCAACCATCTCCGTCAGCCATTTATGAAAACTGGGCGGTGAAGTGGACTTCCAATCCATCAAAATCACCCTTTTCGCTACCACCATACCAAACATAAGAGACAGTTGCTGATAATGTGTTAATGCTAATGTAGGGTCAGAACATCCAAGCAAAGCTAATTCAAGATCTGGACTAATATCTTCTCCAAAAACATTTGAATACCACCTGGTTCAGGTTATTTTTAAACTTTGGAAGGATGTTTTCAATGTAGATCACACCTGCTCATATTCAGACTGTCTAGATGCCAAGTTTGGCACATACAAGTACTTTCGCTTTCATCGTAAAGCAGGATACGTCTCACCATCTAATTCTCAATACCTTTACTGGCTAAATCATCTCTCAGTCTTTCATGTTTTTTCTCTTGCTTTTTCCTAATCTTCTGAAGTCTTGTTCACACCAGGACGAATGATCGGTTTGAATATCCGGAGTGATAAACACTTTGAATGAATGGCTGTTAATGCGTCTGTTCTGACTGACAAACATTTGCATGCTCTCAATGCAACTGATTCTTTTACAGAGAGGTGTTGTAATCTATTTTCTATCAAACTGCAAATGAAGCGGGCTAACCAATATGATTCACATGCACAGAAACTTTGCTGTTACATAAAACTGTGACTTTGAGGCACTCACAAATGGACCATTTTGCTAAGTGACAGTGAATAGCAGAGGAAAAATCCAAAGTAGCTGTGTTGTCTCTGTACTCTTGAATTTGGTTTTATTTGATAAATAGTAAACAAAAATACAACCAGAATGGCTTTTGAAAATCTGTGTATACTGTATATAAATCTTTTATTTCATGATAAGTGGGTGTCTGAAATGGAAAACTGTGCAGCGCTTTGCATACTTTTGTAAATGGGTATTTCTGCTTTTCTGTAAGCTGTCAGAGACAGTTCATTCTTAAATTTGAAGGTTTGAAAACACTCATGTTCAGAATAGTAATGACATGCATCAATTTGAATCTAACTTTCAGCTAGAAGGACTTGAGTAGACCCGTTCTGTGTTCACCACAATGTCATCCCACAGCCTTGTGATTTCCATCTACCCTCCCTAATAAATCAATAAGACTTAGCATTAACCAGCAGTCAGCACTGATATAAGTCAATTTACACAAGCAGACACGAAGTGATGGAAGCCAATTGTAGATGGCCTCAAGGGCAATGACTGTTTGCATAATCATTTCTATGTCGAATAGAAAGAGTCTTTAATTCAGCTGGGAGTTAAGGCCATTGAGTGTGAGTGACTTCTTGAGAGAAAGAGATGTTTTGTTTTTGTATGTGAAGCTTTACTGTAGTTCTTAATAGTAGAGTGGCAGTAAAGGTCTCTGGGATAGCTCATACACATACACAAGGATCATTTGTTTTATTTCAGCTGGTATTGAGGTTCTCAACAATAATGGCCCTAGTTCAGAAATGGTTTGCCAGGCATGTTCAATTAAATAAAATCCTGTCAGTATTTCTTCTTGGTTATGATGAGCTATCAGTAAGTGTGCCCATAAGCTGTCATAACATCTCATAACCTGTTTTAACAGCCCATCAGTCAGAACTGCTTACTTAGGACCTGTGGTGGGGGTTGAGGTCTGGCTCAGCAGTCTTGTGGGAGGGAAGCGCTCCAGGAGCTTAAGAACCATTAAACGTTCATTAAATGAGTGAGTGAGTGAGTGAGTGAGTGAGTGAGTGAGTGAGAGAGAGAGAGAGAGAGAGAGAGAGAGAGAGAAAGAGAGTGAGAGAGAGAAAGAAAAAAGAAAGAATGGAGAAAATAAGAGTGAGAACATACGTCACTTAACTGAAGATGGGTTGTCAAAAAAAAAAATACTCCATCTTACCACATCCTTTGGTACACTGTGGTTCTTAACCCGTCACGAATTCAAATGCGGCCCGCAATGTGCTGAAAAAATAAAATACCTTTCAGTTTTACAATTCATTTTTATATTTTACATTAAATAAAAAATTTAGGCTTCTAATGAAATATAAGCTATATCCTAATGTGTTATGTGAAATTTGTTTTTCATATATTATTTTCGGACATGAGCAGACCTACTCACATGACATTACACGTTTAAAAAACACATACAAGTGTGCACTTTGGCAGAATTCAATTCAAAAGTCATCAAAAGCCATTAGTTAAGGTAAAATTGAGCATCAGAATGGACAAATTTGTTTTAAGGGAGAAAAAAGAAATGTGAAAAATGCCAGCGAATGAACACGTAGAAACAAGTAGTGAAGTAGTAGTCAGTAGTGAAGGAGAAGTGCTGGATTTTTGGTTTGCCCCGCAACTAACTTGAAGAAGTTCTGTCAAATAACACGTAGCAATCCTTAATTGAAGAAATGTGGCAAAACATCTCTGGAGAGAACCTCATATTATTAAATTCGAAAGTGCTTTCCATATTTGGATCAACATAGGCTACATTTGTGAATGCACATTTTCTGCAATGAGGCGCGTCAGGGTCATGCTCCCGTGCGCGTCTTACAGACTGCATCTTAAATCCTCTGTTAAACTTTCCACGTCCACGAGTCCATTATGGACCACTAGGTAGACATGATGTAAATACCGTCATCAGAGAGTGTGTCCCGCAGCTCTGAGCAGACGACCGCGCGGACAGGTGCGCTTGGTCAGTGCACAGGAAGAAGTTCATTGCTACTCAAACCTGTGTAATCTGTCAATAAAAGAATATAAAGACAGTCAGATGTGCAATAATTCTGGGCAATTGTTTGTTACCATGTTGTATGCAGAGCGAACCATCAGTGTGCGCATTCAGAATGATAAATTGAAGACTGCGTCTGCGCTGGCCGTGTAAGCGTCTGGATTGCTCATCCAGAAAGTATAACACAGGCTTTACAATCGCAAATTCTTTGTGCTGTTACTCCTTTCGAGCTGAATCTCACATATTGTTTAGCTCACGACAGAATCAGGTGTTTTATTTGTGGGGAGTAGAATTATTTATTTATTTCAATGAATGTAATAGATTGGATATCATAATATTTAGGCTATAATATTATAAATCAGGTTGGGTTGTATTGGTGGTGTAATATGTAAATTATATGCGTTCGCCCCGCGAGACTGCACTTGGACCATAGTGCAGCCCGCTGAAAAAAAAAGGTTGAGATCCACTGCACTAGACTATGGTATCCTATAAAGGGCATAGCCTTACAGTGATTTATTTCTTATTTTACAGATAACTTTTTCTGTAGTTTCAGCAAGTTCTTCTCATCTTCAGCCCCAATTCTTAGTGGGGTTCCTCATGGTTCTATATTGAGCCCCCCCTTTTTTAAATCTTCCTCTTGGAAGTATTATTGGGCAACATATTAATTTTTATTTATTTTGGTGATAACACTCAGCTAAATATTCCTTGGAAAACTGGTGACTCCATCCAGCCTTCTCTGGACTGCTCCGAGGACAAATTACTCTTGGAACTTGGTTGTCAGATCACTGTCTCCAGCATAATAATGATTAAACTGAAATGATTATTTTGGTCCCCGAAATCTATTTGTTGCCTGGTTAAAAAGCTTGGAAATAATTTTTCCTTCAATTTCACTTCAGTTGAGAAATGTGGGTGTCTTTCTTGAACTTTGAGTCAAACACAGTTGTTAAGAATAGTTGAGCTACAAATCATTTCTAAAATCATTTTTGTTTTTTCATAATTTGGAGAAAATTATTAACATTTTTATTTCCTCACAATTGTTGTGATTCTGTCTATGTTGGTCTTCGTCAATTTTCACTCCCGCGACTTCAGATGGTCCAGAATGGTGCTGCAAGGCTATTAACATTAGCTAAAAATATATATGATCAAAGCACTCCAATTTTAGTCTCCCTTCATTGGCTTTCGGTTTATTTTAGGATCCAGTTTAAGATGATGTTTGTTTTTTAAGCCCTTAATGATCAAGCCTCATCGTAAATTAAAGATCTTATCCTCCTTTACTTATCTAGCAGATCTTCTGATAAAGCACTTTAGCATGTCCCACAATCCTGTCTAAAATGATACAACTTTTTTGGTCGCTGGCCCTATAGCCTATGGAATCAGCTACCTTGCTATTTGAAAGTTAATTATTGAAAGTTAGTTATTGTCTTATCGCTATCCGCTATCGCGGATTAAGGTTTAATAACAGTGTTGTAATGTTTTAAGGTTTGCAGTTATTGTGACTAATTGTTAGAAAGTCAGTTTTTGTTATCTAGCAGTTTAAACTTCGTTATATCTCTATTTAAAGCTTAATCACGTTGCTAACTTACTGAAGTTAGCTATTATTAAGTATCTGATGTTTAAAGATTAGTTATTGTAACTGTTTGACAGTTGTTAGTGTTGTCATACAGTAGTGGTTTAAAGTTTAGTTATTGTTAAATTCGATAATCAGTATGTTACATCATTAGCATTTATAAGGTTAGGTATTTTCGAAATAATCTTTTTTGAAGGTTAAGAATATTTATGCGTTTTGTAATTGTTACTGTAGATCTTTAACAATCTGAACGGCATTTCAAATATTTAAAACCAAGGTTTAACAGAAATTGTCCTAGATAACCTGTCAAGCGCTTAGAGGGAAATGGTGCTGCAATGTAAACAAACATTGCAGGACTCTCACATTTGCTCATAATGAGGCGGCTAGTCTAACAGTGCACACCATGACTCATGAGCTTGACTTCTATTTTTCTTTTCAGCAGAAAGGAGACTAACATCAATAGTTCTTGCTTTAGAGATATTACCAATCTTAGCTTTAGACAAATTATTTTGTACAAATGCAAAATAGTTGTACATACATATATTGTTGATTCTGGCTATGTACCAAGAGTCAGGAAAAAATCTTATTAGTAGCCATTACAGAACGCTCTGCCTTTACCACTTTGTGTCCATCTCCCCTATCCCTGCATGTCTCTAGCAGTCTCTCTCTCCTCTCTCGCCTCCATTCCCATAGATGTAAGCATGCAGAGATGCACCTGGCACTCTGTTTTACATTCATGAGTGAGTAAAGCCTGTAGCATCTGCGCCTGTGCCTCCCCCACACATGTGCAAATGACCGAGCCCAGAGAGCGAGAGAACCATAATGCTGCACTGCCTGGTGTGCTGCTTTGCTTTGGCTGCATTCAGTCCAATTTTTTTTTTTTTTTTTTTTTTTGGGTTGTTCACATGATTTTTTGATTTAATGATTTGGTGTGTTCCTGTGGCTCAGTTGTAGAGCATTGTGTTAGCATCACAAAAGGTTGTGGGTTCAATTCCCAGGGGACACATACAGGTATGGGTAAAAAAAAAAAATTATAGCCTGAATGCACTGTAAGTTGCACTGTAAGTGTCTGCTAAATTACATATCTGTAAAAACATGACATGTTAACTTTGGCTCATATCACAGACTGGCTTTATGCCTCTTAGTGCATAAAGGACATCTGTAAAGTAGCAAAGACTAAAGTCTCAAATCCAAATAGATATTCGTTATAAAAGTTGAGTCAAACACACCTTCAAAAAAGGGCTCATTCTAACACCCCCCGACATGTTGCTGTCGCTGCCATGTTGTGGAAATGCTGTGTGCTTCATTGTGAAAGTGAAACTACTTTGTTTGGCCATCCAATAGAGGACACAACTAGAAATCAGTGGTTAAGTTGTATCTACAACACTGTTACGGAACAGCTCAGCCCAAATATTCAGATGTGTGCGACACATTTTACAAAAGACGAGGACTGTTTCCTGGAAGAGTAGCCTATAAAACTTCTGTGCACAAAGGCTGTTTCTATAAAGTGGGGCAATTCCAACTTTGGAAGGACAGTCTGATGATTCAAACGTGACTTTTGAGCATTCCAGAGTAGGGTAACACTTTAGAATAAGGTTCCATTAGTTAATGTTAGTTAATGTATTAATTAACATGAACTAAGCAAGAACAATCCTTCTACAGCATTTATAAGTCTTAGTTCATGTTAATTTCAACATTTACTAATGCATTATTTAAATCAAAAGTTGTGCTTGTTAACATTAGTTAATGCACTGTGAATTACCATGAACTAACAATGAATAACTGTATTTTCATTAACTAACATTAAGAAAGATGAATAAACACAGTAATAAATGTATTATTCATTGTTTGTTCATGTTAATTAATACATTAACTAACATTAACTAATGGAACCTTATTCTAAAGTGTTACCTAGAGTAGTACTTGTTGTTTGTCGTTTCTCTGAGCACAAATGCAGACATGGATTTATGTTTACACAGCACAATACGCAACGCAACTCAACACGTAAAAAGACAGTATAAGTCATTATAATCAATAATTATGTCCTCACTGGATGCAACAAATGCCTCGTTTGTAAAGGGTTTTATTAGTTTTGTCTCGTTGTGCTATGAGGCGGCATCATAGTACTGTATGTTAAGGGGCATAACATATCCGTCACACCCTTGAGGAATTCGGCCAGTCACAATGCACTAGATAGCTGGCCAATCAGTAATACTTCATAAAGTAATTCTTGTTAACTACTTTATTTAGTTAACTTTTGAGAAATTATGTTGCTTTTCTTTTTAGGTTAGCAGTGATCTCTTGTACTGTATGCCAGCTCATGTAACTGAATTGTCTTCCTCTGTTGTTCCAGTGGGTTCCCGTGCTGATGGACTTCAGGAGGAAGGATTCTGTGTGGGGATTTGTGTCGTCTTCAGAAAATCCCATCACCTTGCACTTAGGAGACTACAACATGGACGGCTTTCCTGATGCCCTCGTCATTCTTCGTAACACCAGTGCTAGGTAAGTCAGCATCAGTGCTAGGTAGCCAAAACCTGTACTCCGGTACAAATAATGTTGTTTATTTATCAATAATTACTCAAATCGGAATAAATTTCATGATACATCTGATTATTTGAGTAACAGGAAGAGAACATCCAGTGAAATTACTGTTCAAATAATGAGTACTGTTTACATAGGATCTGATCAAAACGTTCAGAATAAAGCACTGGTGGTGATAATGGTGAAATGGTGAAAAAGTATATGAATGGAGACATTGTGAACTGTGAACATGTTTCATAATGCAAATGGTCACCCAAAAATGGGAAGGTATATACATATCTTGGGTTTTGGGTGGGGAACTAAAATCGTGTCTCACTAAAATCAGTAGATTTGCACATCATCATGAGATAGATACACCAGATTTACAAAACAAAATGTCTCGATTCGAAGAGTTAAAATACTTAATACCTTATTTAATACCTTAAATTGAGGACCTACTCAAGAAGTCTTTTTTTTCTTCACATAAGGTACTTAAGGAGATTGAAGGAATACTTGTAAAGCATTACGACCCACCTCTCAAAGGCAATGACTTGTGTGTTAAGAAGTGAATGGCTAAGACACTCTTTTCAGCAAGATTTTTAACAAAGAAATGATTTTTATTATCGATATTGAATCACAAAGAAAGCAACTCTGTTTTGATATTTAAACATAAAAAAACTCTCAGCACCATGAAACTTTTAAATTACATTTTTAAACCAAGCAAGTCTTGCTTAAAGAAGTTTGCAAACATTAGTATTTTATTTTTTTATATTAGTATTTAAACATTTATGAAGCACACAATGCTGTGTGCTTCATTGTGAAACCGAAACTACTTTGTTTGGCCATCCAATAGAGGACACAACTAGAAATCAGTGGTTAAGTTGTATCTACAACACTGTTACGGAACAGCTCAGCCCAAATATTCAGATGTGTGCGACACATTTTACAAAAGACGAGGACTGTTTCCTGGAAGAGTAGCCTATAAAACTTCTGTGCACAAAGGCTGTTTCTATAAAGTGGGGCAATTCCAACTTTGGAAGGACAGTCTGATGATTCAAACGTGACTTTTGAGCATTCCAGAGTAGGGTAACACTTTAGAATAAGGTTCCATTAGTTAATGTTAGTTAATGTATTAATTAACATGAACTAAGCAAGAACAATCCTTCTACAGCATTTATAAGTCTTAGTTCATGTTAATTTCAACATTTACTAATGCATTATTTAAATCAAAAGTTGTGCTTGTTAACATTAGTTAATGCACTGTGAATTACCATGAACTAACAATGAATAACTGTATTTTCATTAACTAACATTAAGAAAGATGAATAAATACAGTAATAAATGTATTATTCATTGTTTGTTCATGTTAATTAATACATTAACTAACATTAACTAATGGAACCTTATTCTAAAGTGTTACCTAGAGTAGTGCTTGTTGTTTGTCGTTTCTCTGAGCACAAATGCAGACATGATTTATATACACCAGATTTATAAAACAAAATGTCTCGATTCGAAGAGTTAAAATACTTAATACCTTATTTAATACCTTAAATTGAGGACCTACTCAAGAAGTCTTTTTTTTTCTTCACATAAGGTACTTAAGGAGATTGAAGGAATACTTGTAAAGCATTACGACCCACCTCTCAAAGGCAATGACTTGTGTGTTAAGAAGTGAATGGCTAAGACACTCTTTTCAGCAAGATTTTTAACAAAGAAATGATTTTTATTATCGATATTGAATCACAAAGAAAGCAACTCTGTTTTGATATTTAAACATAAAAAAAACTCTCAGCACCATGAAACTTTTAAATTACATTTTTAAACCAAGCAAGTCTTGCTTAAAGAAGTTTGCAAACATTAGTATTTTACTTCCTAAGAAACAAACCGGGGCTAAAACCCAACCTTTATTACTTTTCCTTTTATCCAAATAGGATCTTTTTTATACTGCCACAGTAGCTGTTTTTGAAAGCACAGCAGCACTTTTTCTTGCTCTTTTTTTTCACCTTCAAAGAATTTAAACCTTAAGTTAGAGGCTTTCTTGGATGATCCTGATAAAACAGGACTTTGGGAGACGTTCTATACTTCTGGGGCATTTTGTTTTTCCTCTCCACTTCTAATATGGCTCAACATACATGATCTTATTCCACCCTCTTTCTGAGCATGCTGCATTCATGTTGATAAATGAGCTTATGGTTGTGACATCAATTTTTAAATAAGCGGTTTTTGCAGCTTTCTGTAAATGGACTGCAGAGATTATTTGAATGTGTTAGAGTAGGTCTGTCATGCATTAAACATCAATTTGTGTGTATATATATATATATATATATATATATATATATATATATATATATATATATATATATATATATATATATCCACTAAACAGCTTTAAACAGTTTTTACATCACACTTCATTTACTATTATGTTAACAGTGAATAAATGACAGGCTAAAGGTTGGCTGAGTGTTGCCATCAACAAAAGCAAGAGAGCAGGTGCCTGTGAAGAAGCTTGTCACCCATCTTCGATCTGGTCTGACCTAAGTGAGGACAGACAGGCCTGAAAGAGCAGCAGGAAGGGCATGGACGGATTAGCAGCTCTCTGATTGAGATAAGATACTAGAGGCTCTGCCGCTGGCCTCCAAGTGACTATGAGAGATGCTCCAGATGCTTTTAGAACACAAAGACAACTTCACATCGTCCTGAAGGACAGGGGATTTGTGTCCGGACTCAGAGAATCACGAGTCACTTTAGCCGCACACACAGAATCCTAGAAAAAGTATTTTCTTTTTTATGATCTGCTTCGTTGGGGTTTCTAGTCTATGGTCTTCATGCTTAATACATTAGGATGACCTAATCTTTAAGTCAGTAAAGGCTTAACCTTCCCCTTGTGTCCTAAGGCTTTGGCGCTGCTGTAGTCTCTTCTAATCGCCCCACAGCCAATCTCATCACCAGCACTTCCACAGTAATCAGGAAGCATGCATCCTGAGACCTCCGAGATATACCAGCGTGTGTTCAAATCGGCCTATTGTCATTATCGTCGCCTCTAATGACTGAGATGCCAAGGAGAGTAATTTGATTCTCATCAGCCAGGAGCTGGATGTTAAAACATCCTTTCCCCACAGATGCCCACTTTCTTATCTTATTCCAATCTGTGCTTGGATCACTCTAAACACTCCCATGAACCTTCTCGTTAAAGACGGCAGCATCTTTCTATGAATCTCTGGTTTCTTTTATCACATTTTTGGTTGGATCAAGAGTCTTGCTTCTTCAGTTGTTTGCTATTCAAATAAATAATATATTCCATACTTCCATTTTTTTAAGATTTATTGAACAGTTTAGTGAACAAATGCAGGATTTTGCATGTTCTGGGACTGTGTTGAATATAGAGGCTTAGTGGATGGCTTAAGCAGGCTATGTTCATATGTTCGTGAGGTCAGAACAAGCCTGCTGATACCCATCAAACGCATGGGCATTTTACAGTTTAGAGTGAAGGATGCAGATGGGAGTAATGTTGTGCCAGTATCTGTCTTTATTCTCCTCCAAATGCTTTCAAACAGCCTCCAGCCCGTTTTGTTAGCAAAGGTTGTCATGGTTTTTGAGTTGATAGAGTGTGTTGGAGTTGGTAAGTGTTTTTTATTTATTTGAGCAAGCGAGTGGGTGGGTGAGAGAGTTTACCCAACCAGTCAGAGACTCTTTCAAAGTCAAAACCATTTAAAATTGAAATGAGAGCTTCACACTTCCTTTAAATGAACCATACATAGTCTTCAGCAGATTTGGTGAGTGTAAAGATTTATACTGATCTACATGTTTCTGAACTGTCAGTGGATTAAAACATGTTTGTATTCAATTCTGTGTTTCATCGTATTGGCTCTTCAAGGATTCTTCATCTCTCCATCATCTTCAGCTTCAGACCACATCATCAGCCTCTCTCTCCACTTCTCATCGAATTTCTGACACTTAGTCTCTCTAGTCTCTCTCTGTCATATCCTATCTAGGCAATATAAGATAAAGGGTTGTCATTGGCAGATAGGTGTAGGTGTAGATGCTATTTTTAACTTCTGTTGTGCCCTCTCTTGCCAATCTGAATGTTTGCAATTGAGTCTGAAATGTTAGATTTTAAATCATGATCAGGTGCCTGGGTGGAAAGGAAATTTTAGCATCGGTTACATTTCTAAATCATACGTTTTCATTTTGAAAATTGAAGTTTGTTTGTGGTTGAACAATATCCTAGATGTGTTTTTTTTCTGCACAATCTCGCAGAACCTACCAATTGTATTCTATGCCTTATTCACTATAGCACACTCTTTAAGGAATTGTTCAGCCAAATTTTTAAACCGTCATCATTTACTCACCCTCATGTCATTCCAGACCTTTTTCTTTGGGGGAACAAAAAGGAGATTTAAAAATAAATAAATAAATAAAAATGTTTGGCTGTAAAATTGAAGCGAGTTGAACACACTGACTAGCATTGTATGGGTTTGGTAACCACTGAGGAAAGTACGTCATAGAGATTGGAATGACATGAGGGTGAGTCAATTATGACAGAATTTTCATTTTTGGCTGAACTGTTCCATGAAATACTCTTTTGCTACTGTATTTTGATGCATTTCTGAGTGAAACAGGGTATAAAACAGAACTTTTTTTTACTTTGTCCATCATGAATTGACTTGATTGTGAAAATTAGACCTGGTTGACGTCAGCAGATCGGATGAATCATCCACATTAGTAGAATAAATCCATACAGAGAAAGTAAATGGGGTCAATTTTGATTTAAAATCAACCTCAAATCGCTCACACAAAGGGCTTTTTAGTGCTGACATCCTTATCACCTCACTCACATCTGCCTCTTGTTCTTGCAGCAGAGAGCAGTATTTAGATGCCCCCATCTAGCACACATGGTTCTGTGTAGATACACCAGTGACTTACTGCTGGGGTGATAGTATTTAGGGGGAAGTCAGGCCTTGGTCCATTACGGACTACATGAGTCCAGCCCACATGCTGACACTAACAAAGAGTCGCTGTATGTTTCACTCACTGACGATCATCTGTACCTCTGAAACACATCCCCATTTTATCCATTGCTGTGTGTATATACAGAGACCCTTTTGTGTTAGTGTAAGTCAACTGTGTGTGTCACTTTCTGAGAAAATGACTGCGGGCAAGGAAAAGTGGAGTACAGTGCCGTCAACATTTTGAGAGATTTAGAAATTGCTTTAAAGGTTTATACTACTCTGATCTGTCTCTTTCTCCATCTTGAAACTAGATACACACCAGAGACAGTGTAAGGAGGAGACAGACCACTCATAGAACAGTGATGGGTGAAATCATGTTGCTCAACATGGCAGCTGTTAGAATGGACGTGTCATGTTATAGACTACGTTTACATGACAATAATGTAGTCATAAACGGCCTTGCATTTTTAAAAAGTTTCACATATACACGACAACATTTTCAAATCGATTTGTGTTTACACATATCTGCGAAAAAGGGTCAAAAATGCTGTATTAGGTATGCCAGGCCAGTAGTTGGCGCTGTCACCTTGTTAGTAGACAGTACCTGTTTCCCTGTGTACATGATGCGTCTCTGCTTATGGTTGTAATATTGGTGAAGTAAATCCACACTTTGCTGAAGAAGAGTTTTAAAGCAAACTGTTAAACAGCAACAACAGTACCAGTACCTAATGTTGTAGTGTAAATGGCGCCTTAGTTAAAAGGTCCCAACAACTTCTTGATATAATTTGATTTCCTTCAAGCAAATGTATGCATCAACCGGATCAGCCTGAGGAAAAAAGTTTGTAAGCATGATTTGAGCTTTATTTGAGAATAAAAAAATAGAACCGGAGGCAATAGAACAAAGAGTGCTTCAACGTTTTTCAGTATTTAACTGTTGAGGCCTATTGAACCTGCTTAAGTTAATGTATCCAAAAAGTAAGTTTCTGCATTCATGTTCCAAGACTGCTCAAATCTACAGTACATGTTTTATAACATGATATTTTGCCTCCCTGTCTACTTTTCATTCACTAACAAAACTATTTACATTCATTTCTTGGCAAGGCAAGCATTTTGACCACAAAATGCATCTAACATCAATTGAAGACACGAAGGAGCTGCCTGTCAATCTTGTGTCCTGAATTGAGCGTCAAAGTGACAGGACTTTACATCACAAATTGCTGCTTTGAAATACATTATTTACACTTAAGCTTGACTAAGTGTTAAAGATGTCAGTCTTTGCCCATTCAAGAAGGAGCTGTAGGTGTACTGTATGTATCGGCTACATAGAAAATACCTGAAGGCATGTGTACATTGTGAATGGACCTAAGTGACATTGCTACAGTACACACACAGAACTAATTCTGTGGCACGCTTTCACACAGTATACACACATTTACTATGGATGTTTAATAGTGTGACTAGGCACGACTACAGCCATCTTAAGAGAGCAAAGTGTGTATTCTCTTTCCTGTTATTTTCTTCCACCTACTCTGCTGCTTCTGTGTCCTTCTCTAGCTTTGTTTTCCCTCATTGCTGTTTGCCTGTTGAATTCGCCCTTGGTCTGATTTGGATAGATAGAGAGAGAGAACAGCTAAGCAAGCACACTTTTCAATCTTCTGTTTATCGGCAGATTACATGTCAAATACCTGTCCTACACACCCCCTTCCTTGCCCATTCTGCTCTCCTCCACTGTGATGTCTTGCCCAGGTGATTGTTTGGCTTCAGAAGAGTGGCAGAAGATCTTGGTCATCAGCCCTCTGACTCACCAATAAAATCGCTTAAGAGGGCTAAGAAGAGGACCCGTTTTGTTCATCTTCACACAGCTTTGCTCGCATTGATTTTTTGTTCACTTCTGGCCGTGTAAATAATACACAATCACAGCATCTCGACCTCATTAGATCACACACCCTGCAATACGAGCACACTGATCAGAATCCGTGGGCTTTTCCATAAATCCAAAGCTTCAGATCTCATCATTAGCGGCAGTGTGATCTTGTGCCTCTAATACAGCTTTGTTAAGAAGTTGTGTAATCATTTCCCATCAAGTATTCTGCACTGATGCAAAGATTAACTGTTGTGGAAGCCTCAAAAGCAAGAGCGTAACCTCTGACTTCAGAGCTGAGGGTGAGATTATGGAGACAGCAGTGGGACTGCTCCATCGCCCCTCATTTTTATGTGTCAGGCGAGGACGTTGTATAGCCTGATAAAACATCTGGACACAATGTTGTTCTCTGGAATACATCCAGCATGTGAGGAACTTTCCCTTTCTAATAGTCACATTTAGGTTCAGCTCAAGTGATTCCAATTTACTGTGTAAATAGTCTATTTCTATATAGTTTGCTTCTTAATTCAAATAATTTTTTCTCATATTTGTTCTTTACGCATTAAATATGAGTACTATCAGTAGAAACTCTTTCAAACTGTTTCAGCAAGGATTCATTAAATTATAAAAAAAATATCACTAAATTAAGTAGCAGTAAAGACTTTTGTGTAATGTTGTAATGTTAAACATTATATAATACATGTTAAAAGTCTCAATTCAATTAGGTGTTCTCAAGAAAAAAAAAAAATATATATATATATATATATATATATATATATATATATAATTGCCCATGCTTACAGAACAAAACTAAACGTCATCTTGGCTTTAGGAAGCACTTAAAGCGATAGTTTACCCAAAAATTTAAATTCTGTCATTATCGTTACAAACCTGTGAGACCTTCAAAACACAAATCAATTAATTTTTGATGAAATCCGAGAGCTTTCTGACCCTTAATTGTCAGCAAGTGAACTACCTCGTTCAAGACCCAGAAAGGTAGTAAGGACATTAGGTGTTTCTCAATGTCAAGGAAGGATCCTCGGAAGCCAGTATTTCGAGGATGCTACGTCATTGACATCCGTCAAAGGACTGTTCCAATGTCGAGGATCCTCGGAATTTCAACCAAGGACTGAGTCCTTCGTTCGAAGAATATCCCATACACAGGAAAGGATGCACATGTGTATCCTTCGCGCTCTTCGCGCTCTTCGCGCTCTCAAATCACCCACAATCCTATGCGCGCAGCTTTGCAATCTAACCTTAGTTCAAAAATTAAAAAATGTTGAACTTTAACGTAGTCGGAGCGTTAACGGTTTTTATTTACTTTACCAAACATTTGTTATAACTGTAGTAAATATAAGTAAAGTTTGACATTTAAATGCCAGTGCAATATTGTAAATTATACAAATACAAATGGTTAACTGAACCGGACCTGTCATTTAACAATTGGTTGCGTCAACGGCATTTATTTTATAAGTTAAGTTGTCCAAAGTAATTTAATGATCCCATTCACAGCGTTATTCAAACGGACCTTTTCACTGACGTAATGATGCAATTACGTGCACTTGCTAGCCTGTTCCATTTACGTGTTCTCCGTATGCTAAAGAGGACTCTCACCTAGCCTCTGAAGGAAGTGACTTGGAAGGATCAGTCCTACCAAGGAAGTATCCTTGACATTGAGAAACGCCTATTTTCAATAGTCTGTCAGTGGTTCTCAAACATGTCCTGGAGTACCCCCTGCCCTGCACATTTTGTATGACTCCCTCAATTATCACAACTGATTCAACTCATCAGCTAATTAGTGGAGACTGCACATCCTGAAGTGGGTGTGTCAGATATAGAGAGACATACAAAACTTCATGGAGAGGTTTGAGAGCCCCTGGTCTGTGTGACATTATTGGTTGAACCTTAATTTTATAAAGCTATGAGAATTTTTTTGTGCGCAAATAAAAAATAACTTTATTCAACCTTTCTTCAATTCTCTTCACTGAAAATCTTTGACATGCATTCATGACAGTGGTTGAACCACTGATGTCACATGGACTATTTTAACGATGTCTTTACTACCTTTCTGGACCTTGATTTTTGTAGTTCTGTTGCTGTCTACGGAAGGTCAGGAAGCTCTAAGATTTCTTCAAAAATATCTCAACTTGTGTTCTGAAGATGAACAAAGGTCTTACAAGTTTGGAACAGCATGAAGGTGAATAATTAATGACAGAATTTTCATTTTTGGGTGAACTTAACCCTTTAATATCACAACATGGAACAGTAACAAATAAGTCTCATAAGCAACCTTCTGCGGACACCATGGAAATTGAATCATCATTGGCTAGTACATTTTTAAGTTTACTCGCCAGACTGATAAAAAAATTGTATGTATATACGTATATGTGTGTATATATATATATATATATATATATATATATATATATATATATATATATATATATATATATATATATACAGTGCCGCTTGAAATTTGTGAACCCCTTGCAGAATCTTTGAAAACGTGAGTAATTTTAACTAAATAAGAGAGATCATACACAATGTATGTTATGTTGTATTTAGTACTGTCCTAAGTAAGATGTTTTAGATAAAAGATGTCTACATTTAGTCCACAAGACAAAAAAAATAGCTGAAATTATTAAAATAACCCCATTCAAAAGACCCTTGGTTCTTAATACTGTTTGGGATTACCTGGTTGATCCACAACTGTTTTGTTGTTTTGTGATGGTTGTTAATGAGTCCCTTGCTTGTTCTGAACAGTTAAACTGAGCACTGTTCTTCAGAAAAAATTCCTGCAGATTCTTCAGTTTTCCAGCATCTTATGCATAGTTGAACCATTTCCAGCAGTGACTGTATGATTTTGAGATCCATCTTTTCACACTGAGGAAAATTGAGGGACTCAAACACAGCTATTATTGACGTAGTAGGTAAATGACAAGAGAGGCAAATGCAGGTCTACACAGAAACCAAATGAGACCATAAAGACAACAGAATGCTGTGCAGTGCCAAGCTGAGGAAAAACGTTTGTGTTGCTTTCCTTCTGATCCCAACATTAGGAAAGAGTGGATGAACTTTATTTTTAATAAAGATTCAGACCGTGTCAGTAAGAACTTGGTACTTTGTTCACTTATTTTCACCTCAGACAAACAAGTCACAATTCAATGCTGGATTTTCAGAAAGATTGAAACTAAGTGTGCTTTCAAACTAACAGCTTTATATCTAATTTCTGTTCGCTTTCAGTGTCCTTTAGAGCATTTGCAGTACATTTGTAAGACAGACGTAAGTGCCTTTATGTTCTGAAGCTTTGGAAACAAAACCAATGGTTCAAAAACATAAATATAGAAAAGTGCTGAGAGCAATGTTATGCATTTTGCCACCTTCTCCTGCACAGTCGTTACTAAGCAAAGGGATACACAGCTGTTGGCTTGTTTGGTGCAATCGAACCATGATTCGGGAGCAAATAAATAATATGAACGAAGTACAGCGGGGCATGGGGGGCAATCAAACTTATGTGAAAGCTCCCTAAAAGACGACATTGTACCGAGCATTTTGGATCCGACAGTAATGTCGCAACACACAAGTGTGAGTAACTGTTTTTATTACGTTGTCACTATTGCTTTGTTTTTACAGATTGTTTGATATGTAAATCACAGCAGCGTTCATCTATGAAGGATGTAAAAACATGTTAGCAAGTCACACCAATTCAAACAGAGCGTTCTGATGACGGGGTCAAACAGGACCCAAAAATAGCCTATTACTTCTAAAAGATGATGTTTTTGGATGTACAAATCTTGATAGCATTGCAAGTGGACCTCAGAGAACAGTACACAATGAAAAAGGCAGTTGATGACCCCTTTAAAGTAAACTGAAGTTGTTCCTTCATGACAAGAAGATTGCCTTGAAAGGGCTATGACCATGACTCTGGAATGAAAAGTGATTGACGAGGAGGTGGAAGCTCTAAAATAAAAATCAACCCATACATCTGTGGTGGATTCAGCTCAGAAACTGACCACTTAAAGAAGCGAAACCCACACTTCTGTGTAAGATGAACAGTGCTTTGCAGTGCAGGTCAGAATAGACACAGAGGTGAGGAATAGGCGAGAGGCTCACCGAAGCAGAGAGGTGATTAGAGCAGTTCAGAAACACAGAGAGAGAAATAGAGCGAGAAAAAGCATGATAAAGTCTCTCAGGAGCTTTGCTAAACCAGAACACACCTGCTGGCCCACGAGATGGGCATCCACCTGCTGCCTGACTACAGATCAGCTCACACCTCTACACTCCACCTGTGTGCACCATCGCACGTCTCATTACAGAGCTCCTCTGCATCTGAACCACCATAAAAAGATCCTTGACAAAGATGTAAGAAAGATGTCAGAATAAATGTGATCCAGCACTTCATAATTGTAACATCTGGATCAAGTCCACTCTAATCACCAGATAAGTGTTCCTGGCAATGGGTAGGGAAGAGCGACAAGAGGTGGAGAGATAGACAAGCAAAGGCCGGGCTACTGTCTCATCCGCAGCCGCACGTACATGACAAATGGATTTTCAGTGCGGCCCTCCGGCTGTTTAGCTGTGCTTTCCTCTGCTGATTCTATTTGAATTGACAAATGAAAATAAATTTGATTTTTAACGGTGTCCTTTACATTAAAAATCATTAGGTTTAGCTGGAGCAAAGATGATGTCTAGCCTTAATGGGGGGGACACAGGCAATTACCATTTAAAAAAAAATCTATAAAATTAAACCAAAATGAGTCAGTTTTACATACTTCGGAAAGAGCGTGCAATACCTTTTCCCCCTTCAAATATCTGTGCCATAGATCAACGCATCGTTCCATTTCCCTGACAAGCTCTGGTGGGCATCCCGAGGCTGTTGATGCAGAACTTAATTCATTTTTAGTCTAAATGGGCAGGATTGGGGAGGGGGTGGGACCATTAGCCCACGGCATAGCGGTGGTCCTATCGAGTGGGTCATTTGCATGGCAGGAGAACGACTTTGATGTACAAAGCACAGTGACAGGAGAGAAAGAGATAGTAATAGATCAAGAGAGAGGAGGAGTGTGAAGGGACTGGGAAACACCCCGTTAATGGTCCTCTTGTGTGTAAAGGAGGGGCTGCTGGCAGACGGTGGAGGAGTTTGGCGCATCTGACAGGATGAGGTGAGGGACAGGAGTAGCCTTAAGCAAACTCAGTCGTATAAAGCTGAAGCCAGAGACTCCACCATGCAGCAATGGGAACATAGTTTATTTTCCTTTCTTGTATCTCAACGCACAAACCAACACATGGACACAGTCACTGACACGTATAGGGTCATAACACACTGTGTTAACATGTCTGTGTACATTTCCAAATTTGTTTTTGATTTGGTGCACAAACAAACTCCTTTTCTCTGCCCTTTTAACTGTAATCATTCTTTATTCTCATGAGCTGCTGTATAATGTTTGTTTCTCTTTTCCTCTCAGACACAGAGGAAAGTTGATTTAATTACAGCTAGCAGCCACTTCATTTCCGGAGGATGGTTAACTGTGTGCCAGGAGCAGAGTGGAGCTCTATGTTGCAATTTGTACTGCTTAAAAAGACTGATGGAGAGAGACCAAACATGAATGCAATGAATAAATAATGAATGAAATCAATTAACAGAAATCCAAACATTTTCATCTTCTGATCCGCATGATTACTTTATTAAATTTTTATAAATTATAAATAGTAAAGGCAACAAAAAAGCAATGTAGTAACAATATATCTTATGAGCAAACCTCTGCATTGTGAGTAAATCACTTGCATATGCAATTAAATCTTCACTCTGGGCGACAAAATGATGTCTAATATTAGCAAATGGCTAATAAATTCTCAGATTTTACTCACCAGTGGGTAGGGGTGTAACGGTACGCAAAAATCATGGTTCGGTTCATTTTCGGTACAGTAAGGGAAAGAAATGCAAACATTAAACTGCAGGTTGTTTATTACTATAAACTTTTTTTTAACAATTTGTTTACACTTTTTTAAATACTTTTTAATAAAATATATATCAAATAAAAAATGAATAAGAAATAAAATACTGCTGCAAAGTTCTCCACTAAATAAAATACTCTGTCTCAAACCAATATCATATAATAAAATATAATTAAAAATATAAATAAATAACTATGATTACAGTGCAGCTTTTCCAAAGTGTAATTTGAATTACAATTGTTTTTTTTCCTAGTTGTAGTGATGTTCACACTCGCGTGATGCCTTTTGAAAATCTCACGCCACGCATCCAGTGTGTCATCGGCCTTAGAATCAGCTGCAGGGCGGGATTTGCGCTGAACGCTGAGACTTCCGCCACTTAATATGTTCGTTTGGAAACACAAAAATGTATATGTTCCACACAAAAAATATTGCATTTGGTCATTCGGTACACACGTGCACCGTACCGAAAGCCCTGTACCGAAACGGTCCAGTACGAATACATTTTTATTTATTTGTTTTTGCTAAGGTTTGCATATGGTGGTATGTTCTAAATGACAGCTTTCCTAAAAATATATCCTATACCTAATCTAAGAAATATCCAATATATTGCCTTGCCTAGAGTATTGTAATGTATCGCAATATATTGTATCGCAACCCTGTATCCTGATACGTATTGTATCTGCAGATTCTTGCAGATACACAGCCCTATTGAATATCCACTTTTCTTCAGATATGCAACTTATAAAAAAACTCTCTAAATATCCACTCAAAAAAATAATTGAATATGTTGAATTATTTTGTCATTACATTTAGTCTAAAAAATAACATTTGTTTAGCACTTACCTGACACGTGAAGTTGACAAGATGGCACTGCTGTTTCTCAGGAAGCATGGCGCGATAAAAAAAAAAGACATATCTGGTCTCAAGGTGCCATTGCATGCTATTACAAACTTTATAAGTCCCACGTGTTGTGATTACTAAGCTTGGCAAATTCAAGCCATCAACTTCATTGATCTCTTAACATGTGGGGGGCTTTACAGATTTTTTTCCTGGACATTTCCTTTGAAAATTAAATTTAACCATGGTATCCTCAGCGGATCAGTTGTATGGAGTTTATGGAGACTGCTATGTTCATTGGTTCATCCCAGTAATGCCTCTTTAGCAATGACATTATATCTCCAGCAGCTACAGCAAAAAAACAGAAATGGCAGACTGCTGCTTTTCTCTCAGGGCTATGTCTATGATAATAGGGCAGAATACATCAAAAAAGGGCGGTATTTTTTCCCTACAGTGACATGTACGTATGGAGAAATCTACAATTGCTTGTTCTGTCTCCACTCCGGTTGCTCCACCATAATAATTTCCTGTCCTTCTCAACTCCATCTGGCAAAGAAAGCACAAGGTTGCTTAATACATTTTTTTAAAGGATAGTTCACCCAAAAATGAAAATTTAATACAGTTTAATTGATCATTTACTCACTCACTCATGTCGTTCTAATCCTGTATGAATTTTGTTCTCCTGTGCAACACAAAATAAATTATTTTTGAAAAAGTGTTTCTTGTACATAGAATTAAAAACATACAGGTTTGGAACATTCGGATTGTGACAACTGAATTGCCCTTTAATTGGGGAGTGTATGAATTTAACTGTGGGTTTGTATCGTAGAGCTGCTGAGTAATGTCATTCAAAACGTTGTTAAATATTGCTTCAGAAGAAGGCATACTCTATAACAGACTGACTCATTGCAATTCACCAATCTAAGGTGAGAAATGAACAGAAGAACAGTCCAAACCACCAGCAATTATTCCCAGAAAAACATATGTCTTTAGCCACAGGAAGCCCCTGCACTGCTCAACCAGAGTATTACTTTTCAAAACCACCTGCTGGGGTAAAGTGTACCTGTATGATGCTCAGAGGGGGCCAGAGAAGGAGAGAAGGATGGAGTGATCAACCATGGGTCTCCAGGAGCATTGAAAGCTGTATGAGACGAGAGAGGCTAAATCAGAGAGACCCATTAGGCTGATCTAATGAATGTATAATTGAATGCCATCAATTGCACACTTCTTTATGATGTCAGGATTACCTGTTAATAGAAGTGCTTGAGTTTTATGAGGGATGAGAAAGAAGACTCCCGTGAGGAGTTCGGGAGAAAACCTGGACACACACGCATTGGGACGTGATTACATTTGCTATTATGCTTCGCAGTTTGAGGTAAATGGGTGTGTGTTTTTACTGCGGAAAGACGGCTCATTGTTTATACCGAGTGCATCTCACACCTGCAGTGCATGAGACCTGAATATTTTTTTCTCACATCGGCAGCAGTCTCATTATTTACCATATACCTCAATGCTGATTTATTCGCGCATTGAATTATTTGGCCTGGCTGAGCTAGGGCTCGAGCTCCAATCTATAGCTGCTGCAGCAGCACGGCGCTCTGTTGCTAGGCAATGGCCGTCCATCTCATGAGCATGTGTTTTGAAATACTTGTCTTATTGTCAGTCAGGATTAGCTGCAGTTCCACCAAGATTAGAAAGACGTCTTCATTTCACGAAGATGGAAGATAAATGTCAATACGTGTCAATATTTCACACTCCTGACAGAGCATTAGATCCATCGTGGTGGACTGTATTCCCATTTACTTTCAAGATAAAATGGCATCTGAAAATGCAGCAGGCGATTAAAATTTAAAGGACTGTGAAACGTTTAAGCAAAGATTTATTTCCTTCACTTCAGATAGAAGGGATTCATTTGAAAGGTCTCTAAAAATCTACATCAGCCGATTGGGAAAGACGTGCTCTATAAAAGTCTTTACAGTTATGTAGCTTTCTGCATTATACAACTGATCTTCTTAGTCTTATCTGGTAATGATGTTTTCATTCATTCATTCATGTAGTCTACATGAAGCACTTGAGTCCATGGAGAGCTTGTAGTAAGCGTGGTTGTTGTCATAGCTGATTAGCCCAGCTATGCTCTGAAGCATTAGCATGTCAGTTCTGCTGTTGATTAGTTTGCTTTCTGAATCTCTCACCCAAACTATTGAGTGCCATTTACACTTTTTGTCCTTACAATCTAGTTCTCTTTCGCTCAGGTTTGTGCAGTTGCATGATTGTGTAGAATGTAAGAACTTGTTTCCTTTTAGTTCATGAGTGTGAATTTCAATTAAATTGGAAGCACCTAAATTTGGAATGACAGCAATTTACAAAATTGTAATTCACAGAAATGTAAATCTATCCTTGTATCTATTGTTTCTATATCATTCTGTCATTCTATCCGTCATACTGTCTATCGTGCTATCAATCTAGTGTTATATATATATATATATATATATATATATATATATATATATATATATAATCTGTTATTCTATCCATCTGTTAGCTATCAATCTACTGTATCTGTTGTTCTCTCTATCGATCATTCTATCATTGTCAAATTAACAATCTTGAAAAATGTTGCTTTATTAGTTAAAAAATGACACACAATCCTGGTTAAATATGACTTTTTTTAGCCTCCTGTATACAGTATTTTGTGGATGTCTTTTCCTTCTTTTTTCTTCCTCCTTCCTTTCAGAAGCATACTATTTCCAGTGAGAGAGCAAAGGTAGCGAATGATTGAAACGCCATCCACCCTTCAGACTGCTTTGTTTTTGCCCTTGAGAGCAAATTGAAAAAGAAGACCAACACATAAAGCAACAGAGAGAGAAAGAAGCCTCAGGAAGAGTGGGTGGACCGGTACTGAAGAGATGCCTGGGGGGACGAGATCTCTCTGCTTTTGTCATCTTACCCCTCAGAGAATCTCCAGACCTGCCGCCTGCTGTCCCTCACAACATGCCTGTCTTTCACTTTCTCCTTCCCTGTTTGTGCTCTGGATAACTGACGTCCTCAAAAATTCACGTTCAGATGTCGATCCTACACAGCGGTCAGGAAATGGCACAGTCAAATCCCTCTTTTGCTGTAGAAAGAGAAAAACAGAGGGAGGCTGACAGAGTTGGAGGGAGAGGTCAGCCTGTGGGCTTGCCTCTGGCCTGCTCTTCCCTGCTGGGTTTGCCATAGTGTTGGTTCCAAAGCTCCCAATTAAGTGAGGAACGTGTGTGTGTGTGTGTGTGTGTGTGTGTGTGTGTGTGTGTGTGTGTGTGTGTGTGTGTGCGCTCATGGGTGTCCAGTTGGCACAGCGACCCACTGGTCACGACCGTGCTCCAGTGAGAGAGCAAGAGGACAGGAAGTAGGGCCTGCATTCCCAGTAACCAAACGCGCACACTCATAAAGAAAAAAGTTTATGTACTCACTTTTATGCACCTAAAATGCCACTCTCCTTCACACACACAACTGTCTGTGTGCTCTGAGTACAGTTGCTGTCCAAATCCACTGATGTGTTTCAGCCACTAGTCTTTAAATTGGCAGTCATGACAGTTTTACAGCCGAATACAAGGACAAAAAGTTTCCTTCTGTGTGCGGCAGCCGGTTAAACCTGCGAAGGCACCGGTAAAGCAGCTGTTCTCTGCGCTGCAGTAAGTGTGGTGTCAGTTAATCCTGTGAGGGGACAAAGTCGGCCTGCTTGGCTGGATGGCTTTGGCAAAGCCCCCCCAAATCGGCCTGCGCTGACGGGCGGCCAGCAAAGGTGCACAGAGGCTTTGGCTGTGAAATGCACAGATTAGTGGACCAAGCTCCAGACTGACCAACACAATCCGCACAGGAAGTCCCATCGCCTGCCAGACCATCCCAGACAACTAAACTAGGAAATTAATTTTCATGGTCAAAGTTGAATTTTAGTTTCAAGCATTAATCATACTATTTGTGGTCGAAGAAAGTGCATGCGTGCCTGCGTGAATATTGAGCAGAGTAGTAGAGGTCGTAGTGGGGTCCATTAGATCAGCTTAGTCTGACCTGTCAGTCATTTGGGTTAAGATGGATAAAATCACTGTATAGACCTTATTCAGTGCTATATTTAATATTTTAAAGGAATGAAAACAAGGCTGTGAGGTATAGAAGTACAGTGCTTTTAAAGGACTGATGATGTAATTAATAAACATCAAACTTAACGTCATTATGAATAGATTTTCATCGTACAAAAACTCAATAACACACATAAAAACAGCTAGTTTGCTTCCACAAGTGTGCCATTTTGTTTCTTTATGGCCTTATTTTTTTGTACTATAAGTATGCACAAATACAACCAATACTGTACCCATATATACCGTGTAGAGAGATACTAGTATTTAAAAGTTTGTGGTCATTATTTCATTATTTTTCCCTTTTTTTTTTTTGTCTTTTTATTAAAGCAATTAATTTGTTTGCCCTGCATTCATTGATCAAAAGCAACACTAACAACATTTCTAATGTTATAAGAGATTACTATTTCTTCAAAGAACCCTGGGGAAAAAAATGCTTTACAGTTTCCACAAAAATATTAAACAACACAACCATTTTCAACACTGACAATAAGAATGTTTGTTGAGCACCAGATCAGCATATTATAAGAATTAAAAACGTGAATAATGACTGTTAAAAATTCTGAAATATCATTGTAAAATATAATTTAAAAAAAAAATCACATAATCAATAAAATGCAGCCTTGGTGAGCATAAGATAGTTCTTTGAAAAACATTCAAATAAAAACATCTTACCAACCCCAAGCTTTCGAATGGTAGCACACTGATGTAGATTTTACTGTAAACACAGTTTTGTTTTATAGACTTAGAAACAAGTCAATAATTGTCTGTGCTAATCATCAGAATGCTCCGGTTGGTAGAGTTCAGCTTCTTTTGAAGCTGGAGCATTGTTTATGTAGCTCAGTCGTTTTATGTAGCTCAACTGGAGTGTGTTTTGTAATAAGTTGACAGCGGTTATCCAGCTTCAAATGTACGCTTTGTGTAAACCACATCTGCATTTCCTTCTTCTGAAACCAAGGAGAAACAACAGAAGGTAGACAGTGAAGAAAAATCTTTATCCAGTATCTATTTTTAGCTTCTCACGTGCTCAGGTCGAAATTGGTGTAGAAGTGTCTCATGCTAAAAATCATACCAGAGGGAGAAATGGCAGTGAAATAAAGGAATTGAACAAGGGTCTTAAATAAAGCAGGGGGCTGCTAGATGGGTTGTTGAGCAATGCAGAAAAGCATCTCATTTCATAATTCACTGCTGCCTCCCAGATCCACCTCCCCCACACTCAGCACTGAATTATGGGGAGGAATGGGTTCTGCTTAATTGCCTTTTTTATTTAGGGATCAAAAGTTCAGTGCACAACTTTCAACCTTTTTTCCAGTCTCACTGATTCATCAAGCCCTGTGCTCCTCCCTGTGCTCTGTGGTGTGCATGTATGCGTGTAATATTGTCATTGAAGGAGTGTTCAGGATCAGACATGCTCTATAATTGGTCAAAGTTCAGTGGTTTGCTATGTGCTTGCAAACTTAATTAGCAAGGGTTAAATTCAACATGACACAGTGTCTGGGCAGTTTTTTTTTTGCATTGTGTTTCTCAGCTCTACTCACATGAACGGTTGTTTTTCTCTCTCTTTCTGTCTCAGCAGCACACAGCAGCAGGCGTTCCTGTTGGAGAATGTGGCGTGTAATAACGCGAGCTGTCGGCAGGCGGGCCGCATGTTCTGTGTGCATTGGGAACAGTCAGACCTCAGTGCCATCCCCAAGGCTGTTGTAGCCACTTTTTTTGACATCTATGAGGACGTAAGTTTTGGCCTTTCGCCCTTGCTTCTGGGGCTTTAATTAAAGCGCTTCCTCTTCTTCAATCTCCCTCTCTTTCTCTGACCCCGGTCACTCTTTCTCCATCTCGTTGATGTCTCGGTGACCCGCATTATACCGAGTTTTAGTCATTATCTGATTTACTTTGACTGTAATGTTGTCCCTGTGGTGTGACACAGGCACTCTCTTCTTTTGACATTGAGAGTAGAGAACTTACAAAAACCCCAGTCTCTGATGCTTAACACCCTTCAACCCTTCCATAATATAGCAGCCTCTGTAGTCTTAAGACCGGTTTGAACCAAGTCTGATGTGAATAAGTGTTTGTGTTGTAGAAGATTAGAAATGTTATTTTGGCAAGTAAGTAATGAAAAAACGCAAAGCAGAATTCTAAAAAGAAATTGAAAATGGCAAACGCCTTGGGCCAATTGCAGAACGATGTTGCCTCCACTCATTTTGGTTGAACACATGGTATTTTAGGCTTGCACACATACAGTATGAATGTGTCTGGCTCTTTTCTAATGCTTAGCATCTGTATACAGTGTGGGTTAATCTCACAGAAATGTTCAGGTTACATTTTACACCAAAATCAAAAGGAAATAATTGCATATATAAAAATGCATATTTTTCCCATTAAAAATGGACAATTCAGATTTGTTTGCCATGCGACATTATATTCATAAGATTTTTTTTCACATACAGTTCTTAAACTACAAATCATTCAGAAATTTTATAACCTGGAGGTAATACAATTAATAATGTGCAATAAAATGTGCAAATACATCATTTAAATATTAACTACTGTTCAAAAGTTTGGAGTGGATAAGATTTTATTGTATTGACAGAAGTTTCTTATGCTTACCAACATTGCTTTTTTTTTTTGTACAAATATAAAAACCGAAATAATGTGAAATTATTATTACAGTTAAAAAAAAGCAGAATTTTCAGCAGCTTTGTTATATTTCTTTGAAATAGTTAGAATTTGATCATTCACTTATTTATTCCTTTATTTTTTGTAGAATCCATTGGCATGTTGAAAGATTACACCATTAGAGACTCATTACTGATTCTATTACTTATTGATTATTTTACTATCTCTCTCTCTCTTCATGTCTTTCTCACTGCTGAATAAATCTAACATGAGTCACACATGTTTGCATGTATGAGGGTCTCTATTGGTTTGTGTGCTTCTTAGTGTTCACCTGAAGAAGTCAAACGTCTCACCTCTACAGACAGCCCTCGAGCATCTATTTCGCCATCATCTCTCCCTTCCTGTCCCACTATGATTCACTCATTCCCTCCCTGGACCCTTCTCTCCATCCGTATCGCAACCTTCTCCCCGTCGTAATCACAATATAGCCAATTACCTCGAATTCCTTCATGCTTTCATAACTAATGGAGCTAAAGGCTCATTAAACAAACAGCACGCACATGTCTCATTCTGTTAGCACTCGAGCTAGTCATCATTAGCACAGTATTAGGATGCTATCTGTGCAGGAGCCCCCGCACAACCGTGTTCTTAAGAGCGAGACCGATAGACCGCAGAGAGGGGCTGATAAGAAGCGTAATAGCTTGCTGGAGTCCATTAAGGATATGAGTGCTCATCAGACAGGAGAGATTCAATGGGCTCGATACATTGTTTCTGATTTCTCATTTGCAGGGTATATTAGATATGATCGTGCTCAGCAAGGTGGAAGGAAAGGAAGAGCTCGTCATCCACACTTTGAAGAACAACTTTGAGGCCGACGCATATTTCGTCAAAGTGATCGGTGAGTACGAGGTTTGTCCAGTGTGGCCGCCGTAGTGGCGGTAGAGCTTCCGAGTGCTGGCGTTTGAAGAGCTGACATTTCCAGAGCCAAATGCATCCGCTAGAAAGCAGCCGTGATGCCATTCAATCCTGCCTGCTGTGTTTTAATTAAAGGAGAAGGAGAAATCTCCTCCAGCTCAAGCGCACAGATTAGCTTCCTCAGTGTAACAGCATGTGAGGATCATTCTATCAGTGTCAGATTAAAACGGGGATGAGGCTGACCCACAGTCTCTAATCTCCGTCCTCGCGCTTATTAGCACGCTCTCTTTCTCTCTTTCCTGTAGATGTGCTGTTTAATGAGACTGCTGTAAACCAGCATGTCTGGCTCTGAGGAGAGAGAGGCACTCTGGGTAGTTTACTGCAGTGACAAAGTGCTCCCAAGATGCCTGTGCCCCTTTCAAATCAAATAGCCACTTGTGAGTGAGAGGTGGAATTGATGTTTATGTATAACATAAATGTTATGTTTTATACAAATAGACTCTTCTCCGTAATAAAGCTGCTTTTATGAGTCTGTAGTTTCTGCCGTTTCCCTGTGTATAGTGGCAGACTCATGACTTTTGCTCCTGCACTCCTCTACTATCAGTCTGTCTACACTAGTCCACTCCACACAGACGTGGTTTGTCTTTGTCTGTAAAACGGCAGTGACACTACACGTTCCAAAATATGGGGTTCGTAAAAATAAATATTTTTCTTTTGTATGTTTTTGAAAGAAGATACTTAAATGCTCACCAAGGCTCCATTTACTTGATCAAAAATACAGTGTGTGTGTATATATATATATATATATATATATATATATAATATGATTACTATTCAAAAAAACTATTTTAGATGTCATGTATTCCTGAATTAGCTGAATTTTCAGTGTCTCGTGATCATTCAGAAATCATTATAATGTTCTGATTTGCTTCTCAGGAAACATTTCTTATTATTATCAGTGTTGAAAACAGTTGTGTTGCCTAATATTTTTTCAGGATTATTTGATAGAAACATTTTTACAAAAATGCATTTATTCAAAATAATAAATACTTTTACATTGTTGCAATAAATGTATGTCACTTTGGGTCAATTTAATATAGTACTTCACCCCAAAATATAGATCTTGTCATCATTTACTCATCTACTTACTCACATGTCGTTCCAAACCTCTGTATGTTTCTTTCTTATGGTGAGCACAAAATAAGTTATTTTGAACAATTTTGAAGAGCCATACTGTTGTTGGTCCCTGTTGACCTCAATTATAGAGAAAAAAATAAAATGGAAGTCAATGGGGACCATCAGCTGTTTGACTACCAACATATCCGGCAGCCATATCACCATGGAGCCCAAGACCGGTTTCCCACTGAAGCTAAGCAGGGCTGAGCCTGGTCAGTACCTGGATGGGAGACCTCCTGAGAAAACTAGGTTGCTGCTGGAAGAGGTGCTAGTGAGGCCAGCAGGGGGTGCTCACCCTGTGGTCTGTGTGGGTCCTAGTGCCCCGTGTAGTGATGGGGACACTATACTGTCAACAAGCACCGTCCTTCGGATGAGACGTTAAACCGAGGTCCTGACTCTCTGTGGTCATTAAAAATCCCAGGATGTCTTTCGGAAAGAGTAGAGGTGTGACCTCGGCATCCTGGCTAAATTCGCCCATTGGTCTCTGACCATCATGGCCTCCTAACAATCCCCATATCTGCTGATTGGCTTCATCACTCTGTCTCCTCTCCACCAGTAAGCTGGTGTGTGGTGGGCGTTCTGGCGCAATATGGCTGCCGTCGCATCATCCAGGTGGATGCTGCACACTGGTGGTGGATGAGGAGATACCCCCTGTCTATGTAAAGCGCTTTGAGTGTCTAGAAAAGCGCTATATAAATGTAAAGAATTATTCTTCTAAATATATTCTATGTTAAATATAAGAAAGAAAATTATTCAGACTTGGAACGACATTAAGGTGGGTAAAAGATGAAATATTCTTTGAATGTGTCCTTGCTGAATATATACAGTAGTATTACATAATGGAAAAAAAATCTGCCCACAAAATTTTGAACAGATGTGTAAATGTTAGTACTGGCAGAAAAATATATGCTCAATCTGAGTACCAACCGTTTGTAATATTGTAGTTAAAGAAGAGTTAAAATGGCAATTTGGGAAGTAATTTCCCGTCTGATTGAGACACACTGTAAATGGAGACTTTCCCATCGCTGCTAAAGATATTAGCTCTGTATATCTCGCACCTCTGAGACAGGCCACAGATGCTAAAATGCATTAAGCAACCATGTTCAAGCAATAGTAATGGTGCTGTATTAAATAACTGTAAGTTAGAGTGTGAATTTCACATTAGTCAAAACCAAAACTGTCATTGCCCATATGTTCATACGATATGTGCTGCATTGCTCTGAGAAGAGTTTTTCTTCAGTCAGCTGCAAATGACTCCTCAAACTGCTAGATACTGCCATTCATCAGCACAAAATATAGAAGTTCTTCTATGTATTAATGAGGAACAAAAGAGCAGACCCACCAGAGGTGTTGCTAAATCCTCTTTACTGGGCATGAGCCAATATTATACTACTGACAAATCTTTGCCTGATGGTGGAGATTACTGTATGCCAACCTGAGAATCATTAAGGCTGCGTTTAACCCCGGGTTATCATCTTTTAACCTATGATAAAGGTACATTTTACACTTGTAATTTAGAAGTGGGGATAGCAACACTTTTTACCTGGAGTTATGGCAAAATGCTTCATATCAATTGCATGTTTCGTATTCAAGTACATTTGACAGTCACAGGAAAAATGCGTTGTCATTTCAGAGTTTGAAGGTAAAAATATCAAATGCTAACTGAAAACAAATGAGTTTGAGTTAAGACCATTTTATTTTTACCTTTATATTTTACAGAAAACTCGGGAAAAACTTGATAGTACAGTCGGGAATATACAGTATAACACAAAGATGCACAATACTAGCGCCATCATGTAAACAGGTCGAGTCCAAACAATGGCACTGACACGGCAAATATAAACATTAAGTTTAGTAATGTTCAGTGTGAAACATCAGCTTATGAATTATTAACACCAGATAAATTATGAACATTGTGAAATGCAAACCAAGATATCCCATGATTCTGTCTAGAATAACCCAGGGTTAAATATTTCAAGTGTGAAAAGCCCTAATGTGCCTCATAATATTACAGCAGTCATGTCATGTGTGTTTTTATCAGCCTTATGAATTAAAACTATCAACGATTGTGAGGATCAGATTCATAAATGAATAACTATTGATGTAATCAATTGAATATAGGGCTGCAAAAAGGTCTGAAATTGTTCACAATTCAGTTTGATTCATTTGGACGGTGAACGTACACACTTTCTCACAGCATGACTGGATACTTTATAAGACAGAAAATCAAAAGAGCACTGGTGAAGGTGGATATTTACCCACAATATGTTGTAGATACTGTTCAAATGTGTGTGTAGTTTGTGAATAATTTTATAAAGCAGTTGAAGACAGTTTATATCCATAGATCTGTAATAGTGTCAAAAAAAGGACAGTTTTTTGACAACTAGAAACTCACCTAATATCCATCTCACCAGCCACTAAGGCAAGGCAGGTGACGTACACCGGTGGATCCTAATAACTTGCCTTGTTTACTGTGCTCTAGAGGAATTATGGGTATGAAAGCTGTCCTCCTCATGCAATTACCTGTCCCTCTCTTAGTACCCAATGGTTTACATATTGCCGGGGAAGCCCTCAGTTATTCCATCCTCAGAGGAATAAATAAACAATTTAGTTCCGTTCGATGCTGCCAAGTCCTCAAGGCCATGTGTGCTTTGACATAAATCTGAAGCTGAACATGAAAAGAATTTGTGCCTTATCACAGATGTGTAATATGTTGAAGCCTTAGTTTTGTCCTGGATTTACATCCGTTTCTCCAGCCCCTTTATCTTTTGCCATGTTTAAAACACCCACTTGCCCCTTTTTTCCTCAGTGTCATAAATGCTTAAACACACATTTATACCTCCCCTCTGAGCTACAACTCAATAGGCAGAAAAAGTAGTCAGAGTGAGCAGTCAGAGGGTAGCAGGAGTGTATCAGAGGAGGGAAGGGGCCAGGTGCTGTAATTTCCTGTGATTGCGTGCTTTAGAAACACACAGACGGCGGTTGGAGTGTGTGTTTGTGGTGTGTGCATGTGTAAGTGAGTTGGCTATAGGCAGAAAAGGGAGAACTATGGCAGCTGATTGCATTCCTGTTCATGTATTAGAATGCAGATGAGCCGCAATGAGGAACATCTGCGTGCTTTGTTCAGTCCAAAGCAAGCTCCTTCCGCGAATCTGCTGTCTGTCACTCTAGAAACCAAGCCCCTGACCCACACCTTACAACTGCACATGAGAACTCATGAAAGAAGGTCTTTTTCTTTCACTATAGCGGATTGAGTTTTAGGAACGATTCACTGTGATTTCAGTTCATTCCTGTTAGTCATTCTAGTTCTTTTTATTTGTTAGTTTGTTTTGCCTTATTAGTCAGATGTAGTAGAGAAAGAAAGAAATTATCGGGGAGCGAAAGTGAAAAACTCGACAGTTGGATGACAGCTAATTTTGAGGAACAAGTTTGTCTTTTTATGGTCTGACAAGGTTGTGCAAAATTCCGAATTGAACATTTGAATCCTTTTCATGAATGTGAATTACAATTGAACTGGCCATATATTGTTCTAACGTTCTGTCTATCGTTCTATCTATCATTCTTTCTTTCATTCTATCCTCCTATTAGCTATCCATCTACTGTATTGTGACATTCATCCATCTATGTTTCTATATGTCTGTCTGTCTGTCTGGGAAAAAAAAATTCAAAACTTTCAAACTTTTTGTTTCAAACTATTCATTTTAATTTTACTTTTGCAAATAAAATTTAAAAAATAGTTTTCTACAGTATATACTGCCTTGAGTTTTACCTTTAATTTCAGTTCAAATTCATCCAAGAACTAGATTTTACAAGGCATTTTCAGTTCAATTTTGAATGGTGCACAACCTGGCAGTTAATAAATCCTCTCCACATGTCTGCCATTGGTCGATCAAACAGATAGCCATGCCCCAAATTGATGCCATTTGTCAGTGTTTCTGTGTCTGGCTGCTCAAACAAACAGACCTACATTATTACTGCAAAATGATAGTTTTCTTGCTTCTCTCTGCATATGTAGCTGGATTAGTAGTATTTGAGCATAGACACGGCAGCTTTAAGTGTGTGGAGATTTTATTTTTTTCTATTTTTATTGAGGCAAAGTGATCAGGTGATGAGGGACTGAGAGTGTTGCTTGTTACTGTAATCACCGCCTGACCTCAACTGAGAATGAGAGCCAATCATAAAGCCGTCTGTGTTGCTCCTGGGTTAGAGTAAGGTAATGGATGTAATCTCCCGACTCCAGGCTGTGATCTCACAACTTTGAAAGCACCTGGTCACCAGTTTCATGGACTAGATTAAGAGTGACAGGTTTTATTCCAGCTTTATGAAGTAGTGCACCAGCACCTCTGATGGTGTAATGATGTGTTTGAGCGTCTATGTGGGGCAGCTGTTATGAATGACATGAGACACAGTCACTTAGAGTGTCGGTGGCATCTGGTTTACCAGTGCGGAACAAAACAGCAGGCCTCATGTCCAATTTCACAGCCATCACATCACAGCTACGCCGTTGTTGCTGCCAACTCCCGGCAGATTCACTCTGTGGAATCGCCCAGTGTCCGGGGAACAACAAACTGCAACACAATTTGGATCTGTTCCTTTTGTCACAACAAGAAGAAAGAAAGAAACAAAGAAAAAAAACAGTTGAAGCTGTTCAAACACAATCATGTCAGGCATTCTGGGATAAGGCGTTCAATCGGGGAAATTGGTCACGTAACTTTATAAAGTTATCAAGATGTCATCATGATGAATGAACCATTGTACGTTTTTACTGTTTACTTTACCGCTCTGTATTTCCCCAGGACATGGATGACAGGACTGTCGCTGTGTGATTATTTTAATTTCTTTGTATTAGAGAGGTTTCCAGGATCTCCAAATGGAGCCTGCAGGAGGAATTGAGACAAATGTCTAGTCTTATCTGTGTATGAAGACTCACACTAAGTTCGCTCTGACAGTAAACAAGTGCATTATTCATGCAGTGGGTTCACAAAATGGCATTTCATTGGGATTAAGCACGTTTAGATGTATTCAGTGCTAAATCTTCTGTCTTTTAATGGTTTTATGCTGTACTCTTAGGTGGGCACTGCACAGCAGTACATGCACACACACACAAACAAACAGACACAGTGGGAGTGTGTCATGACTGTGCAGTGCACAAGCCCTGCTGGTTGCTTGTCATTGATAGAGACATTTCCACTATGTGTGCATCTTTCCTTATCCTTTAGCATTCACGTGCAGGCATGTCAGTTTGTATGTTCAAACTGGTGTTCAATATTAGCTATGCATTCACAAACACCAGCCTTAGAGATTAAAAATGTATCTGACAGCTTCAGGTCACCAGGATGCTGCCGCAGTGAGGTCTTTAATACCTGCAGAAGGTTATCTGTTAGCATTCCTGTTCATCTAGATGTCAGCTGCTTGTTTGTTGCAGGGGGTCAGTACGTTTTAGTTTCTTTTTTTCTTAAGAGATTATTGCTTTTATTCAGCAAGGATGCATAACATTCATTAAACATTACAGTAAAGACATTTACTTCGTTACCAAAAAAATATATTTAAAATAAAAACTTTGTTCATCAAAAAAATCTTGAAAAAAATGAATGGTATCACAGAAGCATTGAGCAAGCTGTTTTCAACATTAATAATAATAATAATAATAATAATAATAATAATAAATAATAATGGTCACCAAATCAGCATATTACAAAGATTTCTGAAGGAGTATATGACACTCAAACCTGATGTAATGGCTGCTGGAAATTTGGCATTGCTATCACAAGAGTAATTATTATTATTTAAATACAAAACAAGTTTTTTATTTGCTGCTTTTACTGTATTTTCGATCAAATAAAAGGAGCCTTGGTAAGTATAAGAGAGTTCCTTTAAAAACAAATGGGAAAAATGAATGGTAGTGTATATGGTTTGAAATCCATATAGGAGCTATGGCATATACATAAAGTCAATTTCATACTTTTAAAAAATGTAATATATTATTTTAGGCATTGGCAGAACAACAACTGTAGTATAATTAAATATTTGCATTGCAGAATTGCTATCTGTATTTCTGTTTATTCAATATGATTAAAAATATTTCAAGAAAGAAAAGAAGATTCCACAATGTATTTGACAATGGGAACAAAATTTATTTCAGTAGTTCCAGAATGAATGAAAATGTTGTTTTTAAATGCTGTTAACCAGTAAATAACATACATTAGTTTCAAAAAAAATTCTCATGGAACAGAAGATTTTTACACCCAAATTTCTTCATTTCCTATTAGCCTTTCTAGAAGGCTGTGCTGTGATGGAATGTTATCTATCAAACATTGCAGAGAGGTGTAGCAAGTTCACTCATTCATGGAGGACTAGGGGAAGATGCACTATATATCTCTGTTCTTGTCTTTCAAGAACAAAAAATACATTAAAGATATAAAACAAACAGTTAGACCAGGCATGAATGAAAAATTATTTCAGGCTTTATGTCACACCTCTCTTTTCACCCCAGAGTACATTCGCATTGAAAACCAAAGCCACATAATAATTCATGTAGAACATTTGTCTGTCAGAGCAAATAAGGAAATTTATTTTCACATTTTCACATTTCCAAAGCATGATAAGTGATAATAATTTGTTTTTCCACCACAGACTTTCAAAAGCCAAATTTTTTCTTTGTCCTTTCCTTTTTTTTCCCTATATAAGTTAACGCTGGTGAACTTTCTAATTCACCGTGTCTGTAAATAGTGCTGCCTGTCACTGCCAGTTTAAAAATCTAATGCTGTGTTTAGATGAAGACAGATGCACAAGTACACAGATGGTTCTTTGTGTGCCACTAATGAGCAATTAATGATTTTTTACTTTCCCTTTCATATGTGCTGTTCTCTAACACACAGTCAATTTTGGCCTCAAGAGAAGCAGAGTCTGGCTCTTATTTCACACCATTAGTGGGAATTTAGTGCACATTTTGCCCAATTCATTTTCTCTAGGCATAATGCCTGGCTGAAGATGTGTGTGGGAGCAGAGTTGATGTTAAATTGTGTGATATTAGAGGAGGTGAATGTACTGCCGCCCGTGTTTAGCAGAGTGTTGTGAAGTGGATTTGATACGGACACTGCAATCAACTTGTCTTATCCAAGGACCAGATGTGTGGGAGAAAGTTATGATTGTCTTTCTCTGTCTTTATCTCTTTCTCTCTGTAGTGCTCAGTGGCCTGTGCTCCAATGACTGTCCAGAAAATGTCAAGGTGAGTTCTGATCCTCCCTCTCTCTCTCTCTCTCTCTCTCTCTCTCTCTCAGTCACTCAACTGGAATGGTAATGGCATGTGTTTGGCATCACCAGGTCCTCATGCAATCTGTTCCCGCAGATTTCAGAAGAATTCAAACAGTGCTCTACACAGTCCCTGTCTATTGCATGTTCGTTTTTTTGAGTATATTAGCTTAAGCAAGTTTTCATTTATTTTTTATTCATACGTTTGAGTTAAATATGCTGAATTTCAACAGTAAGACTGTCAGCCCCAAGTTATATATATATATATATATATATATATATATATATATATATATATATATATATATATATAATTTGGCACAGAAGACTAGAGTAATGACTGCTGAAAATTCAGCTTTGCCATCATAGGAATAAATTACATTTCAATGTAAACTGAAATAGAATATTCAGTTGTAATATTTTTTATCAAATCAGTTAATGTATAATATAAGATTACTAGTATTTAGTTATAAATTTTGTATTGTTTTCACATGGTATTTACTAAAGCAATCACTTTATGAGAAATGGAAACTTGTTAAAAAAATAAACATGTAAAAAAATGCATACTTCTCTCTGCAATATAGCAAATTCTCAGCACTGTCAAAACAAAAGTCTCTCTTCAGACACTAATCGGCCAAATAGGAAAACGTCTGCCGATGCTGTTAATTATAAAAAATGTATGTAACAGTCACCCGCTGCATGTAGGCATCTCTTATAACCATGAAACCTGATTTTGGATGTCTGTGAGCTCAGTCTTGTTAGCTGTTGAGGTCGGGGACAAGTGTGTCACAAAGCTGTCCTCATTCTGATGCGAAGACAGGCTTTTATGTTCTCACTCTTGTTTTTTCTCTCTCTCTCTTCTACGCTCTCTCCATTTGTCTGAGCTCTTCTGTACCTTGTTTCCTTCTTTCTTTTCTTTCATCAGTCCATCGTTCGCCTCTCCCGCCGTCTATTGTTTTTTCTATGTTCTCTTTGACTTTTCTTCAATATCTATAGATTTAACTCTAGAGATGTCTGAAATCACATAGTTGTCAACTGAATCACTGTTCTCAACATATAGTGAATGCTACATGGATAATGCAAAGAGTGAATGAACAGAATAACTAACAGCCTATATAGTACACAATTTAAAATATATATATTTCAGGCACAGCTACAGAGCTGTGACAGAGAGGTGTGTATGTGTGTGTTTTAGAGTAGCACCGTGCTCTTGGCAGGGTCCCAAAGCATTTCATTACTCTGTTAATACATGAGTGACACACACATACACACTCAAAGACCTCTGTTCGTTAACCGTCATCCTTCGTAATGAAGAGATAAAACAGCTTCTGCCCAGCCGTTCATCCTCTACTTTAGACGCACACAAACACACACCGATCACGTATGGGTTCTCTAACTAATAGTGATATGCCGAGTGCAGACAGTTTGCCCCGAGGCCAGTGGACAGAAGAGGGCTCTATGATTAAATAAGAGCCCTTTAAGATGGGCCGCACTCCTGTCTCGCTCCAGCAGGACCTCTGACATACGTTACACAGTCCCACGCTGAATTAATATTCAGATGCAGAAACAGGGATGTTAGTTGTAGAAGTGTGCAGTTCAGATGAATTCTTGCGGTCTAGATCATAGCCATTTGCATTTGTCCTATTTTTCCAATGTTGCATGATAAACACCGTTGCACATCCTGCCTGATCACATACGGTTGGTTTCTTTAAAGTCGGCACAAAACTATTATTCATATCTATTTTAATGCATGTTAGATCTTACTGTGAATATTTTAGGCATGCATATGTTTCTCTCTCTCTCTCTCTTTGGAATGTTTAATGGAAATGTCATAAATTGACCTTTCTGTTAAAAACAACAGATTTCTTTTTTTGGGATCAACATCCCAAAATCCAATTAACAACCAATTTACAGAACCAAGTCTCCATTCTCCGTTATTTATTTTCTGTACTCCATTACACTTGAGTATATGTCACAATATGTAAGAAAAGGTCTGTTGCTATATCCGTCTTTTTTTTTTTTTTTTTTTTTTTTTTGCAATTTTAAAGGTGGAATGTGGAAGTATTTGGAAACGGGCAATTTGAAGTCTACTGTCAGATTGTGTTCGTGCCTAGTTCATTTGGAGCCTATGATTCATGAAACAAAAATGCAATGAAATATTTCCTTGTTTATATGTTGCTTGCAAAAAATGACCCACTGAAACTCTTGTAGCATTTTAGTTTTGGTTTTAGTTTGGAGGAAGCCTTAGTTAGTTCCTTAGGGGTTCTTTGTTCAAATATTTGGCCCACTGTTGCAGTCGCTCGTGGAGCTGTTTGTTATTCCCAATCCAGTTCTTGTGACGTATCCGTTCATCTCCTTTTAGCTGCTTCTCGCCTCTCTGCTGTCTTATGCATCACTTTGTTTCCTCTGATGCTCCATCTTCCCACGTTTACATTGTTTCTCTGTGTTCTCTGGCTTGCTCAGTCTTAATTTCTTGTCTCTTGCTCTCTGGTCTTTTCATCTGGGAGATCATGGGTTATCCACCTGTCCTTGTATGGTTGATATAGCCCAAAGCCCTCCAGTTGTTTATTATGTTTCAACCAATCTGAAGAGTTTAATGGAGGTTATTTTTTGCTTTGTAACTGGATTCTGAAGTTGCAGACATTATGTTTGGCAGTCATGTCTGGGTCAGATTTTGTCTTCATGTGCGATTCAAGCTTTGCTTTTTCAGTTCTCCAGGTCTTGGTAATAGTAGGTGGGTGCTCTTCATGCTCTGCCACAAGTAACCTCCATTTCTTTAAGGGGCAGATTAGGTGAGCTGGAATGTTTTAGGTTTAAATTTCATAATTACGAGAAAACAAAATTGCAGTTCCAAGATACACTGCCATTCAAGAGTTTGGGATCAATAAGTAAACAAGTTAGTTTTCAGCATTCATGAAGAATGCATTATATTGATAACGTGAATACGTCTTTTGAACTTTCTGTTTATCCTACAAAAATATTATTAGAATGATCTCTGAAAGATAATGTGACACTAAAGCCTGGAGTAATGACAGCTGAAAATTATTTTTGCCATCACAGGAATAAATTATATTTCAAAATACATTCAAATTAAAACATAATAACATTTCACTATATTACTGTTTTCAATAAAACAAAGCCTTGACGAGAAAAAGGATGAAACCCCAAACTTTTAAATAATAGTGTATTTAGTCAGAATAAAGAGGCTTCCATAGTTTGCAAACCGGTTCCCCTGTGGGATAATAAACTCTGTGATGGATGCTGGCGGTGGGTAGGTTGTCAGGTCCAAAACATTGTGGGTTGCTTCGGGTCTCACTGACGTCAGATTCTCTGGCCGTGTAGTTTGCCCTCATTGTTGTGTTTGTCTGAACGTTTTTCATCTGTATCTGACTCTGCCAGGTCATCCTCTCCCTCATTTATGTCAGTCTGGCACTGGGTGACTGAGAGCTTCAGCTCCAGGATTGTCTCACTCCCTGTCAACATTGTCTATTGGCTGGATTCATCAGCAACGGTGAAACATAATTTACAACTAGGGAATCATTTCACCCCTCCCCACCCATAATCATGCCCCACAAATACATCTGTTTAAAAATGTATGCCCACTTGTTTCTGGCATGCTGTTCATTTGCAGTTCCCAGGGTTATTGTTTGCACAGAGAAAAGTATCCATAATTGAGAAGCTGGCGTGAAGCAGGTCTGCCCCATCTCCCCAGCGCTGAGCCAGTGCTGGCCCCGCATTCCTCCTGGATGCTGATAGACATCTCTCATGTGTCTCAGTATTTACAGGAGGCTGGAGCCGGGCCTGTGTAACCTGTGGTGATCTGTGTAGACTTGACTAAAAGCACACACACACTTGCATACAAGCAGTCGGGTTCAACATAATCACCGTCAGACCAATATCAGAAGTCAGAGGAGCTCAGATTTACTGGATTGTAGCAGTCTGCCAAGAAACAAAGTCAAATGAGCAATTTCCCAGGCTACTGCCATGAACATTTCCCAGGAAGAATTCAATGATATAGTTGGATATGTGGTTGAATCGCTTCATTTAGAGGGCGAAGGATTTCCCCACATAGATTTTGCAGTTGGTTTAAGTTTGTTTCACGAAGCTGCTTGGTTAGTGAGTGATTTATACTTCATGCATCTTTTTTTTGGGGCCTGCAAAATGTCAACATTTTATGAGTTATTTTATCATTTTAATGACATTTGCCAAATATTTACCTTTGTATGTGCATTGTATTTGTTATTAATCCCTTCTATCTATCCCACAGCCCTTTGGTGTGAACCAGCCAGGCCCGTATGTCATGTACACGTCAGTGGACTCGAACGGTTATCTGAAGAACGCATCTGGTGAGTACACAGCTCAGAAAAGATGAACACTAGATGGGAAAGGCATCACACATATCTCTTTGTCTCAGTGAGATAAGATAAGTCAACCTCAACACTCTGCAGTCATTTTGCTTGACTAGTCAAATTTTTAGGAATCGGACTAAAGTAAACTAGGAGGGATTTTGAATGAACCAATAAAAAGCTTTTTCTTGGCCAAACTTTACTCTGGTGTTCATTTTAAAATCTGTTCCGGGATTGTGCATTGTGTGAAGTCTGGAGAACTGCCCTATTTTAAATTTATTCATGATAAGAAATCTTTGTTTTTAAGAAAAAAAATCATATTTATGTTTGAGTTGAAAGTAAGGAATTGCATAAATGCGTTTCTTGCCTGTAAGCCACATTGGATTGCAGTGAAAACTGTGAAAGCAGCCAATATAGAGAATATCATATATATATATATATATATATATATATATATATATATATATATATATATACACACAACTATACGCACATAAGTTGTTATGTGTTGTTTGGCCCTCAAGGACATCTGATTGACCAAGTTCAAGATCAGAGACGGAGTGACGAATGACCCCGTTCCACCTTTCTAAGAGCAGATAAGATTAAATTCCTCACGGCATTGACAGAACTCCATCACTTTGGAGTAAACGGCTGTTTTCCTGAAGTCTCTTTTGAAATACATCACTGACCTTGAGCTCTCAGTGGAAGCATTACATAAACAGAGTGAATGTTTCCCTCATGTTGTGGTTCTGTTTGTGTACCTCCACTGGGCCACGTGCGTGTCTGCATCTTCTGTGCGGTCCATTTGTGTGTGTGTGTGTGTGTGTGTGTGTGTGAACTGTGCTAAAGATCCTCAGCAGAACAGAGAGCTGAATGTGACAGAGCCATTTCAAAGATAAATGACTAAATGGCTAAAAGGACAAAAATTATCCTCAGATAAGTGGAAATAATGGATTTTAGGGAACTTGTGTGCTCCGTGCTTGTAAAAGAAACTGATATCTTCTTTTTAAAAAATGGAATTATGTCCTGCTTTTAAAAGCCGGACCAGAGTTTTTGAACTTGCCTTTGAGTTCTGTCCAGTGAAATTATAGCCCTTCTTCCTCTTTTATTGAGCAATCTTTCACTAGCCAGGAAACCGCAAGAATTTCTGTTATCTTAAAGGGGTCATATGACATTGCTAAAAAGAACATTATTTGGTGTAATGCAATGTGTTTATGTGGTTTAAGGTTCAAAAAACATTATTTTCCACATATTGTACATTTTTGTTTCATCTCTGTGCCCGGCCTTTCTGAAACGCATTGATTTTTACAAAGCTCATCGTTCTGAAAAGCAAGGTCTATGCTGATTGGCCAGCTATCCAGTGCATTGCGATTGGCTGAATGCCTCAAGCATGTGATGGAAGCGTTATGCCTCTTAACATACTGTGTTACTGGGTATAATAACTGATTGTAATGACTTATACTGTCTTTATACGTGTTACGTTGCTTATCGCACTGCGTAAACATACCATGTCTGCATTTGTAATCAGAGAAACATCAAACAACAAGCTGTAACAGTTACTCTACACTGCTCAAAACTCACGTTTGAATCGTCACTGGCAAATCCTTTACATATGAAAATGTACTTACAGGCTGTGAGTCAGAAGACCCAGACTGTACTTGCAAAGTTGAAATTGCCCCACTTTATAGAAAGAGACACGGGCATTGTAGGCTACTCTCACAGGAACCAGTCCCTGTCCTTTTAAAATGCTCTGCACACGGTGTCACTGGTGGTCAGTAATGGAGTAGCTTTACTTCATTACTGTACTTAAGTACATTTTTCAAGTATCTGTACTTTACTGGAATAGTTTTAAATAACTTAGTAACTTTTACTTCACTACATTCCAAAGCACAAGACCATACAGAAGTATTTTTGCCATCTGCAATTAAGAATGCCCGGAATTTTGAGTTTTAATAGACTTAGAAATAGTGCTAAGGAAATAAATGATATTGATGATGTCAGAGTTACTTCATAAAGAAATGGGGCTAAACCGGTGTTATAAAAATTCTGACTGATCCCCCTCTAGCCCCGGTGTAGCGCCCTCACTGAACAACACTTACCATATTATCGCAGACCCCAGACTCGACTTGAGGGGGAAATTAATAATTTGCGGTTGTGCACGCACTTATTTGCACATGAGCAAAGGTGTTTTTAGGAGTCTAACTTGCAGATGCCAGATCACTGATTCATCAAACCTGCTTCCTGCAGTCCGTGTTCTTCTGACTTCTGACTATTTTGTAGTAAGTAACGAATATGCTTCGGGGGAATGTATTGGAGTAAAAGTATACATTTTAATTAGGAAATGTAGTGAAGTAAGAGTTGGCTGAAATATAAAAACTCAAGCAAAGTACAAATACTCCCAAAAATACTTAAGTACTGTAACAAAGTATTATTACTTCATTACAATACACCACTGGAGATACATACATAAGTCATAAAACACACCTCTATACACAGACAGAGCATTTATAATTGTTTATTGTCATTGTTGAGCATTAAAAAAAAAAACTAAAATGGTATATGCTGACAAACTGGTCTATAATGAAATGTCACAGTAATAATGTTCTTGATTTGTCATCCTGTACGCCTGCTGAAACAGAATACAAATGAGCAGAAGTGTTTGGCTGTGCTTGCTTCCTAATAGTCTGAGTATTAAATTCAGTATGAGTCTCTGGCATCACCTGCTGTGAGTCAGGTTTGTTTTGATGTTCAGGTCAGGGGCCAGTGTGTTTCACAGAGCTGGTTATCTGTCTCTTAGGAATTTGCTCTCTCTCTCTCTCTCTCTCTGTCTGTCTCTCTGTCTGCCTATCCATCTATGTATCTGTCTCTCTGTCTTTGCCTTTCTGTCTATCCTATATGTCTGTGCCAGTCTGTCATTTATCCTATCTGATGAGTCTCATCTATATGACGTTCTATCATTGTATCTCTCAGTTTTTCTGTCATTCTTTCTTTCTATCTATGTGTGTATGTCTATCTTGTCTTTTTATCTATTTAAGGTTTTATGTCCATCTGTTGTCTCATCCCTAAAATTATTTATGCTGATCACTCTGTCTGTCTTTCTATCTGTTGTTTTATTTCTGTTGTTTTATGGCCATGTGCAGTTTTATGTCTCTTTCATTTTATCTGTCTTGTCTGCCATTCTGTCTATCATTCTATCGTTCTACTTGTAATGAAGTAATAACCTTTAATTTTGTCTGCCATTCTGTCTGTTCTGTCTTTTTTATTGTTCTATTCATCATTCCGTGTATCTTTCATTCCACGTATCTGTTGTTTCTGTCATGGTGTCTTTCTGTCTGTTGTTCTATCTATCATTGTGTATAACTGTGGTTCTGTCTCTTTATGGTTCTAGCTATCTGTCGTTCTATCTGTCTATCCCCCGCACAGTTACCATGTGAAGAGTTAAGGAGTGACAGGGAGCTAATGGCACTCCCACAGAAAACACAGAGGAATAGATAAATAAAAGCAATCACCATTTCAGCACAGAAACTGTAAGTAGAGCTTAGAGACACTGCGGCCCATCGTCCCTCGGTGCTCTGATGCTGAACTTCTAACTACAGTTCTGTGATCAATGTCCTGCTGTAATTGGAGAGATAGTGGCAGGGTTTCCAGGGTCAGCTGAAGTACGGTAATGGGGTGTATGTTGTACGCGGAGGGGAGAACAGGCCAGGTTGTATAAGGGCCCTTATTCCCTCTGGCTCTCATTGGCCAGTAATGAAACACAGCACAGCAAGACTTATTGCACATTTAGACTCTAGCGCAGGACATGGGGACGGCGGTATTTCTGCTGTTGTCTGCTCTCGCTCTCCCTCTCTCTATTCGAGGACAAAGTAAGTAAACTCAGATCCCATGAAGGCAACATTGTTCATGTGCAGTCCTGACAACAGTTTAAAATAACTAGAAAAATACTACTTTAACTGGATCATTGAAAATAACTCCCTTTTAAATCAGCTTGCACTCCCCACAAGAGTTCTCTTGCTATTAAATTATCTGAAATGAACCGAGTCGACTAAACCAAACAAATTAGACTGAGTTTTCTCAATTGGCTTAATTGAGGAGCTTACAGTTTCTAAACTAGCATCTCTTCTTCCAGCAAGAAATATTCTTCAGACCAATTACAAGTTCATTAGGCCTGTGCCTCAAACAACCTGTGACAAATTCATTAGTCTACCAATTAAAAAGGAGTACCATCACAAATTAAAATATTTTAATACAAAAACTATATAACACAAAATATATTGTTTGTCAAATTTTGCATCAACTGCATTTGTTATCTTCTTTTTATTCATCTTGTTATGTGTGAGTGGGAATTTATGTATAAATATTTGGATAGCCTGTAGGTAAAGTTGCATTTGGAGAAGGTGGAGTGAGGGGAATCCTCTCAAATCCTATCAGGAATGATAAGGTACTTCAGAGGGTTTGTTTTCATGCTCGTATAATTGGCCTGACCCTTGCAGTACCAAGCTAATGAATGAGAGTTGTAAGTAAACAGAGAGAATGTGAGCAGAAAAAGGTGAAGTATGGAGGCAGACACAAGAGGAGGGAGTGAGGAGGCTGACGCAGAACGAGGAGAGGAAGATGCAGATCAATATGGGGCTTGAGACTGTTCTCATTAATTAGCCAAATGAATGTGCTGTATAATGAACAGCCCCTCTGAATCATCACAGTGAGGGACACACACAGACACACTCTTACACGTCCTGCTCACTCATATTCAGGCACAGATGGAATCTGCTCAGTTTTTAGCATTCTCTGCATTGATTTTAGGGAGGAATGTCTGCAGAGTCCTGCAGACTGATTTTAAACTAGATCAGATATGTTAAACAAAGCTGAGATTTCGACTGTTTTTGCTAGCTCTCATTGACATGTAAATCAGTCAAATTTACAATTGTTGTTATAATTTGCATTGTGACTCAATTAAAATGGTAAAACCGTAGATTAAGGAACACTATTCTCTATTAACCATTTGCTTATTACGATTCATAGTACTTATTGGTTGTGTATTAGTACTTATAAAGCACATAGTAATGCCTTATTCTATAAACCTGACCACTACAACAACCACCATCCTATTAATAATACGAAAATCGGGAGTTTATTGAGGAATAAAGGAATATTTTTCTTAATCTAAAGTGTTAGCATTAAAACTTTAATTGCTTGTTTTTATAAAAAAATAATAATAATAATTTATAGCAGCTTTTAATGGGAATGTAAATAAAAGTTGCCTCACCAACCCATTATAATGAATAATAAATTTAGCTGTTCCTTTGTTTAGTGTGAAATAATGAATTTTTCTAGTTTTCTAGTTTTGTATACGTATTCATTTTAATGCTAAAGAAACAATCAAATGACTAGATCTATATTTTTAACTGAGGAGTCAATAATCAACAATGATTTTTCAGTTAAACATTTTTCTTCTAATTATTCACCTAATACTGTTTATTAAATCTTAATTTAAACAAACAGAGAAAAAGAAAAAAGAAAAGTTTTGTCCAAGATATTTGGTCCCCACTCAGTTTAATAAGACAAGATTTCTAGAACCTGGTGAATTAATTTCGCAGTTCTATAGAATTATTAGAATTTTACTGCAGGTACAGATTCTGAGTGGGCTTGTTTTTTTCCGAAATGACAAGAATGGTCTCTGTCTCTCACACATTTAGGTGATAACATTCACCCTCTTCCTCTCTCTCTTCTTCCTCATTCACACTCTCATATACGTGTCGTGAAGTGTAGTTTAGCTGCAGCTGGACTGAGAGCTACGATTAGTATTGATCACAGCTTTTGTCCCTTTCTGAATCTCCCAGAGCAAAAATAGCCCCCCACCCATTCAAAAGCCAACAAGATTATCCCCTCTTTCCTGCTCTCTTTTTCCAATGTGTCTCCTGTGATCAGAAACACTCAGTTTTCACTCTCATGCCAACGACAAGTACATATATCCTTATGGTCGTGAGCTGGAGCATCATGGTAATGGAGTAAAAGAGAGGATCTCTGCTGGTTTTAGCACCTCTCTGTCTCTGGTTATCACTCCAATCCATCAAAATCACAAACAGAGCACATTCACACTCATCACATATACTGTATCATCTGCTTCCTCCCCATGAAGAGCAGTAGAGAGAATGACTGTGATAATGACCTTTGTTGGAGCCTCTTTTCTCCGTAATTGATCTGAACGCCTTCTTTTTTCCACTAGGAGAGTCCTTTCATTACGTTCAGTGCACATATAGGGAGACCGACATCTGACCCAATGCAGTTCTTTCTTCTATAATTACCACTCATGCTTGCTCTCTTTCTGTCTTGCTCTTACAAAATTGAAAATTCAAAGCCGCTCTGTTGGTGTGATTAACAGAACTATATGTTGACCATGCATTAATAATCATTGCAAATACACACACACACAATAGATAAATAAATTACAATAATTTTGAATATCAAATTAATTTAGCATATTAACATAACTTTGAATATATCAGATTTTAGAGTTACAAGGATCACAAGGAATAGTAGTTTAGATGTATGGTGTCTTGTTTAAGTGGTTGCCATTTTTCTAATGGCAAGATGTTGCACACCTTCCAACTCTCTGAGGTTTCACACTGCAAATATGATTTAATTGGACTGCAAATTATTTGTGTTGGTTTCCCATTTTCTACCTTCTCTGTTTATACTGGTTACATATAATGTGTTTTTTAATACAGGTTTTGGATTGTAAGCGCTGCTCTCTAGATCTCTTGGTAGGTTCGGACTTAATGAAGTGACTGTTTGTCACTTTGTGTTTATGTGGGTTTGGGATTTAATAGCATTGTAATATAGCTTGTCATAAATAATTATAACCGAATTTAAATGCATAGTGTAACAATAAATGGATAAGTATTATAGAACACCCTCATGTTAAAAAACAAGTTAGATATCCGTTTCCCTACTATACATCATCATCATCATCAAAAAAAAACATACAATTTTATAATTAAACATAACTTACCCATGAACCAAGAAAGCTATAGGGTAAAGCCAGCTTATTTTGCCAGCCCTTTTTCGTAACAGGTGTCATCATAATATTGTGATGCCTAAATTCAAATTCATTTTATTGTGACTAATTGTAGTGGGTTTTTTTTTTTAGAAACAGTGTTTTTGATTTGTATATATATATATATATATATATATATATATATATATATATATATATATATATATATATATATATATATATATATATATATATTAGGGCTGTCAAAAATAGCGCATTAACGATGTTAATTAGTTGGTTGTCGTTAATTACGTCAAATTTTTTAAGCTTAAGTATATATATATATATATATATATATATATATATATATATATATATATATATATATATATTTAAATATTTATATATATATATATATATATATATATATATATATATATATATATATATATATATATATATATATATATATATATTTATATATATATTTCAATATTTATATATATTTATATATATATTTAAATATATATATATTTAATATCATTGAGTCATCATTTTCTCTTTTTGGAATATGGTTAATTTGCTTTATAAACTTTTTTTTTTTTTTTTTTTTTTTTTTTTTTAGCTTTTTGAGCTAAAGGGTCATTCCTGGGGAACAGTATTTACATATAATGTGTGCAAAGAATGAATTTGACCTCAAAATGTAGTAAGGACTCACACCAAGTACATTCTCTCCCTCATGCAGTCTGCATGATTTTGAATTACTGCCTGCCAAGTCACAAATATTGTGCTTTGATTGTGCTAAAATATCGATCTGTTCTTTCTTTTCCTTCATACTTGTGGTGAGATTGACATTGGGCTCTCTGTGAGGTCTGGTTACAAAAAAAACAGTTTTGCGAACATTTCATCTTTTTTGAGTCATTCAGTCGTTCCAGGTTCTTTCTCTTCCCCTCTCTCCGCACTTGATGTCATTCTGGCTTTGAGTGGCCATATTTTCGCTCTGCTGTTTTCTGTGACGGTAGCGTGATAAGATGGGAAATGCTGCTGGAGGCCTCTGGAAGACTCCACTTATCTCCCTCGGAGCAGACACGTGTCGCTACACACAAATCAGTGTCTGGATCAAGCCGCCATCTTGGCTCTGTGGCTCGGCGAGCGGCTGTTCCTCTCTAACCTCTCTAATCCCTCGGGCCCAGGCAGCATCGCCACCATTTCTTCCTTTTATCGCTCCACAAGCGCCCAATCGACAGGGCAAAGAATGGTTTCTATAGCGACGCTAGACCAAAGATCATTTAACAAACAGGTTTGCTTGGGGAGATGATCTCGACCGTTGGGTTTAGACTTATAGAGTGTGTTTGTGTGCACACCAGAGTCTGCTTTCAGTCTTTGTTTGCTTCTAATATACTGAGTTGTGTTCTTTCAGTCTGCGTATGAAGCATGTATTGTGGCTAGCAGGTCCATTATTTAAAGTTAGAGACAGATACACTTGTAAACTATTTCTCCTTTTTCCCACTCGCTCTCCAGAGTGCTTTCCACCTGCCTGTTTTTTTTTTTTTTTTTTTCAGAACATTGAAGCTATTTTCTCTTTCTCTCTCTTTGCCTTGCATGCATTAGAGTACATCCTCTACCGAAATGGTCCTACAGTTGTAGTTCGAGTGACTGTGTGCCCTTGCACTTGTGCGGACTGTGGTTGAGTGAGCGTGTGAGTAGGTGTGTGTGTGTGTGTGTGTGTAGGAGGCGAGCTACAGCTCTATTAGCTTGTATTGTGCCTCAGCTTGTGTTCGGCTAGCTGAATCGGAGTCCTCTTTGTTTTGTGGATGCTGTCGCTCATATGTGTGTGCATGTGGTTTCCCTACTACTACAAACCCTCATCCAAATGACACTGAACCCCAGTTTGAAAACCCCTGGTGTGTAGGGACCCTCAGGGGGCCAAAAAGATGGCAGGGGGTCCGTGGAAGACTTGAGACAACTGGAGAGGGCTTTTAAAAATTTATTTAATGTATTTGTAAATTCTTTTATTAAATATGTTCCTGAATCCTGAAAAACATGCTACAGTTTTCGCTAAAAATATTAAACCGCACAACTGTTTCCAACATTGACGATAATAAGAATGATATGAGCATCAAATCAACATATTAATGATAATGATTTCTGAAGGGTTATGTGATGCCGAGGACTGAAATAACAGCTGCTGAAAATTCAGATTTGCTAACACCGGAATACATTACATTAAAAATATATTCATATAGAAAACCATTGTTTTATTTTTTTTTTACTGTATTTTTGGTCAAATAAATGCAGCATTTATGAGCATAACTAATAGTGGGTAGAGAAAAAGATATTAAAAGTGTGTGTGTGTGTGTGTGTGTGTGTGTGTCTGTGTGTGTGTGTGTCTGTGTGTGTGTGTGTGTGTGTGCGTGCGTGCGTGCGTGCGTACACAGTGTAAATGGGTCTTCATGAACACATACTGCCTTTATATTATAGAAAAGGGGAGCATCGTTTTTGGGAATGAAAACTCTCTTACACCATGAGGGTGACATGGTCTATAAAATCTAGGGCATGGGTAGGCCTGTCTAGCTTTTTCATTTATTTAATAAAATGTAAAAAAAAAACACTGAAGGTCATCTAATTATGGGCTCAAAAATCTGACTGAATGTAATACATAAATAATCATTTAATTTACTAATTACATAAGTAATACATGTTCTGTTCTGTAAATGATAATAGAAGACATAGATCGAAATACCCAAATTGTATACTTTACCAGAGCGAGAGTACAAAAGATAATTGGCTAAGGATCTGTTCGTGGTCAGTGAGACATCAGTCCGTCTGTGTGATCTTCCGATTGCATCCAGAATTCCAGTACTGCTATCATGTGCCAAAGGGAAGTTATTAGGAGACCCTTGTTCTCTGTCTCTCTCTCTCTTCTCTCTGATGCATAATGGGAAATCAGCTTATACACATCTAATTGTTCTTCTCTTTAATGGCATCATTAAGTCAGACACATGACACATGAGCAATGGACTGACCTTTCCCCGGTTGAGGACTGTGTGTATTTCAGCAGGACACACATAAAGTGCTCCATCAGTTAGTTCAGATTTAATTCAAGTGTCCTTTGACCAAAATCATTAAAAAAAATTGATTTTGTAAACCAATTTCTTTCTGAAGAGTTTTGGTGGCAATTGACTTATATTGTATGGGCCAAAAATATATATTTTTAAGAAGATATTTTTAAGTATCTTCTTTTGTGTTCCACAGAAGAAAGAAAGTCATACAGATTTGAATCAACAGCATGAGTATATGATGACAGAATTTATCTACCCCTTTAAAGCAATCGTAGCCTGTAAAATATGTTAGTCTGCAGGTTTCTGCAGTAGATTGTTGAGGTTGATTTTAAGCTCATGAGGATCTGAGCAAGAGCCATTCATTTGCTGAGATCTCTTATTATAACAAGCCTTATTTATGGATGACACTAATGGCAGCTATTTGTTCTGTTTTCTCCTCCCCCCTCCCTCACCTGTTCATGTCCTGTTTTATACCTTACGCTTCCCTCCCCCTCACACTCGGCTGTTCTCTCTTTCACCTTTCACTCCTCCACCCTCAATCCCACTCTCTTCCTCCTACAATTATTCCTCACACATCTTCTCTCTCTCTCTCTCTCTACAGCGGGACAGCTCAGCCAGTCGGCTCATCTCGCGCTCCAGCTGCCCTACACCGTGCTCGGTCTGGGGCGCAGCGCCAACTTCCTGGATCACCTGTTTGTGGGCATCCCTCGGCCCCCTGGAGGGAAGGTACAGACATACCTACTCACACATGTTCACAGACACTCGCCATATGGAGGGAGGAGGGAGGAATCATGGGCCCCGGGAGAGGAAGAACATGCAGATGGCCTGGTTTACTTCTACCTGCTCTTTTCCTGTGAACAGAAACATTGTGTCTGACATACTATATAGTTTGTCAGACCCAGTGTTTCCTATATAGCAAAATATTTGATACCACTTTAGTATAGCAACCAACTCCCACTATTAACTAGTTGCTTATTTGCATGTCTATTATTAACATACTGACTACATCCCTAAACATGTCCAATACCTAAACTTAACAATTACCTTACTAACTATTAATAAGCAGCAAATTAGGAGTGTATTGAGATGTTTATTCAGGAGTTTATCTTATTGAGGATTTAATGGTGAGAAATGGACCCTAAAATAGAGTGTGCCTGATATATAGCCCACATTGTGTGTGTGTGTGTGTGTGTCTATATATATATATATATATATATATATATATATATATATATATATATATATATATATATATATATATATTTAAAGACAGTGCTTACATCTTTCTATCATTTCCAGGTTTTCAAATGATCGTGGTGTTTCTTTTTTCCCATCGTCCCCGTCTGGTTTTAGATGAAGAAGTGCGATTTGAAATCTCTCCCTCCCTCCTCTTCCTCTAGAATTCCCCCAGTGCTGCTCATTTAAATTTAAGACGTCGACTTCCTCTGCTGTCAGTGAGCTAAACAGAGGTCTTTATCAAACCGTGATTAGAATTGCAGATTTGATTTACCAAAACACATTCACACATGAATACATGCGCATGCATACACATCCACAATAACACAAAACTTCCGCATGAGCGTGCCTTGTATACAGCAATTTGCTTTGTTGTGTTTTTAATAGGGCTGGCGATTTAACACATTCATTTAGTACAATTAATTATTTGTTAAAAATAAATGCAAAATGGCATGTTTAATTATGCCTTCTGACCCATATGCTAGTACAGCCAAAACAACACTTACTGAGAACTGTTCACACAGCTTGCATTGACAAACAGCTGCTTGAAGCATAGAGCATAATGAAATCGAACACAGGAGTCTTGAGGCATGCTTTTTAACCTGACAAGGTGTCTTTAAAATGCAGTGCTTATGATGCAAGACACTGGAAAAACAAGACACGACGACTGAAAAATTCTTGTCTTTTATTTGGAAATAGTACAATATATAGATTTTACAATATAGAGAAAGTATATTTATTCTTCTGCTACAGCAATTATCTTGATTTGAGGGCTTTACCCAGCAAATATTGATATGTGGCTAATTGCATATTCATTAGTGTTTAAATTACCTAAAATAGTTTTTTTTGTATCCTACAAACTCTGGAGAGAATGAGAGACTTTGCCAGAGAATTTCCTCACAAAGGCTCTGCATATGTGGTTGTTTTTCTGACACAGATGAATGTTTCTATACAGCATACCTTCAGTTCCTGCTGACAGCTCCGGTTTTGGGCTCTGAACTCTCAGAGCTCGTGTGGAGAAGGGAAAGCGGCTCAGCCTTTTCTATCGTTCTCATATCTCTAATCTCTCAACAACATAAGTTACCACATCAGAAGAACTTTGTGGCTCAATATTGCAGAATCAGAGTTTAATTTTATTACATGTTGACAGTGTCCTTGTTGCAGGATACCTGTACTAATAACAGTAAACTATTAGTAGCTAACCCTAATCCTAGCCCTAGAGTAAGTACATGTTGTTAAACAATAGTACTCAGTGCTTATTTATGTAATTACACTGTAACAAGGAAACCATGACATAAAGTAATCCAAAATTAGCTTGAAGTAATTAGTGCATAAATCTTGCATTCAGCAGTCAACACAAGCAATGAAATGTTTTTTTTGTTTTAGTTTTTTTCACATATTAGACAGTTGCACTCTTAAATTACGTTATATCATCTCATTTCTTTAAATATACAATATCCTCAATCTGTTTTTATTTTTAAAAAGCCCCTTTGCTTTTTCTCTGTTGCGTAATCGTAAGGCCAGGGCCTGTCGGTTACTGTAACTGTTAAATGCGTGGGCTTGAGCTGCCCTCCTTCTTTAATGCTCAGAGCAGCAGTAGAGGCTCTTTGACTGTAACAAATCTTTGTCTTTCCGTCGGTGCCCACGGTTGACCTCCGCAGTAAGCAGAGCCTCGACTCCCCACAGAGAGACCGAATACCACCCCATCCCTTCCATGTGCTAACCTCATCCATACTCACTAAAGACACATGCTAAAAATATCTAGTTCAGACCCCACACTCGTCCTCAACCGTGCGTGTTCATGCGCATACCGTAATGTTGAGTTATGATAAATGTGTTGTCGGAAATTAAAATCTGCCCCCCTGGAGGATTCCCTCAAAAAGACCGATTTAACGTTTGCTACTAATTGCTGTCTAGAAACAAGTTGAAGAGGGAAAATTACCTTTGTAATTGATAGAGGTACTGTCTTCATAATACATTAAAGCTTCCAGAGATTTCCCTTCCTCTAATGAAGTTTTTTGCAAATAGCTGGGGGAACAGACGACTGTTGATGCTGCTTCACGTTTGGAGGCTTATTAACTGCATGATGCACTGAGAATTATGCCGGTTTCTCCTACTGAAAGATTTGTGAATTAAACACAAACAGATAAGGCTGTTTTTATTGGATCTCCCATGATAGTTCTGTCAGTGCTTAATTGTTATTAGTATCGCTCTAAGTGCAGAGTTAATATTTGACGAATTAGTAATTCGTTTGGCCTTCGTAGAGTATTTGAAGTGAACATCATACACGGGGTTAGCGGCTGAAGAATTTGATTGGGTTGTAGCCAGTTTGAGCTAACAGAGTTGAACTTCACAGAAATTTTTCAAACTTGTTTTGTGTAGCTTTGATCACCTGCCTGCAAATGGCTTCCCACCTACTCATCTGCACTTTAAAGTGATGCTGAATTCTCTGATTGGACTCATCGCTCTTGCTCGCTGCAGTAATAGCACTGAAGCATCACTTCACACTGAGAATATCGCCACCTGAAGCGTGGCTCTATCTCTAGCTTGTAAAAGTTTAGTTAAATAGTCTAAATCTGGGCTTAATTGGTTGACAAGGGACATTTGAACATTATGTCAACCATTGTTTTTAAAGCTGCAGTCTGTCACTTTTTTTTCTTTGTTAGAATAATCCAAAATCAATATTTGACTGACAGCCACACATTTACCTCAAAACATTAGATTCATCCATGCTGGAGATGTGCCGGCGCACAACCCATGCAATGAAATTATTCCGCAAGGAACTGCAATTGCAGGTTTTAAACAGAGATGGCGACAAAGAGGATAAACTTACAGACTGCAGCTTTAATGATGACTAAAGATAGGCCTGTGTTAAACATGCCCTCTTTTCCGTTAAGACCCCTCACTTCAATAATGTCCAATTATACAATAGTACAATCTCTTGCAAATCCCCCCGACTTCCACAGATGCACATCAGCTCTAGTGCATGTTCACCAAAGGACAGCTGCAGAAATTGAATGTGCATAACGGCAATGGTACTAATATTCTTTGCGCTTATTTTCTCTCTTCCATCATGTTCTTTCTCCTGCAGGATGTGAGGAAAAAGGAATGGACCGCTATCATTCCCAACTCCCAGCTCATCGTTATACCATACCCACAGAATGACCCTCGCAGGTACACACACACACACACACACACACACGAGTTTTACACTGTACAGACTTTACATTCTATCATCTAATCATAAAACCATTACAGAAAACAATCTTATTTTGACATAAAAGATGTATAATAATAATCTAGTATGATGATGCTCATAATTTTGTCCCCACAACATGAACAATTTCAAGTTTTACTATCCTTGTAGGGACATTTGGTCCCCACAATGCAGGTAGTTCCTGGACAACACACACACTTAAGCATGAAAGCTGTATTCAAGGTCCGAAATTAACTTTTCTTAATGGAATAATTTACTAGCCAGTTAAACAATACTGTAAGCACAGTTAAAATAAACGATTGATTTTTTACATTATATTTATATTTTTTTATTAGTGATAAATAATCATATCTTTGTCAATATACTAAATACTATTTTTTTCCTATAAATGTAAGGAACTATTATTATTATTATTTTTAAATACATAAAGTTACATTTTACTATAACAAATCTTTTTAGACAGTGTTTCTTTGTACACTTTATAAATAGTTTGTACATTCACTAATATCCAGTAGAGATGCAAACTCACAGCCAATTAGAGAGAATAAACTTAAAAGCATAATAAACTTGTTCAAGTGATTAAAAGCAGTTTGACACTGTCACTGCATCCGTCACTGGCCTTAATCAAGACCGTGAGAAGGTATTTCCTCAGGCGTTAATATTTAATGTGTTTACCAGCACAGCCGAAATCTATCTTAATGAAGCTGTCCGCCAATCTTTACCATAAATATTTGAGCAGATCACTTGGTTTCCCGCTATTCCCCACAGACCCCGTTCAGGCTCCTTCAGCTGCCGTTTTGCTTTCAAACAATTCGCTATGACAAACAGAGCATCTCTCGTTCCATTCTCTCCAGTAGGCGTTCCACCTCTCGCGCACCCGCTCACTCTCCGTCTGTTATTTAAAGCGGCTCATCTTGATGTCCTGATGTTTCAGCTTGTCAGAGAATGCGCCAGGACTGATTATATTTAGCTCTCTCGGCTTCTTTGAATCCTCATATTAAAGCTCGCGCATGAAGGTACACAGAGCTAATAAGAGTTTCCGTCAGTGCTGTAAACTCCACGTGTCACTGTTTCGATGATCTACACAGGTTTCGCTCGGTGTGATGTCTTTATGTGCTCTCTCGCATCGTCTCAGAGTTTTGAATGATGTTTGAAGTTTTAAAGATGGTGCTCTGAAAAGTTTTCTTTTGTCTTTCTGTCTGTGTTTTTTTCTAGCTGGAGTGCAAGGCTCTACCTAACCCCCAGTAATATAGTCTTATTGACAGCGATAGCACTGATTGGTGTGTGCGTCTTTATTCTCGTCATCATCGGGATACTGCACTGGCAGGAGAAGGTGAGAACGAACATCTCATCCTTTCATTTTCAACCTCTCTCACTCCTCTGATCCGAGCCCGATCGCTTGAAACACTCCTGCATCTGTGTTTCCGGAGGATTGTGGCCTCACACAGACTCATCCCCTGGTCTTTGTTCTGCACATGTGTGTGTGAAGAGCTGAGCAGATGGGTGTGTCTGTGTGTGGCCCTGCCCTCCGGCTCTCTCCGAGGGTGCTTCACACACACTGCTATGCCGCTAATTGCTTTGTTCTGTCCTTTCAGCATATCAAATCTGTTCCTCATTATCCCATACAGCATGTCTTCCAGGATGTTATGTGCGAGTTTGTGCACGTGAACGTGGGAGGTTTTGTCTTTGTGTGTGGGAAGGTGATTGTTTGTTTTCTTGTACGTTACGTGTACCTCTGAATGTGTGAATTTGTTCCTTTTAAACACTCAGGGTGGGTCACAACAGTCGGCTAACTAGTTTTCCCACAACTGATTTGTGAGGATGATGAGTTGATCTAAAATTTAATTCATGTGCCGCATTGGGCTTTTAGCTGTTAGACAGTTTGCATGGTGTAACTCTTTCAGAAAAGTTACAGCTGTAGACATTCAGATATTTTTGACTATTGCGTCACATCCCATGCTGTTTGTTTGTTTCGTTTTTTTAGACGACTACTTTTAAAGCCCATTGAATTCTGTTCTAATCCGTTTTTAACTGTTTTTGAGTGCAGGAACATCTTACGTAACATTCCCCAAGAAACACGTTGGGGTAATTGGGGTAAACCTGAAATATTTTCTTACGACCAATTAGCCGACTAGTCATTCAGTTTAGAGCTGGTTTAAAAATAGCTTTTCCTGCTGAAAAAAAACTAAACATGCTTAGCTGGTTTGAGATCAGTCTAGCCAAGCTGGTGTTCAGTTGGCGTTTCCAGTCCCACTTTATATTAGGTGGCCTTAACTGCTGTGTACTTACATCAGATAATAAGTACAGTGCACTTATTTGTGTTCATGTTATATTGCAGAAAACATCTGCTGCTATTGAGGTGGGATACGGGTAAGTTTAGGGACAGGTTTGGTGGTATGGGTAGGTTTAAGGGTGGGTTAAGGTCTAAGAGACTGTGTAGTTATAAATGTTATTACAGAAATGTATTACAGATGTAATTACATGCAGGTCATTTTTTTAATGTGAGTACAATATAAAAACTTGGACAGTACATAATATTTGAGGCCACCTAATATAAAGTGGAAAAAGGTTTTTAACTTTATCCGGACTTTTTCATTGCATTCATTGACTTTTTCAACTTCTAATATGTCCAAATATTAAGAAAATTTTGACCCTCCATTTTATTACCCCTTTAAAGCTTGTTTTGTCTTATTTTGAGTGATTTTAAGTACTCTTGAGTACGTAATCCTAGTGGGCCCTGGCTCCCTGGTTGAGAACCAGTTCTCTGAAACCATCCAAAAGACCAAACTAAATGACCAGCTAAGATCAGACCCAGATTAGATGGATTTTAACTAGATTTTCTCTCTTCCGAATATATTTCTTTTTTTGTTAACAAAACGTTTTTATAATTTTTGTTGTTGCTTATCAGTGCAAAGTTAGGATTTATGCTAATATTGCCCAAAACCTTTGCCTAGGGATGATATTTTGACAGTATGCATGTTAGAAAACTTTATTAAAAAACGTATTCTTTTGACTCTGTCCCATGCACCTGTTCGCTACCACCCAGGTGTGTGCAGGTCGTTTATTGGGACACCATTTTTGTCTTTTTCTTCTTTTGAGAGCGCCTGTTTGGTTTCATGTATTGAAAGGTGTTATGCGGGTAGTGCGCATGTGTGTGAGGAGTGAAGAGCTGTTCTGGTGTTGGCGTCCTCTCAAAGCCATCTGCTGTGGGTGCCTGATTATGCGCGCTGAAAACCATAATTGCTCTCTGCTCAGGGAAGCGCTTCCCACTACACGACCTTCATTTGAGTTGACACTGCATTAAAATAACATGCTGGCTCCATATCTCTCTTCCTCAGCCCTGCAATTATATGTTTGACAAAAGGGAAGAAAAAGGCAGAAGGAAGGCCTAGAGAGGGAGTATTTTGGCTCTTTGTCTTGTCTTGATGACTGCTTGATGGAGCATGGGCTTTCCTGATGCACATGTTCAGGTGACGATTAGCATTGCTCACTTATTCAGCTATTAAAAGGTCAGGAAGCGGCCCGTTTCCCTCCGCCTGTCTGAGAGAAGCTCCGCAGCCCAGTTTCTCTCTGCACAAACTGACGCTGTGAGCTGTGTAGGCTGCAGGTGGTCTATTATCACATGTTGCTACATTACCAGACTGTAACACATTATCGCTCGCTTTTTCTGCGACTCCCTCCATTTATTGCAGTTTCTCGTGATCCAAATATAGCACAGCTCCCCGAACATGCCCTGCTTCTAGTCGTAGAGCTGCATTTTTGTAAATGTTTTTGCGTGGAATTTCAGGACAAGAATGAGCATATCGTCATTGTGTCTTCTTGTGCAGATTGACTTCAGTGTGTGACCCCTCATAAAAATGCATGTCCTCTTCGGACACTGCGTAAAACATCAGATATACAAAGCGGTTTTCTCTCTCTCTCTTTTCGTTTCTGCCCTCCGTCTTCATTGCCCCCCATGACAGCTTGTAATTGAAGTGGCTTTAGTAGATAAGAAAGGGCAACCTGTAGTGCCTGTGAAAATAGCATTTGGAGAGGACTCTCAGCAGACCGCTCCATTTCTGTGGAGCGTTCCATTTGCATCCCTGTGGGAGGGGCGCGATATTAGAGGAAGATAAGACGCAGTATTTCCTTTTTGCCTCCGGCTTCTCTCTTCATCTTGCTCAATGTCACAGGAAAGACACAAATAGATGAGGTACTGAGGTGTTCTGTATCATTTGCATGTCTGCAAGGGGCTAAAACACACCTTGTCTTCCTGCATGCAGATGTCCTCGCTTAAAGAATTGCCTGAAGAGATCTGTTAAGACATGATGACAAGAAAATCTTGTTTTTTGTTTTGTTTTTTGTTTTTGTTGAATTTCTTTGGGTTATAATGACAAGGGAGCTACACCATCTCAATTACTCAAAAAGAGTAACGGGAAACATACAGTTGAATTTCTATATGTGTTACTGTACCTTTAGAAATTGGTTTATACTGGGTATTTAATTATGCTTTTTTAGTGCAAAAAAAACCTACATTTATTTATTAGTAAATTGAAATCAAATAAGCATTGACTTTTTGGTATCGGCTGGAACTTTAAAGTGGAGACTGAAAACAGAGGTAGCGACAAATCTTATTTTTTCCGTATTTTGACATACAGTACATAGTTTGTATTTGTATGTAGTTTGTATTTGTATTGATTTGTATGAAATGTAATGAAATGAAAAGTCTGTTGTTTCGCCAGAAGATCCGTTATGCTAATACATTTGGATAATTGTTTTATTTATTTATTTATTTTATGAAACAAGCATAAATGAATTGTTCACAATAAGATGCATTTATAATAAAGGGTGAAGTCCATTTCATGGAAACTTTAATAATACTATTCAAAACAAAATCATATTATAAGTATGTGACAAGTGTACAGCAAAACAGGCGCCGAGTTTAATTGAATAACTAATGTAATATTGATCTGTTTATTGAATTATAGGAGAAACATGATTTTGACATGGAAAGGTCTTAATAGAATTGCCTCGCAGGCAACATGACCGCGTCTATTCCTCCTTCAGTGCCGGAGACTGCGGATGTGTGTGGGTCGTGTGAATGTCAGCCTGTCAGTAGCCTATATACTGTAGATCCTGTACTATATGTTGCCTGTGGCTCCGTCAGTACCCTGTTTTATGTACATATATATGTTCAGGCATTTCAGCGCCTTGAGGTGTGCTTGTTGGAGAGCACACGTCAAACCCAATGTGTGGCAGGAGAATTCAAGATGCATTTCTGCAACAAAAACATAATACCAAATTGTGGAAACTGAACTTTGCTTGGTACTGGGCCACTGTTAGAAATCATGTGAAGTTGCATCATTAAATAGCTGGAAGCTGAGCTGACAGAGACGATTAAATTACTATTACTTATAAGGCTGGTGCTGGAAAAACTAAAATGGTCAAAAGGCTCCATCTGCAAGTATTGCTATTTAGTGATCCTGAGCTTGAAGGAGCGTACGGGTTATTTTTATCACTGACAATGTAATTAAGTCGAGCACTCATGACAGAGTAATCAATGAGTCTGTGACTGGCCTGTGACTCACTAAACACATTAACATGGACCTGAAATGAAGATGAACCCGTAGGTATGTATTTTTCACTACAACCCTCAATTATGGCAATGAAAGTCGGCGAATAGTGAAGTTGATGTGACTTGGCACCGTATCATGTGGAAAAATCCGACATATAGCAGTATATCTTGTGAATAGATATCATCTGGATGCTCCTGAGCAGATAGTGTAGGGCTTGACAGCGCTCAGTCAAAGCCTCGGGCTCTTTTTGCATGGTCTGTGAGATATAAAGTCCTTTTGAAAAGGAAAATAATCCCTTCTTATATCTGTCTGGCACATAGCATTTTTTTTCCTTCTTAACTGATTTGCCATTTTGCTTATGACCGACGTCTCTTCCACAGTTACTAGGTGGGAAACGACACGCCTAAAGCTAAAAATACATCCTTATAAGTGGCCCTTATAGAACAGGAGATCCAATTCACAAGTGTTTCACAGAGGGACCCGGTGCGTGAGTCACTCATACTAGCTGAGAATAGACATCGTTTTTGCCATCGCCGAGACAGGATAATCACTGAGCGCATGCACACACACAGACACACACACACTCGCTTTCCAGGCTCGGCAGTGTGTGTTATTATCAGTCTCGGGCAGCAAGTGTCTGGTGTTGGCTCTATCTGTGATCACACACAGAGGTATTTCGTCGTTGTTAAGTGTGCCATTGTGTGTGTAATGGGTTCTCTGTCTGTCTGTCTCTCTCTTTCTATCTGTCCTTTTCCTCTCACTGTGTATCAAACACTATTGTATTGTGTTTGCATTCAACTCACTGGCACGGTTAACGTGCGAGACGCTTCTGCACTCAGGACCGTGACATTACAGCATAATGCAAACTTTGATTGTTTGCGTGTTACAGAAAGCAGATGACCGGGAGAAGAGACAGGAGGCCCATCGCTTCCATTTCGATGCCATGTGAGGAACCAGAGAGAGCGTTGTGGTTAAACACTGAGAAGATTGGGTCTTTCATTTCAGTGGTGTATTTATTTTTACTCTTTTTCCACACTGGAGCATTTTTATGCATTTAATAATCCATCTTAATATGACTATTTTGAACAGTGATGTCTCTGTGGATCTGTTGACTTCTTAAGAGAAGAGGTAGTTTCTGTCAAGCTTGTTTACATGATCCTAAACGCATAATGATGTTTGCACATTGAGAAGAGATAAGAGTATTTCATGCCATTTTTGTACTTTGGTTTGGGATAAATATGTTATTTTAAACGTTATTTTTCTGTATTGTTAAAGTGACTGGTAAAAGTCAGGTATGCAGAAACAGAACCAGTAATTTTTTTCTTGTTTTGTTTCAAGTTTTCTGTTGTGTGTTTTGAAGGACTTAATGAATCGTCAACCTCTGTGTCTATGAATGTGACTGCGTGATAGTTCTTTCACATCACTGAAACTCTTTACTAAATAAACACTTTGAATTTAAGCACTATATGAGGCCCCCTGTAAACAAAGGTGTCCTCTGCAAACTGATTTGAATAGGCATTTAGCTGAATCGAGTCATAAAAAATGGCATCATTGTTTCACAATAAAGTATTGCATTAACTCTCAACACTCAGTGCCAACCACATCCAAATGATTCCCCAGAGTTCTTTGTTTTGATTCATTAACTTGACACTGGATATCAACATTATAGAGGAAGTCAACATAAAGCGGGTTGTTGTTTCTGCATGCACTCTCTTCTGTTTGCATTCTAGTAATTCCCTTTGTGTCTGTCTTCTTTCCTATTGTAAGGCACTGTTATGAATACTTAAACTCTGGGTTGTTTTTCCATTGTCACTAATGCCTTTAGGTACTTTTCCTTGATTTCTAAGTGGATATTTATTTATTTTACTTGTTCTTAAATCACTGGAAATTAATAACGTGCTGCTGAAGAATGTTCAGTGTGAAGGGTTTTGTTTCCTAGCTGTATATATCTGACAGGTGCTCAGAACCATGCATTGATTTATATGCTAATCTCTTTTATCTTTAAAAATGGTGTTGTTATGGTGCACCATATGCACATTAGGTGATTTCACTATCAAAGGCAAAATCAAATTACAAACCACAATAATACAGCTGCATACTAGACCTGCATGTTAACTGGCATGCAATTATTGCAGATGGCTTTCACTAATTGTTTCTGGTCAGGTGCATATTGGTTCTAACATGCTGTGCATCTGTGCTCTGTTTTAATTATTAATGAATCACTCTCAGAATGTTTTGGTTGCGTTTAAATGCTGTTTGTCAGTAGATGTCTTTTGGAATGTTGTATTGAAAATAAACATGACCAAATGCTTTACCTTTGTGTTTTCGGTTGATCTGAAATTCACTTACAGTTAGGATACATCTCCAGAAGATATGAGTCAGAAGATAGTCATCTGCAATGAGTTCATCACGTCTTGTACCCTGAAAAAAAACTGCATTTCTATTTTACAAGGTTCATGAAATAATGGAGAGGAATGTGTGATATCACTAGACAGTCGTCACATGATTTAAAAGAATGGCTGGAGGCTGTTGTTTGCCTACATCTTACCTAATCAAAAAAATCAGCCTGCTTTACAGTAAATTACTCCACTCTTCAAGAAAGAATAAATCAATACACTTCACGATACAAATCACGTCACCTTAACTTGACCGCGTCGTACTCTCGTGAAGTGCGCATGCGCACAGGCTGCTCATTCAAGCGAGCAGCGCCCAAAGCTCAAATGAGCCTCGTTTAGAGCGATCACCTCAGTTCAGCCCGAGACTCCCGCAGACGCGCGTCTCTCCCCGGACTGCATGTGGATTTACAAAGCGCATTTCTCAAAAGGATTATTAACTCAGTCATTTACAACCTGTCAGGCGGACTTGAGGTGCGTGTTCTCTGTGAGGAATACAGTGGTGTCTTTCAAGTTTGAGGAATGGGATTAACGAGATCGAAGAAAAGTTGGGATTTGTAGGTCAGGTAAAATGGAAAGATAAAGCTCGTCTACAGAGCTCACCAAGGTGGAAGCAGCGGTAATTCACAACGAAAGGAAATGCACAAAGGTGAGTTTCAACCAACATTTCTTACTTTGGAATAATTTATTTTATTTTTATTTATTTTTTGCGTGTCTGACAACAGAGCGCGGTTTGGCTCTATACGGACGTTGCTGCAACAAAACAAATACAGCTCAACATTCATAGAGTCGTAAGAAGAGTCGTAACAGTTTTCGGGGCTAACCGTGGCGTCGCCACCTACAGGTGTGCTTTCATTTATTAGCTATGTCTAGCATGTGCCATTTCTGGTAAATACATTTATATTCGTTATTTACTTCATTTTTATTAAACCATTGTTCATTTGTATGACGGAAAATGTATTGTGTTACTTGTTAATCATCAAAAATGGCCATTTCGACGTTAAAGGCTGTATAGTCACAGAACAAACGGCTAGTTGCATTAGATTTCTGCAGCGTCTCTTACAAGTTCGCCGCGTGAGCGCGTGGCATTTGCAGAAGCGGCGCGCGAGTGCTGAAGTGACAGCTCCGGCGTGCCACATCTGGAGCGCGAGCTGCTCTCCTGATGAACCGCGTCATCGAGGTTTCTGTAAATGTACACTGAAATCATTTTCAATGTGTATTGAGATCATTTTCCTATATTCAACTCCCAGTTAGCTAATTAATTCTGACCATGCAAACGAGATAAAACGTGGTAACGCTTTTTATAGCAATGAAGGTTATATATATATATATATATATATATATATATATATATATATATATATATATATATATATATATACATACATACATACATACATATATACATAATTAAAATATTTAATATTCACAAAAATATGTATTTTTATTTATATTATGTTCACTGTTTCGAATTGGTGAGACCAAAAGGCAAACGTAAAATATAAAATATATAGCCATATGTCTTTGTGAATTAAGGTAAGGAAAGAAGATCAAGCTCTAAAATAAATTCTAGGATTTGAATGAATGGGAAAGAAGATGATGATGGCGAAATTTTACTCTATCAACTGCTCTATTGCACATTTGAATTACAACCAAAGCATTGGTGATCTTGCCATGAGATTGTACTCTACTGTGACGATTAATCGAACTGCGTTTATTATTTCTACTTGGCTTAATGCGAGTGTGGTCTTAGAGAATGTCGAAATCACAAACTAAAGAAATCAGTTTTTGTAAAGAAATGGAGACGTGAAGAAATTAACACCAGTATGAGTAATTCTTTTGAAGCATTTACAGTTCACAGTAATAAGCTGCAGGCAAACTGTCACCTGTTTTAATTAACTTTAAATACAGTGAAGTGCTGCAATTAAATTTAAATGACAATAAGCTCTACAGTTCAGTGGAAAATAGCTAGTCGATCTCTTTGGTCAATTAAAGGTATAATAAAGCTATAATAAAGTTTTTTTTTTTTTCCCCCCAGTAGTGAAATTTGTTTGGGTTTTTGGATGAACACATTGCTCAAACGCTTCATAACATTTTAACGCTTCGTCCCATGGGGCTCATCCCAGATGTGTGTTCATCTGAAACCAGACAGCAGTCGAGATAATTCATGCAGAAAATCTGATCTATGTGAGATCTGGAGCCACTGTTGACATCTTTATTTTAAGGACAAAACTCAGTTTAATTATGTTCGATTTTTTTCATGTGTCTTTAGCCTATATACAAGTTGTGGGCTATTTAAAAACATTTTTTGTTGATCTCATATCACACAAGATAAAGGATCCCCGGAGAGCTCTTGGGTTCATCTTTTATGTGAGTTTGTCTGACATCTCTTCATCTCTTCAAGACATAGGGTTCCTTCTTTAGCGTGAGCGGCGTTTCATCACATGGAGATTGCTGCCTTTGACTTTTCTTTGACAAACATGCATTTTAGTAAATGAATTCTGATGTTGTATTATTTCAGGTCAAGGTAAACACAGACTGTTGAGGTTCAGCCCAAGCTTTTTTTATATACATATAATTTCCATGTTATGCATATTATAAAATAGTAATCAGAAATATATAATAGATATTTATAAATAAGCTTAAACAGAAAACTTGAAAGAAAGTTGGACAGACTTTGATGGGTTTCCACTGTTATTAACATTGTAACTCTGGGAGGTGATGATAAATTTGACATCTCCTTTCTAAAATTCTATAATCAATCTCTCTCTGTTTAGAAAGTCACAGAAACACGTGATTTTCTCCCACCATATTTGCTAAATTCTGCTGTTCGCCACTAGCCCATAGCAGTTTACCAATCTACGACAACTTCTGCTTCCGAGAGCCCTGGACATCGGGTCTTTTTGATTTTGTTTGCACACTGGCTGTAAAAAGTGTACCAGAATGTAAGCAGATGCACGCTGCACTTGATACTTCAGCTGTGTCTTAACATACTGAATGAATAGCAACTGATTGGCCTGAAAATAAATACCAATTTCCTGCCAATTCCGTGACCAACACTATAAACACCCTTGAGACCGTTCATTGCTTTATTTTGCTGTCTAGATAATTAATTTTCACACAACCCACAAGGAAATAAATTAATATTGCATCATAATTAAATCAGCACTGTGGCGGTGTATGATACTTTGTCATTTAATTATTCATTTTCGAGGCAGGGAATCTTTGGGCATCTGGCCTTGTGTCAGAGATGGGCGTCAAGTGCAAGAGTTGTTTTGACATGACAAGGATCTTCAGCGTTCGATCAGTCTGACAGATTTATTCCTGTCCAGATGCGGGGCTTGGAGAGTAATAGAGGAGTTTGGTGTGATCAATGTGCCCCACAGTGCCCATGGCCTTTGTCTCTGCACTATGAATCAGTGCTGGTAGTAGACTGGATCAGTCCGATTCTGTGCTGTATTCTTGTACTTAAGAATCCCAGTCATTTGCGGTGTGGTCATTTTGCAGTGCCGATACAGTATTTCCCAGTCTTGTATACAGGTGTCCTGAACATTGTGTCGAGTGAAGGACACGATTGTAGCTAGAATGTGATATCACGTGCTTATTTTTGTCTGCACACATTTGACATGCTCTTGCTCACTTTTGTTTCCAGCCTGGGTTCTCCTCGTTGTAATAGAAGAGGGATTTGCCCTGGCGCAGAAAATTAAAGGTATGACTCACACATTATCACACTCATATCTGAATTGTCAACTGTGACAGTCCTATCTATACACATTTTTGCTCTGGGCACTTGCAGAGGGTTTCCACGCAGCACTTTTTGCTTTCAGTTTCTGTGTGGATAAACTGGCCAGTAAATGTAGAGTTTTTAACTCATTAAAAATTCAAAAGAAATGCTACTTTCGATCAGACAAGCAGATCTAGGGTTGAAATATTTGGTTTTGTATTTCTTTGTAAGCTAAAAATAAATATATCATATATATAGTAAATAAAATCAGTTTGGGACTCTATGATCAGCTGCTGATGACTGTCACAATCTGCAAAAAAATAATTCCTGTTTCCTTTATCCCCCTTCATCTGTCTGTTCTCACAGAGACGCAGAATGCGGGTGAATCTCTGTCTAACGCTGAGCAGTGCGGCCAGTGGACCCGGAATATCAATGGAGGCCTGTTTACATCTCCAAACTATCCTAACTCCTATCCGCCCAACAAGGAGTGTGTGTACATCCTAGAAGGTAACCTCCCTAAAAGCAAATGGAAGAAGTCTCTCCGGCTGTTCTTCAGCTGTTAGATGTCAAACTGACAGTAACTGTTAATGACAGCATGATTGATGTCTGCCTCAAGTTAACAGTGTTTCCTAATATAGAAGTGTTATATTTAGCCTCCAGGTACGTAAGAACTCTTCTCTTTATCATTATGGTATATCCAACATTAATTATATACTCTAAACAGCATCATATCTGCTGGTGCATCTTAGTAAAACACTACAAGTGTGAATGACAGTTTTGTTCTGGCTCTGGCATAACAGTATTTGAAGCAGTGCAAGAGCGCCCCCTGTGGGCGAAGCAAATTTACATGCATTCAAATACATTGTGACAGATGCGTGTCTTTTGAGGGAAAGAAAGAAATATCTACTTTTTCAAATCAGGTTTTTAAACTACATATAAGCATTTCTTTCTGTTTTAATTTATATTTGTTGAAATAATAAATGTGGCTAACCACATTTCAGTCCTTTCAACATGTGCATATGAATGTGATTGTCATTTCAGACCATCAAGATAATGTAGACATAGTGAACATTTTAACAAATACTTGCACGCGACGGAGTTTCCACATTACCCAGTTGCCTAAGTGACATTAATTTACCTTAGAAACGTATTAAACTGAATGGATAGTAGAAATCCTGTGCATATTCATTTGCATGCCTGTATATGTAGAACAGAAAGAAGCTATTTTTCTTGATAAGTAACTGTAGAATATGCAGAGTATGTGGTTTTAATGCAAGCAGCAGCAAATACAGCCAAACAAACCTAAATCAACAGTGACATTGGTTATTTGTCTCGGGGACTGATATGATTGTGGTTGTTGTGCCTCGAGCAGGTGACCTAAATTCAACATTTAGTTGTACTACATGTTTGTGTATTTATGTACAACACAAATTGTAGATTGCTGTGAATATCCCTCTATTTGTATTAACAAATCAAAATGAATTCAAATGAGATGTGCATTGCAGTATAATGATCTATCATGTTCTTTCAACAAGGTTATGAAAGAGAATTCATCTTCATTTGTAGTAGACTGTCTGTTCATAATGTGGACACTGGATGAAATGTGGATTTAAATCTATATTGTTCATTTTTATAAATTTCCCTTTGTGTGTGTTTTAGCACGAGAGTCTGTGTTTGACTGGCATATTATAATTTTACAATGTAGTATCATTGTGTTAGCTCAATTTCTGGAAGGCGTCCTGCAGAACAGACAATGTCTTCCTCCAGCACAGGTTACAGTGTCACATACTGTACACTTCTAAACTAAATACAATGTTTGCTCTTTCATTCTCGATTCCCTCTCTCCTGCAGCTCTCCCTCGGCAGAGAATTCAGCTGACCTTTGACAAAACGTACTATATCGAGCCTTCCTTCGAGTGCCGCTTCGACCATATTGAGATAAGGGATGGTCCCTTTGGTTTCTCCCCTCTAATTGATCGCTTGTGTGGGCCAAAGAGTCCAGGCGTGGTCACCTCCACGGGCCGCTTCATGTGGATCAAATTCACTAGCGACGAGGAGCTTGAAGGCTTAGGTTTCCGTGTCAAATACACTTTTATAGCAGGTAACCCTGACACTGCATTTGCTTATAAATGCATTCTGAATTTAAAGAGGGCCTTGATGCTGTAGAGTCCTTGCTTGCCTGTTTAACATTGCAGCATTGCTTGTCTGTCTGTCTGACTTGATGCATGTTGTGCACAAACAGGAGTTTGTATTCAGTCAGTTTGACAGAATCCAGTGATTTAAGCTTTTGGTTATTGGATTTCATTCCGTTAAATTAATTACCTTTGCATAAAAATGGGACCACCTTTTTTATGTTAATTAGATTTCATAACAATTTTGTAATAATCTTCAATGGCAATTTCTGATAACAATTTGATCATTTATGGCCACTGTTATACACTAAATAGTGGAAAACTGTAGTTGTTACCTTAAGAAGCTATTTACATCTGATCTAATCTTTGAAATTACTTTTGTTGGTATAATTGAATGCGTTTAGGTTGATTCATTAATGTTATTTTAATTTGAAATTTGTTATTTAAAATCTATTTATTTAGAGATTACCACATGAAGCAAATTTTTTTAAGTGAACATTTTTACAGTGTAGGAAATGTTCACGCAAGCTTACTGTTGTTGTTATGCTCTCCATATACTTTGAATGCAAATACTTCAACTTGATTTCTTTTATTTTCAGGCAGTACAATTCTGGGCCAAATCCTGTTCAGATGCAGTAGCTTTAAGACTTTCAGGTGTTCTGTGTGCTTTAGGTCAAATAAGACAAACACTCAATGCTGTTTATTAGATCAAACGGCAGAACTTTGCACCGCAGCACCCACGGCTCTCTTAAACTGGATTTTGATGCACTTTCAGAGCATGGGATTTCCAGCGTGTGCTATCTGGGTAATGCGATATCTGTCTTATCATTTCAGACCCAGATTTTCATTTGCACGTCGGTGGATTGCTAAATCCAATTCCAGGTAAGCCCCTCAATATTTTCACCCCCCACTTCAATTCCATCTCAAGTGCTTTGTATTCTCTGCGGCAGGCTGCAGGCTATCTGCCACTGACATCTTCCACTCCTCCCTCTCTCTGTTGATCTGACTCTGTCTCTGGTCGGACTTTCCGTTTCTGTTTTCTCTAAAAACCCTCCATTTGCAGTCACTGCTTTCTTTCAGCTACTGCCACTTTAGGTTTTCTCTTTGCCTTATTTCCCTCTTCCCTGTATTTTCCCGCTTCCACCTTTTTCTCCGGCAGATTGCCAGTTTGAGATTAGTGGTACAGACGGAGTCATCCGCTCCAGTCAGGTGGAAGAAGAGGATAGGATCAAAAATGGAGATGCTTTGGACTGCATCTGGACCATCCGTGCCCCTCCGCATTCCAAGGTGACCCTCTTCTATTCTCCTTTACTTGCACGGTTCATCAAATGAGATGATCCTGCTCTTCTGCCACGAGCAGATATATGAGCACCTAAAACCAGGGGCTGATGGGACCACAGGAGGCCATCGGGCCCTCCTGACCCTTTGTCTGCTGAGAAAACTTTTCGAGAGCTCAAATTAGCAATGCAGCAGCAGCAAGAATTAGGCCAGTGATGCAGAAACGGCGGTAGAGCCGAATCAGCATGTACAAGGAATAAGACTAAGGGGAGAAAACGGCATTAAGATGGCCCGGGGATTATACACTCACCTGCGCTAAGCAGACCGGAACACTTAGCAGGCTAAAAAAACTCCCTAAAGAACCTGGCCGTGGAGTGAATGATTACAAAGCATGAAGATAAGTCAGAGTTGTGAGGGACAACTTTTTTTGTGATCTTTTGTGCCTGTGTCTTAAAGAAAACATAGCTAGGAGCTTATTTTTGTTGTTGTTAATCTTAGTAAGCAGTCCCCATAGATCAGGACAGTTCAGTTTGTGTCAGAGCAAACTGCAGCAGTATTTCCCATACTGCTCGAAATTCCTTTTTTGCAAATTGCTTTATTCTTTCTTTTCCTGTTCGAGTCAGCATTTTGCAGAATCTAGCTGATGCATTTGCTAAAGGTCGGTTCATCCCTGCAGATATACCTCCGCTTCCTGGAGTACCAGATGGAGCACTCAAATGAGTGCAAGAAGAACTTTGTGGCCGTCTATGATGGCAGCAGTGCCATCGAGAACCTGAAAGCGAAGTTCTGCAGCACGGTGGCCAATGACGTGATGCTGGATACCGGCGTGGGCGTTGTGCGCATGTGGGCCGACGAGAGCAGCAGACTCAGCCGTTTCCGCATGCTCTTCACCTCGTTTGTAGATCGTGAGTATAAGACGTTCTTAACGTTCAAGAGTACAGAATAACATAGACAAATATACAGATCAATAAACCACATTGAAGATTATCAGCAGCTGCTTGTATCATTGAATTGAGAAGCAGTGAAAAGAATATTTCATGGGAAAATCAGGGGCTTTCATAGTGCTAGGAAGTAAGTATGGATGGATGTGACCTTTGGAGAAGTCTGTGCCAAGTCAGCTAGCAAAAAAAAAAAAAAAAAAAAAGAGCTAAAGCCAGCAGGCTGGGTAGAAACATCATTTATATTTCATTTTATAATGTGCTTTAGGCAGAGTCTGCCTGTCCAGGAGGTTAACCATAGTATGAAAACAGCACGAAAACAGATCCCTAGGTTATAATGTGCCAAATTTCATTCAAATTAAAAGCCATTTACATAACAACTTAATATGATGCGAGAAAATGCTGTTGTACTGTACATCTCTGTTTAACTGTTACACGCACTGGGATGAAATATTGTTAACTGTCAACATTTACATTTTAACGCGTACTTTGAAATCAGCTCTTTTCAAGCATCCAAGTTTATCACAAACGTTGCTTGAAATGTCTGAAAAAAAAGATGTTTAATAATTGACTGAAATACGCTATGATCCATGGGAGCTGACTTAAACAAGCTGGCGTTTATTTAAAAACTGACCATTTAAGGACTGCGGAGTTAATAAAATTTATCTCTGTAGAAAGCAGTGATATCAAAAAGCCAATTACTCCCCCAAGCTTCATGCTAATGCATGAGTCTTGATGGAAAATTGGAAGTTATCTGCACCCGTTGAAAAGAAAGAAAACACTAAATTAAGCTTTATTTCATGAGTTAGATGTTTTGGTATGAATGATATATCACATTTTCTTTCCACTTTGCTTTGCAGCACAGTTGGTGTTTAAAGGTTGAATGCAAATTGCAGAAAATTACCATGAAGCAAATGGATATTTTTGCTCTACTTTGCAATACTTTTAATAAATGCCAGAATAATCAGAGGAATTAATTGCAGCATTCAATGTCAACTCCATCTGAATATTAATCTTGCTTAGAGTGCAAATGCAGTGGCAGTGGCAAATGCAAATGATTTTCATGGCTGGGTTCGTAAAACTGCTTTGCAGCGCTGTGAATAGACTGACACAGCCAAGTTGGGTTTTTATTAGTTGGATCATTTAATGCCTTCACCACCATCTTGGCAAAGAGCAACAATTTCACTTTATTTTCCACTGTGTTTCAAAACTTAACATACACTCTGAGCACTACAGAAGATTTGTCCTTTACCATCAGAATGCACACCAATTATAATCGATAACACGCATTCACATTTGAGTTTTCTCTGGTCTAATGCCACAGATACACTGCCATTCAAACGTTTGGGCTCACTAAGATCGCATAATGTTTTTGAAAGGAGTCTTTTATGCTCGCCAAGGATTCATATGAAAAACATACATGAATTATGAAGGATTATTACATATTTATGTGATGACAGATCTGATCACCTGATCCTTCAGAAACCGTGCTGATTTGCTGCTTAAGAAACATTTCTTAAAATTGTGCTTCTTAATATTCTAAGAAACTGTGACACATTTTATAGGATTCTTTGATGTATTGAAAGAAAAAAAAGATTGAAAATTGTTTGTAAAAATGGCTTTACTATCATTAAATGCATTATTGCAGAATGAAAGTATTAATTTAGTAGTAAAGCAGTATTAGCATTAATTCTTACTGTCCTCACTGTAAATGTACTGTAAAGTAATTTTTACTGTAAATCCTGCTCTGGATCATCACCCTTAATGTTTCTTTTCTAACTAATACACTTGTGGTCTCACCCCATTCCTCTGATGAGCGATTATGTACCAGGGGATGTTGTGTGACTTTGGCAGCCATCAGTGACCACTGTCGGAAGGCAAGAAATGTCTAACAATTTTGGAAATGAGCACAGTATAGTGGGAGCAGGGAGCCGTTGCCAGGAAATGAAAGTTACGACCTCTTCAATCCTCTGTCAGAAGCACTTAGTCCGTATAAACGGGATGAGATTTTCCCTCCTCACTCAAGCTCTGGCGCAGCAGTTATAAGGAGGATGCTTGGGTTTTGGCATAAAATGGAGACCAAGGGATGAGGCTGTGCAGCTGAAAGGGGAAGATGCAATGAGGAAAAGAGTGTCAGCCTGAAGGATTCATCCCCAGAGATCAGCACTCACCTTCAATTACAAGCTTATCTCCCCCTCTCCCTCGCTTCCCATTCTTCGTTACCCTCCTCTCTGACTAGCATGCTAAGCGTACGTTCAGTCAAGAGCTTCATGGCAACTTGGCCAGATGGGCTGTGTGATGGCTGTTAGATGTGATTTATAGTGTTGTGCTCAAAACCCGCTACACCGCCTGTGGCACAGGCATGAGGCGCACGAATCTGCAGACGGCCTGCTATGAGAAGAAAGAATGGGGGTTGCCCTGTTTTTAAGAGATTTAATTTTCTCTGTCTGGTCTGTTTTTCAGCTCCATGCTCCAGCAGCACCTTTTTCTGTCATAGCAACATGTGCATCAACAACTCACTGGTGTGCAACGGCGTTCAGAACTGCGTTTACCCGTGGGATGAGAACCACTGCAAGGGTGAGTTACTGCAGAAACACCAGCTTCCTCACCTGCAGCAGGAACCTCGGTTTGGGGTTAAAATGCTATTCTTTGAACAAAACCATTCTGTTTTTGTAACAGGTTTTAGTGTTGTTGTTTAATTTCTTTTTTAAATATAATTTGGATTATTCCAAATGTATTTTTGAATATACACACAACCAAAAGTTTGAGGTCAATAAGGTTTTATTTTATTATTATTTATTTTTTTAAATGCTCTCCAATGCTGCAATAATAAAGTACATTTGAAATAACTGTTTTACATTTATATATGTCATCTTTTTTTTATTCCTGTGATGGCAAAGCTAGTACTGGTCATCTCCAGTCTTCACTGAGCATGTAACCCATTTTCTTTTATCGGAGTAATGTCATTAACAGAGTAAGCATAAACTGGTCGACACCGGTAGTTTTTTGCCTCTTACCCTAATTTCACTGGGTGAAATGCACTGCTGCATTTATAACTGCATGAGAAGATCATTTAAGCTGTAAGTTTCACGCTGACATGTTGCAAGCTTTAGCTTTAACATCACAACTGACAAACATATGGAATACTCAGAGTCAGCTACACAAATTATTATATTTTGTTGTCACTAAAGGGAATTAACCTGATTTCTGTCAGGACCACTATAGTCAAAGATGACTGACCGTTAACATACAGTTTGTATTAGCAGTAAGGTTCTGTTCTGGCAAGAGCTCTCTGTGCATCCATGCAGTCTAGCATGGATGAGAGCAGGGAGAGCAGCGATAACCCCCCAGGGTAAACAGAACAGAACCAACATAAATGTATTGCAGATATCATTAGATTCCGTAAATTAATGGAACATTTTTAAAGTAGTCTGATTCAAGAAGGATGGAGGAGGGTAATTAGCTACTGAGCAACATGAAGCTGATGATAAAACTGAAGGACCTTCTGTGAGTGCTGTGATTGGTGTCACATCCCTATAGGAGTCAGCTGATGCGAGCTTGACTAACATGACCTGCCAGAACTCATGCTACACTATGCTTTATTAATAAATTCAAGTAAACGCAGCTTACTGACATTGTCAGGTTACTGACGTGCATGTAAACAGGAAACCTGGTTATTTTAATAAGCTGATATTTAATAAGCTGATATAAGCTTACTGGTAAATGTGCTCAGTGTCACATGATCCTTCAGAAATCATTATAATATGCTGATTTGCTGTCATGTTTCATATTTTTCAGGATTCTTTGATGATATAAAATTAATTATTTGAAAAAGAAATATTTTGTATCATAAGAAATGTCTTAACACTTTAATTTAATGCATCCTTGCTCAAATCTTTGAAAAAAAAAAAAAATATATATATATATATATATATATATATATATATATATATATATATATATATATATACGTATATATATATTATTATTGATATTGTTTATTGACTGTCATCTAAGATGTTCATGTCTTTCTTTCTTCAGTCAAAAAGTAATTGATGTTTTTGAAACATTCCAGGAATTTGTCTACATAAAATGGACTTTAATGGTGGCCAACAGGTAGAAGGTCCAAATTGCAGTTTCTTATTTAGTAAAACGATCAGTCATTTTGTAAGAAAAATGCTAATTTATACACTTTTTAACTACGAATGTGCATCTTAACCCTAAACCAATGCACTAGCAAAAACCTTTTGTTTGTCTTTTCTGTATTTCTCCTCCGCTTTAGGTGTTTTTTTTTTAAGCTAGCCTTCTAATAAATGTGGCATTGTGAATATTGTTGGCTCTGTGATGAATTGCTTATGCTCCTCTCTTGTAAGTCCCTATGGATAAAACAATCTGCTAAATGCATAAATGTAAATTATACTGACTTAAACGGAGTCTTTTTGTTCACAAATTGAACTGGTCTCTGTTTTTATTGTTGTAACTATCAATTATCAAGTTCAAAACATATTCTATATATTATTATTTTCCCTGTCCATCTTTTGTGGCTTCTATGTGCTTTTAAATATGCTTTATTACTAGATGACTATTAAAATTATGTTTGAATGTCTCTTTATGTTTTAAAGTTCGACTGAAAGCACTTTGTTTCTCCACCCTCAGAGAGAAAGTCCAAGGGACTCTTTCACCAAATCACAAAAGCGCACGGCACGGTAATCGGCATCTCTGCTGGTGTGGTTCTGGTCTTGCTCATCATCTCCATCCTGGTGCAAATGAAGCAACCCCGTAAGAAAGTAGTGGCCCGTCGTCCGGCGGTCTTTAACAAAGGCGGCTTCCAGGAGGTCTTTGATCCCCCCAACTATGAGCTGTTTTCCCTCCGTGACAAGGAGCTGTCGTCAGACCTGGCCGAGCTGTCGGATGAGCTGGACGGCTACCATAAGCTGCGGCGCTCCTCCACCATGTCCCGGTGCATCCACGAGCACCACTGTGGCACCCAGGCCTCCTCAGGCAGCAGCACAAAGCAGAGCCGCACCACGCTCAGCTCGATGGAGCTCTCTTACCACAACGATTTCTCCAAACCGCCTCCAATGAAGACCTTTAATAGCAGCAGCACCGGCACCTACAAGAAGAGCTGCTACGGCTACAAACAGACTCACGACTGCGCCGAGCAGGTGATCGAGGACCGTGTGATGGAGGAGATCCCCTGTGAAATCTACGTGAGGGGTGGGAGCGTAGGAGGGGCCGCGGGCAGCATCGGAAGCGGATGCGGGAGCATTACCATCCGAAACCATGGCAGTGCTCGTAGCAACAACACCACCACCGTGGTGGACCCGGGACAACGCTCCATATCCATGGACTTCTGAGATGGCGAAGAAAGACGAGGGAGAATGAGAGTCCTGACCACAACTGACTTTGTCCTGCATTGCTGTTTTTAATGCATGGGCTCCAGTGTCATGTAGACAAGCACGGATTAGACAGAGTGAACGGACTGTACACAGACAGACAGAGAAGGCCACATATGGCTGGCTATTTTAATCTATGTACATTTAAAATGAAAGATAAACAGTATGTAGGTTTTGTGTTGTTGCTTGGCATTAACTCACATTTTGCATCATTTGATTCTGTGGATAACTCAAATTATGCTCAAATAAAGATTACCTATTGTGAACTGAAGACAAAACCATCCCCTGCTTGTACACTTAAAAGCTGTTCCCACCAAGGATGATAACTATAAAGTTTTAATAATAGTTTTAATGCTATGAAAACAGTGAAGTCCACACCACAAGTACAGACAAAAATGTCGTAGAAGGTACCTTTCGTATTTATAAAAAATGGCAAGTTACACTTTGAATAGAATGGGCATTTTTAGTAGAGAGTAGACAGACTGTAAGTATTTTCTTGTAAAACATACTTTAATACATACTCTCTTAAAAATAGAAGGATGTTTTTGCAGTGATGCCATAGAAGAACCATGTTTGGTTCCCCAACAAACCTTTCAGTGAACAGTTCCTAAAAGAACCATTTTGAAGAAAATTTAACAAATCGATATAACCTTTTTTAACTATAAAGAACCTTTTTGCATTTGAAAGGTTCCATGGATGCCTGTAAAGAACCTTTATTTTTAAGAGTGTCCTTCCATCTGTATGATTTACACATATGGTATATTACATACAGAGGACAACATAACTGCAATCATAAAAAATTTTCAGCTGGTGATTGATTGGCATTGACAGCCGATCAGAATCCACTGGACGTTAAAGAGCTTAAGCATTTAAAGCTGCGGACAACATATCTGCAGTGTGCGCTTATAATAAACAGAAAGTTATGGACATGTGGATGCTAAAATAGTTATTATTATTATAGTTCTCATTCTTGGTGTTAACAGGTCTTTTACACTGTGCTTAAAAGCAGACAGGATTAGAAAGGTTTCCATCCACTGAAATTATTTTTTAAAAATGGCATGTGACGTGACAATCACAGCTAATCAGGACATATTTGAAGTTTAATATACAAGTGGAGGTCATCACTGTTTAGGGCAAAAAACTAGTTTACATGAAGACAGAGGATTTAGTGTTTGCTTTGGACACAGTGTTCACAGGAACATGCTTTTATACAAGAATGGCTACTAGATCAAATATTACCACAGCGCACATAAACACAGTCTTGATTTACATATTTTGACATTTGACTTTTGTTGTTTTTAAGCGAATTCCCTGTGTGCACTTATTGTTGTGTCTCAGTGGCCATTAAAGACCACAGCACATGTATGTTCTTTAACCTATAAACATACTGTTTTGGAGGTTCAACCAATCCATCGCAAGCTTTAGATAAAGTGTGGAAAATTGTAAATGATGCTTACACCTTTTGTATAGAAATTATTCTTTTTGTTGTTAAATAAGTAAAAAATAAGCAGGAATATATTTTCTAACCAATATATGTTGTATATCAAATTATAATTACACTTCCATTTTAGTCATAACATGAATAATTGTAATGATGTTGATGTGAGACATTTGAATAAAATTACCCATTTGAACGATGTAGGATCCAGCATGCATATCTCCTCTTATTTCCATTAGAGTCTACATGAACTTCCTTCAGTCAGCCCAAGCTCACCAGTAATAGGATTTTATTATTGTCATTACTGGACACGTCTGCACACTAAGAACATACCTCGCTTTCATCTTCACTGTCATTTCATTTTCTGTTCACTTATTTTCCTTTATTCTTCCTCTCCCAGTGTCCATCTCACTGGTCTGTCATGTTGAATTAGACTGTGGGAGCACTCAATGCCTCATCCGTCTTGAAAAGGACAGACGCAGCGCAGGTCACAGCCTCCGTGAGACCCCGAGGCCCAGCCACCCTAACTGATTGTCACTGAGGTTAAAGTCAATAGGAATTTGGAAAATGAAAAGTGCCCCCATTTGTTTTCTTAATGCAAGCTTCTTGAATGATTTATAGTATGGTGAATGAGTCCTAGCATGCTATTCCACAGAACATGTGTTGATGTTCTTCACAGCTATTAAAACACAACGCACACAAGAAACATTTTCATACAAGCATATGTATATATATATCCACACTGCCACCAAAATGACAAGAAGTCTGGGAATCAAACACATGACCTTATCAGTGTTTATAGCAGGCTACTCTTCTCTTTGAGCTACAGGAACATGCTTCTGTGTTTGAATAAATATCAGTAATATCACACAAGCATGTCTGTGATTCACCTGTAGGCACATTAAGCCTAATGTACTGACAATGACTTACGATAAAAACAACCACCAGAAAAATTTCCATAAAGAATGTACATCTAGATGTTAAGAGCAACTGTAGTTTTAGAAGAAACCATTTTAATTTCTTTAAAATCATTTTGTTTTAAAAAGTTTTAAATGCTTTTTATGTTGCATTTCATTTCAGCCCGCTTGGGAGAAATATCACTTGATTTGTTACCACTTGAGTTGTTCTGTTTGCATAAATCTTTTTTTAATCGTTTATCAGAAGTTAGCAACAGTGACTAAGGGGACAGAGCTTAGTTAACCCTTAACTGTCACTCACTTTTTTGAACATAGACTTTATAGTGCACTATCCAAACTTATATTTTTATAATTCATGAATGAAAACATTTTGTAACATGATATTGATGTACCATTTACATGGTAATGCAATGTCTGATTTTAAAATGGGTTTTAAAGGATGAATTTTGAGATTTTAAGTTTTCGGTTGATATATAATTTCTGATCATTTCTAGAATGTGATAGAGAAAAGGGCAAAAGTCAGAACTCCTGTTATGATGTAGACTTTTGAGGGTGCACTCTTGTCATAAATTAATCTATTACTTTTTTAACAAAAAACATGGGTAAAATATATATTTGGGAGTCTTAGACCTTTCCAACGACATATAGTTTGTCAAGATTAGATTAGATTTAATTGTAATATAGTGAAGTAAATGTAGGCATCCCGTATACGGAACGGGGTGACAGTTAAAGGGTTAAAAGACAAATCCCTTCTCTGAATCATGATTAACACCTCCAACCATAGTTACAGATAACGTTATGCCTTTGTCCACCCAAATACACTCACCACCCCGATTTTATGCTGCATGGTTTCATAACTGGAGAGAAACAGATACATTATAAGCAAGGAGTGAGAGGTGTGTGTTTTTATCTTACATATCTCCACGATGGGGCTTCTGACAACTAGTTGTCTGACGTGATTGATTTACATCCAGCACTGGTCAATCAAACCTGTTTAAAAGCCGTCGGTGACTCCTGAGGTGGTTTATATTGAGGAGGTGGACGTGTTTGTCTGTTGCGCTCATTTGCTGCCATCACGTGGTGATTCCTGGTAAATGACATTTCATTCTGTTAATGATAAACTGCAATGGATTGCATATTAAATATCAAATATGTATTTTGTATATGTATTTTTGCTAACCATATGGGTAGCAAAATCCATTTTTAAATGAAATGACAAAGCAATATGTAAAATGGCAATGTATTTCTGTATTTAAATTTACATTTTCCCATATGTGCAACATTTTGTGCAAAATTAAAATTGAAATTCAATAATAATTTTCATTTGCCATTTCCTACATTAGTTTTAATATGTAAATTAAAACATATTATAATGCTTTTTAAGTTGCAAAATGTAAATAAAATTGTATTACTGAAATTTACTAGATATGTTTAACAGCCCAAATTTTATCAACCCACCCAATGCAATTTTTTTCCTATCTGACATAACCAAAAGAAGCCCAATTAAGTGAAAACCCGCATTTTTGCCCTGTTTGTGTTGTTTTACTACTTACACAATTATTTAAAGTGTAAAACATTGTTATTTACAACATGGTTTTTAATCATATTTTTAGGGGGGACAAGCCTCAGATGGGATGATGGGGGAAGATACAGCGTGGGATGTACTTCACTTCATATAATCATGACAGTCATCATCATTTCAGTATAATTGACTTCCACCTCCCACTGTCTATAAAAATAAAATAAATTAAAATAAAAAGCCAAAGAACACAGATCTCAATGGATGTCTCGCTGTTAAAATCAAATCACTTTCATTAAGCCCATATGTCTTTAATAGCTGTTGGGAGAAGAGAGAAAACACAAATCCATGCTGGAATATACTCTGCAAATCCAATGAGGATAGGGTAAACAAATATTACACCATATTATGAGCATATTACACAAATTGTATTGTCACTTGAGTGGTTGCCGGTGCGTTTGAAATTGAATACAAACTTTTATAATTTGTTTTTAAATCATTAAATGGCCTGGCTCCAACATATACCTTGCTGGCTTATTAAAACGGCACACATCTGCTACATCTCTTAGGTCCTCTGAACAACTGCTCTTGATGATTCAGATCCAGACTGAAACATAGCTTCCTCAGTCGCTGCACCTAAACTGGGGAACATATTACCTCTGTATATCAGAATGGCTCCATCAATATTTCTTTTTAAAGCTCAATTAAAATCTAATTTATTATCCCGTGCTTTTAATATAGATTATGTCTGGAGGCATGCCTTATGTTGAACTTGGACTAATTGTTTATGTTATTTTTGTATTATACTTTTTTTATGTTTTATTGGTATTAGATTGAAGTTTTTGTACAGCATTTTGGGCAACTGGTGTATTAAATTGTGCTTTATAAATAAAATAAGCAAACAAACAAGATAATTAAGATATTGTTTAATTTGATTGTTAGGGTTACACAACTGTTTTTCATTTTAATACGAATAGACTAGCAAAAAAGGCACACCATCTGTGCTCAAATTAGCCTCAAATTCAGAATAATAAGTTTAATTAGGTAGCTATAATAAAGATCCATTTCCAAAAGCACAAACATGAAATATATTTTTTTTTTATTGCAATTTTCACAGGTTGTGAAAATGAAAACATAAAATGCAATAAGAAAATATTATGAATATTTATTAAATACAGTTGTATTTATAAGTCATAATTTCAGAATTTTGTAAAGGCACTTTTAGATGCATCAAAACCAGTTAGTGTCTTGACCCGCATATATATATATATATATATATATATATATATATATATATATATATATATATATATATATATATATATATATATATATATATTTCCCGATTTTAAATCTGTAGATGGTAAATAAAAAAAATAAAATAAAAAAAACACACATAGCCTAGCTAACAGTTGAGTGACATTTGACCACTGGTCTATTTTACATTTCAGAAATCATACACAAGCAAGCGGCATATTTTACAGCATTTGATGTTATGTAAGATGCCCTTTTATTGCGCTATTTAAACAATATTCATCAAAAGACCGCCGCTGAATGTGAATGTGAAGGATCACGATGACATGTGCTCGTGCTGTGAGAGGAGGCGCGTGTAGAGAGGTTAAAGTTGACGCTTCCGGCCGGTGTCTCTCTTCAGCTCTCCGCTCCCCGCAGACAGTCGTTCACTCCGCACAGCCATGTCCAACGTCTCTGATACCAAACTATACGACATTCTCGGGGTCTCCCCCTCGGCCTCCGAAAACGAGCTGAAAAAGGTAGGGGTTCGTGTGTCTGCCATATAATTTCGCTGTTAGTTAGCGCTGTTTAACGGCAGCGAATCGACTGGTTTTTGTCAGTGAATCAGGAAGAGGGAGAGGAGGATTAGCACTGAGCTAAAGCTGTTGAGTTTGGCCTAGTGACTATAGTTACCGGACAAAACCAACGAGGTGGCGTGCTGTTGTGGGATTTAATCAAGTATTTGCGCGGTCTCTTTACATATCCTCTTATCTATGTATTTGTATGATTTCTGATTTGAACATGAAACGTAGTCGTTATATTTACATCCTCCTGTATACTTAGCGTCTGAAGACACCGTTAGCATCAGCTCACCGTGTGGCCGGTGTGTAGGCCTGACGCGGGGCTTTTCCCTTTACATGTGACGTCTTTGGCATGATGACACGAATGTACAACGAATTTGAAACTAACTCAAACTAAACTGACACATGCGATAGACCTATGTGTTTTTTCTGTTCTTTGTTAATCACATATAGCCAGTGCTATGTGGTTTCTGCTCCGGCGAAAACCTAACGAGTCTCACTCAGATAACTCCTTACACTGATGTTAACTGTCCAGGGACTAGCGACAGTCTGGATCACTAGCTTGTGTTTTTTTGTATTATGATTAGTGGCGTTGTTTCAAGGCCGTTGTTCTTGGCTTCATGTAAATATGACGCACAAACAATCTCGCAAGAGTCTTCTCTAATCAGAAGTTAAGATCTCGAGCGATGTTTGCTGGCACTGGCAGGTGGAACTCGTTTTACTTTAACGCATATTGCTTTTGTTAAACGATGGTTTAATTTTGGAATGCTGTTTCATTGTGTTTGATACTTTCTGAAATGAAACTAACCCTCTAAAACAAATGTTTCAGGCTTATCGGAAATTAGCAAAGGAGTATCACCCTGACAAAAACCCAAATGCTGGAGACAAAGTAAGATTTCCTATTTTTTTTTTTTTTTTTTTTTTGTCAAATGTAAATCATATTGAAATAAGATGTGTAGAGATTCAAAACACTGATAAATAAGTGTGTTGTGGTATGATTAATCACTTTGTACACCTCTGAGTTAAATTGTATTGTGGTAAATATTTTATTGATACTATGCTTTTAAAGTATAAGTTGTCATATTAGAGTTATAAGGGATAATTCAACAACAGCAAAAAAAAGTAATTGACTTGCTTTCCAAGCTGATAAGACTCTACGACTTCAGAACACACACAGTTGCGCTATATAATAAAGAGATGTAATTTAGGATTTTATTCACATGTAAATATTAATGGGCAGCATATTAAATGATAAACGGACACTCAAAAATATTTGATGCATGAGAACAAACCTCATTAAATCTCTCTCTCTATCCATCTATATCTATCTATCTATCTATCTATATCTATATATATATATATATATATATATATATATATATATAAAATAACTTTTTGAAGTGTCAATTTGTGGACCGGAAACTTTCAGGTTTCATTAATGTCTTCTGTGATTCAAAGTTGAATGATTTTCTTTTATTATTATTATTAATCTGGAACATCGTGTGGATGGGTAAATTACAATTTTCATTTTTGGGTGAACAATCCATTTCAGGCATGAATAGAGATTATGTTGGCTTAATGCCTTCTTTCAAATATTTAATCTTTTTTTTTTTTTTTGTTGTCCTCTTTTCAGTTCAAAGAGATTAGCTTTGCATATGAAGTACTAACTAACCCAGAGAAGAAGGACTTGTACGACCGTTATGGGGAGCAGGGTTTGCGAGAAGGTGGCTGTGGAGGAGGAGGGATGGATGACATCTTTTCCCATATCTTTGGCGGCGGTCTCTTCGGCTTCATGGGTGGACAGGGTCGGAGCAGGAACGGAGGGCGGCGGAGAGGGGAAGATATGGTCCACCCCCTGAAGTAAGTCAAATCACAAGACTAACATTTCTAAAGAAATGTGTAGAAATGCTGCTGTCCTTTAGCGGTCACATTGACCTCTTTTCTGTTTCCTCATGCCCTCACTGTTGCCATGCACCCATATACCAACTTCTTCTTAAGAAGCTTTAAATATGTCATTATGGCTTTATTTGGTGTTGCATCATAATATTGTGGAATATTCCAGAAAAGCTTACTCTCACTGTTTCCCCGTAGGGTGTCTCTTGAAGACCTGTACAATGGAAAAACAACCAAATTACAGCTGAGCAAGAATGTTCTGTGTGCCACTTGTAATGGGTGAGTAAGTTTTCTTTCTCTTTATGGGTGATGTCACAGCAATTGAGGAGAAAGAGCTCTGTAATGATGAGTGTCTCAGTTTCTTTTTCTCCCACCACACCCAATCGGTTCAATATGATCCTATATTTTCGATCCTATATTTTCTGAGTCTTATGAGTTACTGGATTGTTAAATCAGGCAGAGCTAAACAGACCACGAAGGCTTTTAAAGAGTTAGTATTGGCTTAAGTCTGTATGTGCTGAAGTATTGGTGAAACTGAAACCGTTCCTCCTCTTCTGCAGTCAAGGCGGGAAGTCCGGTGCAGTCCAGAAGTGCACAGCCTGCAGGGGGCGGGGTATGCGCATCATGATCAGACAGCTGGCTCCTGGCATGGTCCAACAGATGCAGTCAGTGTGCACTGATTGTAATGGTGAAGGTAAGGGGCTCCGGTCTGCATGTGCTTTGACATTTACTGAGTTCATGGTGAGGAAAGGTTTGCCCATGGTTTCTTTCTGATCCAGGTGAGGTGATCAGTGAGAAGGACCGCTGCAAAAAATGTGAGGGGAAGAAGGTGATCAAAGAGGTGAAGATTCTGGAAGTGCACGTGGATAAAGGTATGAAGCACGGACAGAAGATCACTTTTGGTGGGGAGGCCGACCAGGCACCTGGAACAGAACCTGGAGACATTGTCCTGGTCCTGCAGGAAAAGGAGCACGAGGTATGTCAGTGTTCAGAAATTATGAGGTTTAGTTCGATCAGAAACTCCCAAGATTAAGTGAACAGGTTTTTTTTTTTTTTTTTTTTTTTCTTAAACTAGATTAAAGCCTAAATCTGGCTGTGGTTAATTTTATTCTGTCCAAGTTAAAAAGTTAAACATTAACTTTCCATTTGATTTTGATAATTTACTTTATTTTTTATTGTAACTGTCACATTTTAAAGAAAGTACATTAACAGTAACAATAGAGGAAAATGCTTGTTTATATGCTCTTTTTTTTATTTTAAGAAATTAAAGGCAAGACAATTAGATCATGCTGATTTTCCATTGAGAAACACCAAGACTGTTGGCTTGCTTTCTGAAAAAAGCCAATTAAGTGACCTTGCCTCCAGCAATAAAATAAAAAATAATAATAATATTTGGTCTTTACAAAATGGAGTACTGGTTTAAATGTTCAAGATATCCAGCTTTGGGTCAAGAGGTATCTTTTTAGTAATTTTACTTGGTATTTTAAAAGATTAACTTTGAGTTGGTGGATAGAAGTTAAAAAAACGTATTTTCAACATAGTGTACATTTATTATTGCTCCAACCCTGCCTTTCTGAAACATGCAGATTTTTACAAAACTCATTGTTCAGAAAAGCATGGTGTGCTCTGATTGGCCAGCTATCCAGTGTGTTGTGATTGGCCAAATATCTGAAGCGTGTGACTGAAATGTTACGCCACTTACCGTATTTTAAATATCAGCTTCCAAGGCGGCTGCATCAACAATACTACAGCAAGAATAAAAGTTACACCTTTGCATATACTTTGAGCGGTGTTATGCAAATCTTCCCACACAGTGAGGTAGATTTGTGAGGACATGTTTGATTGAGGCGTTTTAGGAAGGTGTGGTTAAGTCCTAAAGGAACACGCCACTTTTTCTTTTTTTAAACCGGCTCATTTTCCAACTCCCCTAGAGTTAAACAGTTGAGTCTTACCGATTTCGAATCCATTCAGCCGATCTATGGGGTCTGGCAGTAGCACTTTTTAGCTTAGTTTAGCATAGAGCATTCAATCTGATTAGACCATTAGCATCTCCCTATAATAATATAATAAATATAAGAGTTTCTATATTTTTCCTATCTAAAACTTGACTCCCCTGTAGATCCATCTCGTACTAAGACAGACGGAATGAAAAGTTGTGATTTTCTAAGCTGATATGGCTAGGAACTATACTCTCATTCTAGCGTAATAATCAAGGAACTTAGCTGCTGTATCATGAGTGCAGCAGGCACAGTTATATTACACAGTGCCTCAAAATAGGTTTATTGGAAGTTACCTAGCTGGGACTATTTTCAGGTGCTGCGTAATATCACTCCACCTGCTGCACATGGAAAACATGGAATTGCATCATATGACCCCAGTAATTACCAGCAAGTAACAAAGTTGTTCTGTAGCGCTGTGGTTGAGCCATACAGATGAGATCAGGCTTTAGAGCTTCTGGCCTGTTGACTTCTGAGCTGCTGCAGATTTTAGTGAACGTGTGTCATGAACATACTACTTCCCTCCCTTTCAAGCCTCGAAGTAAAGCTAGAGTCCTGTCTGATTTGGACTGATATGGGATATCAGTGAAGCATCAGTTTAGTTTTTTTTGTATGTTTTAATCTAATATGTTGAATAAAGCTTTTGAATTCTTTCAACAGACATACAAAAGAGAAGGCAACGATTTGTCCATGACCCATAAGATCGGCCTTGTTGAAGCACTTTGTGGTTTCCATTTCACACTGAAACACTTAGATGGTAGACAGATTGTGGTGAAATACCCAGCTGGCAAAGTCATTGAGCCAGGTGAGTCCACTTGACATCAGTTTTGTAGTGTCTGAGTTTGAAGTGATTTGGTACATCCTTTTAAAAATAATGGTGTTGTCCCTTTACAGGTTCAGTCAGAGTTGTTCGAGGAGAGGGCATGCCACAGTACCGTAACCCCTTCGAGAAGGGTGACCTGTTCATCAAGTTTGACGTGCAGTTCCCAGAAAACAATTGGTTGAGCCCAGAGAAGCTGACGGTAAGATCATTTGAAGTTATTGAACATTTATATACTAATGTTTTCCATGCGCTACGGTTCAAAAGTTATTTATTTTGACACTTTTAATACTTTGTGTTAACTGAAGACTGAAGTAATGGGTACTGAAAATTCAGCTTTGCCATCACAGGACAATGACACTTTAAAACCTTTAAACAAAAGTTATTTTAAGTTGTAATATTTTGCCAGTATTACTGTTTTCACTGAATTAGTCAAAGGTGGCATTGTTGAGCATAATGGCAAGACACTGTCATTTTTTTTATTGAAATTAAGCTTTTGAACGGTTTATTTATTTTAAAAGCACAATTCCAAGTTTTCTTTCCTCTAATATGTGTCTTCTGTTTTTCAGGAATTGGAGGATTTGCTGCCCACACGGGCCGATCCACCGGTCATCTCTGCAGACGCAGAGGAAGTGGAACTTGAGGAGTTTGTGAGCCAGAGCTCCTCTGGTGGTCACCGTCGTGAGGCGTACCACGACAGCTCAGACGAGGAAGGCGGGCATCACGGTTCTGGTGTGCAGTGTGCCCATCAGTAAACCCAACGACAGCAAATATCTTGTCCGGCTTCAACAGTGGGGATTAAAAAATGATCTAGTTGCACAACAAACAGGTGTGTTTGTGATCTGATTCGGGGCTGCCTTAAATGATGAGAATTACATACAGCCATTCCTGAGCACCTGATTCCCTAGTAGTAAACGCACAGATGATCCCGCATCTAGTAACTCTTTCTTGCCCCTCCTCCTCTCCCTGCAGCCCTCTAGAGGCAACCCCACTTCAGAGAGAAGGGTAATTGCTACGTACTCGGTGTGTAACTTGCATTTTCTGTTGTTGTTGTCATAGTATTCACAAGTTTAAATATAACCATAAAATCCAGTTTTGGCCCTGGACATGAGCCATTTGTTATTGTTGGAGAGCAGTAGCCTAACTGAAGAGGAGTTGAGAGATCCTAAAACAACACAATAGAAATGGGACTTCATCAACCAATCCATTTTTAGATTTCTTTGTATCTGTGCGCTATTTTTACCACTTTATTTTATTTGTAGATTTTTTTTTTTTTTTTGTGAAATTTTAAGAATTGGAGCAAGAGACTATTAACATGTATAAAATAAGTGATTTGTCATTTAAGCTTTGTATCAGCTGCTGTCACATTTGAGTGTTTTATGTTTTGAAATAGTTGAAATAAAATCAGTTGCCTATATCTGTCAGCAATCCAGGTGCATGTTGAACATTTTGGTCCCTTCACTGATTGAAAGAGCAACACCATGCGTGATAAAATAAGTGGAGGAAAAAGCACCTTTACTTTAGGCCTATATCTTCTGTGAAAAAGTTTGAGTTGTTGAATAAACTGTCCTTCAGTATCTCCTTAACATTACCCAAGTCTTTGCTTTATTTGGTGCTTCATTCCTTAGTTGGTAGTTGTGACTCGAACTTTAAAATTGCCATGGCACTAAATCTAGTGTCCAGTTCATTTGAGGACTGCTCAATGAGGACCACATGATTATTCAGTACATTTGTCATCTAAACCAAGCTAGCTCAAATACAGATTATCCACATTTCATTAGCAGTGGAGCTCACAGATTAAATTATGCAGGTTAAAGCTTTGACCGTGGTGATTCAATATGATCAACATTTCACTGTATAAAAGGGGTTTTCATGTGATTTAGGTGCTAAAGCCCAACAGATCTGAAATGTTTTCCTTGTTTATTATAGACCAGTCCATGTGCCAAATCGTAATCTAGGGTTGGACATGACATTATGTACCCACTCCAAAAGGTCATTTGTCACTGAAGCGGCCTCATATATGCACCGTCTATGAAAGCAGAGCAGTTTAGGAAACACCTGTGACATACATGTAGAAAGGATCTGTGTTGCCTAAAGTCACGTGCCTTTACCTCAAACTTCCTTTGTTTGAGACAAAGGTACTGTGGGTATTAAATGACGCTGTGAACACCAGAGGGCAGTAAATCCCAACCGTGAACTATAATCACTTTATCGACTGAAGTCTGCAACTGCTTTTCATTTAGAAAGAACGGTTTAACAGTACATAGCATTTTACTTGTGTACTTCTTTTTATTTGTATGTTTTTACATTCTAACTGACAGGATTGACATCTGAATGCAGTGCTGAATAAAAATGTTTTGTTTTGTAAACCTAAAACAAGGATAAAGTGATTATCCTTGTTTTAAAAAAAAGACAGACAAAACAGATGCACTTTAACAGTGTTCATAAGTTTAATATTCGTTTGAAAATTCTATATACAATGGGCCGATTTCCAAAAGCCTGTAAACAAAAAATGCTTAAGAAACAAAGAAGCTTTTTAAAAAATTCTATATTACAAGCTAGTAATGCATGTAGGGAAAACTCATTCGACTAAAATCTCACAGGCATGAATAAAGGCACCTCATATAAAGTGATCAGTTCAAAGGATGCAAGAAGGCATTAACTTCTCATTCACTGTTAATGGCTTTGATATGAAAGTTGAGACGTCAGAAGGGGAGGGTTACAATGGAGTCAACATTGGCACTAAAATCTTTTAATGGCTAATATTTAATTGGTAAATACCACCGCCTGTCTGAAAAGAACGGGGTTGCACCATGAAACCGGTTTTGCTGGCTAGCTTCCATTTGTTTTGCTTCATCCCTGGGTTTTATGTACCATAAAGGTGGGCTGATTTTTACAAGTGTCCATCACCACAATAACTTGCGATACATGGCTCGCCTGTTCTATTCCAGGCTTTGTTTCGAGACCTCGAATCAAAATTGGACCAATCAGCTGTGAGCAGTGATATCTTTGGCACAACAGTCAGTTATGATTATTTAAAATAATTTTAGGATTTAGATATCGAGTACATGATTATACCCTCACTCTATTACACATTTGTATTTATAACAAGTGTATGAATTAATATGTACAGATGATATGCAAAATAAATTGTATGCTTTTTATGTAATTACATATAGCTTTACGTTTAAGCTTTTGTTTCGGTCACAGTGGAATTATGTATTTTATTGAATAAGACTTTATTCTTAATATTTTTTCCTAATTTTCTCCCAATCTTAGGCAGGAGAGAGATGTAAATCACACGGATTCCTGCTTAAAGTGAATCTCAGGTTCACAGCGCGCAACTGGCTGTTCTTCAGAGGTCATCATTTCATGTCCACGTTTACATAGTTATGCATGAATTCAGGATGAAGGTCTGAGCTGACAGCAGCACCGTGATATCAGTAAAGCCTGACTGGATCGGTTTGGTTTTCTGAACTTGAACCCTACCCTGTAACCCAGAGTTTGTGCTGCTAGCTTCATGGTACAGGCCCCAGAACTGATTCAAACAGCATTATGTTTAACAGTTGAAAATAACTCGCAGCATAAAACCAGAGGAAATAAAATACATCAGTAAACATTTACAAGCCCTCACTTTCTCCACACATGCTTGCTTCTTTCCACATTTTCAAATGGCTTTGGACACATACAGAATCAGGAGACACATAAATCATCGCCTTAGTCACAAGATAAGCTTCTGTGGAAGATTGTGGCTAAGCTTAAGATAAAAGATGTTTGTTTATGTACATTTCTTGGCAATGAGTGCAACTAAGAATGAGGACAAGATAAAAATTAAGAGTCCCTTCTTGTAAAGATTCTAGAACAATAACAAGTATTCATCACAACACCATCCACACTCACCCCCACCTTGCCACCAAAGTAAAAAAACAAAAACATATACATACACATACATATGTGCATCAGCCAACATGGTTTTGAATAGTTCATATAAGGCGCTACAAAGGAGTTTCGAGCTAGTTATTTTCAAGTAAGTGATACATCAGTCTTCACAATTTAGTTCCTGGTTTGGAGAGTTGTTAATAAACGACTGTATCTGTAACTGAATCTCATGTCTCATGATAGAGGGTGTCTTGTTTACCACACACCCTACTGCAGATATGATTATTTAAAGACAAAAATAACAATGGGTCCAATTTTCTTTAATGAACTGTGAAAAATAACTGAAATATTGAAGAGTAGTGTTATATATCTGACTAAATCATTAATATTTCCTTAAAACTCTTCCAGAAACCATTTTCATTAAATCATCGTCTAAAATTAGAATGAAAAAATACTTAACACACCTACTACTCATTTAATCTGTAAAGGTAGTGTTAAGTAGCGCTGGACTCATGCGTATGTTTTGCAGATCAGGTCAGATTTCATCTCACTCCAGACCGGAATACTCTTTCAGGAAAGAGATGTGGAAATCTCGCACTTTGCCAAGAAGTACCTTCAGCTTTTCTATGGATGGCAGGATTGTCATTCTGAAACGGAGACAAACAGACTAAACTTTTAAAGAGTGAACTTTTTCAAAATGTGAATTTGTTTGATCAAAGTTTACCTGAAGTGATACGTTCCATCTTTCTGCCCAAATCCACTTCCGGGAACAACGCAGATTCCGGTCTCCTCCAGTAACCTCAGGCAGTAAAACATGTCCGGCTGCATCCCTAGAGCCTGTCCAATCACACACACATCCTCAGCAACAACTCAGACTTTACATTTCTGACTGTCTTCTGATGAAGAGCACAGATGCTACATTCCAGCAGAAGAGCGGATTCTCAAGTGCAAACAAAAGTTACTATCTAAGCTATTATTCACTCAATTCTGATCAAGTTTCTAAACATAAAAAGGAGCGTAGCTAAAACTTTTATAATAATTAAACAGAGTAACAGTTATACAGTTGGATTTAGCAAGAGTACTGGACAAACTGTGCTGAACTAGTACAACCGGTTACACCCTTTGTAATCAGATAACACTTGTCATCAGCGGTGATGACAGGAAGTTTACACAGTTTGCTGTGAACAGTCTAGAGTGCCCAGGAAACTAGCGGACAGCTAGGATGACAATACCAAAAGCAAGTCAAACTCCACTAGAAAGCTGAAGTTCCACTGAAGTAGGAACACTTGCCTTGGCTTCCTCCACTGCCTTGGGAGGGATAAAGATTCGAGGGAAGGCGTACATGGCCCCCTGGACAGGATTACACTTGATTCCTGGAACTGCATTCAGGATCTGCTCCGTTAGTTTAGCTTTTTCTGCCAAAGCACCCAGCACTGAGGATTTCTCCTGAAAGAGATCGAACAAATACGATCATGCCTAGTCAAACCCAAACATTAACACTCTTCAGGGCCATTTATGTAATAACAGATTACTGATCCATAACATTTAGAGGTTTATTTACTAGAAACCACATAACCATGAAGTCACTGTCAGTGCCAGTACACAGTGTGCTTTACTCCACCAGCAGACACTAAACGACTAACCTGGTGGAACTGCTTGAACGTCTGCTCTTCTGGTTGAGGAGGGTTGACAATCACATCCATTGCAGCCTGGCCAGCCAAGGGGGGACACAGACGGACTGATAAAAGCTTGACCAGCTGGGCCTTGACCTCGGGATCCATGTTGATGACCTCCATATATCCTCCTCTGAAGCCACACCTGTGGAAGGACATGGACATATCGCACAAGGTTGCCACGTTCAGTAGCCAAAACATAAATATTGTCAGAGAAACGCTCGATTTCGGTCAGGTCACATTGCACTAAATATGGAATGGGTTTTTAACTAATATAAACACCACAACGCTCACTTCAGAGATGTCCTTACAAATGCCAGCTTGACACTGAAGGTGGTGGATATTTCTACATCTATTTAAAATGGCAAATTCAAAGCCAGCCGATGTCTAAATGTTCGAGGATAGTGTGGTTATGTCATGTGAAAGTGTCAGCGAAAGCTGATCTTGGGGCTGTCTCGAGTTAAGGCACATGCTGACCCCTGCAGAGGTTCAATAGCAGGGATACTCACTCTCCCGTGTAGCCTTTGGAAGAGGAATGGAAGGACACGAGCTCCACATTGTTGAAGTACTCGGGACCCATGTCATATAGCACCTTCTTGAAGGAGTGAAACTGACAGTCAGGAGCGTACACGTTTTCCTGATACACCTGCCAGCGACAGTACAAATCAACATTATGGTCAAAAATATTCTGATTTGGTGTTTAAGAAATATGTCTTGCAATTTTTATTGTGGTTATACATTTTTGTGGAATCTTTCTTTAGGATTCCTTGGTGAATAGAAAGTTTGATAAGCACGCATATGAAGAAACAGACAGTTGCAACACAGACCGTCTTTGATCAATCTAATACATCCTTTCTAAATAAAAGCATCAATATCTCACCAATAAAATGTAAATAAATAAATACTGGCCCTTAACATTTGAAGGGTAGTGTATGTTTAAAGTTAAATCACTTCCAGCTCAACTAGTTTCTTATTTAAAGTGTAAACGTAAAAGAGCCGAAACTGTGATTACCTCATCAGACAGAACAAAGAGATTTTCTTCATATGCAAAGTTCAACACTTCTTCAATGCATTTTTTACTCTGGACCTGACCTGTAAAGAGCAAACAGGGAGGAAGGAAGAGAGATGACCGAATTTAAAGGGATATTTCACTTAAATATTAACAAAAAAAAACTACAAAAAAAATACATCAACATGATCAAATCTAGCACAGCATTTCTTGACATGATTCATTTTAATCCATTCATTTTAACTCTCAAACCGATGCATGAACACACATATACAATAACAGCCTCCCTCTTCAAACAGTATTATTGAAAAAATTTGATGACTCATTCAGCAATCCAGATTTCATCAGCAAACCATGAACCATCACAACACACCTCACTCCAGAGACAGGATAGCACAAGCCTGGGCAGACCACAAAATGTGTCCGACTTAGGGATTGTTCATTTTGACAAGCGACGCTCGTTTACCGATTATTAACCATTTACCGAAAAGATTATTTTAAATTAGAATTTAAATACATTAGAAAGGATAAGTGTCTGTGACCAGTTAAAAATACTAACATCTGTTTTCCGGGGAGACATTTTAAATGCACAAAAAGCTGCAAACAACAGAACATGAGGATTCACATGGTCATATCATAACACATCATGCCCATGCAGCGCTTCTGCGAATGGAGAAAACTTGTGCAGCAAGTAGCCTATGCAGAGGTTCGTTTCATTTTTGTGGTGCCGAAAGGAAACTAAGACTATTTCTTAAGGCCTATTTTATAAAAGCACTAAAATATGTTATACTGTGAAAGTACACAAATAAAAGCAAACACTTTACAACTTCTTTATGACTAAAATGAGTGGTTGCTTCCACTGTTAGAGGGAAAAAGAAACGCTCAATTTCAGTCAGGCCACACTGCACTAAATATGGAATGGGTTTTTAACTAATAATAACGAACCTCTGCATAGGCTACTTGCTGCACAGTTTTTTCTTTTGTTTTCTTAGTTTATTAGTTTTTACAACTTCTTTATGACTAAAAGGAGTAGTTGCTTTCACTGCTAGAAGGAAAAAATGCAAGTGACATGAGTGCACATGGTTAAGTTGATACCTTGACAATGTAGCCTGTTTATTATCATAATAAAACGCAGTCAGTCAAACAAATGAAAAAAAAAAAAAAAAACTGCTCAGTTTAAATATGTGGTAAAAATCTGTGCCGTTAAGCATCATCACCTTACTGCCGTGATGTAAAACATTTAGTTTTATGTGGATATTGGAACAGGAGTGAAGGACATAAATAATATTTTGGCATTCAAATACAAATTGTGAAAACGGAAACATTTGATTTTGTGTCGAGAGACCCAACGTTGGTTTCAGTTTTTTTTTAGCCTAAATAAATTCGTTTGGCCTTGTCATCTATAGCTTCTTCTATTTTTCATTCTTGTTCTTTTCTAAATACAGTTAAATTGAAAGGATCTGTTGCGGAGTGCAGGGAACTAAAATAGCCTAGCTATGTTTACACTGTTTACTATGTTTGTAAACATTTCATGTCAGTATTAGGCCTATTACTCAACAAAATGATAAAACGCAACTTCTACACAACTTAGGCCGTTTTTTTTTCTCTCACTCTCTAAAAAATTATTATTTTATATATGCTTAGCTAATTTTAACCATGCAGCAAAACTTTTTTTGATAATATTTTGATGAATTACAAAAAAAAAAATTTTTTAATAAATAAATGACTTTTAAACCATTTAACTGATTGTATTAATCAGTTAAAATGAGCACCCCCAATCCGACTAATTTAAATTCTACACAATATTCTATTTTCTAATATATATTAAAACTCATATGCAATTTCAGTAAATTATCGATAAAATTTTTTGTCCACACAAAGCTGTCAGCTGCAGAAGACTTTGAATATTGCCTACAAATCATAAGGAAGTCTCATCAGTATCGGTCTGGAAAAAGAAGATGAGCTATTAAAAGGCGAACGCTCTTCTTTCCAGCACACCTGCTACAGGATCCAAACAAACACAAGGGCACTACGTTTCCTAGCAAATGAGAATAGCTTCACAATATACCAACCAGTAGGGTTGCCAGGGTTAATGATGCAGATGACTCTTGGCCGACAGTGCAGCTTGGCAGCCTGATAGGCTCTGTGAAGTTCATTGATGTCCAGGGCCCAGCAGTTGTCCTCGTCTAAGTAGTAGTTGACCTGAACCGCATCCATCTCTGAGAGTGCAGCGGAGTAAAGCGGGTATTGAGGGATGGGGATCATTACACCGGTCCGAGAAGAATCTTTGCCAGACACCAGTAGCCGTAGAATAGTCTTAAAAACAAAGTTTGGTTTTGTTGGTACTGTAGGCCAAGTAACACGTTAAGTCTTTTGATGGTATACATCCAATGACTTACCATAATGCCATCACTAGCCCCGGTGGTGAGGTAAATGTTTTCCCAGTCTGAAGGAACGCCTTCATCTCTTTTCTCTATGTATGCAGCGATGTCTTTGCGGATGCACTCCACGCCGGGGCTTGCACTATACGCCCCTGTGACAGAAACACATGCGTTGGCACTCATAAAGCACTAACTGCAGCAAAACACTGAATGGAACAGAGTGTTACAATACAGGTCTATTGTTTCCCAGCTTCCTGAGAACTGTGTGATCTGCAATAACGGGATCATGGATGCTTTCCAATCGCTACACTGTAGTAGGAAGTTTTATATCATAACCACACATCAGGAACAAACGCACACACCGAGACTGTGTCCTCCGCAGCCCTGCAGGATTCGCCGTGCTCTCAATTTCGCATCCTCTGGGAAACTGGGGCTGTCCATCAGCTCAGGGAATGTACAGAGAGCCACCACCTGCACAAATGAACACACACAGAGAAATCACTCTTGTTTGTCTGCAGTCGTTGAGTGCAATCTGAAAGATTTAAGAGCAAATATAGATCATTGTTCTCTATGCATGTCTACTGCTTGTACAGTTCCACTAAAATCTAAATGCTACAATATCAAGTTGCAATAATTTTATAATTATTCAAAACAAACTGCAACTGATTTCTATATGCATCGTGTTGTAACTTCTAAGCAAGATGATTAGAGTGGTTATTCACTTGCACACTGAGAGGGGGAATCAGAAATATGAGCTGGAACTTTATTCCCAAATATAACAGAGCCCAGGCCAGATGGCTTGGAGTCCAGCCCCTCCTAAAGTTTCCAAGCCATAATAACCCGTACAGGTCAAAGACAGCTTTCCTTTGACTCTCTTTTCCTTAGAGATAACATGAGCTCAAGAATTATATGACCACACTGACCAGAAACTATGACTATCATGCAAAGCGGTCTTCTGTTGGCTTGAAAGAAAATGTATTTCTCAGGCCATCACAAAAGCTTTTGTTCAGCTCATAATGGAAGGCTGGATCAACTTTGACTAAACTAGGTCAATCACAAGAGACAGTATTCCATTGGAATTTGCAGTGTGTTCCAAAACTGTGAGCGGTCAACAAAAGCCATTTTTCTTTTCACGACAGTGAGCACAAACTGGATTCCTCATCAACCTGAATAAACTAAAACGTTTGTAGGTTGCATGTTGTTTTTGCGGTCTAAATGAGCTGAAAATCTGTTATGTAGTTTCAGGAGCATTGCATAGATAATAAAAAGACATTGTGTTGTGGCACAGAGAGTGAACAGTTCCGGGGAACCAAATATGCATGCTGTAAAAACAGGAAATACATGTATTCATTTAATGTTGTGATAATGCTGAGGTAATGACAGATCTCTTCTTTTGTGTTATGATCATCTAAGTTGAATGTATTATTGAAAAGGAAAAAAATACGAGCTGGGGTTTGGTTCTATGCAGCTGCTGTTGACTGGATTTTGAGATGCGGGCATTACATTTAAAAAGTGAGAAGTCTGTTGTTTTACTGGAAGACTGAGTTTATACATTTTTATGCTAATTTTAATACCAAAACAATTTTTCAATAAAAAAAATTACTTTTATTTAAAAGATAACGTTGAGACAATAATAATTTGTGCATTTTTGGTTACCTGTCTGAGGAAGGTGATTGGCTGTTGTCCCATGGCATGTGCATCACCGATGTTGGCTTTGATGACTTCAGAGAACGGTTTCGTACCACCCTATAAGAAAATAAGAGAGGTGTCTATTATGAGAACATCCCCTTTACAATGCCACAAGTCTTGCCCAGAATCCATGTTACAAAGAACACGTCAAATAGACCCGTCCTCACAAGCGCGTTCTGTAGGGAAAAGCTACCAGTACTGCGGTGAAAGCAGGTATTTGTCTGAATATGCAAAATTAGGTTTGGTCACGAAAACTAGGTGTATCTGTTACATTTGTATAAAACTAAGGTTGTGAAATGAAGTTGTAGAACATTTTGTTCTTTATATCAGGCTCCATATCATGACCTGCTACAGACATAAATCAGAATGTTCCTGTCACTTTCGATAACAGCAAAATTGATATTACGTCATTGTTGTCATAAAATATTCTGTACCATCATCTAGTCACATGCTAAGGGCATGGCATCACAAAGTTGAGCAGTCAATCCAGGTCATGTAATGAGATGAGGAGTCAATCAGGGTCTGGGGGGATCATGCCCTTGTCAGAGGTCTAGAAGGCACCTGTTCAGGGACTATAAATAAAGCTCCCTTCCTAAGTGATCATCTGTCATTGCTGAACATGCAAGCTCGAGTACTTCTGCGTCATGGTAAAGGGTTAGATAACATGAACAGCATCACAAGATTCAGCAGCTTTGTTCCATTGCTTTGACAATGGCACTGCAAGTAGGTCAGAAAGTGGACTGAGAACTGCTTTTTTCAGGCAACTCTCATGGACACAACTAAAAGGATATAATAAAAACAGAATTATTAAGACGTGCCACTACAAGGCATGCAGGGTGGATCGTTTTGCACATTACTTCGAACCACCAAACACATTTGGCATGAAAAGCAGTATATCAGGGGATGTCCTCACATCTATTCAGTAACTAGTGTAGAATTAATGTTACCGCAAGTTTTAATATTTCCTCATTTATTTATTCACATATTTATTTTTTATCCTAAAATTTCTTACATTTTTATTTTATTTTTTATAAAAAATAAAAGCTTTAAATTGATTTGATTCCAACAGCAGCATTTGACAAATCCTAATGAAATTTGTTGCTGTATTTAACATCGTTTTGTCAACTATATACGAAAGTGCTTTGATGTCATGTCAATCTCAACATAACTGGTGTTAATGGCCTTGGTCAAAACTCCAGAAACTATTAATTCAATAACCACGTTTATAACCACAAAAATGCATTTTTAAGATTACCCTGCCTCACATAAATCACCACTAAAAATGTCAGTAGTCAGATGTGTGAACAAAGAGAAACACATATTTACATACTGAGTCTATGACTCTAACAAAAAAAAAAAAAAAAAAAGTTAACTTTATTGTTTGCAACTTTCGATTGTGTCTAACGTTACCCCGAGCAATTTTGACCGCATTCTAGCAATGGTTACAACTGTGAACAGAAATACAAATACATTTTATTATGAAAAGACTTGTTTGTTTCATTGGGGTGTCTTAACATACACATTTACGAACATGTAGCTCTGGGATGCTGCTTTTGAACATTTCTCACCTCCTCCAGGTATCTCTCGATCTCTCCGGCTTTGATGACGATGGGTCCTCTCACGGCGTACTCCACAGCCTTCACCTGCGGGTTCAGGGTGTCCATAGTCAGGGTCTTCTCCCGTATCTTCCCGTCGAGGCGCCCAGCAGACGCCTTCGCCTCGGCGGTGATGAAGCGCATCTGGCCGCGTTTCTCCACGGACGGACCTTGAGATTTGTGCCGCACCCCAGTAATAGAAGTCACTTTTAGGGGGGTACACTGATCGAGAGCTCCGGCGATCAGTGATCGGGCTGCCAGGGACTGCAAGCGATACATTTCTGCTCAGTGAGGAAGTCGAGTCTGTCTGGAGAACAAGGGACGAGGATGCGAGTAAAGAGACACTACTGTAAATATACTGCTCTTCTGACCGCCAGTTAAAGCAAAGGATACAATTAAGAAATTAAAAACCAGAAAACGTTTCTTCTATACGACGTCGATCCGCATTATCAAATACTTAACTGTACCACGCTCACATCAAAATTATCTGATGCGTCCACCCGGCTATCTTTATGCGCTCATTCAGCGCGATCATGTTTCTGTTCGTCATGGGGGTTGTAGTTCTCATGCTGCTGTTTGATCTACCCTCACCATTCGCTGCGCTTAGAATAAAACTACAATACCCAGCGCTGAGTTACCGCAGCCGGTGGGTGTGTGAGGGGCGGAGACTTTACCCGTTGTCACAGCCGAGAAAATTTCATCAGCTTACAGGGGGTGTGCAAAAAGTCTCTAATTAACGTTGATAACAGTTTTTTTGCCATCATTTTTGCACTAATTACAAAACCTTCATGTCATTTAAAAAAATTTGCGACACATAATTCCCAACCGATGATCAAAATGTAACTTGAATACAATCACTGATCTATAATATAGAATAGAATATAATAATATTATTTATTTTTTTATATATATATATATATATATATATATATATATATATATATATATATATATATATATATATATATATATATATATATATATATATATATATATATATCAATGGATACAATACACATTAACCAAATAACTTATGTTCATTGAACTAAAATCACTCTCCTTTAGAGTTCAATTCAAAATTTTGTCTAATTTAATTATGTTCCTAAGTCCCTCAGATCTGCTAATAAACCTATTTTATACGTCCCACGGTCATGCCTTAAGTTTAAAGATGACAGAGCCTTTGCTGCCACCTGACATTAAGAGTGCTACATCTATTTCAATTTTTAAACTTAAAATGCATTTTTATTCTATGGCCTTTCCTGATTTGTATTTCTTGATTACAATTGTTATCTTGGATTTTAATTTGCATGTAATTCTTTTATTTTATACTTTACTATATTTTATGATTGTTTTGTACAGCACTTTGGTCAGTGAAAGCTGAATTTAAATGTGCTCTATAAATAAAATACTTACTTACTTACTTACTTTCCTTACTGTAACCTGACTGAAGAATTTTTCTCAACAAAAGGTTTACAGGAGGAGACCAATCTCAGGCCTGTATTTGCCATGCCAGAAGATTTTTTTTCCCAAGATGTTTAGCTAATGAAAACATCCATTATGATATGGATGAGAACCTATGGCCAAATCCACGAGTCGGGGGTTGATAAAAATATAGAAGTGCAGTGAGGAACACTACCAGTTGACATTTTACTGAAGACCTACTGTAGTTTTCTTTACTCTTATAAAAAAAATTCTTACCCAAAGTTTTTTGAAAAACCTGTAGTAAGTTGATTATTTAATCAATAATTTTCAATTTTTGTGTAGAACTATAAACTAATGGAACCAATGAATAAATCCTTTAAATAATATAAAGTTTCATAAACCATAGTGTTTTTGTTCATTTTAAATGTAGTATCCTACTAAAATGTCTCATACATGAATTAATGTGTTTTTTTTTTTTTTTTGGTTTTTGTTTTGGAAAGTATACACACATTCAAGTCAGAGACTGGAGTGGTAAAAATATTTCATTCATTTGGATAAATGCTGCCATCTGTTGGACACAAGGCTGGATCTCGATTATTTGTATTGTGTGTTTTTTATTATTTAGAATGCCTATCTCTCACTGGTATACCGTCTGTTTGTCATGTTGCTTTTTATCATTATTCATAAGCTATTTTATAAGATATCAGGTAGATAAGAGTGGGTTCATATATATATATATATATATATATATATATATATATATATATATATATATACTTTCACTTCTATGATTTCTCAGTTGTTCCCAAAAAGATTCTCTTTCAGTCCGATCGAAATTAAAATTTACTCAGAAAACATCAACACCCTTTGCACCAGAAGTCTACGTCTTGTTGTGAGAGGTTAAAAGAGCAGCCTTGTGCTGAACAATGACTTGTTTAGCATATGAAGAGGACATGAGATTCCCACAGTGCAACCAACAACCATAAAGTCTGCACAGCCACACATAATATACTTTAAAGATTTTCCTTTCTTTTACAATAGGCACTCAACAGAAAGCTTCAGTATTTAAAGAGATATGGACAAAATGACTCTTCTCTGCTGTAATTTTAAAACACTAAAGCAGTCCATGCCATGCAGTGTTTCAGGGTAATACTATCACTGACTAAAATAATGATAAAGGAAATGCTTTCTGCAGACAGGACAGACTGGTAGAACAGTAAAATCAGTAGATGCTACAATTACATATTTGCATAAAATGGGAGGATTTTTTTTTTTTTTGCTTAACCTTAAAGTGCAATTAAGTATTTATATTCTAAAATGAAAACAGCCTTCTGATCAATTCTTATATTTTTATTGTATTACAAACCAAACATATTCCTGTAGACACGTTTCAAATGTTTTGATTGTATCGTATGTTGTCAGATTTATAAAGAGTATGGGGGTGGGGTTATGAAGAGCTGAGTTTTGTCATTAACAATAGAACAAAAACATTAAATGGAGCAAAAAAAGCAGAAGACATGCAAAAAATGTGATTGTATTGTAAGCCAATTATGTGAAAACATCTGCTAAGAACATTAATAGGCCTATAATAACTGAGCTGAAGATCTCGTCTGTCAGGAACATCAAGACACTAAAAAAGTTCAAATGAAAAAAAAAAAAAAAAAAAATCGACCACATCTCTTCACAGCCTAATTATACAATTACATTAATGAGTAGCTTAGAGTACTTATATCAATGAAATGTGATAAGTAACATGCATTATGTAATGGACAAGTTTTAAGGCACTGTCCAAATAACCCTCACAAATATTTGAATCATTATAGCTTGATCATTTGCAAGGTTGTTACAAATATTGTTCACAGAAATGTTTGTTGTTAAATAGTCTTTCCATGCTCATCTTGCACAACTAGTCACACGTTTTACATTAAACTGAGAAAAGTTTGTTACACTTATACTAGTGAATTTTGATATGACATTGTGCAACAAGTAACCTATGAAAAAGAGCCTCATTATAGAGTACAGCAAACAGAAAATCTTCTGTCCATTAAGATAGGTGTTTCAGCCTCAAGAGTAGATTGCAATTCAATGTGAGGAAAAAAATAATCAGTTTCATAGTGTTTTTGGTACAGGAAATGGTAATACAGATTACAATTATAATCTAATGCTCGCACACGCTTCCGGACAAACATTTACAGTTACACAATACAAGTAGAAATTAGAAAGAAAAGAAAACATTAATCACGTGGTTCCATATATTGGAAGTATTTCATATGAAGATATTATAAATTATTAGTCCGATTTTTCAATATTGACAGTTTCGTCGCATCGAACACTTGTTTTCTTCAAGGCTTAATATTAAAAAGTGATGGCATTGTCTCAAGCAGCATATCTATTTCACCTACATCAGCACTTATTGTTCTTCAGAATGTTCACCCATGTGACCATGTGACTGTCGTGATGTAGTGCGCATGCTCCTTGAGTGCTGGCGGCATAAAGGAAATATCTAGACAGCTGAATATTTATTATTGGCGTTCTACCTCTCAAAGCTGCTATTATGAGGCACAGTGCTAAACTTTAGAATGTCTAAAAACAACAAAAAGGCGCTAATCTTTCCATTTCTGGCTGTGGGTCACGTGAGCTGGCAGCCAGGGACCGAGCGAGGGCTGTACAGCGCGCATGCGCAGTCTGTCTCGAGCGGTTGATGTGTGTGTGTCTGAGCTCCTGATCAGCTGCACTTCTCTGTGTGCCTTAGTGCAGCTGGAAGTTTTACAGTACGATCGCCGAGCTCAAGGGATATTATTGCAGCCCGTCGTTATAAATATGTCTACGAACAAAGTGAAGAAAGTGAAAATGGCCACCAAATCATGCCCGGAGTGTGACCAACAGGTGAGCTGTTGTTTGTCAATGAATGATATATTTGTGTTTTTGCTCAAGTTCTCAATTGCCGGATTGTTATCTTTAGTACAGTTTGTGCTTTGATAAGGTTAAGTTACCTATTAGATCTGTGTGAGTTACAAACAACGTTGCTGCGTGCTGGGAAATATGGTTTTCGCGTTTTGTCGATTGTATTGAAGTGATTTTATTGATATTATGTTTCGTATCACACAATAAGTCACCAAATCTGGTTTCCATCTCAATTTGGCGATGAAAACGTGTAAGGCTGTTAAAGGATATCCAGCTTGCTGCATTGAAACAATTAAATTTCATAGGTTTCATGCAGTCTGTTTTCGCCTCGTTTAATATCACGGAGCAGGATGATCTCTGCGATTATACTGCTTATAAATGTGCTTGCTATTATCTAAAGGCTTCTGCCATTTCTAAGGATGATACAGTTGTATATTAAAGCTGATTTCGACATATAAACGATGAATGTTTTTTAGTTTATTTTGCCCTTGAACAAACCGAACTGGCGTCATTGCAGACTGTATTTCGTGTTACTGTATCAGTTGAGCTGCAGAAAACTATCAGGGTATCGTTTCCTGTTTACTGTGGCGTCAGTGTCAGTTTTTCTCCAGGCACTCCGTATTTATTTACTCCTTTGAAAATGCATAATATTGAAGTGCTCTTCCTCGAGTGTTGTGAAATATTTAGTCAGTCATTGTATAGAAATGTCACTGTATGCTGAATTTCACTGAGTTCTCTTTCTGTTTCTGTCAGATTCCTGTGGCTTGTAAATCCTGTCCTTGTGGCTACGTCTTCATAAGCCGAAAGCTTCTCAATGCCAAATTAAATGAGAGGTCTCCAGTAATGGGTAAATTGTGCATCTTTTAAATGTTTTATGCCTCTGAACCCTTCATATATTTATCAGTCCTATATCATGTTATGCTAAATTGTGTACTTACTATAAATATGTATCAAGTGGCCTTTGACAAGTTGTGTAATTTGACTATTGATCTGAAAAATGAAGGCTGTGGAATTGATGTTTAAAATTCTTACAGTGGAATATAATTCCAGTTATTAATCAGCTAACTTTTCTGTCCCACTGAAAAAAATGAACACTTGCTTATTTCATTGCTTTGATCTCTACCCATATGAGTCTGCCACAGTTAGTCTGTGTCTTCAGGCTATACTCGTGAGTCATGGTGATTGAGAATTTTTTTTACATACTATCATTATGTGCTGGACTCTTTGGGCTAGTGAATGGAAATGAATAGCAGGCAAGTTTCCAGTCAGCAGATGCGTTGAGAATACAGAAATGAGTGCTGCAGTGATGGCTGTTTGCTTGAGTGAGTAGTGCTAAGAGAGAGATGGGGGAAGGGCCAACTAATTCCTGTCTGAAAAGCTTGTTCCTGCCGTGTCTCTCTCTCTCTCTCTCTCTCTCTCTCTCTCTCTCTCTCTCTCCACCCCCTCTCTGCCGCCACTGTCTTACCAAGAAACTAGTCACAGTATTTCACTTGACTCATTTTTATGATACATTCAGTCATTTATAAATTCACCCAAAGATTAAATTACAAAATGCATTTCTCAAAGTTGAACTGAAGGTTTGTTGAATCTTGTAAGGAGGGATTTTTGTGAAGTGATGTCACAAAATGATGTCTGTAGACATTTTTAAAAGTGTGTAAGGGGCCTGCTTGGGTGGTCGTGATCGTGTTCAAATGAGACAACTGTGTGGCTTATAGTGTGAGCACATTTCAGTCAGTGTGCAGTTTTTATTATTTTGATTTCTTCACAATTATTTGGTAGGCTTGTGATTTTAAAATTATTAATTTGAATTTCTACTATTTAGAATTCATATTTATGCACGAATATCAGGTTTTGGGTCAGTCATGAGTATTATTTAGTTTAAGCTAGAAAATAATGTCTCGTATAAAATAATGTGTACATGTCAAATAGGCAGATAGTCTCATGCATGCTGGAGTTTTCTGATTTTAAAGCCCAGCTGGCGTGTGCATTGCGTTTTTTTGGCGGCGCAGGCTCAGACTGTGATTGTTGCATTGAGTTATGACTGGAATGCTCTGCACAAATGTTCTTTGTTTAAATGCTTTACTGTGGTGTGATGTATACGTTGATTTCCACACTTTTTGACATTTTTGTGTACAAATAATTCAGAGCTCTCTGCAAGTCACATAAGGAATTAATTTGTAAATATGTGGAGGGTGTGAGATTCTACTTGTATTATATTATTTGAAAGGTGTAGCCATAGTTTATTCTGAATGAAACATTTTCATTTTTAGCAGAAGTATTTATTCAGGGCTTATCCTGCTCTCTGCTAAGAATAATGTGCTCAGTTTGAAATAGGACAGACTTTATTTAGATTACCCTGCCTGCCCTTGCATTTTGGAAAGAGAATTTAATTTCAGAATTAAAAATGTTATTTCATTAAAAATATTAAATTAAAGCCCAAATAACACATTTATAAAAAAAATGGTGGTGTTTACAACATGAAACAAGACAGATGTGATAAGCATATTGGATCAAATTTACAGCCAAGCTTTCCAGATATTTTCCAGTAATATTCACGTATGATCTTCATGATTGTGGCATAGTTGTGAAGGAGTTGCGCAGTGTTAATTAGCTGTAGAACAGAGCTCTTCTTGTTAGTGCAGGTTATTGACACGGCCTGCATTCCTGAGTTAACGTGCAGTCGTACAGCAGGCCTGTAAAGGGAGTGAGCAGAGGAAGATCTTATCACAGCGTTTAGAATCAAATGGCTGCCATGATTATATAAACATTGAAATGATCTGTTGGGGAAAGAAGGTTGCCTTTAGAGATTCACAGAACAGGGTTGCACCAAGATTATTAAATCATCCATCATTCTAGTGCTGGATTATTGTAAACATACTTTAAAAAAATATATATATATACATTTTGGAAAGTTGACATGCTGTACTTCAAATAAAAATATTTTAAAATGGCATGTTTCTAATAAAAAAAAAAAAATATTTTCATAGGTGCAACTTTTATCTCCTACTATTTGAGAGGCTACATGGAATATATGTATTCATATGAATTTGTCACACCAAAACATATGAGTGAACAATGAAAAAAACGTAAGAAGCATAAAATGTAATAAAAAATATGTACTGAACATAAGTCATAACACTCAATATGCAATTTCTGTTTTTACATTAAGAGCAAGAATATATAGTATATATTATATAAAATGTATATTTAATATATACATATTTATAATTATATATTTTTGTTTTACATAAGATCTTTGGCAAGTTATGTATAGAATTCTTTTTTTTTTTTTTTTTTTAAAGCTTTCCAAATATTATTCTTAGTATTATTGTGGTGTAGTCGCTCTCTTCACAAAGGTTTGCTAGAGTCTGTTACTAATGACGTTTACTTGAAGCCTGAAGAGTCCTATAAATAAACTCCCTCAGAGAGGCGCAGGCCTACTTCCTTTAGTAATGAGCTCTTAATTCTCTGATTGTAGCTCTGCATATGGCTGTGCTTTTACGTCATTTGCATATGGACTCACACAGACCCTCTTTTGGCTTTTTAGTCTGTCAATATTGATTGGGGGATGGGTTTAAAGACTATGTGAGGAAAATGAGAGCTGCTGTTTATGTTCAAACTGTTCATGGGATGGGGTGGTTAGTTTGGGTATCCAGAATATGAATGTATCCGCACCAATTACTGTATATTATAACCTTTTGGTTGTGTTTCAGACCAGTTGGATGCAAAGAGAAGACGAACAGAAAGAATCAGAAAAGAGAAGATAAACTTAACACCTAGCAGTGATATGGAAAACAGGAGGCGACCTCGTTCCAACAGTCAGTCAGATCCAATCCGCAGAGGAAGAGGCAGACCCAAAACTGTTGGACTGAAGAAGCAGGAGGAAGAAAAAGGTAACGTGTCTGGGGAATAGCAATCATTATAGATTTACAGTCTATATTCTACAGTAACTTTAAGAAATGTAGACATCCAGGGTTACTTTATTGCTGTTATTTTTTCATTTGCATTGGCAATGGTGTCAGATAATTTCAATTTAATTGTCCACAATAATAATAAACTTTATTCGATCAAATTTTTTTCAAATATATGTAAATATATTTAAATTAATCCAGACTATTGTAAGTGGAACCAGCACATTTCTCTGAACATTTGAATATAAACAATAGTTCTTTGTTAAGCTGACAAAAAGAGTTGTTGCTTTGAAAAGTGCTTTTGTCAATGTTTGCTTGAAATGTGCTTTGAAGAGATCTTCTGAATAATGTTTGATCATAGGTTTCTTTCCTGTTTTTGCAAACGCCCTTTTTCACTATCGATGTGGCATTTATTTTCAGCGTCCGTCACTGTTTCTATCGTTTTATCCAGTCTGTATCTATATTTTCTCATTTTGTGTCATCCCAAAAACAGTTCATAGTTTAAATGCGTCTTGTCTGTTGCGTCAAACAGTAAATGAGCAGAAACCTAAAGAGGAACGTTTAGTAGCGTTTTAAGTATCTGAAGTATTAAGAAATATTTTAGAGAAGTTGCTATAAAACTGAGCTAGGAAATGAAAGATGTTGATGCGTGTCTTCACGTCTAGAGCGCCTCACCAAGAGAAGGTATGAAATAATACTGCGAGCACTTGATAGTGTTAACTGAGAGCGACCTACCACCCCTATCCTCAAACTGACCTTCACTCCCATCATGCCCCTCTCTGATCTCACACTCCCCCCTAGAGATTTCTGTTTATTTCCATTTGCATTTAGAATAAAGCCCCTCTGTGGCGTGTCACCGCTGAAATAAAACTCTGGGTTGATCAGAGTTTTAGATAAAGCTTTTTTTTTTAAATGACAACAGATGACCATATCTCCATGGACACAAAGAAATCTTCAGTATTCATTCAGCAGCCATCAGGGCGGCACGTGCTTCATTGTCCTGTTTCCAAGTGTACAGCTTTCATATTGTGGATTAATGATCCTTTCTTTACTCTCTGCTGAATAAATCATTGCCGACTTGGAAGCTTCCCTGCATTATCAGCTCTTCTCTGGAGGAGCGACTGCAGATCTGCTGTGCTTTTCACTTTAAACAAAGAGTTTCAATTAAATTACATTAGTATGAAGTTCTGCCCCTTTGCTAGTTGAATTATGCTTTGCGTCCTGTAATAAATTGGCACATTTCCCTGTTGATATCAAACCAGTCGTGCATGGCTGTTTTTTTTTAATGATTTTTTTTTTCTTTTCTTTCACAGAAAAACAGGAAAAGGAGGTTGACATGTATGCCAACCTCTCCGATGAGAAGGCTTTTGTGTTCTCGGTGGCCTTGGCTGAGATTAACCGCAAAATTCTGGGCCAGAGACTCATCCTGTAGCAGGCGTTGGAAACAATTGCAGCTGAAACTCAGGACTCTTACTACGTGGCTGTGTGGCTGTCCCATATGTCTGTGTAAAAGCGGGAGGGAAACTCGGACCCAGAAAGGCTTAAACCCCCGAAGCTCAGTGGTGCTCCCGTGAATCGGTGGGGTTTCATCCGCCCGGTTTGTGTATGAGGGGAAAATGACTGTTATCCTTCACATGAGTGAGAAGTGTAGTAATCATTAGTGCTGTAGGATCCTATCTATTTTATTGACAATTTTACGGAATGTATTTAAATGTTGCTACCAGTCGTTTCTTAAAATTTCAAGCTGTCTATTGAGGGACAATGGGTTCACCAAAAGAGTGCAAATTATGACTGGTGCCATTATTCAGACTTGTAAGTGGATCTGTTCCAATATTTGTTTATTTAGGTGCCAGTGAGCCATATTATTTCAAAAGTAACCTGGAGCTGAACCCCAGGAAATGCCGGATTAATGGTTATTTATTATGCCTCAACCACCTTAATTTAAGTGTGTATTTTATTTCTCCCTCTTGGTATTGTTTTGACGAATGGTAACAGCGTATATGTGTAATATTCATCCTGTATAAATATATATTAAAATCAATTGCATTCAAACTGGCAGTTTTATTTTTAGTGGAAGTTAATTGCAACCATTCCTTCTCGTACGTCATCTGCCCTTCTTTTAAGATGGATTTGGAGCAAGAAAAATGCCTCTGGCAACTCTGGTAGAGAGCTCATATTTCAGCTGTCTTCTAAAGCTCTACTCAAAACTCGACCACTTTGTTTCAGTTCTTCACGGGCAATATTTCACCATGAACTAGCTGAACCAGACTCAGACGTGTTGAATAAAATACACAAGGATCGTCCTGGTTTTAAATAAAAAAGTGAACTTTGGTGTTTATGTAGCATTAGTGTTTACAAAGAGCCCAGACCATTTCTGAACATGCATTTATTTATTTCCACCATCAGTTCGGACTGTGCAGCTGCTGCAGCCAGTCTTTTTTCCTGAGCTTCATCACCAAGCAACAAGCTCACCTCAGAGAATCCAGTGTGCTGTGGTTTCCACAGAGATGATGGATCACCCGCTCTATATTCCCTTATATTTGTCACTGACTTGGCCCCAGCAACCTTAGTGATTCTCAAAGGGCATATTAATGAATAATTTAAAACATGCCTACTTAACAGTAAAGTATGCTTCTATAGTCAATATATTCTACCTTCCTTCAGACATTAAGATGTGGAAAATGTAAAATATTTTTTAGCTGCTTCAGCTCTTTACATGCAACATTTCACAGTCTACATATGACTTGTAAGTAGATGCTATGTCCGTTCTTTTGTGTTAAAAGGTTGATGAGAATTCTAGGTAAATGGGAAAACATCCACATTTAGTTGCTAAATTAATTTCACAAAGAGGCCTTTACGTGAGTTCGCATTAACAAACACTTTCACACTGTGATTTATGGGTTGGTTTAGCCTCCCGTTGAACAAGAAAAACAAGGTATGCATTCTGTTGTAGTAGTTCTCAATAAAAAGAAGTGATCAAAGTTAATAGAGAAACCAAGACAAACGGGCCAAAGAAATTATTTTTCATCGAGTTTGAACAAGAGCCCTAAAAATGATGACCTGTACAATAAAATTTGGTTATGAGTAACTATGAGGTGTAACAATGAAAATGCAAATACTGAGTGAAAACTGCAACTGCATGGCCAATAAGAAGAGATGGCTGATGAGATAAGCCCTGGATGTATCTCAATATACATGACACAAGAGTTGTTGAGGGGTTTCCCACTTTATGAGTAGCTGCATTTGCATTTGTTTGCCACCTTCAGTCAAGAACAGTGTGACAGCTGTTAACAGCTTTTGAGCTAGGCCTATACAAAAACCAACATGATTCATTCACTTCATTTAACAGTAGTTTGTGGAGAAAAACTCAAGTGGGGATTTTTGCTTGTGACAGTGTTTTCCTGTGTGATTATTAAAAGGCAGAAATGGTTCTATCCAAGTTTCGGTGACACGATGATGTGATGAGTCACTGGACAGTCTGAATGGTTTGGGGGTCATGGCAGATGGTGTGTCTTTGTTTGGTGGAGGTGATGAGGGTCTGATCTTGTTTGGCACTTGCTAAAGCTCCCAGTGGACATCCTCACCACAAACCTCTGGCACTTCGCCTGGAGAATAGGAATAATAATAATAAAAAAAGATTCATTAGGTTACAGGAAATGGAGAAGCTGAATAATATTCCATTTAAAGAAATTGTTTTGTGTGCTTGGAAATATACAGAATAGACATTTCCTCAAAATATAAATATATATATATCGTGGCTCTGTTTGTCATTGAGTTTGCATTTGCATTGCAGTTGCATGTTAAGCCTAAATAACAAATTACTTGTAAAAAATCATAATGTTCCAGTCTAATGTGGGAAACCAAACCAAGGCTTATTTAAAACATTAGTGTCTTTGACATGAAACACAAAAGACCTCAATGAAGGAACTGGAGTACATATCCTCTACTGTTGGTTAGAGCACGCATAATTTAAATGTTATTGAGATCACACCCTCTTTCTGGAAACACGTTGTTCAGATGTTTTGTGTGGCTTGAAAAACCATTTGGGTGGTTGATGGAAACTCAGAGTGAATCACAGGCTCTGGTTTCTTGCCTGAGGGAGTGGAATAAAACAGATTCCTGCATTTATAGCATTTGTACCAAACAGCTCGTTGTTTTTTGGCATTTGGATGGCTTGGTTTTATTCTCAGTTCACATATAAGTGTAGATCTCTTTATTAACCACTAGATGGCAGCCAAACCATAATCCTCCACTATTTACAGTCGGCTAGGCAACTAATGTTTCATACGTCTACAGAAACTCGTTGCTTCAGTTCTCAAGCAAATTGAAGAAGAAATGTAAATTTAGAGCCAGAAATGCGGAAAACATAAGATGAACACTTACTTTTATTCGGATAATTTTTTATTTATGAACATGAATAATGTAAGTGTTTTGATTTACAAGATAGGCTAGTGATGCCTAATATTACATGTAACCAATAATATAATTTTTTAAACATAGTTCCCGCCAAAATCTAGTAGTAGTTTAGTGTTGACTAATTATGACTTAAAGCAATACTCCATCGAAAAATGAATATCCTCCTTTAAGATGAACACAAAATTTTGTTATCCCTCTCTGTTAATGTGTGTATAAAAATAGGTGTGTTTGTAAGGGAATTTATAAATTTCTTTTTTTTTTTTTTGTCCACTTTGTGTTTTAATTTGATGCATCATCTTTGGGAGTCCCATGGACTCTAAAAAGTTTGTGTTCATTAGAAGAAAGAAAAGGTAGACTATTACTCTGTTCTCCTTCAAATAGTGTAAGAGGCTGTCAGAATCTGACATGGTAGCTATAATAACAAGTTAGTTACTAGTTTTTAGTAGTTTTAACTGTAATATCTCATGCTATTTTGGTTGTCACCATTGTACACTTTTCTAAGCAATTTTTGTAGCAGTTTTTAGCCACGATTGAATAATCTTGTTGAATTATAGGGTCTTATGCAGCAGGTTGTAAATCATACTACGCAGACGTTGTGATTTCAGAAGTTTTATCAGTGAAGGTCAGAACAGACAGTGCTGGTGTGGTGCAAATTGAGTCATTAAAATCCATGTCATATAAAAGAGCACTGCGATGACAAAAGTGCGTGTGAGTCATGTTAGACGCCGTACTTGTGCCACCTGTCCCATTACTAACAGGAACAACAGCCCTGTCACAGAATCACATTATTGTTTTAGCATTAAAGTGTTTTCAGTGCCATCTGGATCACCACCCACATCGTTTAACAAGCCCTAAAAAATCACAGGATGAAGATGTTTGCCTCTAATGACAAGTTACAGTTATTTGGAGGTTTTCATAACACCCGTCATTTCACTAGTGAAGCTACAGTGAATTAAACCACCCCATTTTTTGACAGGATTCTGGAAGCTTTTTCATTTACGCAATTTTTTTTATTTTTTTAGAAACTGCTTTTATTAGCATATCAATTCACTGTAATTGTGTTACATATAAACACAGCTGATATGTACCGACATGCTCAGTTCTTACTGGTGTTATAGAGACAATAGTAGCCAGCCATGAAGAGAATTGTTTTCAGACCGGGAACAATGCCACCAATCAGAGATGGATTTTCTTCCATCAGCCTCCTGGGGCTTTACATATCGGCCTCTAAAACCAGAGCCACCAAATAACCTGCATGGTGCTTTGACTGCTTGCAGTGTAGCTCTGGGCTTTTCCAACCCCAGATGAACAAGCTCTCTTATCTTGCTCCAGCTCTTTCAGATTCCTTTTCAGGAAAGGCTTAGGCTACTTGATGCCTACACAACGGTGCACGACTGACGCATCCATCTCAAATTGGGACAGTGCATGATATCAGATCCCTTACAAGCACACACAGACTCTCCTCAAATTCTCCTACACCAGTATAAGAGAAACTGAAGTCTGGTCTGACCTCCAGCATCCTCGTCATATCGTCATCCCTCCATCCACCCTGCAGGGAAGAAGGCTTACCGCGGGGATGTTCCCAAAACAAAAAGACAAATCTGAGACCTATTAATAAAACAGGACACTCACATTTCCAGCATACTCAGGCTAATCTCAGGCAGCTGTTATCTCTAAGCAGGAAGTGCTTTCTGGGCCCACTGCCGTGCTGACGGGCGGTGCGTACCCAGTAAATGGGCTGAGAGTGATAAGATAGTTCATGTTTGAGGGGTGATCTGTCCACTCCAGAATGTTACAGAACCCTGAGAGTCCGGGTCTGGGGGATATTAGTTTCTCGTGGCAGCCCACATTAGGAATGGAGTCCACTGAGTCCCACTTACCCAGGACAACAGGGCAATGCATGATGGGGACCTCTCTGTACAGATCAACGCTTCTGAACACAGGTGGCTTCAGTGTGTCAGACTACATCCGCAAATTCACAGTAAGACCCCGCTTTTGCATGAGAAAATTCAATATTTATAGAATATATTTTTAGATTATTCTAATAATGCTATAGATATATGGCTTATAATAACATGACTGGCAAAACTGTATGCAGTTACTTTTAGATTATTGTCATTAAAAAAAATCAACTACTATTTTAGGGAGTTAAATAAATATTTTAAATCTCACCTTATATGTGGGAATATTAAACTCTTATGGTAAAACATTTTTGTTTGCATATGTAAGCTACTTTTAATTCAAGTGGTTTGAAATTCTGAGGAGGAGGTTTTGTAAAAAAATTTTTACTGACAAACATGTTCAGGGTTGCCCTTACCTCTCACATGGAGAATATGTGATTACTTGAATTACTTTATCTGCGTACTTTGATCATTTATAAGCTTCTCTCTTGAGCTGTTGGTTTTGTTGTATGCTCTTTGTCATTTTCTTTTTTCTTTTCTTGTTGAGTCAAATCATCTCAGTATTGTTTCACAAATTGTTGCACATGTTTTTGACAATGGTGCCCTTTTGGCCTTTTGAAAAATTGCGCATTGTCTGTAACATTTTAAAGATGTTGTACATTAGAGAGCACAATCCCATCTCCTTTCTCAGAACAAAGAGAAAACATGAAAAGACAATTAGCTTGTGTGGGTGAGTGATGGAGAAAAACAATTCATTTCAGCTAAGCATATTTAGCTTGGGCTGTTAAATAGATGACATTTGATTGAATTTGAATTCATCTTGACACTTTATAGCACTCAGAGTGAGTTTTTATTGAATGGCCTGAACGGTAATGGGATTTGCGTCCAATTTACATACCCTCTCCCCGAGCGCTTTTGTCAGAGGGACTCTTCTGCTCTTTCAACTTTTAACGCTAAGAGTCCTTGCCATGTCAAACATCTTTATTAGGGCGCAGAAGGGATTGTAAAATGAGACTACAGTGCAAACATTCCCTTCAGAGAGGGCAAGGGTAAGCACCACTATGAACAACAGCATACATCCATTAACTTGTCAGAGCCCTTCAAAGCCATATTGTCTCCATCAGGCTGACGATGTACCACAAGTACAGCAGTTTAACAGCAGACTTGCATTTCCCTTCTTAACGCACATTCTGTACTCAACAGTTTTCTGTGATCAAAGAGGTTTTAATATATTAAGCAGAATTATAGTTATGCTTATCTCTGCCAAGCAGATATTCTTTCCCAGTGATGTTAGCTATCTTACTGGCCCGAGTCCTGTTGTGGAATGGAAATTGAGTTTCTTGTGTTGTGCCAGCTTGAAATAACAGATCCCCACCACCACTAAATAGTCAGCACGGAGCCACATTCCTGTGGCTGTCCTGACCCTGGTCTCTATCTCTATTGCATAATAAGGTTATATTATATTGTGAGCGTTGTGTTTTGGCATCCGAACACAGCAGAAAGTTGTTATAGAAGGATAAAGACAAAAAGTCCCTGGCTTACACATGGGACACTGACTTTACGGACAGAACATCCAGAGAGTTTAAGGTTCCCATCTCTAGAAGCCCCTTTATTAAAGGTGTCTTATATATTTGGTAGACAGTTTTAACCCAAGCAATTTACTGTGCATTCAAGCTATACATTTTATCACTTGTTAAAATGGGAATCAAACCCATGACCTGCATTGAGCTTTCAGCATGTTAAGTAAATAAACATGATTCTCTAATAAAGACTTAAAAATGATTTGCTTGTTTACCTTATAATTTCTTTAAAAACCTCTTAATAGATTTAATAGACAATAGGGTGAAATATTACAATAACATTCAGTTTTTCCAGTCTAGGTGAACTGATCAATTAGTCTATTTAACTTATAAATCTGCTATAGCTGTTTGTTAATTCATGTCTATTCATCATACATTAGCTAATAATTATAAAGTTGACTAAAGTGTAAAAATTAACTAGTAATAGACATAGGTAATAGAAATTTTATATTTTGTGAATGAATGTATACTATTTGAGTAAATTTGCCCAGGGATGTTTTCTTCTTTCAATGATTTTATTCCTGGTTATGATTACGTTGTTGTAATGATTCAGCTAATGCAAAGACTCATTAACTATGGCTGGATTCCAGATGAGGTCAGAGAGACACAGCTGTAGCATATCATTCTTCCTCATGCCAGCGTCAATAGACATTTATTTTTACTTAAAATGTCAGCCAATGTCACGTCACGTTCCAATGAGTAGGGTGTTAGGTGATATGTAGTTAGCAGCATAGGGATCCAGTGGTTGAGTCTCAAAGGAAGATGGATGCAACTCTGTCACAATTAATTTATAAAGAAAGTGTGATAAGAGTGAGATTTCATTTGTCTTTCCTCTACCTAATGACCGGCCATTTACAGAGGTCATTCCATTCATGCTCACCTGTCGGCAGCATCTGCTGAGAAGAGTTTAAATGTTTTGATGACGCCAAGAGACTGCTGGAACTTTGGCAATCAACCAAGGCCCGCTATAGGTCATATCAAAGGCCTGTCCCAGAGTATAGGATAGAGAGAGAGAGAGAGAGAGAGAGAAGAGGGGGAGGAAAATAGAAGTGGAGAGATAAGATACCCAATGGAGGTGTTTATTTAAGTGGTGCATGTCTCTGGCACATACCAACAACAGGGGCTGTCTGAGTTGTCTGTTTTGTGAGAGGCACACCGAAACAAGCATAGAGACCACGGGGAAACAGAAATTGGTTGTGGAGAGAACCGTGGGGCATCCTCTTTTTCTACATTTTCTCAGTGCATGTGACCGGGGCCAGCCATGAGTAAACAGGCAACTCTGGCCTCCTGTATTGCCAAGTTGTATGAAGGAGGCAAGCTGGAGAACTCTGGAACTCCATCTGGGACGGTCAAGAAGACGAGTCCAACTCTGATAGGTAGTCTGACCAATGTGGAGGTCAAGTTACATGCCCTGGAAGGAAAGGTGGAACAGATCGAACATACCCAGACAGAGGTCCTTCACAAGCTGAGTTCATTGTGCCAAGGAATGGAGGCGCTAGAAAGGAGCCTTATACAGCACAAGCAGGGTGCTCAAGAAGCAAACGTGATTAAAAATGGTCAGCGAGAGAGCAACAGTCTTCCTTTGCTGACTGAGGTCAGATCGCTTTGTGGCGAAACTGTGGATCTGCTTCATAATCTCAAGCATGAGAACCAGCAGCAGAGAGAGAAGATTGAATGCATGGAAAGTTCTTTGTCCACACTGGAGAAAGTATTAGGGTGTGTGGGGAATGCTTTCCGTAACTCAAAGATAGTGGAGTTCATCCTCAATGGTGTGGTGCCTTGGAGGAAACAAGGCCTTCTGAACACTGTGGAGGAAGAGGTCAGTAAGATCCTGCTCATCTGAGATCTCTGTTCCAAACAGATAAACAGACAAACACAGAGGTTATGTGATACTCAGTGTAACAGGTCAGATAATGTATGAAATCAGAGCTGTTGAATTCCAAGCTGTTTACTACAGCTCGAGGTGTGCCTGAAAATGAGGACAAATTCAAAACAGCGCGCAGGGTGAAATAATAAACCTAATGTGATATTGATTGTTTCTTTTAAAAGGAGCTCACGAAGAACTGGACATACTGTTTAGAACTCATTTTCTGCTCATCAGTTTGTTTGTTTTTTAGGTTGTTGCATTAGATCCTTACATTAACTGTATATGTTATGTATGTTACCATTTTATTAAGTTGAAATATGTCGCTGTGTGGTAGTTGTCTTTACTGTTCATAAGATGCCTAAATCTATTTTAGACAGAGTATGATAGTAGTTCATGCATTCACAATGGTTAAAATACACAAAACTGAAACCTCTGCTTTAAAAATTAATAGTAACTTAGTAATAACACAATAAATAATTCATAATAACATCCAATGCTATATTCAGCTGTCACAGTTGTCTGTGTATTGTTTTTAAGTATCATCTTTTTTCCTAACCATTGTTTTCTCCACTATTTAATTTGTTGGCTTATCTATTATTACTGCTAAGCTTGTTATATTTACAGCCAAATCTAACCTTTTACCAAGGTTGCTATTTTATCTATGACGAGGATGAATGGGCCTCGTGTTTCAAATTCCTAGAGTGGACATGTGACTGAGCTGATGGTGACCGAGTGTATGTTAACCCAGATTTGCAATTAGCAAAGCACAGTTTAAACCCATACCTTTATCACACATATTTTATGTTAAGTGTATGTGAATTTTCCTCTTACAATGCTCTTAGAACCACTTAGAGGACAAATTCCATTTTTTTTTTTAACTAGAGTGGCTGTACATTGGCAGATGCTATATTGTTAATTGTAGACTGCATCTCTTTCATAATTATGAGGTGACATTGCTTTTGGATCCAAGTTAAATTGTGCAATAGTTGGCTTAGCTAGACAATGGAGCCTTCCACACTGTGTGTAATAACAGCTCTTTTGTCAAACAGTTTCATTATTACAAGCATTTCATGCATCCAATCCCAAAAACCACAAAATGGAATGTTTTGTCACAAATCCCCCCTGAGTTGTGGGATGAACATGAAGCTACCTGAAGTGCCATTCTGTAAACAGGTTGACTATTATAATATTGCTTCACCATAATCAGCATAAGCATCATTTATTGTAATAATTAACGCACCCACTTCATGTTTAAAGATCATGGTGTAATCACTCATAGAAGTATTTAAGTACAACTAAGTACAACCAAATATATGAAATCAAATCCATCATTTTTAAAGTTCTGTTATTTCAACTGTGTGCTATTACTATCCACCAAATGTACACGGTCTGTTTCTGCAATTAGAAGAAAGCTGGTAAAGTGAAATACATGTTTTAATCATTCAGTACTGCATAAAGCCCAACTAAAGTATAATATATCTGCATTTGGATCCACAGAAAACCAAACCAGATGACAACAACTTTAAACCAAACAACAGTTTCTGCCACCGGAGCACACAGACCTCAGAGGAGGTTAAAGGAGTAATTTCAGGTATGAACAAAATATACCTTCAGCAAATTATGGACTATAAATGTTTTTATTAAAGAGATAGCGTGTGAAAAATGATATGTCAGTGATTTTTCCCGTATTATTTTAATGTACAGTTTTGCAAAATACAGCTGAGTTTGAACTCCAGCAGCCAGAGGTCACTGTTCCCACTGGTCCCAGCAGCCTACCTTTTCCTGAAGCCCTTACAGGTGAACGCGAACCTCTGACACCTGTTAGTACAGGAGTAAGGTCCAGAGCCTTTAGAAAGGCCAAGGAGGTCACTGTGAAAAGCAGAGCACCTGCACAGGTCCAGACATTTGCTTCTGATATCCAGCTGGAGGAGGAGAATGACGTGCATTATGTACCCAAACAAGAGACAGATATCTCAGCCGGCGCACCAGCTAATGCTGAATGTGTCACTGTGACAACAGCTAAAGTGCAAAAAGATTTGGCTCTTCCACAAGAGAGGTGAGACATTCCTACAAATTGCTGCCATTTAAGGTTCAAAAATAATTTTCCTCCCATCTTGAATTTTAAAAGGGATGCTGTCAGTGATATGTTGGATTTTCTAAGATTGTAGCAAAAATTGTCAAAAATTACTATGTGCTGAAAAGAAAACAGGTTATAACGGAAGACCGAACATTGTCATTGGCCCCCTTTGGAGATAATTACATAGCAGCTGATGCCAGTGTGGAGAACTAATTCTCTAATGGACTTTTTTCTAAACACTCTTCAAGAACTATCTTACATAGAAGAAGGGATCTGAACTGGTTAAAGGGTTAGTTCACCTGAAAATGAAAATTAGCCCATAAATTATTCACCCTCAAGTCAACCTAGGTGTATATGACTTTCTTCTTTCAGACGAATTCAGTCAGAGTTATGACACCCGATGGGTGTTGCATGCATCAGTACAAAAGAAGTTAAATAAAAAGCGCCCTTCCATAAAAAAAAAGTGTCTTACACAGCTCTAGGGGGTGAACAAAGGCCTTCTGTAGTGAATCGATGAGTTTTTGTAAGAAAAACATCCATGTTCAAATCATTCAAATCACTGACGGATTAACAAAATGAAAGGAAAAAAAATATGCCGAGTTTCAGTTTGTGACGCGATCCAAAGTTCAGGGAAAGGAAAATGAGACCGCAGAAAGTTTGTTGTTTTTTTTATTTTGCAAAAGCTTTATAGTTTTATTCATTTAGCCAATCTTTTTGAAAGATGTTTTATATCAATCTATTTAGTAGGATAGTGATTTCACCTGACTAGTACTACTTCAGACTTTCACATATCTTCTAATTTGTCAGTTAAAGGTCCCGTTTTTCATGCTTTTTTGAAGCTTTGATTGTTTTTACAGTGCAATATAAAATGTGTTCATGTTTCACGTGTAAAAAAACACAGTATTTTTCACACAATTCACCTATCTGTAAAATTTTTGGTCAATGAAGCTTTTAGCAATTATTTAAAATGCACCTGATCCCTCTACCCAATAATCTAGAAACAATGTGAATGAACACCACAACAGCTTAAGCTGCAAATCTTGCATAACAAAATATTTATGTCACTGCCAAAACCGTCTTATAGCCGTGTTTTTCTCATCTTTTGCAAGAGTTAAAAAAAAAGGCAGAGTGCTGATAATGCAATTCCAAGTGCTCTGTATTTTAATGTGTTAGTTGTGTGTTTTGCACTGAGGCACAAAAGACCGTCTCCCTCAAATAACAGGCTAGGTTATGTTATGTCATTAGACTAATGGCCAAGGTCTTGAGATTACACGATGCGCCATTGTAACTATAGTGGCTGAATCCACGTTGCCAGGCATTATGAGTTTTAGGCCATTTAGTTTTATTCAAAAACATTCCAGTCAAAGACCTTGTGCTGCTGTTGGGTTTGCTGTTATTCACAGCAGCTACTCATGTTTCTTGATGACCATTACCTGCATATCTTTCAATTGATTACATATATCAAGGTCTCACATACATAACTGTAAAAAGTGAATAAACAGCACATCAAATGGTTGTTCTTTGGGTTATTCACAGGGCTCTTGAACAGGCAGATGTTTCACAGGTTGGTGAAGAGTCTTCATTCAAGTCAGTAGATCCTGAGCAACAAGTGGAGCCAAAGGTTGAGGTTCCTCAAAAACAGGCTGAGGTTTCTCAGGTAGATGATGAGGCCTCATTGAAACGGTCAGTTCCTGGACAGCATCAACTAAAGAAGGATGTTCCTCACAAACCTCTGCTCTGCACCAAAGAGCCCGTCGACGAGGTCAGTTCACAACATAGAGAGACAGTGGAGAGTGTAACACCTGAGGGAAAGACAGAATCTGAGCCGGCTAACAAGAAAAATGAAAACAAAACCATTGGGAAGATTTTGGAGTCTGACGCAATAAAGAACTGTGCAGCTACTAGTCCACAAAAAACAGCCATTGTTGAGGGAGCAAAAGCAAAATCGTCACCTTTTAGAAAAGCTGAGTCACAGCTAATGATCATTGGTAAGTTCATGTTCTTACCACCAGCTGAAAAAAAAGAATTTCTTCTGTGTTGATACACCCTCACTAGCTAGGGATGGGGATTGTGAAACAAAAATATATGAATCCAGAACATTTAATGATATTATTAAGAAATAAATAGTTAGGAGAAAAAGAAATCTAACTGTGTTGGATTTCAACTCATAAGAGCACAACAATTACATGCTGTTTAAAAATCTGATTCCAGTCAGTCTAAAGCAATAAGTTCAGCTTCACCTCCAATCTGACTATAATTCACCTCGGCACTGAATATTTCAAATACATTTTTTAATTGATGAAAACGATGTAATGCATTTCTTGCTTCACTAAAATAATTGTCTCATGAGTAGTTCATTCAGGAGTCAGATTACATTGTGATGTAGGTTTGTGATTCACTAAACAGTCACTCTTTTGGGAGTTGGACTACAGTAGTTGTGCTGTATGTTATTTGACTCACTAAAAAGAATCGAGATGGTTGGGAAGTCAGGACTACACGGGTTGTGCAATGACAACAGTAAACAGTGGATACATGTGATGAACAGTGACACTGGTAATACCATGTGACAAAAATGATCAGTTAGGCTTATTTAGAAAGTATTGTGACTTTGTAAATCAACTTTCAACCAATCCAATTCTTCACTTTTAATTATAACTAAGCAGCTTATAATTTGTCAAAGGTCAATGTGAAAACATTTTGCAAACAGGACTTGTCAGCATGCTACAGTCTGTGTTGATGTTTGTTTTTTAGATGACTGTCCACCTCTCCCAGCCCCGTTTGAGCACCGCATTGTCAGCGCCAAGCAGGTTCCCATGAACTCATATTACGCCGTCAAACCTGATGAGGTGCTTGGCGGGTGAGTCCACACACACACACACACACATATATATATGATACTGGCTAACATTTTTCTCTTGGCACTATCTGTATATATTGTGTTAGCCCAGCTGTGTCTGTCATGCTGACAACAGAGCAGCAGATAGGAGTATTAAGTGGAGGGGGGTAACTCTTTCTCCAGGACTGGTAGAGAAGCATGCAGGCACTGCCCATGGAACATACAGCAGTTGAATGACTGGTCCAAACAGACAAGGGCTCATTTAGACCTCCTCTGCACCTCTCGCTCCACATATGCCACAAATAAGCACTGGCTTGTTTTTTGACTCATCATTGGTAGAGTTTATTTTGGGCAGGTGTTGAGCAGGTCTGTTTGCATGGAACTTATTTTCAGCCAGCAGCAGTCGCCATCTTGACGCAAACATGTTATCTCACCCCATGGAGACACAGTGAGAGGAAAGACAGCAAATAGTGACAGATAGCTTTCACAAAGGTTGAAATGATTTCCATAGTGCATGAAATGAAATCTGTGTGTATGTGTTTGTTGCAGAGGCCGTTTTGGACAGGTGCACAAGTGTGCTGAACTGTCGTCAGGTCTGACGCTGGCTGCTAAGATTATAAAAGTCCGGGGAATGAAAGAGAGAGTGAGTACAAAATATGCATAAACCATTAGTGTTTCAAAAATGTTTACCCCCCCCCCCTTTCTCCATCTTCTCTTTCTCTTCCCTCCCACTCCAATCTGTCCATCACTCTGTTCCTGTTAGGAAGCTTTATGAGAACACTTCCTTCTTGACAACCACTGACAGTTCTGCGCACATGAGCATATGAAAAATGTGCACACATTAACACATGCCCTTGCACTCTCGCACATAACATAACACCCATAGTCCCTCAAGTACATGGAAGTGCATGTTGTTTCTAGCATCTGTATTAAAAAAGCATACATCCATGCAGAAAAGCACGTTATATTTATACAGCGCTCCAAACACTGAGCTGTTTTCATATAACGTGAAATATAAAAAATCTTTGCCCATGCACTTTCATCAGTTCCAAACATCCTCCAAGCTTCAACAAGTGCCGCTAATTCCATCTAATGACAGCTCTTCTGTCAAAAGCACTTGCCCTCAGTGCAATGCCTTTCTCTCCCCTCTGTTCTGTCAGTTGTCGTCATTAGAGAGCAATCAGTGAGGAACGGGCAAGTACAGATCATTTTCAATCTCTCACGGTTTAATTCCACAAATGTCAAAAGAGCAAAAGAAGTCAACACACAGTCGCACAGAGGATATCTCTCTATAAGTATAATTTCTGGAAACATTAGCATTTTGAAATGCTCCTTCCTAATGACAACATGATGCTCCATTCCTTCTGCATGCACCGTCTGCTTAAAAAAGTGCCAGAGAGAGAGGAAGAGTAGCTTCATATGAAATAATTCAATGGATTTCCTGGGTCATTCAACAGAATAGTGGACAGGAAGAGGCAGAATAACTAGGGCTGACAATTACAGGGTTGGCAACGGCTGTCAAGTCCCATTTCAGAAGCTGTTTAAATGCTTGTATTTGCACCCCCATGCAATCATTGTCAATCCACTTCCAGCACTTTAACTGCACAATTTAAATTCTGAAATAGCATCTCTCTTGCTAATGACCTAATTTCTAACCCTGCCGCTATCATCCTTTTGAGAGTGTAACAACACTTTTCCTAAGCTTAAAATATATGCTTTAGACAGCTGTTTGAAAAGGAAAAGCATTGCAGATGATCATTTATTTGTATTTTATTTTTTGTGCTTTTATTCCAGGATGAAGTGAAGAATGAGATTGGAGTAATGAACCAGTTAAACCATGCAAATTTGATTCAGCTGTATGATGCTTTTGAGTCTCGAACAAATCTCACACTTATTATGGAATAGTAAGTATACCCCAAATTTACTAGAAAGGTTCGTTTAAATATTTACGACTTATATATAGTATAAAATTGGTCTAAATATTAATTCTAACTTGGCTTCGGATAATATTCATTAGGCTTCATTTGCAAAGCAAATTTTCTCTCCTGGACTGGTCCTCACATTCTGTCGCAAGAACATAGAGCACCCACACATGCCACTGTACACAGACATAATGGTGTGTCATCTTCCTGCCTTGTTCACAGATTTAATTCACATTTTTGATGGTATTTAATTTGCTTTTAATTGAAACATGAATGTTTTGTGTGAATATTAATATTTGTAATACAAAACATACCTATAAATGATGAGGCTTTTTTCTGAGATGGATATTTTTAAATAAGGTATGGAAAGAGTCTTAAAATTTAGTTTTGTTTTCGCATTAAAAAAAACTTGCACTTAAATGGCTTAAGCCGCTTAATGTCAATATGCTTGGCCAAACAGACTAAACTAAAAGAGAGGAGTTAATACGTGACGGTTCATTTGAAAAAATCTTTCCATGGTGTGTTTTTTCAGTGTGGAGGGTGGTGAATTGTTTGAGCGTATCATTGATGAGAATTACCAGCTGACGGAGCTGGATGCCATCGTGTTTACCAGGCAGATTTGTGAAGGGGTTCAGTACCTTCACCAGCAGTACATTCTCCATTTAGATCTTAAGGTAAACCGCACAGCCAGCACTGAATGTTATAATATGACACTGACAGGATTAGCAGTGCATAGTGTCGGCTGTCTCTACGGAAAAATCCACCAGCGAATTATCCATGTTTGTCAACATTTGCTGTCTGAATGTCATAAGTTTTAATTAGCATACTGCCATGGGACTTGTGCCCTGTGATGCTTGTGAACATGTTGTTTATAGAAATATGAAATGCACACCATTACATACATTGCTTATGGAAAAGTAAAAGACTGTTCACACCAAGGACAACAATGATAATGATAAACATGCAGTCTTAAAAGTTTTAAAGTAGCAGTAGAGTCCACCCCAGAACTGTCACGATAATGACACAGAGAAAATATTACTTTTAGAAGGTTTTTCCACAGATGATGAACGATAAAAACATTGACAGCCAATTAGAAGTCAATTCTGATTTAAAAAGCTCAAACATTTAAAGCGACAGACGACAAAACTGTAGCACACATGTACAGTAAACAGAATGATGATATTAATTGGTTTAGATATTACTATAGTTATCGTTAAATGTATCATTCTTGGTGTGAACAATATTTCCTGTCTTTAATGTGAAACATGAAAATTGTTATTTACATTGTTATTAGTAGTAACAATAGGTAAGTTATATTAAGTAATTATGAATACATAATCAATTTTAATCTGAATCTTTTTTATCCCTTACTTTTTATATTTTCTTCAATATAGCCAGAAAATATCTTATGTGTGAACAGCACAGGGAATCAGATCAAGATCATTGACTTTGGACTCGCCAGAAAGTAAGCAGACCTCATTAAATCCTCTTATTATCAAAAAGTTGGTTTAGAAATACTTACATGATTTTTTCATTTTTACATTTTTTTTTTAATAATAATAATAATATACTTAATAATAAACTTTTATTTAAAGGCGCATTTCATGGCACTCAAGGACACCTTACACAATTCATTAAAAAAAAAGACATTACTCAATCAAACCAGTACAACAACAAACATTAAATCACATAAAAGCCTGCCTAAACAGATATGTTTTAAGACGAGATTTAAAAACTGAGAGACTAGAACTGTTGCGAACTTCTACAGGAAGAGAGTTCCATAAATGGGGAGCAGCAAAGCCAAAAGCTCGTGACCCCAGAGAAGTTGTCCGAGTGCGTGGCTGAACAAGTGTAAGTGCAGAAGCAGATCTTAGAGTGCGGGAAGGAGTGTGTATATGAAGAAGAGCATGGAGATATGAAGGAGCCAAATTGTTAAGTGCTTTGTAAGTTAAAAGTAAAATTTTAAAATTCACACGGAATTTAACCGGGAGCCAATGCAGCTTCTGTAAAACAGGAGAAATGTGTTCAAAAGTGGAAGTTTTGGTAATGACTCGAGCTGCAGCATTCTGTACTAACTGTAATTTATGAAGAGATTTGGAAGGAAGCCCATAAAACAAAGCATTACAATAGTCAATTCTTGATGTTTAAGTGTAAAAATGAAGTACATTTCTCAGTCTTGTAGAATTATGTCCCTAATTTCACTCTTAAAATAAAGTGTTATAATAATGTTTTCAGCTGACATCAAGTCTTCTGATTCCCACCACTGTACTGACACACTGCACACGGTCACCATGACTACAGACACATTCCTTCACCACTGTTCATTTTTTGACATCTTTGTCCACTTTAAGCTTCAAGAGTTTGAAAGCATTGTCACAGTCAGTGTAACTGTTAGAAACTTGCAAAACTTTTTTATTTTGCTTAATTTATGAATCTTCTGTGATTTACATGTTTTTCATTTAGCAGACACTTTAATCCAAAATGACTTAAAAATGAGAAACACTACAACAAAAGCTAGGTATGCTACAGAGACAGCAACATAAGAAATGCCACAATGCAGAGTGCCAGAATTGCTCAGAGAAGTACAAAAAAGAAAGTACAGAGGTAGGTGAGACTCTGTGGAACGACTAAAAGAGAAAAGTAGAGCTTTTTAAAACAGTAAGTACAGTATGAGTCAAGATCTCACAGGGGAGTTGTGTGTTTTCTAAGAGTGGAGAGGGAAGATCATTCTACCACTGAGGTGCCGTGAATGTGAAGGTTTGGGGAAAGTGGTTTCAAGCCTCTTTGTGAGGACGCCATGGGATTCCTCTCACAAACTCCCCTCAGATTTCTGAAAGAAACACAAATTTGCAGAAGTGAGTAGGTAGAGAGTACAGAGCCAGTGACTGTACTTACACCAATATTTTTGCATTGAACTTGTGTGGGCTGCAATTAGGATCATTTGAGATTAGACTTTAGATGGGCTTAGATAGGAGGGGTCTGAATTTCCTTGTTGTCTTTTGTAGAGTGCAAAAATGCATAATTGAGTGGTATTTCTTATTTGGTCAACTAATTTAAAAGGTCCTGCCCAACCTGGTTGTATTATAGCAAGGTTTGTTGTATGAGTTTGGGTCAGTTGTTTTTTGTTTATTTTTGAATGGGTATAATATAAAGTCCAAAAACAAATCTGCCAAATGTGTCTGTTTCTCTCCCAACAGGTATAGACCCAGAGAAAAGCTGAAGGTCAACTTTGGGACCCCAGAGTTCCTGGCACCAGAAGTTGTCAACTATGACTTTGTGTCATTTCCTACAGACATGTGGAGCGTTGGTGTCATCACATACATGCTGTGAGTACACAACTAGAAGCAGTAAGGCAGATCTATGAATGCAGCATTTATTTCACTTATTTCAAAAACATTGTGCAGACTTCCAACGTTTAATAGAATGTAAAAATTGTCATTAAAGAGTCAGAATTGACATTCATAAAATATGCACATATGCATTAATGATGTATGTGTTGTAGGGAAAAAAAAGTCACCCTTTCTTTCCACACTGAATTGCACAGTGGCGTAGACGGAGTGAAATATCAGCGAGATCAAAAGCCAAATGCAAATGTGACGCTCCATGAAAGCTTTAGAGGGCTCATCTAAGAGCATTGAATAGAGCCCTGATAAAAGGGCACCAGTTCCATACAGCTGAAAAAGCATGTTACTAGCCCTGCTGCTCTGAAAAAAAAAAACACACAACAAGCAAGCAAACATAACATCCCATCTCAGACCCTGCACCCCCATCACTCTCTCCATGAGCAGTGCTGGCCATGGATGACCCTCTACTCTGGCCAATAGAATAGCAGCTCGGCCTCAAAAACTGAATGAAGACTAATGACCTGACAGCTGTTGGTGGAGAATTAGAAGGGCTTGCCCATCCCAAAAATATGTGTGTCACCTACTTCACACTTCTGAGAACTGAACACCCAACAAGACTCAGGTGTTCAGTGTATTCATTTAATTATAGCTTTTTATTTCAAGTAGACACAAACACATAATTGTGTTAGTGGTGAGTTAAGCCACTATAATTGTTTGTTGTCCTCATTTCAAGTTTTTATAGATGGTATTGGTGTTGTGGTCGCTTATCCATATACTTTATATATTTATATTCAGTTTTTTGTTAACACTTTCAGTGTAGTTCAGTCAAAATCCCTTCGGAAACATATCAGCATTGCATTTATAACATTTATTAATGTTAATTTATAAATATTGTTGTAAAAAATTAAAAAAATTAAAAAATTGTAAGTTCATGTTCATTCATTATAAATTACCTGTTTATTTCTAAATATTAATTTATACAACTTGAAATTTTAAAAATGGCTCTAGTGGTGACCCAGTGCTTGTTGTACATGCTAGGTGCTTGTTGTTTGTTTTATGTATGTGTGTATATGCTAAAGTGAAATGTTGAGTTTATTTACATTTGTATATTTTTATCATTGTTCTTGTATAATTGTTATGTTTTGTTGATTTTGTAATGGTGTGTTGTGTTTCATGGACAATAAAGGAACTAAATAACTAACATAATATATCATTAAACACTATAAATGCTGTAAAAGCATTGTTCATTGTTCTAATGCATACTGTTTTAGAACAATTTTTTTACCTTAAGTATCGGTATTTATTAATTAAACTGCATGGTGATTTCAACAAAACATACAAATGGGGGAAAATACAAACACAATTCAGTAATGGTAAAAAGTCAAAAATATTCACAGTGCTTCAATAAGAAAATTTCAAAGTAGATCAGAATGGTAAAAAGCAGAGATATAAGTGCACCTTTTTTCATGTCATACTTTGATAAGCTTAAAACTAAGGGTGAATAGATTTCTAGGTTGTTCACTCACTTCATGATTTCTTTTTATTTTTTCAGTCTGAGTGGTCTTTCTCCCTTCATGGGTGACAACGACACAGAAACAATGAACAACATTATGCACGCCAACTGGGACTTTGATGCAGAGGCATTTGAGAACGTGTCAGAAGAAGCCAAAGACTTCATTTCCAGCCTTCTTGTGACCGCCAAATGGTATTCATCCATCCATCATTATTCCACTAGTAAAAAACCTTGAAGTATAGAATACAAGTCATGCTTTCTATCACACATGCTTCAGTATAGCAGCCTGTCTCCTATTATTTTTCCTCGTTTCTGGCCACCTGTCTTCTGGCTTTAAGAGCCTCACTTTTCTCTTCCATCTCTCAGTCATTGCCCCACTTTGACCTGCTCAGGTTCCCTTAATGCATCCAGACATCAAAACTGAAACCTCTCAAAATATAATGCTGTACACCAAAAAATGACATATAATTGGCTGGTGACGTAAGCATGGCCCAGTGTTATTTTAAAGTGTTTGGAGCTCACCCTCATGATGCTCTGTCTTAGATAACCTCTCCCACACAAGGGCTGTACTGCTCAGCTGGCATGAGATAATAGCAGGCTGGCACAGCAAGTGGCCATGAGAGGGCACATTGCCTTTTGCTCACTATCTTACCACGGTCTATGCAGTACAAGTGATAGTTAATGATCCAGTGCACTATGACAAGGTGCATTTAGACGCAGCATGACACCCACTCTGGCCTTCCTCCCTTCTCTTTATCTGTGGTGACAATGTTGTCTAATGACCCCATCACAGCCCCCCACATGAGCCGTGTGATTCATATCACCCATGTACATACACGCTTTCAGCCAATGAATACTAATGGATTATTGGCATGATGATAATGTAGCCCTAGTAGGCTATAATCAGCTGGATTGCTTGCGTCTTTCCAACTGGTAAAAATGCACTCATGTGTACGCAGGTTTGACCAAGTCATGATGTTCAGGTATATCTTTCAGCAACTTTCAGGACTTAATCTGTTCCTCTCGCTCAAATAAAGATGACTGTCTTTTGGCTCTGTTAGCCACGCTAGCCCGGTTAGCCAAACATCAGGACAGTTAGCAAAGACTTGCTAAACTTGTTGTGGTCTAATTGACTTGATCGAGTGGACGCCCGCAACAGAAATGAAGAGTGCAAGACTGTCACAGGTCTGAAAAATGCCAAAGCTAAGTGCTCTATTGCTAATACTGCTTTAGAGAGGTATTTGAGGCTAAGTGTAGCCCATTATTCATCATGTTTTGAAACTCGCGTGCCCCAAAATTGCAAGATTTTTGAGGAAAACTATCCAGTGTGCAAGTTAATTTAATCAGATAGAATTAGGTATTTAAAAATGAAGTATTGCAGATTTTATTGGTGCAGAGTAGGCTATGTGTATTTTGTAAAATCCAACAGCTTTTTTACCACTTAATTAGAAGAACCAAAACTAATAAACTCTGTCGCCTTTTAGAGACTGAACAGAAATGTAGAAGTTTATTTTAAAGTGCAAAGTACATTTTATAATTTGGCTATAACTTTTCTTAAATGTGATATCCTCAGTGATGTATGCCACTTCCAGACAAGGCAACCATTGAAATGAGACAGTTAGCTTAACATGTTTTCATCAAAACATGAAATATACGTATTATGATATATAAATGTGTATTAAAGTTCAACGTGTGATTGATAATCATTACACAGAAAGGTCTGAACTGTATACTGCATTTCATGGAACTGTTTGTTTCTTTGAGCACCGGATGTTTTTATGATCTTAATGTGTGTGTCTGTCTGGTCTCTATGGTAGCAGCCGAATGAGTGCATCAGGGTGCATGAAGCATAGTTGGCTAAATAACCTGGAGGACAAGGCCAAGGTGTACAAAGTTCGGCTAAAATCTCAGATGAGGCTTCAGCGTTACCTCGCTGCTCACCGTCAGTGGAAGGTACGGAATCACCAGTCAGTGCATGTGTTTGATTCTAAATGGATTTAGAACAGATGGAATTGCACCAGCATTACATATGATCCTGTTCTTATGGTAACTTTGTTTTTACAGAAACATTTCTATGCGGTTGCTGCAGCAAACAGGTTGAAGAGGTTTCAGCAGAGCAGATCAGTCAGTACTCCAAATTAACAATTAACCTGCAGTGTCAGCAGCTTGAGAGGACATCACAACGTTACTCCACACACTGAAAAATGAACTTGTCTGAAGATTTGAAATTGCTTTTAAGAAAGTGTTTAATATGTTCTTGCTTTGTTTCTAGCCAGTGGAAAAACATTGTGTTAAAAAGTGTCACATTTTCTTAATGTACCTTGTTTGGAACACCATTGCATTTAATTTACACTTCTTTATCATGCTTTCACACCAGGAGTGTATGGCATGGATTGCAGGGCATGCTTTTGAACCACTTGAAAAAGCTTTTTCTCCCTTCTGTGAAGGTGTTTTTCTTGGGCATAAATGCCTTATATTAGTATTTAAAAGAAGCGGTTTTTATTCTCATCGTTCAGTATTTTGAGTAAAACATACAGAGCATGACGATTTGATGTAGAAACACTGTATTCGTTCTAGATTTACAATCTTTCTTTAGCCTGTTGATTAGAACTGGAAACAAAACCTGAATAAGAGCCTCAGCTGGCATGGTGTTTTTATTTTTTTTTAAACTTGCATTTAAAACATTTCAAACAGTTCTGGAATATTTGAAAGTTAATATTGTGCTTTTTAAGAATTTGTGTGGATGCACACATTCATATGGTAATAGTATAATCACAAATAAATGCACAAATGTGGTTCTGTGCTTGGCAAGGCAATTGGCATACAAGTACACAGAAATTAGCACAGAATTATAGGGCTGTTCTGTTTTGCTATTTCTGTCGTATCTCACATAATGGAATAGAAATCATTGTATTGGGTATTTTCAGCACAATATAAATGGTCACAAATTACCTGTAGAAAATGAGTGTTTAATCAAAACATAAAAAAAAGAAATAATCGACTTGTCAAAAATACACATTTTATTCATAATAAAATCTTATTAAACTGTAAGCAGATAAGCCATTTCTCATTTCTTAAATGGATAAAACCCATCCAGATGATCATGAATGCATTCTACTCCTCCTGTGAGATTTTACCACAGAACACTGTGAGCAAACAAAGTCATACTGTCACCAGACATAATCATCCAAATCATGATCGATTAAACACCACAATTTAAACATCAACACAAACTAAATGCACCTCGATAAAATCGAAATAAGAAACTTAATTAGTAAACCTTTGCACAATATAAAATCTGTCATAAAATGGTAACCATATTTTCACCCGAGAAATGGCAATTAAACAACGGATAATAAAAAGTGCTGTGATTCCTGTGGAAATGTCCATATGTAAACGGAACAAATTTACACAAGGAGCCAGAAGGGGGCAGACTTTTTTTATACAGTCTATGGTAATGGAGTATTAAATCCAACTCAAAGTAAAGTCCTGTTGACATTATAAACGGTGTTCAAGAATCTATTGTCTTTGGTTTTAAAGCATTTTCAAGAATTTTTCTTTTCCACTCTTCATAATTTTGTGTCTCTTCTTCCTCCGTCTTCTCAGCCCTCTCTCGCTTAGGGGATGTTGAAAGCTTTTCATCTTGGAAAAAGCCAAAAAGACAATTACTTTTAATCCTCAAACATATATTCTATTATTAAATATTACATGTAGAAATATTATTTATTAGTCTTCTTAGAGAAAAAAAAATGCTTAGGAACAGAAAATGTCCTTCCATTGTAACATAAGGGCAGCTTATGGGTACAATAAGAATTTGCCATTATTATTTACTGTGGTAAACATGGCTTTCTTACCATCTTCTCCTGTTTCTAGCATTTCAGTGATTGTCTTCTGCCTCTTTTGAACAGTTTTGACTGGTTTCTCCATAGATGAAGCCTCATCTGAGGGTACAGGGAGGGAGATAGAACGAATTAGTCAGCTTAATATCATAACTTCAATAACTACTTGAGAAGAAACAAGCTGCTCTTTGATGATGAATTACACAAAATGAATATATCTAGATACATTGTCTAACTGTGATAAGTCTGTAGCTATTGTAGCCAGTCAAATGTGTTTCTTTGTGACAGATCTCTTTGAAGTTTTTTTTTTTTTTTTTCACTTTAATGAAGAACACGAAAGCCAGGCCAAGATCTCCTACAAAAATGTCTTTATTCACTTTAATTAGGCAATGTGTCACATTTGTTTGAAGAATTCACACTCACTGCAGATCTCCTGTCCGAGTTTCTGAAACTGTGTGCACAGCCGGTCAAAGATGCCCTTCTTTGCGCCAGATGAAGAGGCTAATTTCCTGTCAGTTCTGATTTTCATGCACCTTCAAAAAGGAAGGAAAGAAACCAATTTATTTTTCCATCTTCATTAACTGAATATAAACCAGGTGCAGTTTAGATTTAGAGATTTATTTGGCTTGCTGACATGCATAAAATATTTTGGACCCATCTGGGAGCTTTTGTTGTTTATTATCATACAGTAACAGAGTTAGGTTGGATAACAATAGTCCCACACAGGCTCAGTAGATTAAGGCAGTCTAATGTCTGCAGTACCACCTTTAAGACAGTAGCATTTCTAATACAAGCACTCACTTTCATAGAGCCTAATATGCAAATAAACTCGCTATAAGCACGGACAGGAACAACCATGACTACATTTAACAACTATGTGATAACCAATCCAAGATCTGACCTTTCCAAATGTAATTAAAGCTCCAAATTTAATGGTTACTCAATGCACCTCTCATAGCCTCATATTAAAGTACTTTGACCACAGTGACACTCTGAAGAGCTTAATGAGGTTCAAGAGACAATTGAGCTCCCAACCAAAATTATGTAATTATCAAACACAATCATCCACCATCAAGTATTTTTGAACCAGTCATTATTGACTCCATGACAATGAGACATCACAGCAATCTACACTCACTTGCATGCTGCATAGAGAGCTGCTGTGGTAAAGAGAGGCTTTGACAGGTCAAGGTCTTGATGCTGAGCAGCAGGCAAACTGGTCTCATACCTTGAACAAATACATGCAAGTTTAGAAGTCATTCAGTTAAGATTTATTGCACTGATGCAATGTGAAGGCTCACCTCTGAAGGATCTGAGAGGCCACTTTAACCGCTTCCAAACACCCGAACTGCACTGCAAGATCTCTGAGACCCAGGTTTGACTGCAGGCCCAGCATGCACTCCATAGCCTTCAGATTACTGGAGTAAACCTTAGGACTTAGTCCAGACAGTTTGATGGCATACTCCTATCCAGTATAAAGAATATTTATTTGGATAATTACAGCAAAAAAAAATAAAAAATACAACTTTTACTAAATGTTAATGTGTACCACATATTGTGTAAAATATTCAACGCTTCGTGTGAAAGTTGTTTTGATAATTTTTTAATCACGTAATTAAAAATTAATTATCTGTGGATAAGCATTCTTTATATTAAATATTAGATATGTGATGCAATTGGACAAGATAATTTTTCTATTAACTGTCAACCAGGCTGTAATTTTGTCTAAATGATGGCAAAAGGTGTTTCCTAATTATGTTGGTATATTTAGAATACATACATTGCTATAAAATTAGGGCTGGAAAAACACTGTAATAAGCCATTTAATTATAAAATGATAATTTATTTCCATAAAGAAAGCAATTTTATTTAATACAGAATTTGAGGCGAGATGGAAAGAAAAATTTATTGTGATGCCACAACTGGACAGTGTTAGGGATAAATAAAATCAATAGGCAAACACCAGAAAGTCTACTGGGCTTAACGTTTATAGAAAATTATGATATTACAGTTATAGTAACATAACATACATACATACATACATACATACATACATGCCCACATCACTACGCACTGATGTGTAGAATAAATAAATATAATGAAGCGGATCTTACCTTGTCTAGAGGAAATTTCATGGAAGTCGCTGCCAACTCAAGGCAAATAATGGCCTTGCTGGTGGCTGTAACAGAACCCAGTCCAACACATTTCACCTGGGATAATCGCATGTATTCCTCGGCTTGACTGAAAGTAAATGACCAGAATTAGTTATGTTTACTTCGGATTGAACCACTGAATCTCAAAACAAGCGACTGGTCACTCGACACTGGGACACTTACCTCAATACTTTAACAGCCGTTATCCCAATCTTCGACGCAAGTTTACGAAATAACTCTTTATCCATTTGTAAAGATGCTCGGATCTTATCTGTAACCACAACACACAATGGAATCCTTTCCGCAGATTTGGTTTCGCGCGAAAACGAACATAGGCCACACCCCATATAAACGTTCGGACCTGCCATTGGTGGATCAAGAAATGGGCGTGGCCAGTGTCGTTGGCGTGAAATACGTAACTTTTAACGTCTTTTAAAAATCTAACATTACAGGAAAAGCGAAGTATACAATGTAACATGTTGGTCAGAGAAACGTTTTTCATTACACTTTTCACACAAATAGGATCATGTAATGACACAACTAATTATTTAATTGTAAAATAATTCATTTAAATTTTCTTAAAGTAGTTTCTACAGCTTTCAGAGATGAATAGTTCAGCTCTCAGGGCTTGTTGTGCTGCTCGGCATGAGGCGGAGCAGCAGCGGCGCAGTCACGTGACACGACACATTCACGGGGGGGGTCATCCAGTGTTTCCTCTAAAACACCTAATAATAATGGTAAGATATTAGCGACCGTTGCGTGCTCCGACTGTATGATGTGTGCTGTATATTCGCCGTTAAATTGATCACAGCAGTGATGGTGTCAGAGGGGCACTGCGATCTATTGGTGGGCTGTTTTGCGTCTGTGAAGATAGCCGTTAGCTTAAGCGTTTGAGATGCGAGGCCTACGTACACTTAATTATTCACGTTTATTTCCTCTGTCTTGGTAAATTCTACTAGCGGTTTAACATTTGGCATGCAGGTGTAGTAAACTTACACCCGTTATGTTTTGCTGTCTTTACAATTCACAAGTTTTGTTCAAAATGAGCTAATTTAAACTGCTAATCCTGCTAGCATTAGCCTTGTTATGTCTTCACAGCTAGGTTTATATCGTTATTTTTATTTATCTTAATCATACATCTGTGATACGTTTATATGCAGCTCTTTGTTTACATGCGCATTTACATATTTGAAGAGTTGCAGTGTTTTTAGTATGCATAACATAAGCGATGTTTGGTCTCTGGTTCATTCATTCAGTTTTAAGCAACCCATAATCAGTTATGTATAACATTACCGTTTATCATAACACTTTAAAATTCCTATTCACGTTAAGTTTGTTAACTGTGTGGTACTGACACTGGGTCGTTAATGGCTGTTTATTGTCATTACGTATGTCAACCCCTCAGCCCCCCCACCCCACCCCAGCCTGTGCAGACCTCTGACACTTCAGTAATATGAGCCTACTGTAATTCATTTTTAAACAATATTTTTAAGTAATATACAATTATTGAACAGTAGTGAATATACAAGAGGAAGTGTCAAGTTTGTGAATATTAAGGTTATTTGAACATTCAGCAATGATTCATTAAATTGATAAAAAAAAATGAAAGTATAGATATTTATAAAGTTTGAAAAAGATTGAAAACGACAATTTTGCAGAGGTTTGAAGACAAATTACAGGAGAGGAAATTTTATTTAATTTTATTTTATTTATTTGCTGAACTGATCTATAACCCCCCTTTTTTTTTTTTTTATACAGAAACCCAAAATGACAAATATGCATTCATACATGGTTATCACGTTTTAGTTCTAATCACTAAAGTTCTGTCATTAAATAGTGCTTAATACCATAATATAATGCTTTACTGACTGATAAAGATGCTAAGATTTAAGAAGCTGTGCCATTTTATAAAGATAAGCTGATTGGAATCGTGTGTGTGTGTGTGTGTGTAAAATAGTATATCAGTCTGGTGAGTAAACTAAAAATTTTACTAGCCAATGGCGATTATATTGGTGTAGAGGGTTGTTGGAACAGTGGATAAAGTGTTCACAAGCTGTATTAAATGACATCTTTCTTTCGGTTGAAACACTGATTGAGTGATAACCTGAGATATGACTAATTTATTTTGGTAAGTTGTACTGTATCTTTCAATGTTCATTAATGTTTATTTTGCACGTTAACTTCTATTAAAGTGGAAGAGACCCGTGCTCTGTGCTGTTGCTTGAACTGAAGCTGCTACAGCGCTCTGCCATGCCACATTAAAGAGTGTCAAAACGGCCCTATATTCAACACAAGAAACATTTTTCTTCATGCAGGTTAATGTCTGACATGCTTTTCTAACACCTTTTGATTGAAAGGAAATAATTTGCCCTGGTTATTGTCTGTTTTTAAGCAATCAGCACCCTTTGATTGTATTTTAACCAAAGTGGACCATCTACGGAATCAATTCTATAATATAATTTTTTTGTTGGGTTTCAGGCCATGTTGGGCTGTCAGTAATGGAGCGAGCTGATGCAGCTTCAAAGGAGGCTTCTAATCAGAAAGTAAACAAGGGTCAAACTCCTCCCTCAGAAATCAGACGTGTTATATAAGAGTGGGATACATGTACAAATAATAAATTATATGGAATTACATGCATCCAGAAATTTAATGCAATCTCTTAATCTCTTTTAAAGCTAGATTTGATCAAGTGGTAATTACCAGATGTCGCATAGGTCATACAAGACTGAAGGTCCTAAATTTTCACGTATATTTTTCATTTTTTTCGTATTCGTCATCCTTTCCTATCAAAATGCATGTTATGGATTCGAAAACACAGAAAATTTAACCCGATCCGAATTTTTATAACAGACAAAAGTTTCAGAGGCAGTGTATAAACTTGATTGACACGTTAGGTCGTATTTATGGTGTTATAACGTGCAAATATTTCGGACGGAAATTTTGGACTCCGTGTGCAATGACTTTTACTCACACATTCTTGCTTAAAGGCCCTATTCCGTGCAGGTTCCTTTTTCTGTCAAACATATTTTATTGGACTGTCCAGCTTTTAATGAATGTAGAAAACCTTAATGAAGTCAACTCCCTTAAAGAGTTTAGTATAATTTTATCATATGTTAATGTAAAAAATCTTGTGTATTTGTTATACTTATATTTTTTTTATTGTTTTTGCCATGAAAAGAGGCTAAGATGCTAACATGGCATTTAATAAATATATACTACTACTTAATAATCAGCTGATGACCGATAGTGCAGATAATTGCTTTTATCAGCCGAAACAGATTATTGGCCAATACCTCCCTATCGTAGAAGCTATTATAAAATGTAGAAAATGGTAATAATTTATTTTCTATCCAAACTTTTTACTGATGGGACATACAATACTGATGTTTTTATTAAATTTAGACGCTAGTTTCTAGTTTGATTTTTTGGCTGCACCTGTCTCTTCCAGCCTACCACACAGCAGTCACCTCAGGATGAGCAGGAGAAGCTGTTGGATGAAGCTGTGCAGGCAGTCAAGGTTCAGTCATTTCAGATGAAACGCTGTCTGGTGAGTTAAGGACATGCACGTTTACAGTTTCTGTAACACTGTTAATCCATCCACAGCAGTGATGCTTCATGCTTTTAACCATTAAAACCAAACACACACACACACAAAAAAATTATATTTATATTAGAGTCTTAAAGCTGCACCCTTAATCTGTTTATGAACATTTATGTTCTTCATCCAGGACAAGAACAAGTTGATGGATGCACTGAAACATGCTTCAAATATGTTGGGGGAGTTGAGGACTTCTATGCTTTCTCCCAAGAGCTACTACGAACTCTGTATGTTTCCATTGCATTGTGTTTAAATAGAATAGAAATCATCTGCACTCTCTATTCTAACATTTAATATTTAATCAAACATTAAGAATTTTCTTGAGTATTAAAGAACAGTGTACTATACAGGTGCTGGTCATATAATTAGAATATCGTCAAAAAGTTGATTTATTTCACTAATTCCATTCAAAAAGTTAAACTTGTATATTATATTCATTCATTACACACAGACTGATATATTTCAAATGTTTATTTCTTTTAATTTTGATGATTATAACTGACAACTAAGGAAAATCCCAAATTCAGTCTCTCAGAAAATTTTAATATTACTTAAGACCAATACAAAGAAAGGATTTTTAGAAATCTTGGCCAACTGAAAAGTATGAACATGAAAAGTATGAGCATGTACAGCACTCAATACTTAGTTGGGGCTCCTTTTGCCTGAATTACTGCAGCAATGCGGCGTGGCATGGAGTCGATCAGTCTGTGGCACTGCTCAGGTTGTTATGAGAGCCCAGGTTGCTCTGATAGTAGCCTTCAGCTCTTCTGCACTCTTGGGTCTGGCATATCACATCTTCCTCATCACAATACCCCATAGATTTTCTATGGGGTTAAGGTCAGGCGAGTTTTCTGGCCAATTAAAAACAGGGATACCATGGTCCTTAAACCAGGTACTGGTAGCTTTGGCACTGTGTGCAGGTGCCAAGTCCTGTTGACAAATGAAATCTGAATCTCCATAAAGTTGGTCAGCAGCAGGAAGCATAAAGTGCTCTAAAACTTCCTGGTATACGGCTGCGTTGACCTTGGACCTCAGAAAACACAGTGGACCAACGCCAGCAGATGACATGGCACCCCAAACCATCACTGACTGTGGAAACTTTAAACTGGACCTCAAGCAACATGGATTTTGTGCCTTTCCTCTCTTCCTCCAGACTCTGGGACCCTGATATCCAAAGGAAATGCAACATTTACTTTCATCAGAGAAAATAACTTTGGACCACTCAAGTCCTGTTTGAAGTGAGAGGCTTCTGACGCTGTCTGTTGTTCAAGAGTGGCTTGACACAAGGAATGCGACAACTGAAACCCATGTCTTGCATACGTCTGTGCGTAGTGGTTCTTGAAGCTGCAGTCGACTCTTTGTGAATCTTCCCCACATTTTCGAATGGGTTTTGTTTCACAATCCTCTCCAGGGTGTGGTTATCACCATTGCTTGTACACTTTTTTTTTTTTTACTACATCTTTTCCTTCCCTTCACCTCTCCATTAATGTGCTTGGACACAGAGCTCTGTGAACAGCCAGCCTCTGTTGCAGTGACCTTTTGTGTCTTGCCCTCCTTTTGCAAGGTGTCAATGGTCGTCTTTTGGACAACTGTCAAGTCAACTAGACTGAGAGACCATTTAAAGCCTTTGCAGGTGTTTTGAGTTAATTAGCTGATTAGAGTGTGGCACCAGGTGTCTTCAATATTGATCCTTTTCACAATATTCTAATTTTCTGAGATACTGAATTTGGGTTTTTCCTTGTCAGTTATAATCATCAAAATTTAAAAGAAATATCAGTATGTGTGTAATGAATGAATCTTATATACAAGTTTCACTTTTTGAATGGAATTAGTGAAATAATCAACTTTTTGATGATATTTTAATTATATGACCAGCACCTCTACATGTCATCTGTAGAAATTTAGTTTATTTATTGTACTCTACTGTTGTTGTAGACATGGCCATCTCTGATGAGCTGCATTACCTGGAGGTCTATTTGACAGATGAGTTCGCCAAAGGCCGCAAGGTCTCTGACCTCTATGAACTTGTTCAGTATGCAGGCAACATCATCCCTAGACTGTGAGTATCTCAGGAAATCTTCCCAAATACTATAACTGCACGAGACATTTTTGAGATTTTGCCATTTTGGTCACATTGGCCAACACTGTGACAATAAAATAAAACTGCCAATAGAGCAGTCTGCATTCATTTGGGCATCTTGTTATGATCCACAATTTCACAAGTATGCTGGCACTCAATGTTCAATATGCGCTGCTCGTGTATTTCTCCTGAAGATTCTTTTTCCCCCTCATTGTCTTTTTCTGGCACTCACTCTCTTTTGGCTAGTCTAGTCTTTCCACCAGCTGTTTATCAGTGCCTGCATATGTTGACTTTGTAGCCAGTCAATACTTATATCTAATGTCTTAACACTGTTCATTCATTCTATTACGCAGCATCAATTTCCATTTAGAGTGAACCATTTAGAGCAGTGGTTCTCAACCTTTTTTGGGCCAGCGCCCCCTTACCCATTACTCAGGTTCCTCACCGTCCCCCATCAAATAAAAAATAGTCTAATTGTCTTCACAGACAATTGAAGTTTATTATTATTTTGTGTTTATAATGAGGACTGGTATTATATTTACAATAGCATTAAAACGAATGGGGTCATTACTTTTAAAGAAATTAATTCAAGGATCCATTAAATTGATTTAAAAAAAAATGAAATTACAATTAAATACATTTTTAAATAGATTATTTGTAAATAAGTGCAATAACATTTATTTACAATGAGTTTATTTTTTAGCATGTTGATGATTTTCATTGCTAAATACTTGGTGACGTTGTTGCCCCAAATTTAAAAAGACTTCCACAGGGGCATTTTTACAGAAGAGATTTTAGTTTGTTCTTCCATTCCTGGCAGAGTGAGTGTAGTGGAGTGGGGTGATTTATGACTGGTGCGAGTAGTTTTCAGTCACTTCGAAAGCACTTCACTAACACTCCATCACGAGCACAATTAATGCCAACAGCCCATAATATACCTGCATTTTATCAGGATTTCATGGATTACACATCATTAGTTTGACAGATGTGTGGATCACTTGAATCAGAAAGATGATGAAGGTTATACTGACGGCGATGGACAAGTGCTGGAGGTTATATCTCAAGCTTGTTTGGTTGTAGCATGTGGACAATCACAATTGATTGGGTGAATTCACATTTTAAACAGTTTATTGTACAGGAAGCTAATCTCTGCTCTAAACTGATGTGCTGCTACACTACATGCATACACAACACACAAGCTTGCACATAATGTACATTCAGGACAAACATTCAGGAGTGCAGAAAATTGTCAGACTGTCCTGTGATTTATCATTTATCAGCTTTCAGTGAAAATAATAGGCTTATTTATCCCTTAGTGTTAGATAATGCCCTGTTTTTGAGAAAATATTGAATTTCCTTTTTTTTCTGACAGTGGACAAAGTAATTTTGGTCAAAAAAAATACCACATTTATACATGCAAACGGAAGAAATGTAAACCCTCCTTTACTATGATTTTGTGAGTATATTTTAAAGTTTGCTTACAAATACTTAAATGAAAACTAAAAAATAAGATGGAAAACATATGCTCCTTATTCTCACAAACACTACAGTGTGATTGAGGGCTCTGTTACTCCACCCCGCTCAAGGCAGCACCGTGCTCAGAGAGACAGCTGTCCTGGAGCTGCCCAGGACGGTGAATAACATTTGTCCGGAAGCATGGTTTGATGCAGACAATAGCCAGGTTTCCATCCAACTCATTTGAATTTAGTGATGTCAATATTCGATAATTTCCATGATCGATTGTGGTTTATATTAACGATTTATAACCTTAATGTTGCAAAATGCGTCTGCTGCGGTATTATTTTTATGTGCAAAAGCCACTTGGGGAAAAAAGCTTTCTCACCCGAATTAAAGGGGTTTTAGTCTGAATAAAATGCTAGTAGCAGGACTGTAAACTAAAAATCAGCAGCACATATCGGCCATCAGCTGGCCCTGACCTCTAAACATCAGCATCGGCTATAGAAAAACCCATATCGGTCGATCTGTAGTTGTACTGCATCAGTCCAACAGAAGTTTAATTAAAAAGCGCATCACATGGCTCCAGGGGTGAACAAAGGCCTCCTGTAGCAAATCGCTGCGTTTTTTAAAGAAAAATATCCATATTCAAAACGTAATAATCACTTTAATCTAGGTTGCTCTTACGGTTGTAAATGAAGCAGTTCTGGGGGAATGACGGATGAGGTCAGCTTTGGGCATGCGCTGCTCAGAAGTGTTGCATGCAGAAATGCAAAGGAGAGTTCAAAACAAAATAACATTCACTAATTATAAGTACAAATCGTGGATTTGTGAAGAAGAATGTTGGAGGATTTTGATATAAGCCAAGAGGACACTGGTTTTCCTTTGCTAAAATAAGAAAACTTTGCTTCTTTTGGTCCTGTTAACAAACGTTAGTTTTCAAGAGACTCAACGGCGCATGCGCAGTACTGACCTCATACGTCATTCGCCCCGGAACTGCTTTTGTAAACAACTGTTGGTGAAAGCTACATTAAAGTGATTATAACTTTTTGATATTTTTCTTACGAAAACACATTGATTTCCTTACAGAAGGCTTTGTTCCCCCCTCAGAGCAGTGTGAGTATTTATTTTTATGGATGCGCTTCTTATTAAACTTCTCTTGGACTAATGCAGTAAGACACCCACTGAGTAGCATCCTACTAGCAACAGCTTTAGGTTACCTTTCCTACAGAACAGGTCTATACCTTGTAATTTTATTGAACAAACTGTTATTTTATCTTGTTTACAAGACGGCATGACATTTCTGTCTCTACATGGTCCCATGTTTACAGTTCTCCTATGCTCCTCTCTGTATCATGCATGGTGGAGTTCTGCCCCGATGCGCGTGCGCACACACACACACACACACACACACACAGAAAAAGTTGCATCAACCACCTGAAAAGCAGACAAAAATATCTGCTTATTTTTAAAGCTGCACACTTTATGGATAATCATCATAAAATGAAAATGTTCCGTGGGACAGTTCAAATAATTCAGTCGTGATATTGACTGCTGTCATTAAAAGAAACACATGAACACCATGATTCCCCCACCCCCCAAAAGCTGTAAACCCATGCTTCTCATTGCAAATTCAGTGGAATGCTGTAATCTTCTATTCACAGAAATGTTGGAAATTATGCAGATTTTAAGTGTAAACCATGTATTAAAGACAAGTGTAACATTGTATTCCCAAGTGCATGTTAAACTCGCAGCACATGCACTGATGGAGTTAGCTGCATTCACTGTGAACTGTTGTACTCCACTAAAAACACTTGATCACATGCTGTTTGCAGTATATTCACAGTACAGTGCTGCACTTCACTGTGAAACATGCCGTGCAATGAACTGTATACTTGTTTTATGAAAATACAAAATGTTGAATTTATCAACTTGCTGTTGGAGAGAAAAGACTAAGAAAAAGAAAAGAGAAATGCATCTGATATCAGTTTATGGAAACTCTGGAAAATGGGCCAGATTTACTAACAGCTTACACCAGTGCAAATCCTCTCCTGGCAGTAAAAACAACTGTCAGGATTTACTAAATATATGAAACAATTAAGGATGAAAAGGTGTTGACAGTAACATTTTTGGATGACTTTATTGCGTTAGAATTTTTCTAGGAGTTAACCTTTAAAATGAGAAAAATTATGCAATTTGATTTAATAAGTTTGGGGCATGTCTTAACTTGACATGGATATGATAGTTGCTGATTTGCATTGTTCTTGGTAAATTGCTTTGATCATTATGGAAATGAAAGCTGGTTGTGTTTGTGTTCTTTAATTAGAAATTGAGTGTTTTATGGGATTGTGGCCTCCTGCTAATCTGCCATATTTAGTAAATCTGGCTTAAAACACTTTTGTTATTTGTTGAAAACCGTCTTAATTAAAAATATGGAAATGTGTAAATTAGTATCGATTGAATTTGAATTTTTCAGGCATTTTGAAAAATTTATATTTCACAAAACAGCAATGGAAAGTTTTTTTTTTTTTTTCTTCTTCTTCTTCTTCACGTTTACCAGTCAAGTGGCATATGTAAAAAGTCATATGATCATTTTTCAGTGTACTATAACCTCCAAGAAAAAATTGATACCTGGCAGCTCTCAAATATAAGGGGCTTTTTCATGCCATTAATGATTAGACAGTTCACACAGTACACGTCTGTGGCATTTTACGACTCTGGCACGGCCACCGGAGCTGAATCCATCAACTCCAGTCAATTCTTTTGTTTATACCAGCTGCGCTCCACATTTCAGAATAATCACAGAAGTGTCTCTCAGTTCTGCTTATGTAAAGTTACACCTTCAATTAAAAATAATGGCAATTGCAGTGGCTGCAATATACAAAACCCTACCAGAATCCGTCGCAATGACTTATTGAGGGAGCTAAAAATTATGTTTTAGTCACATAACATTGGTTAATGGAAATGCCATTTTATAAAACATGGCTAAAGTTTTGTGCAAATCTGTAATGGAAATGCAGCTAGTGTTTCTACCACATAACCGCTTGGGTTTATTACAGAAAATAAAGTGATTCCTGGGTTACTCCTTGGAGTGTGGTTTTTAATAATTGCTGGAAGTGCTAAAATGGTGATCAGGAGTTGGCCATCATTGGGGAGCCTGGCAAAGGCAATGTCCTTTGGGGCGACACAAGGCACCCCCACTCACTTGCAGAAAAATGTGCACTCCAGTTCTCTGACTCAACTTCAGTGCTTTCATGGCATTGTGCCTGCTATCATTTCTGCCCACACCTCTCACTGAAGGCACTGTAATCTAGTCGGTAACTTATTTCTGATCCGCTATAGTGCTCTTATTTCAGTTGCTCTCTCTATATGGGTTGAGTGATTGAAAGCAATCTCTCTCTTAAATTAAAATCTGTTAACCTGCTAGAAGCCAATACAGTTGATCTCTAATGTTAATTTATAATTGTGTAGATAACAATAACATAAAAGATCTGAAATGTTTTTGGGGTCTGAATTTGTTGCTGAAAGGACAGAAGACTTTTTTTGTTAAGACAGATGTCCACTGCCAGGTTAATTTGGCACTGAGGTAAATGTGTAGGGCTGAATGTATGTAAATAAAATGCCATCAGTAGCACTTTGTTGTTATTATTCAGAGCTCATTTTTGTTGCCTGGCCATGAGAATCAGTAATCAACTTTTGAGCATGTGCCATTTTATGGTATATGCTTCTGATTCTGATTTTGTGTGGCTGTTGCTAAAGACCAGGGATGGGTGTCCAAGTAGCAGTGTAGCCCATTCAAATGGTAAAATGTTTTTAATGTTTGCATGCACTTTTACAGCTGTGGGGATAATCAAATGCCATGCAAATCTGTCCTGGGTTTAATATGCAGTGCTGGAGAAGCATTTTTTCTTGTGAATCAGTTCATTGTGAATGATCTGCAAAGTCACCACTATGCTAGCAAATCAGTTCCAGCCTAAATAGCTCATCCTCTGAAATGTAGCAATGGAAATCCTGATTACTCGAAGGCTATTTAATAGGTCTGAACATGCGAATTAACATTATTACATATTATTTAAATGTAAGTCAATATAAAGTAATTTCTAGAAATAAATTATACATGTACAGAATACATTTTTATGGCATTTTATTTTCTGTATTGAAGATTTCTAACACTTTGCAGCAGCTGTGGTTTGTTAATGGCTTAATCATCCATTTGAACCATCTGAGAATATTGAAAGTCATCAAAAGTAAATGCTTAAAATATATTGGGATGTTTAAAAAAGTAGCCCGGCCCTTTTCACCACTCATTCATTTCTTCTGAATGTAATTAGGTGGTGTCTTCAAATTTTGTATTAAAATGTCTTAGATTTCATTCCCCTAAAAATGTTTGTGTCAGAATTATTATAATTTTACTACATCCAAATGCTAATTAATCTACACAAAGAATTCAAAGTGTAGCGAAATAAACTTCTCAAATCCTCTGAAATCAGTCCGGCTCGGGGAATAGAAAGTGTTGCTTTTGTGCCTGTTACTGAGAAACAGTGCAGATGTCTTTTATGTCTCAAGTATTTTGTATTGCTTATATTGTAAAGGATAAATGCAGCGTATGGTGTGAAACACTTATCTTCTAGGGTTCAAGCACATCCATCTTTTTATTATAAAGCTCAGTTATATTTGCTTTGAAGTCCTCTGATCTGAATTTGAGTGCTTTAGTTATCTGGTGCCTTTTGTTTTCCCACTTTTTGGGGTCATTGAGTCATATCGCTCATTAACTTCTCTCTCTTTGGCTTCTCAGGTATCTGTTGATAACTGTCGGAGTGGTGTACGTTCGCTCTTTCCCCCAATCCCGCAAAGACATCCTAAAGGACCTGGTGGAAATGTGCCGTGGTGTGCAGCATCCACTCCGGGGCTTGTTCCTCAGGAACTACCTTCTGCAGTGTACGCGCAACATCCTGCCTGATGATGGAGAGCAGGCCGAGTATGACACTCCGTATCTAATGGCTGTGATAGCACCTCAAGTAGCTCAAGAGTATTGTGACTCACACTGAGCCATTTAAATGATGCCGTAGCATAATCCTGTGGGCTAAAATACAATTTAAATCATTGCTAGGAAAAGTCCATTTCCCCACGTCCAGAGCTTAGACTGCTTTTGACGGAAAAAAAACACTACAAAATCTCATTATCTGCTAAGCACTGAATGATTACCAGTGTTCTCTCCTGTGTGATGTAGGGAAGAGATGACTGGGGACATTAATGACTCCATTGACTTTGTACTGCTGAATTTTGCCGAGATGAATAAACTGTGGGTGCGCATGCAGCATCAGGGACACAGTAGGGACCGAGAAAAGAGAGAGAAGGAGAGACAAGAGCTGCGCATCCTCGTAGGGACCAATCTGGTCCGACTGAGCCAGCTGGAAGGCGTCAATGTGGAAAAGTACAAACAGGTGCGTTTTGGTTTCAGTGCTCCAGGGCAGATAAATGATCTTACTGCAAAGCCCATAACGCTCTGTTAAAGGTTTAAAAGGGTGCATTGAAATTAGATTTGACCTTGATTACCTGTTTATTTGTGGGAACCTCAAGCTAGCACTTAGCATAAATCACTGGGTAAAAGAGCCATTGATGGAACGACAACAGCGTAAGAGGTCACGGCATCTTTTGATAGTCCTTTGAAAGCTGTTTGTTAAAGCTCTCCATGTTCACGTTCATGAATTAACAATGTGACAGGCTCAATATGTTCTCATTTGATTTTTAAATTCAAGCACCCATACATATGCATAACACTTTGCCCGCAGGGCAGCTTTTCTGATGTACTTTATGCTTTTCTAACTAGAGGTTAATGCACATTTTCAGCTTGATATGGCAAATCAAAATGTAGTAGGTTTCATATTTGACATAAACGCACAGTATGTAATTTTTCACCGTTAGAGGAAGCATTCATAACAAAGATGTTTGACTGAGTGTGGAATCATGGGAGTTGTGGTCTTCATCCCCACAGCCGATGCAGTCCGATGGGGCAGAAATCATGTTAATGGTTGAGCTAATGATTTATTAATGTAGTAGAATGAAGCAGGGTGAGACTGAAAGCCGTTGAAGCGAAACGAGGCCGCTGAATGAACGTGACACACGGCTCGAAAGCAGTGGAGCTTTTGCCACAGTCAACCATTCTGCTCCTTCCAGTCATGCATATGTGGGGAAAAAGCAGCACTGTTTTATCACACTAGATACGTTTGAAAATTCTGTTATAATGCTTCTCTGTGCGGTCATCACGATATTAAAGTGTCTTTGGTGTTTCAATGTTTTCTACAAATCGAGGGGTTATGACATCATTGGCAGGCGACACAATGACACTGTGGACACGGTCATAAAATATAAGCATAAAATTGCTTATTTCTCTGAATTTAAACATTCTTCAAAACATTTAGGATAATGTAAGTACACAAGTCAGCAAAATATATAACACTGTTCTAGTGGTTTTTGGATATTGTACCTTTAAATGCTCACTTTTCTTTTTTTTCTTTTTTTTTTGTTTGAATCACAAGTGTTGGATTTGGGAAATATAGAAAACAGGAATAAATAACATTTTAAAATGCAATAAAATAGAAAAGTTATTTTAACGTATAATAGTATTTCCCAATATTGCTATGTTTAGTCATTTATCTGTTAAAAAAAAGGGGGGGGGGATCCTTGTTGAGCATAAGGATTTTTTGGGGGGATTATTTAAATCTTACCCCAAACTGTAGTGCATAGTAAATTTCACAGACCTGTTTAATGTCTAGTGGTTTTAAAGCAGCATGTACTCTAGGCAGAAAATTTTAGACTTTGCTGCATGCTGCAGAAGGATTTGTCAGCTCTAACGAAGCTTGTGGTAAATATGTGTCGACTCCCCACAGGTCGTGTTGTCTGGGATCTTGGAGCAGGTGGTGAACTGTAGAGACTCTCTAGCACAGGAATACCTCATGGAGTGCATCATACAGGTACAGAAATATCCCAGCATCACTCATCATCCTGTTGTACTTGACTGTAGGAGTCTATCTTTTAACATGCTCCCCTTGGCCCAGTTATTTAAAGTAGTCGCTGTGGTCATGTTATAGTTAATGCCGTCACAGTTTTGCCTGCACTTTCTTTTTTCTGCAGGTCATTCCGGATGAGTTTCACCTGCAGACGCTGAACCCGTTCCTTCGCTCATGTGCCGATCTGCATCAAAACGTGAACGTCAAGAACATCATCATTGCTCTTATTGACAGGTGGCTTGTTGTGCCAATTCAGCTTATACAGAGATCTGTTATTTATGTACTGCATATTTTTAAACATTTTTATAACTGCTGCTGGTTATATAATGCAAAGAAATGTTAGCACTATATTTTACAGCATCTGGTGCATATTACATGTAACTAACCCTAAACCAAACCCTTTTTTGTAACACTAAACATTTTGTAAGTACATGTAGTTTATAAATGCTCAGTACTTGAATGTATATTTACACTGTAACAAGGACACCATAAAATACAGTGTAAACAAAGAAATGTATACATTTTAGCTCAAGTTTGGGTCATTGTATATGGAGTGTTGTTTGATTTTCATCTCATCCCACAGATTGGCCTTGTTTGCTCACAGAGAAGATGGCCCTGGAATCCCTGCTGAAATCAAGCTATTCGATATTTTCTCACAGCAAGTGGCAACAGTCATACAGGTGTAATATCATGCAGTACCTTTATTGAAATATTGAGTAACTTCGTAAAATCATTAACTAAACTCTAAATGTTTATAATGTTGCTGTCCTTATTTTTTCTTGTCAGTCTCGTCAGGACATGCCTTCTGAAGATGTTGTTTCACTTCAAGTGTCTCTCATCAATCTGGCCATGAAGTGCTATCCTGAGCGTGTGGATTATGTGGATAAAGTCTTGGAAAGTACTGTGGAGATTTTCAACAAACTCAACCTGGAGCAGTGAGTATTAGTTTCAATGTTTTTCTCACACCATTTGGCAGATCAGCACATGGTCAAAGCAACACCCACACTCTTTAGCACCGCTAGTCTGTTGCTAAAAGATCCGTAGGCCTCTGTTTGCTGGAGGATCTGAGTGCTTAATTTCTGTATTTATAGCCTGATTTTGGGGTAAAGAAACTAAACTATTACATGAGATCATGCCTGTAATAACTAGGGAACCTCTTAAACCAGCATTCTGACCCTGATCTATATTTGAGCTGTTGCACTTCTGCTCATAGTCACTGGTGGCTATAAATGAACAAAGATATTCAAATAAAACAAGACCAGCATTTAAGTGTAAAAAAACAGAATGAAGCTAATAACATGTTTTGTTGTATTGAGATGTCATTGCTGGTTAAATGTTTTCAATTCTGTTTGTATTTGTTCATCTCTGAATGTCTTTAAAATATACAAAGCTTACAAAACCCAAAGGCTGAAACTTTTGACATCATAAAATGTGAATAGGCTCCTTGCATCGTGGTTCAGGCAGAAATAATTGCAGTTTAATTGTAGGGTTCTTCAAACCAGATTCGTTGAGGAATATTAATAGAAAATACTAACACATTAATACTAACACACTTAAATATTGTAGATCATAGGGTAAGGCGCCTTTGTTTGCATTTTTGTCTTTTTCTCGTGTTAAAAATAAACGTGATTGTTTCTTTGCTGACGTCCAAAATCTAACCAGACACCTAGTAATTTTGAGGGCGGATGGGATGCCACATAAACCATGATGACTCACTGTTTGCAGTCACAGTGAGTGACTGATCACAGCACAGGCCAGTCATGCTAAGGGCTGATATTTGTGACTAGCTGCCACTTCAGAACACGTCTGTTATGTTGTGGTAATGATTATTGGTGTCATACCTCAAGTCCTCCTTTTTAATACAAATCAAAGTTCTGTAAATGCTGGATTTTTTTTATTTTTTATTTTTTTGATGAATTGTTTCACCACCATCAACATCTTAGTGTAAATTTAGCACATAGCTATACAAACCATCTGCCTTTTAAAATGCATTGGGCCTCAGTGGTAAGGTCACTCATTACAGCGTCAGTGTACCAGCGTCTATTTGTGACTTTTTGATTTCTTTCATGTCTTTTTGTGTAGCATTGCCACCAGCAGCGCAGTGTCTAAGGAGCTAACCAGGCTGCTGAAGATCCCTGTGGACACGTACAATAACATCCTCACCGTGCTTCAGCTCAAGCATTTTCCACCACTCTTTGAGTACTTCGATTATGAGTCACGCAAAAGCATGAGTTGCTACGTGCTGAGCAACATTCTGGACTACAACACCACCATAGTGGCCCAAGATCAGGTTTTTATCACATACACTACTAAATGGTCAGACTGGAGATTTTTATTTTTGCATGTCTCAAATGAAATCCCAGTAAGAGGTACTAGAAAGTTTGAGAGTCTTGTAGATGTCTAGTATCTCTTTGTACAGTAAATTACAAAGTTAATTTTGTACGATTGTAAATCTCGTTACTGTCACGTTTGATGATTTTAATGCATCCTTGCTGAATAAAAAGTATCTTGCTGGCCCCAGATTTAAAACAAAAAAAAATCTTGCTATATTCAAATCAAACATTTGAATATTAGTGTGCATTGAGATACTTATCTAAGTCTGCTCTTTTCGGGTCCTTTCACAACATTTATTTTGGGTTAACACAGTATTTAGTTTTTGCACATCACAAATGCAAGAAAATAAAATCGATTGGTACTTCTATTTCCAGCTTGTTTAGCATAAATAACATCAATAATGCCTTTGGCCATAGCATGGCAAACCACAAACCTGTGTGGTGATGACCATAGTTTAATAGAGAAGAGCCAGATTTATGTTCCTTCAGTGGAGCTGGGCTGCTAATCTCACATCAAATTTTTTTATCTCAATAATTGTTCAGTCACGTCTTTAACTGATGATACTTCACATACTATACTTCTCCAACCAAAATATTTACTCTTGGGTCATTTTGGTCAATAAGTATGTGGAAGAAGATCTGCTATCATATTTATCTGTTATCATATTGTCTCAAATGAAGTTGTAATGTTGGTCAGGTTTAAGCAGAAATACAGAAAATTCTTAAGGGTTCACAAACTTTCTAATGCCATTGTATTTCCTTTTTGAATATATGAATATGTAACCAATATTTGAGTCATTTGCATCTCTAATAGCAAGGGACTGACAGGTTCAGGTGGCCTACTGTCGGTTTCCTCCTTTTCTTATTATGCTGCGTGCCATGGCTTTAGAGCCCTGCATAAGTTTTTGATTGCTTTTGGCTTTAAATGGCGTTTCACACAAGCCAAGTGGTCTATTCTGCCTGTTTTTTTTAAAGGTGCATTGTTCATTCTCCTTAAAATCGGTGACTCCTAAGAAAAAAAGGTCAGCTATGACTCAGACAAGTATAGCCATTGCACCGAGAGAGAAATATATTGATATTCCTATGTTGAAGAAGGTTGGAGCTCCTCTGGCCTTTTCTAAGGACAGTACCAAAAAAGCACCATCCTTTCTCTCACCCCCTCATTTTATCAGCAGTGGAAAAGAGAGCACCGAGCACATAACAGCAGTGAGGAACCCTTTGAAGCCATTTAAATCTGTTTGCTGTAGAGCACAAAATTGCTAAAATAGTGACTGGATGAGGCCAAGCTACAATTGAATAATCCAGCTCTGTTAAAAAGTAAATGTTGTACTATTTCAGTAGGAGTGACATATTTACATGGCATTTTGAAAAGACACATTATTGCTTTAGCGTGACTAAATCAAACTTTTAAAGTGCACTAAGTGTTTGCACTTTACAGGGTCAGTAGCATACTTCTAGATTAATGGGAGAAAGTATTTTTAAAATGGGAAAAATTGCCTGCCCCATAATACATCTAGTCATATTTAGATGCTCTCTCTCTCTTCACAAGTTCTTTAAAATTCATGATTGGCATTTTTTAGGGCCATCAAACAGCCTTTTGCTATGTCTTTTGCTGTGTCTTTATTATTCTAGGCATAATCTCGTGGCTCTTTCCCTGCAGGTTGATGCAATCCTGAACCTGGTGTCTACGCTGATCCAGGACCAGCCAGATCAGCCTGCTGAGGACCCTGACCCTGAGGACTTTACAGAGGAACAGAGCCTAGTGGGCCGCTTTATTCATCTGCTGCTTTCAGATGACCCTGACCAGCAGTATTTGGTACGCGTTCTTTCCTCTCTTACCCTCTCCTTTCATCATATATTTCAGACAGAGCAAAGCATTGTTAGCCTCCACTCAAAGAAGACTATAAAAATGCACCGCCATTAAGTGCTCCTTATTTGTGGGGAAAGTACTGCATGTTTCTTTGATCATTTCACGAGCACTGGATCCTAAGGAGAAATAATGCCCTTGATGGAGCATCATAAGCAAATGACTGGCAATGTCACGGTTGTTTGACATCAGCCTGAACTGCTCTAATTAGCTCCCAGTGCATTCAATCAGTTGATGAGGTCATCATGCTGCGCAATGAATTATTCAGATCGATTCATCTACTCTTTGTTTCGTGCCTCCCACAGATTTTAAACACTGCCAGGAAACACTTTGGCGCTGGGGGGAACCAGAGAATTCGACACACTCTTCCCCCGCTGGTGTTCGCTGCTTATCAACTGGCCTTCCGTTACAAAGAGAACTCCTCCTCGGTATGTCCCACATTCAACCTCGCAACATCCTACTCTGATACGTCATTACCTAAAACAAAGCTGCTCCAATAGACCAGTTTCAGTGCAAACAAGGATGACGTTTCTGGTTGCAGGAAATGACAGTTTTATTGGAGCAGTCTATGGAAGCCGTGGAATAAAATAATTCAAATTATAGTTTATGTGTCAAAAATCTGACACTTTCCTCACAATTCTGATTCTCATGATTCTCTCGTTTCCACTCGACTCAGACTCATATTTATTTTATAGTGTATATCCCACACTTCTGGATTTTGTTTCTCAGAATTGAAAAAGTGTTGAGTTAAATCGAGTAATAAAGTCCAAACTAAGAGATATAAAGTTGCATTTGTGAGAAAAATTGTCAATTGTTTGTGAGCTAAAATAGGTACATTTTATGTAAAATGTTCTAGGTTTAAATAGTAGGCCTATTTGATGTTATAACTGTAGGGCTGATACTGTGCCTGTCTGAATATTATGTAAAGCTGTTGTTTAAGGTAATCACAGCATAGCCTATCCGTTTAAACATCAAATCGCATATTTGATTACAGTATTTTATATGCATTCCTATTCTGACATCCAAAGGAACAATAATGCATTTTTTATCTTATTCCATGGATTCTACTCATTTCCTTCTACTTGTTATCAGACAAAAGTCTTGTAGAAACAAAATCTCTTCTAACTAAATGAGTCTATTTTTATCAGTTTGATTGGAGAAATAAACAATTATTTATTTATTTATTTTTCACATTTTTGGTTGGCTGCTCACTAGATTTGGTAATTAAGCCCCCGAGTAATTACACATTTATATAAAAGATAACCGTCTGTAAATCAAATGTTGTAATCCACATGGTAGTTCTGTTTGAGGTCAGCAGCCCATCTGTTGCATACAGAACCTTTAAAGATTCGAATCATTAAATTTACCATAAATTAATGAACTGTAATTTATGAAAACAGTGATAAACATACGTTCTTAGAATTCTTAATAAACCCTTTAAAGGTTTTCATTCGGCATCCATAGTGAGGAAACGATCGTACATCCTTTCCTTTTCTCATGGACACGGCTGCAGAAGCCTCATCTGCCGCTTTTTCACACTTCTGAAATGCACTCGCATTAGAATCACAGTTTATAATAGAAGCGATTTTTTTCACATATGTGTCAATCTTTCTCTTCCGCAGGATGATAAATGGGAAAAGAAATGTCAGAAGATTTTCTCATTCGCTCATCAGACCATCAGTGCTCTGATCAAAGCTGAGCTGGCCGAGTTACCCCTGAGGCTCTTCCTCCAGGGGGCTCTGGCGGCTGGAGAGATCGGCTTTGAGAACCATGAAACCGTTGCCTACGAGTTCATGTCTCAGGTAGAGAAACATTTTGATTAAATGCCTGGTAGGTCACCTATCAAGATGAGTAACATGTTTGGATTCTTATCCTTGCCTCTCATGTTCATTACCATTCACAATGATACAGTAATAGCCTGAGAGCAAGACTAGATCAGAGGAATATTGCGTATTGTATTCACTCTCTCACACTCAACACTTTATTTCTGAAAAGCCTTTTCATTTTTGTATGTGTGTGTCCCAAGGCCTTCTCCCTGTATGAAGATGAGATCAGCGACTCGAAGGCTCAGCTGGCTGCAATAACGCTGATCATTGGCACATTTGAGCGCACGCGGTGCTTCAGCGAAGAGAACCACGAGCCCCTGCGTACCCAGTGTGCCCTGGCTGCCTCCAAACTGCTGAAGAAACCCGACCAGTGCCGTGCGGTCAGCATTTGTGCCCACCTTTTCTGGTCAGGACGCAACACTGACAAGAATGGAGAAGAGGTTGGTATTTGTCTTCCACGGTTTTAAGGATAAATGAAATCTAAAATGAGTTCCTTTGTGACTATGAATAGGACTGACCTTAAGTTGTAATTGGATTGCAGGTTATGTAAGTCTCATTGAATAGTCTTGAACAAAGGTATGACCTTACAGTGAAATAAGGCGCCTTCGATTTTCAAGAGTCTTTCTGAGGGATCTCAGTTCGTTATGGTGGGAGTTTGAGCAGAGAAACATGCTATTTTAGATATGAAAATGAAAGTTTCAGTGGAATTTGATATTCAGGTATTTGCTTTCATTTCAGACGCTTAAAACTTTTTTTTATTGTCAAGACGCTGTAGGTGGAAGATGTTCTCATGAGTCATTTGTATTGAGGTGAGAATTAAGGGTAAATTGCTCACAACAGTAAAGGAATCTGCCAGTGTTTTCATTGAAACTTAGTGATTCATTTCAGAAGCAGCATTTAGTGTAGGCTGGACACAGTTTGTTCAGAATGTGACGTCCTCTCTGCTTGTGCATCTTGACCTCTCATATACAAGTGTGAATTTTTTAGTTTTTCCTCTGGCTCCGTTCACACTGCTTCATTTTTCTAAGCACGCTCTCGAAATGCAGATGTAACTCCAAAAAATGAAGGTTGTCGGTTCAGTTAGAAGACTGTTACTCGTATTAACAACCGAATTCTGTGTGTGAATGTTTAACATACTGTAATCATCCAATCCAGTTTGCCAGTTTGAGGACATGCAACCAGAACAAGCACAAGTGACAGTGGCAAACACGAGCCAACAAGTTCATGGAGCTCTTTAGATGGATCGAGGATTGTTAGGTCCAGTAAAATCTGCTATCTCTGATCCAGTTCGTTTGCTTGCTTCCTTGGCTGAAGCATGCTGTATTTGCCCGCCAACTGGCAACCCGGGGTGTAGAACTCATGGGATAATTGGCAGTGGATGGGATCATGCAGGCCAAAATATAAACAGAAACACTGTCCCGGAACGGATATTTCTATATACAGTATCATGGCTGTATAGCACTGGTTTCTGAGAAGACAATATTTCAACTTAACATGTTTACTAAATCTCTGAAAACATTCAAGTCGTTTTATACTTACAGTACAGTAAATATATTGCATATTGTTCCTTTAAAACCGCTCCTGTTTCAAAGTTTTTAGATGTTATTTGTGTATAGTTGTTAATAAAACATACCTGCAGCAGTTGTAAGTCATATTATATGCTATTAATTCATTTCTCCCATACTGCTAGTTTAGCTGTAGGGGGATCTGTAGCACTCATAGTACACATGCATCCATTACGTATAATAGAAAGGTTTGGATTCAGTCCTAATGATATTTTGTGAGTTGACATGTGGCCAGCTCCTGAAATGCACCAGTGTGCCGTTTTGCAGTGCAGAGCTGTGGCTGTGAAAGTCATGTGGTTTTCTACTTAATATTTATCCTCCTTTAAAGAGTGCTGCAGGTTGTCACGGTTGGTTTCATCCCTCCAGAAGGAGCTGCTTGTTTGGACATTTGATGTTTGTTTAGACAGGTGTACTGCACACATGCTGATCCCTACAATCACTCCGTGAGGTTTGTGGCATTAATGTTTATTACATATTCAAAGACAAAGAATTACGGAACCTTGAACAAAAGACCGTAAACAATTAAAGAGGGAAAATTCAACTTGTTTTAGGTGCTGTCAAAATAAAAAGTTTGATTCCAATTAGGGATGTCAAATTTCGTTTATTTCCATGATCGATCGTCGTTTAAATTAACGATCAATTAATCGATTAATCGTTAACCATAATACTGCAAAATGCGTCTATTGCAGGCACGCAGTCAGCGGTATGACAGGATGTGCAAAAGCCACACACACACAAAACGCTTTCTAACTTGAATTAAAGAGGTTTTAGTCTGAATAAAATGCTAGTAGCAGGATTATAAAATGAATAGATGCGATTATGATCATTTGATAAAATGGAGAGAGCGCGCCATACTTTTGAGGTCATTTTACTTTGTTGACAGTTTCCAATCCCGCACGGAGAACGCTGAACGCGCCTCTTTAAATGGTTTTGTGGTGCTCGTTGTTGTATTTTAAAGCACAATTGCAATGTTTTCAACTGACATTATTGTATAAAATTATCCGAAATGTGGAGCGCGTGTGACTGCGCTGCACATTAAGTGAACTACATCGGCGCTGCTGCACCAAAACACAGTTGCTCACATTAATTTGATCCTGCTGGATTCTGTCCTAGAAAATGTCAGATTTTTAAAAATCCGGCTTTGGCTAGATTTATTTGGAGGTTATTGCTCATGTCTCATTCGGCACAAATCGAAATGTTTCCATATTCGCAATGTATTTGAATGTTAAACTATTATTTATAATGTAAACTAGGCTTGCATTCGCATATAGACGGAAAAGATGATCCTCTTCATATGAGCAAAAACGTCCTTGGCATAACAGCAGAGTGGACCGGTATACTACGGTCTATTTAAACTGACCAGTGTAACCTTTTAATGTTTAGTTGACATTTTATTTTGATAATGAACAGACTGCGATGTAACTTTGAATCGCTAGAATATACGTGTGCAGCAGGCTCCGGGGCAATCGAAACAGCTGAGACATTAAAAAATATATATATTTTCCGCAAAAGTGTTTACTTTCATTTGTGCACACTCACAATAAAAACAGAAGATTTGTGCTCTTGTAAAATAAAGCAAACAAACAGAATGCGTTGTCATCCTTTTTTTTTTTTTTTTGTGAACTTATGGAGCGCCCACACTTCTGTTTTAAATCCGTTAATCTTAATTAGCCTATTTAAGTCGGATATATTTCGCATAGCCTATTTAAAAAAAAAAAAAAAAAAAAAAAAAAAAACATGAAAACAAATTGTTATTTTTATGTTGGGCCTATTACTTAGTAGGCTATAAATTTTCCTTAAAGCATCCCATTTTGTCCCAGGGCTTAGAACCTGTGCCCTAGTCAGGTCCATGCAGAAACTTGTGAACGATGCTCGGCGTCACCGTTTAGTGACAGCAGTGAATGCTCCAGGAATGTGTCGGTCACAGCGCCTATTAATCGCTGTTTTGAATCCAGCAATTATTTATTTAGAAATGATAAGATCTGATTATGACAAGTGTGGTATAAAAGCTTTGTTTATTAGAGGAATAATAGGTTAACTGGAAAATGTTAGATCGCGACCATGCTTTTGGACCCCATAGTCTTCATTTACGCGGCTTTGTTCTGGTTTGCCGGTTGGTCACGAATTTCCTCAAATTCAGTATATTTAGGCATTGTTTCTTTTCCTAAATCTTCATAGTCTAACCCTCTAATTTTTCCCAGGTTTATTTTATTATCTTTCGCTTTTAATAACTGTTTTCGCATCTCTTACTGTGGTAAACATGGGAAGGGAAATTAAAGATTTCATGAATTAAGAATTCGTTCGATTTATTAATTTGTTCCCTTATTTCACTTAAATCATGGGCTATTTAGGGAACACAATTAATGAAACATGGACAATTGCCACATTAATAATTCGTAGGAATGAATTAACAAGTTGTAGGAATGAATAGACTACCTGTCCTGTCACTGTGTCCCGCAGCCCTGCAAAGCGCACGATATAAAACAGTTATCTGATGAAATGATTAGTAACTACATTTCTATTGCATTTAATGTTGAAGAACTTTTATGTTGTTTCTATTTTAATGTACTTTAAAGTTTAAATCACATTAAAAGCTTAATTTGTACATTGTGAATGAATGATGATGCTTTTATATATCGTCACCGTCACTCACAGCCGCTCGCACGTGTTGAGTGCGCATGAGCCGCACGCAGCCCAACATTGAATCGGTTAACCGACCATCGATAGCCTTAATCGATTGCATCTCTTATCGACAATTAATCGATCATCGATTAATCGTTGACATCCCTAATTCCAATACTTGAAGGCCAATGTGATTATTAAAACTTTTTAAAAAATCGGATTATATATCAGATAAATCCGATACTGAGTTCCCGATACCAAACGCCGATACCGCACAGAGTGTGATAAGTGCCGTATTCAGATGAAACACAGACAGCAGAACGGAGTTATTATTAGAGATTAAGGATGTCTCTGAAGTATATGTATGCAGTTAATATAGTTTTAAATGTTCAATATTAATGCCTGTATAGCTGATGTTCATGAGCTGATAAGCAGAAGCGCTTCACTTGTTGCAAATGCACATGTGCAAAGCCGACCTCATACGTCATTTCCATGGAACTGCTTCAATTTACCACAGTGAGCACAAGCTACAATAAAGTGATGATTACGTTTTGAATATGGATATTTTTCTTACAAAAACCCATCGATTCGCTACTGGAGGCCGTGTGAGACACTGTTTTTTATTTTTATGGATGGGCTCTTTTTATTTCACTTCTCTTGGACTGAGGCATGCAACACCTGTTGAGTGACATTAAATAGCTTGAAATATCACAAACAATTTTTATACAACTCCGACTGGATTTGTCTGAAAGAAGAAAGTCATATACACCTAGGATAACTTTAGGGTGAATCATTTATGGACAAATGTTTGGGTGAAGTAACCCTTTAAGCATACACAACCTTATGAAGAAAGTGAAATTATCAGCCAGTGTGAAATGAACTAGGCTGTACTTGTCCCTCCATTCTGCACCAAAACAAATATGTGCGTGCGTTCTGCATATTGTGCTTGCTTCGTGGGTTTTTCTGAGTCGCTTTGCAATATAAATCACTCCATGTTTCAGCACATTTTAGTGGGCATAATTAGGTGTGAAAATAACTGAAGGATATATCTGTTTGATAAAAGAAGTTAACCAAATAACATTACTTTTTCTTTTTGTTTCTGTACCCAATATTAAAAAATTTACAAATTTAATGAAAACACCTGTACCTGGTACAGTATTGTTCAAAATAATAGCAGTACAATGTGACTAACCAGAATAATCAAGGTTTTTCGTATATTTTTTTATTTTTACGTGGCAAACAAGTTACCAGTAGGTTCAGTAGATTCTCAGAAAACAAATGAGACCCAGCATTCATGATATGCACGCTCTTAAGGCTGTGCAATTGGGCAATTAGTTGAATTAGTTGAAAGGGGTGTGTTCAAAAAAATAGCAGTGTGGCATTCAATCACTGAGGTCATCAATTTTGTGAAGAAACAGGTGTGAATCAGGTGGCCCCTATTTAAGGATGAAGCCAACACTTGTTGAACATGCATTTGAAAGCTGAGGAAAATGGGTCGTTCAAGACATTGTTCAGAAGAACAGCGTACTTTGATTAAAAAGTTGATTAGGGGAAAACCTATAAAGAGGTGCAAAAAATGATAGGCTGTTCAGCTAAAATGATCTCCAATGCCTTAAAATGGAGAGCAAAACCAGAGAGACGTGGAAGAAAACGGAAGACAACCATCAAAATGGATAGAAGAATAACCAGAATGGCAAAGGCTCAGCCAATGATCACCTCCAGGATGATCAAAGACAGTCTGGAGTTACCTGTAAGTACTGTGACAGTTAGAAGACGTCTGTGTGAAGCTAATCTATTTTCAAGAATCCCCCGCAAAGTCCCTCTGTTAAAAAAAAGGCATGTGCAGAAGAGGTTACAATTTGCCAAAGAACACATCAACTGGCCTAAAGAGAAATGGAGGAACATTTTGTGGACTGATGAGAGTAAAATTGTTCTTTTTGGGTCCAAGGGCCACAGGCAGTTTGTGAGACGACCCCCAAACTCTGAATTCAAGCCACAGTACACAGTGAAGACAGTGAAGCATGGAGGTGCAAGCATCATGATATGGGCATGTTTCTCCTACTATGGTGTTGGGCCTATTTATCGCATACCAGGGATCATGGATCAGTTTGCATATGTTAAAATACTTGAAGAGGTCATGTTGCCCTATGCTTAAGAGGACATGCCCTTGAAATGGTTGTTTCAACAAGACAATGACCCAAAACACACTAGTAAACGGGCAAAGTCTTGGTTCCAAACCAACAAAATGAATGTTATGGAGTGGCCAGCCCAATCTCCAGACCTTAATCCAATTGAGAACTTGTGGGGTGATATCAAAAATGCTGTTTCTGAAGCAAAACCAAGAAATGTGAATGAATTGTGGAATGTTGTCAAAGAATCATGGAGTGGAATAACAGCTGAGAGGTGCCACAAGTTGGTTGACTCCATGCCACACAGATGTCAAGCAGTTTTAAAAAACTGTGGTCATACAACTAAATATTAGTTTAGTGATTCACGGGATTGCTAAATCCCAGAAAAAAAAAATGTTTGTACAAAATAGTTTTGAGTTTGTACAGTCAAAGGTAGACACTGCTATTTTTTTGAACACACCCCTTTCAACTAATTGCCCAATTGCACAGCCTTAAGAGCGTGCATATCATGAATGCTGGGTCTTGTTTGTTTTCTGACAATCTACTGAACCTACTGGTAACTTGTTTGCCACGTAGCAATAAAAAATATACTAAAAACCTTGATTATTCTGGTTAGTCACATTGTACTGCTATTATTTTGAACAAAACTGTATATTGGCAAGTAGGCCTACCAAAAATAAAAGTATTGGTATCGGCCGAGGACTGGAAAATGTGGTATTGGAGCATCCCTATTTTTTATTTTTATTTTTCAAAATTTTGATGCTTCTGTTTACCAAAAGTTGTTTATGTATTTGTGTATACATATATTTCTTTCTTTTTTGTTTATTTTTTTAGCGAATAATTAGCAAACCATGACTAAATTTAAGTTCTGTTACACTTTCAGTGCGATAAAAAGAGCCACAATGTTCTTAAAACATTAACAGTTGAATCTGAATCTGTGTTTCAAGTTATTTTCATTTTCTTTGCACTTTTAAATTAAAAGCATCTTTTGTATGATACCTTTGGAATATATCATGCCTGCATGACACGGGCGGATAATCAAATGTGTATATTTTCATATTTTTTTGCTACAGAGCACATAGCGCATTGTAACTGACATTCTCCTTTGCAGTGATCAGTAATAATACATCAGCTCCCCTTGAAATGGTGTTAAATACAGAGGACCCGATGTTGCAATTGTGCTTATTTTCTTTTAGTAAGGATCGATAGTCAATGTTTTTGTGACTCGTAAATGCATGTGGAGAAATAGGATCATGCTGTGTTCCTTCTCTCGGCTCCACAGCATGTTCTTGGGAGGTATGTGTTGCCCCTAACAACAGAGCTTCCCAATCCAATTCAACTTCATACGCTGAGAAGTGGAGCTGGCTTAAGTGGCTTTTGCCAAGATAAAATGGAATAATTTGAGGCTGTTCACCGCAATCAGAACTGAAATCATTTTTTTTTCATCTCTCTCTCTATTGTCAGATCCGTGATGGACGGAGGGTGATGGAGTGCTTGAAGAAGGCTCTGAAGATCGCTAACCAGTGCATGGACCCGTCCTTGCAAGTTCAGCTCTTCATCGAGATCCTCAACAGATACATCTGCTTCTATGAGCGAGAGAATGACGCGGTATGACCAGAGATGCCCTTTCACTCTTGACCATTCACTTCTCTTTCTACTTCTCCACTCTCTTATGCATCTTATTTCTTGATCTCCATTAACCTGTTGTCTTTACGGTCTCTGTTCTCATGTCTCTCACTCATTCTCACTTTTCCTCTCCGTGCTCCACATTTTTGTCTGGCGCAAGCAGCGCTAGATTATACCTAACTTGCACTTATCTGAGAGGAACCATCTGTATCCATGTTCAATTTGAAGGAGATTGAGTCAGGACTTGCCGGAGCACATCGGGGCCACAGGGCAGCCGGGGCTAAGAGGAAGCACAAACAAACACACACGCAGTTAAAGTCAAGGTGTGCCCCTCAGCTGTCTGACTTATTACAGAGGTCGCTATAGACAGCTGAGCTTCATCCTAGGACAAGGGCCACTTTAAACGTGGAAATAAATGGGAGAATCAAAGCCAAAACAAATTCCCACGCTGCATTTCATTGAGACGTTACCTGTCTGTGTTTCTCCTGGCGTTATTGTGTTATGATGAAGAGCAGCATTGGGGATGTTTAAATGATCTCAATGTTGTTCATTGTTTTTTTTATTTACAACACAGTGACAGAAATCAAAAGCTTGCCGTAAATCCGTAGTTTGACACCAGTGTTATTTTTGTGTGTTCATGTGACACTGAGTGTGAGAGTGTGTGGGTGTGTGAATTTACCTGAGATGCTCGTCTCCTCGTGTCTGGATAAATTGCTCACCGTTCTTTCAGTGAGTGCTTTTGTGCCTGGCACAGTTTTTGTACCATGTCTGCCGAGAGGGTTAGCGCTCACATTTATAGTAACAAGATAAGCACGGTTATTATAATCAACAGAACTGTCTATACTGCAAATTTTTCCATTTCTTCTTTTCCTATGGAAATGTGTTTGTCTTTCACATTTCTGGAGGAAAGTTTGGATTCTGTAATGTTTTTGAAAGAAATCTCATGCTCATTCATTTAATTAAAAAAACTAAATGTAGTAAAAGCATCATGTTAAATAGAACAATTTAAAATAACTGTTTTCAGTTTTTAAGTGTTTTAATGTGTAATTTATTCCTCTGACGGCAACACTTTTAAAAATAAAGGTGCTTCACAATGCTATAGAAGAACCTTTTTTTTGTCTAAATGGTTCCACAAAGAACCTTTAACATCTGAAGAACCTTTCTGATTCACAAAAGGTTCTTTGTGGCAAAAGAAGGTTCTTCAGATTAGAAAAATGTAAGAAAGAGATGGTTCTTTAAAGAAACGTTGACTGAATGTTTTTTTTTAAGGCATCACTGTGGAGAACCTTTTAAGCACCTTTATTTTTAAGTGTGAAAGCTGAATTTTAGTGTCACATAAATAAGTCTAATGTGGTGTTAAAGAAACATTTTGTATTATTATCCAGGTTGGAAACAGTTGTGCTGCTATACAATTTGTGGAAACCATGAAGCATTTTGTTTAGGAGTCTTTGATTAATAGAAAGTTCAAAAGAACAGCATTAATTTGAAACCGATCTTACTGATCCTAATATTTTGAACGGTAGTCCATCTTTAACAACACATTGTCATCATCATTTTGATTGAAAATAATGAACAGTTTAGTGAGTCGGTAACTTACCAGTTACCTTTTTTTATTTTTTTATTTTTTTTTACACTTACCTTCATGTTGCACTTTATTTGAAGTCCTAGGAGTCATTTATTCATGAATCATCCTACACTGGTCTTGCTGCATGTTTTTAATTCAATACAAACAGAACTAGCTCATAAGACTAATTTGTTTAAGAATATGACTACAGTGTTTGCGTTGTATATTGGTTTTTCTATCAGCCCACGAGGACAACTTCGACATTTCTTGCCATTACCGGTTTGGATCTTTCCTCACTAAATATATATATATAATTTTTATTTATTTTTTTAATACTACCTAAAAAAAAAAAATTATTACATGATTATCATAGTCAGTGAACATCAACTAATCACAGGGATTTAAGATCTCATATTTTATTATTTTTTTAACAACTTTTTAACACTGTCTTAGTTCATTATTTTCTGTCTATCTGTCCCTTTCATTTGCATAAATCCACACCAGCCTGGATTTGCTCAACCTGTGTGCGTGTTTGCAGGTGACGGTCCAAGTCCTGAATCAGCTGATCCAGAAGATCCGCGAGGATCTCCCGAACCTGGAGGCCAGCGAGGAGACGGAGCAGATTAACAAACACTTCCACAACACACTGGAGCACCTGCGTCTGCAGAGAGAGTCGCCCGAGTCTGAGGGACCTGCTTACGAGGGGCTGGTGCTGTAGGAGCCTCACGCATTTACATTTATATTTGTGTACACACGCATAGAGAGATATATGTATATGCCCACATGTGCACACCAGGGTATTCCAGCCAGGGGAAAAACAAAGCCAAACTCTCCTGCCTCTCTACCCATTCCTCTCATACTTTCCGTCTGTTTTTCGTCCTCTGCCCATCTTTTATCTCTCTTTCTCATTTCGTGAGGCGTTTCCTTGTGAGAACAGTGGTTAGAGAAGTGCACTCCTGTTCTGCGCTTCCTTCAGACTACCATTCTCTCTTGACACTATTGCTGCCAGACAAATGAGCAAGAATAAAGCTATATATTTAAGAGAGAGAGAGAGAGAAAGTGTTGCTACACCACTTTCTCGCCCCGCCAGCCAAACTGGAGAAAAAACAGCAGAGCTTTATTAAGCCTTGCATTGTTACAGTCTTTGCTTAGAGGACCTACTCTTGATTCTACTTTCTGTTTTCAGCATTAATATTTTCAATGCCATGCTGAATTAAAGACATTTGTGTAACTAATGAATAGTCTTGTTTCTCACCCTTTTACTTTGTGGCAGACACTTTGGTGGAGTTGGGACAGTGTGTTGACTAATATGTGGAAGGGGTGAACATGTGTATAGACTCTATTGATGAATGAGTTGCTGTGGCTATGAATCGAAACAATGTCAGAAGCCTTCTCTTGCATCTTGTCTCCTTTTTTGAATTATGATTCCCTCTCCCTTCATCTATTGTATGTATAATCTAATTGTAAATCAGTTACAACAAAATATCATTGATTTCATGGCATTTGCACAAATAAAGAAAAATGATATTAACCCCACATGCCTGTAGAAGTGTGAATTAATGTCATTAAACTCACTTTGAAAACAGAAGAAGCAGTAGGTATTTTCTTTCATATGGTGACATGCATCCAAACGTTATGGATTATCAAAAAAAGCAAAAATGTAGGGAACTGGCTATCTATAAGTTGTTGAAAGAAGTCTGAGACATGAGAGAAGACTGTCGTTTCACTGGATGATCCTGGCATTTTAATGAACAACATTACAAGATCATAAAAGAAATACAGTTTGATACATGTACATTGTTGACAATAAGATCTATTACATGCATTTTTAAAAAAGATCTGAATTTGAAATTTCCATGCTGACTTCAGCTGTTACTCTTATTGTTAAAAAGCAAGCATTGGAGCTTAATTTTCCAGTGAATGCCTGTAGAAACATTTGTCCTGGTTATTTTATACATGCAAGTATATTTGTCTGTTAATTTTCTTATTTATTGTTCTGTATCTCTGTGTTTGAACAGAATCTTAATGCATCTTATTTCCGTTGATTAGAGATGAGTGTTCAGACCTGAAATATTCCAGGATAAATTGGTTATCTTGATATGCTTATAAGAAATGAGTCATGTTTTTTTTCTGCATTTAGTCTGTCCGACAGTTGCTAGGGGAACTACAGGCTTCACCAGCAATCCCTGTACATCTGTCATGTAGAATCAGTATACAATTATCACGACCAGCATGGTTTGAGATATCATCGCAATTGTTTTCATTGCAGACTGTGGTTTCCAGAGGTATAAAAGTCTATTATGATCATCACTTCACCAGAAGAATTTATTTTGAAAAAATGAAAAAAAAAAAAATACAAAGGCAAACATGGCACTGCACTAGACACTTCCAGTTATATAGACATAATTTATGAAACTGGTCAATAGTTCGTCATTGAATTCGGAAGTGCTATAGCTATGCCACTACTTCATACAAAAATGTGAGTTTGAATATGTAGATAAAATATCTCTGTCTACTCACAATGTGCACAAAGAAAATGTTCTGCTAGATACAAGCACAAAAAAAAGAAAAGCCCTCTTTGGAAATGCGGTCACATCCTCATCCTCAAATTTAATACTTCTGGTCCATGTTCTGAGGTTGAATTTTTGTTTTGCTCGGACACAGTAATTTGCTGAAGGCTCTTTTGAAGCTGCTGTGGCACAGAGGATACAGGATTGGATTGATGGATGAGTTTATCCACAGCAGCCAGAACGAGATCTCATAAAGGTAGTGCTGGACGCACTGACCGTGACAGGCTGCCCGAATGATCATCAGCAGCGTGTAGGGCGCCCAACAGAGTCCAAAAACACAAACTATTACAGCTAGAGACTTTGCCACCTTTTTATCTCTAGACAGGCGAAAGCGGCTGGCCAGACTGGCAACCATATCAGGACGGTGTCTGTGTGATCCAGCCGAATGATCCACGTAATGAAACTGTGCCTCACTGGATGTCAGGATCCGGTCTCCAACCTGCAGAGGAGGCAAGTCTGCGATCGTGCTGTCTCTTCGTTTAGTCTGTCTGCCATTACCAAACTCTGCGGCAGACACCTTTGCGGTAGAGGGTAACCGGCAGCACCTTGGCCTTGAGGACAAGTCGACCTCCCTTTCCTCGACGGGCCTCACAAAAAACACCCGCTGTACATCGCCGGTTCCGACCGGCCTCATCTTGAAGCTCCTAAGCCGGATATAAGTGGGCTGTTCTTCCCTCACTGCGCATCTGTTGCGGATGTTGATGTAAATGCTGAGGTTGAAGTAAGTGACGCTTATGAAAGGTGTGAAGAACTCGACAGTGGAGGCAGTCATCAGAAAATACCAGTTGAAGTAAAATTCGGCATAGCACTCTCCATCTGGCACTACACTTCCTCCTGCGATGTGTTCCCAGCTGATAATAGCAGGACCATAAAGAAGGAACGCTGCCAGCCACACGCAGAGCATCTTCAAAACGGCCTCTCTGGTGATGCCCTTCTGGCAACGGTAACTCACCTGGAACACAGATGTATCATTGATTTTTGAGATAGATAGATAGATAGATAGATAGATAGATAGATAGATAGATAGATAGATAGATAGATAGATAGAGCATGATTTCACCAAGTACAACATGTTCGTGGATCAACATCCTTGTTGTTCCTGGAACAACATTCCAATCAACCAATCAGAATTGAGATATAACTTTTCCGAAAATATCTGTTTTTGGCTTACAACCAGAATTAGGTGCTTCTAAACTCTTCTTATCAGCTATCAATTCCCACTGATTTTAGGAATAAATTATTAATAGGTTTATGGCTAGGGATTGTCTATATATTTGGACAATAAAGTTGATCCAGGAACATGTCTTACTTGGCAAAGTAACAGACAGATAGATAAAATATCTTTCCCCTGGCTGCCAGATGAAATAATTACATTTTATGATTAAACGGATGTCACATTGCATTTATATCTGAGGCAGAAGTAAGGGGGTTCACGCTTTTGTGCGCTGCTGTGTAATAGGATATAAATAAATGTTGACAGGTGATTGTTAAATTGTAAAGTGTGTTTGGCATTTGTAGGTCTGTACTCATTGTGTCTGTCCAAATTATTATGTACATGAGGATGTGTCCAAACATTACTCCAGCTGACTCCTGAATGAAACCGTTTAGACTCGTTTTCTTTAGGTGGAGACCACATGCAAAATTGACGTTTCTCATTTTCAGCGTTTCATTCTAATAGTAATAAAACATGTATCATTAGGTTACTTATCTCCATCAATATTCTGATATTGTAGTCTATGCAGCTATAATTTTATAATAATTTATAATTAACTTGTTAATCTGATTTATGTTCAAAACAAGTGTTTTTCCACATAAAAGGTGCGTTTAATGGTCCAATAAAATTATATATCTATACTGTATTCAGTGCTGTGGAAACATTTAGGACAATAGTTGACACAAAAATGAAAATGCTGTCGCCCTTGTATCGTGCTAAATCTGTGTCTTTTTTTCTTCTGCAAAAAACAAAAAACGAAATGGGTGTTTTCATTTCATACAAATTTCATACAAAGTTGAAAAGAGATAGGTTCGGTGTGTTACTTATCTCTGTGCTGATATTATTCTGTGCTCAGTCATCTCTGTAAAAACTGAGGTGATAATGCGTAGCTACATTTATTTTGTTGCGGTTTCTGACAGTGGTCACTGGTGGTGGCTCAGTCTCATTAGTTTGGACCGTTATTCTCTACACAGATTCGGACAAATTGGGCGTTCTTTAAAGAGAAGTAGTCAAACTGAATTGCCATCCCAGTCCGTGTGTTTGCGCAGCACTCACCGCTTTAGTGACGGACTGAAACCTGTCGAAACTGATGAGCACGATGTTGAAGACAGAGGCGGTGCACAGCATATAATCCACCACCAGCCACAGTTTACACAGACCCCTGCCCAGTCTCCACTCACCCGTCAGGACATAGGGAATATACACGGGAATGCAAAATCCACCTGAAAATCCATTAAACACACATGCACTTAAAGGACACTTCATACCAACGCAGAAATACAAACAGTCATCAATGCCACTCACCGACAAGAAAGTCCGCGATGGCCAAATTTAAAAAGAAAAAGTTGCCTTGTGTGCGCAAACTTTTCTCCACCACAAAAGCTAAAATGACCAGCGCGTTCCCGAGAACCGTGGCGAACACCAGCAGTGTCATAAGCACAGTTAGGAATATTGAGGTGGATGGAGAGAACTGGCCATACTGCGCGCGCCTGTTCTCAAACGCGTCCAAATCGCCGAGACTCGTCGCGTTTTCTTTCTCCAGCCCAGTCCAGTTGGGTGACTGCGGATTTCCTGATTTCCACATGAACGAAACAGCTGTAGGTATCCCGGGAGCGTGTGCCGCGGACAATAAAGAGGTTTGCATGGTGTTGCCGCCGCTTTCCACCGTCAACAAGCAATTATACATTCCAGTCTGCGCGTAAAAGCTGCCGAGCCATCCGTGCGCCCAACCGTGACCGTCAGTTGTTCATTCACAGTTCAGCGAGCGGCGCGGAGGACCGCAGGTTTTTATACTGACGGGAGCAGAGCGTTCATTGGCTGTTTATTTAACTCTGCTCGGTCTGATGTCGGTGACTGCGTTAGAAGTGTTCATCCAGGATTACTTAAGAGTGTCAAACGCCCAGCTCTTGTGTTGTCATCGATGTTCTGCATCTCTGTGATAACAGCTCAGTTTGCTGCATCACCACCACCCACCACACATGCCTCATTTAACTTGCAAAAATCAAAAATCAATCCCACAAACTTCGAAATCTCACGTGTCCTGCTCTGTTGAAAATTGGAATAGTTTAAACTAATAAGATGGGTTGTTAGCCTTGGTTGTTTAATCTGCTTCCAATCTTGGCCATCTGAAAAATAGCTAAAAAAGCTGATTCTTAAACACGCAGGGAGGTAAAATATACAATCAATAGACTCGAATCCATCTTATTCTTACCCCAAACACAGCAACAGCAGGTTTTGTTGTGAAAAGCATTGTTTACTTTGGGAGATTACTCTGTCATACCTTGCCTAAAGGAATCTGAAATAGTGGATGACAATTAATTCTTGCTGTCTCACTGGAACACTAACCAAAATGTGATGTCTGACAGGTTGACTTTTTTTCATAATTAAAAACACCGTGCCTGAAATGAACTGCAAAGTATTCAAATCAATAGCCAGGAAGGTCAAATAAATGCATGGAGATTTAAATGTCACATCTCTTGAGAATCTACTAAAGAGAAATGAAAGCCACACCAGGACTAATGAGCAACTGCATGTAAAATACACAGCTGCTCCTGTAGAGAACTTTGGACTTATTTTTTTATTTTAATTTTATTTTTCAAAACACATCAGAAACTCTGTGCATTGTTGTTTTTAATTATGCATGTCCATTGCATAAATAATTTAATGTGCAATAAAACCATTTAGCTTTGTATTCAAATAATGCTCTTCTAAGAAAATAGTTCTTGTCAGTCAGTCTCTGAATAGAGTCTAATCATTCTGTCTGAGTCCTATATGACATCCTTTTGTGAAATCATATTATAGGTCAGAGAACAGCAAGCAAAGACAAAGTAAATATGGTCTGTGGTGAATGAACCGACTGACCATTGCAGAAATAGGGAGCATTTGAGCTTTTGTGAGTGAGCGTCTCATTTGTAGGCCTGGGACATTGTGACTCGTCATATTCCTTTCTGGATCTGCAGTTCCATTATTTTTGTCTTTGAAAGCACAAAAGCATATCTGTGAAACGCCCTGTGGTCCTTCAGTGACAGAGTAATGAGAGACTTTATGAAAGCGTGAAAGTGAAAGATTCTTGCACAAAGCACATTGCTGTGTACAGATGTGTTGAGAGATGACACACAAAAGAAACTGAAATGAAATGAACAATATGAACAGGAACACACTGATGCAAAGTTGAGATGTCCAAAATATTGTTAATGCTCGCCTTCTGTTTGCCCATCACTGAGAAACATCTGGGTATGAAGGGAATATAGACAATAACAAGATGGTACAAAACCTACTTGAATCCACCAAAACAGATAATCATAATCATGGTGCTTGTGTTATGCCAAACAGTCACAGATGTGTTCTCTTCCAACCCACTTACAGTACATCACCATAGACTCGCTCGCTCTTTCTCTCTTCAACTCATTCACAAACACTCACTAATTCATGTTAATTGCAAGAAGTGGGGATCATAGGCATATCACATGCATGACGCTGTTGGAAGCAGCACATAATTATAGGCTGAAGTTTTTGGTCTTCCTGTTCATCAGTTTCATTTGGCTTTCACATATTTCCCTACAGGAAGCAGGCATCCTTCTCACAAATGAAAGAAAGAAAAAGAAAAGCCCATTTCTGCCCAAACTCCTTTTTTATCTGAATATCTTTTTATACATTTAGAAATTTAGTATTACATCACTTGTTCAACGTTGGATCCTCTGCAGTGAATGGGTGCCGTCAGAATGAGATAAAAACATAAAAACAGCTGATAAAAACATTGCAATAATCCTTCACTTTGGACTCTCATTCTGACGGCACCCATTCACTGCAGAGAATCTACTGGTGATGTAATGCTTCATTTCTTCAAAACTGTTTAAGTGAAGAAACAAACTCACCTACATTTTAGATGCAAATTTTCATTTTCTACTCAACTTGGATGGAAGTGAAATAGTAGACCCCTATTTACACAACAAGACACACACACAAATACAAAAGTTTCTGAAAACATTATTCTGAATGCACAGAAGCCATGTTCACCCTTCTATGCACTGTAAGAAAAAATGTAGAAATGTAAGAAATACAGAAAATGTACCATTAATTTTTTGCCAGGACATTTTACATTAGGTTTACATACTTTTTTCAAATCAATACTGAAAATGATTTTATATTAACAGTACACTTATTTAAAAGTGTGCACATGGTATACAATTTGTTTTGTGTTTCATTGCAGAATTAAAGTCTGCTCTGGCCCTTTCAATAGAAAGCTTCAATGTTTATTAATTCCATACCGTTCTTTCACGTAAGTGAATTTCACTTAACTAAAAATGTATTTGTACATCCTGTTATCTCTACATCATAAATTGCTTGTGATGTTCCTCATTTATTAGTCACTTTAGATAAAAGCATCTGCTAAAGGAACAAATGCAAATGTACATCATTCTCATTATAGTTGAGGGATAGTTTAAATGTTTTTCCTCTTGAATCCACACCAGTTCCGTTGTTTATGCCATTGTTTAAGGCGTTTCACTTACCACTCCACAAAGTCCTCTGTACTCTGCCTCAACGTTTTGTAACCAGTGGGGATAACTACAGCATTGAGGTCGGTATGTTCGGTTTGGCTTGGAGGATGTTAGCACTGCTGGTGCTTATGGGGGAGGTGTTGGGAGATTGGCAGCTACAGTACGTGGGTTGAAGGACTTGCTTTTAGGGGCTGTAGCTATAGGCGAGTGTGGTTCTGGGGAGATGGAGGTGCAGGGTAATTGCACGTAAGGGTGGAGAGTGGTTGTAGAGAAATGGAGTGGTGAATCACAAGAGGGCTTGTGAGGAACCTACTGAATGTTAGTCATTTCTAGGTTCCCTCCTACTGCTCCATACTTCACTTTTTTCTCAATTAGTCAGTCCTTTATCTTCCTTCTGTAAGAGGTTTTGTTTCATTCTGATTGTACAAGCTTTACCCTCATATGATCATTAAAGGCTTGATTGAAGTTTCATCTACTGTACAGTCACACTATAGCAGTTTTGTTATTGCAGGCTTATGAATAGGCATAAGGTCAACATGAAAGCAAGTGTGCTTGTGTTCCAGTGTCCTTCAAATGCTTTGAATGATCGTACAGCACAACAGGTGCCTTTATGGTCTAATTAGAGGACGAGATGAGTGACTCTTGGGATCTATTATTGAATAATGTATGATTAGTCTCAGAAAAAAACTCTCTAGTTAAATCCATCAAACCATAATAACCCTAAATTACCCAGTCACATTTCACAAGAACGTTAGGTCACATTTTACAGTAGTGAGTAATTGCACGCTTACTGTACATTCTGACTAACACTATAACATACTTAATATCCATGCAGACCAAATAAATACAATCTTTTTAAAGTAGAATGATACATCATACTGTAAGTTTTATAGTTTTAGTCAATTAGTCTAAAATAGTCTCAAGTTAAACATAAATACCAGTAACAACATACTTCTCCAACAATTCATAGACCATTTCACAATATCAACAACAATAATATAATTAAAAGCACCTTGCCTAAATAATAGTGAGTGCCATGACATTCAGCCAAGTATGGTGACCCATACTCAGAATTCGTGCTCTGCATTTAACCCATCCAAAGTGCACACACACACACACACACACACACACAGAGCAGTGAATGCACACACACAGCAGTCGGCAGCCATTTATGCTGCGGCACCCAGGGAGCAGTTAAGGGTTCAATGCCTTGCTCAAGGGCACCTAAGTCATGGTATTGCCAGCCTGAGATTCAAACCCACACTCTCTAACCAATAGGCCACAACTCCCCAATACATTTAATATGTATACATACATATATATATATATACACACAATACATACACACATATGCATATAAAAAATATATAGTTTAGCTCGGCAGGTTACAGTTTCAAAGTAGCTTTATATAATAAAGTTTCCAAAAGGGTGTTTTCGCAGTGCCCATTTTTAAATGCCCACAGAACCAGCAGGGGTTCAGATAAAAAATCGGCAGCTGGCAGCAGGAAGTGGCTGCCATTGACAGCCGGAAGGCAGTAACTGACAGCCGGATGGTAGGCGGGACCTGCCATTCGGTGGGAGCCAATCAGTATCGACCAACGTGGGCGCAACCAATCAGATATAACTGCACCCAAACGCTTCAGTAATGGTTGCGATTGATCAAACGGTAAGTTCAGAAATTGGTCATCGGAGTAATTAATGTTTTTTGCGTTGTAAGTTTGATTTTAATTGTTATCTTGGTGAACGACTTGTTAGACTTGGTGCCTACTTTGGTTTAATTGTTCATTGAAATCTAATTAGTGGTAGCAACGTTGTTTGTGTACCTTGTTAGGGGCCTACCATTAACCTCAAATTACGTTTGACGTACCATTAAATATTAACGTTTGTTAGCGTGTTAACAGTCTATTGAATAATATAAAAGAATGTTGTTTGACTGGAATGATAGAAGATAAATTTGCAACACTAACCATATATTTTTGCATGTTAAGTCTTTCAGGAGATTGTGTGATATACATTAACTTAAGAGTTCTTTTTTTGCACTATTGAGGTGTGTTTTCTCTAATACTATGCATGTGCAGAACTGTTCTATGTACCAGTTGAAGTTGTAAGCATGTGAAAAAATTTTTTTTTTTTTTTTTTAATTCTCTATACAAAATATAATGGACCGGTTCATAATTCCTTATAACTTTTAGGTCTAGTTTCACAGACAGGGCTTGGATTAAGCCAGGATTAGGCTGTAGTTAAATTTAGAACATTGAAGTAGCTTTTGTAAACATGCATTTAGAAAAAAAAAAAACATTACTGATGTGCATCTTGAGACAAAACCATGGCACTGACACCTTTTTTTTTTTTTTTTTAATACCCAATAGTTGCCAGATGCTGTCCTGTTGGAAATTCTTCTTTACGTGATCCTGGAGGAGGGGTGATGCTACATTACTAAGTCCGTCTTTGGTTTGTTCCAAATTCAGAAGTCTGTTGTACTGTATACAGACTCCTTTCGAAAGGGGGCACAATCCAGCTGGCTTGACGGAGTATCTTCTTCTACATATTTGATTAGAGGTTTAAAAAGGTGCCATAACATTACATTTCTCAGTTGCCATGTCTGAATGTTTATCCTTGTAATAATGCTGTTTTCATGCTCCTCATCTCAATATACAGGTGGAACAAAATGGAGAACGAGTCTAAGCCATGTCAGGAATTCAACAAAATGTACACCCTGCAGACACTGGGACAAGGTTTACAACAACTGCTTACCAGGTGTGCAAATTATGCATGAAAATGTAATCACTGCTTTGTACATGATGACAAGATTCAATGGGAATAATCATTAATATGGCTGTGCATGCATGTCTACTGTTAATAAAGCAATTTAGGTATTAAAGTCACCATTTTCTTATGAATAATAAAATGCAGCAGCTAGAGTTCTTCCTAGAATCAGGAAGTATGACCGGATTAGCCCAGTTCTGTAAACCCTTTACTGGCTCCCTATCAAACATCGTATAGATATTAACATCTTCAATTTATATTAATCTGTTTCTTTCTTATTCGAAGGTCACTGCAGTCACCCGGATCGAGTACGTATTCAGACCAGATGGTGGATCGCACCTAGAAAGGACCTCTACAGCCCTGAAAGACAGCGGAGACCAGGACAACTAGAGCCCCAGATACAGATCCCCTGTAAAGACCTTGTTTTTTCTCCATTTTGTCACCGGTGGAGTTTTGGTTCCTTGTCGCCTCTGGCTTGCTTCGTTGTGGTCACTTCATTTACAGTGATATCATTGACATGATTGCAAATGATTCCACAGATACTATTTAAACTGAACCGAGCTGAAGGATGACATCACTGAATTGAATGATAAACTGACTACAAACTGAGTTTACTAATGTCCTTCTGCATTATTGACTGACACTATTTTCCTATTTAATACTGTAAAGTTGCTTTGCTTTGATCTGTATTATTAAAAGCACTATATAAATAAACGATGCTTGACTTGACCATGTTGCAAGAGGAAAATGAGGTAAGATGCACATCCACCCTGGGTTTTACAGTGATTGGTGCAAGATGCTGGAGAAGTAACTCTGTATACCTCATCAGTTCTGATCTAAGAGTCTTGAAAATACCTGCGGATTGTTGTTAGTGATTCTGATTGATATTTTAGTCTGCTTGCTTACTGGATATATTTTATACGGTTTACATTGTAAAGCACTGACTTTGACAACTTACTAACCCAGTTACAAATTTTAACAGCTACTTTATACTATATATATATAGTTGTTTCTTGAAATACTACAAATATAACCGCAAATTATGATTTTAAATAAAGGTCTCTGAGACTTCTCTCTTTTCAGTCATTTGTGTATATAGCCTATAATAAATATACAACATGCACCCAGTAAGTGCCACTCTCGTATATAAATATAAATTGTTTTATTTCACACAAACAATGATACATGCATGCATAAACATTCAGCTGGAAATTAACGTTTAGCAAAGTGATCTTATTTCTTTGTTTATATTTGATCAATATTTTAAATCAAATAATATACAATACTGACCTTTATACTTATTTAAAAAAGTATTAAACATAATCATAAGTGTATTTAATTATTTATTTGTCTTGTTTCCGCCGGCAGCCTCCTCCAATTTCCGGGTATTAGCGATAGCTGCCATCCGGTTTTATTGGCAACCACTTCCTGCTGCCAGTGACAGCCACTTCCTGCTGACAGCTGCCGATTTTTCGCTGAACCCCCTCTCCACAGAACCTTTCAAGGAAAAGTGTCTTAGTGTGAAGAACATTTTAAAAAAAAATCTAAAGAACATTTTTCCACTTTGAAAAACCTTTTATGGAAAGGAAGGTTTCTGTGGATGTTTAATGTTCTTCATGGAGCCAATACGCACACGCGGCGCAGCGTCATAGAATGTCTATTAACAGAGTAACGCCCACTTTTAGGGGAAAACAAACCGCAATACAGGATCGAGTAAGTGGACTAACCTTACAACATGCCAAAGAGCTAGGTTCATGGGTTCATGCACCAATAATGTTTGTAAAATCTCAAATTTGAAATTCATGGCTACCTGCCATCATATCCCCTCCAATATTGCTGTTATGGAAACATCAAGTATGCTGCTAATCGAAGGCTAAGCCAGGCTAGTTGTATGGCTAGACAGAAAAGCGCACTCAGTACTCTTAATATAAAGACATAATATATAAATTTAAAGAGGTTTACTTTCAAATATGAAGTAAAATTATTCACTGGCTTGGTGACTCGATGAGGTCCCGGTAAGACACTTCTGGCCACTGGGGGGAGTTGTTACACCAGTTTGACACTGAGAGAATGAAGGGACGTAACGTTACGTGTTTTTAAATTGACCAAATTAAGTTTGCTCTGTGGCAGGCAGGGTGGACATATAATTACTTGACATCTTTAGTCTTAGGGATTCCTTAAGTTATTCACGCCTGCCGGCTGTGTACGGACGTTGCTTTTTGCCGATATTTTGTATGGAACCTACGGGAAATCTAAAGTGACGAAATTGACAGTTACATTCCCGGATGTCCCGGTTGTGAGTATTATTAAAATAAAGAATCTTTAGCGTGCAACACTACTTAATGTATATTTATTTTGGGTAGCTGCTTATAATTATTCACAAATACTGTTTTTTTTATATTATAGATAAATATGTCAGCATGTAATGTGTTAAGTATGGATGGACATCCTGATAATTACCGAATCTCTTTTAACATTTCTTCCCCACTCATATTCATGCTCATTTTACAGTCAGTGCTTTTACAATCATACTGACTAGCTTTCCAAAAGAAAAAAGAAAAAACAATCACTCTGCTTTTTTTCTGTATTAAGAGTCAGCACCTTCTTTGTCTCTAATTTGAGTGTGCTGTATAATTGGCTGCGGTCTCTGCAAGGAGAGAAATAGCTATTATGTAAGTTTGTCCACCAGTCTTAATCAGATTTTATTATTATTTTTTAAAGATTTTTCAATAGGTGCAGATAAAATGACACATAAATCCCGAAATATCAAGCATGAATCTACCATCAGCATTTGATTGGTGGTGACTTTTAAGCATGATGGATCTAGAGGTGTGTGATAGGGCTAATAAGTGTTCAATGTCCACCTCTGCTGGGACTCTGACCATTCACACCAGAGAGATGGACTTTCCCCTATATACAGTGCCTTCGAAAATATTCCAAGTGAAGACACATGAAAACACTTGGAATTTGCAACAACAACAAAAAAAGCACCTAAAGGACCCTCAGACTGTGAGAAACAAGATTCTCTGGTCTGATGAACCTCAGTTCTCAGCATCGTGTTTGAAGGAAACCAGCTCTGCACATCACTTGCAGGGTAGCATCCCAAAAGTAAAGTGTGCTGGTGGCAGACTCATGCTGCGGGGCACTTTTTCAGTGACAGGAACTGAAAGACTTGTCAGAGCAGTCAGAATAAAAGCTCAATGCACACAAAAAAAGAGATGGCCTTAATGAAAACCCTTTCGCAAGGCACTGTATATACAGTAGGCTATGGGTGAGCGTTGCCATGCTCTGCAGAGATTGTACCATTCACCTCTAAATGTCTTATTGGATTAGCAGCCATAAGTCTAATGTAATAATGTAATGTAAAAAAAAAAAAAAAAACTACATAATGACCATTCTACAGGGAACACATGCATCAAAAACGTTTCAAAAAGTTGATCCTTATCATCTTTATCCTTGAACAGGGTCACTTGGTTTAAACAGCCTTTCATTGGAGTATAGGCAAGGCTATAGGATAGCTGACACAACTGTAGCAATTGGAAAGTTTTTTTTAAATAACCACTTAAAAGAAAAGGGTTAATGTGTTCTTGAAGCGGTCTGGAAGATTAATTAAGTTGTATCTTTTTCATATCTTTCTCATCACTGCCATCTCGTGGCTGTATAAAAATATGTCATGGGTCGATGAATTATGAAAAAGACACTGGTGAAAGTCAAAAGTTGTTGATATTGTCCAAACTGATCAGTTGCATTGTGTATTAATACCTCGTGTGTTGTTTTAAAAACTACCACTAAACTCGGGTGAAAATAAGAAAAAATTTAATTCTACTATCATGTCATGATTTACCTATCAACTCTATTAAACACACTCCATTATTAACAATAGTATTATTAATTATAGTGCTTACAACTGTTTATTTATTTATTTTAATCAAAATCAAAACAATAACAAAAATCAAGAAATAAAATGGAAATAAAAAATAAGCGTTTGAGCTAATTTTTTTAACATCTTTTATATTATTCATAACCTCTAAAAGCATTTGATTCTCCCTGTGTACAATATTTAAGATACTTATAAAACATGTACACAATCACTAAATTACATTTTTTTGAGTGAATTCTGGAAACGGGGTAATTACTAATCATGTGTAAGTATTATGCATTTGTTTTGACATTTTTTGAGATGCATTGCAACTTGGCAGAGGATAAATGTGGAACAAATCATTGTCAGAGCTCTGACTCGTGTATTTCTGCAGCTCACAGAGCCCTGCAAATTACCTGAAAATACACACTAAAGCATGCAGCTGCCTTGACCTTTATAAAAGCCTCACCAGTGCACTAGAAGGCTTCATATGTTTTATATGTTCATCTGAGAGCAACCTTCTGACAATCAATAAAGTGTCTATTAACTACATCGAAATCCATTTATAAACATAGCAGTTTATCAGTGATTTACTGAATTGACGCCATTGTGTGAATATTATAGAAAATTGTTAACCACTAAGTCTCACTTTTACAATTTTGATTGTTTGTCTTAAACTTTGTTCCATGGGAGTGTAGTGAGAGTCATTCCTATTTGGGATATTTTTCTATTTAGTAAAATACTATATGGGTTTATTGTATATGGACAAATAAAGATGTGCTAGATGTGTGATTTCAGCACTGCATTCTCAGATTAAGTGTGATATTTGTCCGCATTCTTCTTCAAGAATATGACAAAATGGTACAGGACATCTTCAGCACACCATCTGTCCTTTTCTTTGCCAAGAAAATATTAAATAATCTGCAGGTTTCCGCAAATTTATCTCAAAGATTGCCAGTGACCCTGGTGACTGGCTAAATGAGAGTAAGGGAAGGAACACCTTTGTAATGGATTAAATGCAAAGTTAGAATTCTTAATGAATTGATTTTTATATGCCATCATTGGAAATCCAATTTATAAACATAACTTTTTTATCAGTGATTTACTAAATAATTGTTAAGCAGTAAAAGTCTCACTGTGACATTTTTGCTTGTTTGTCAGTGAAAATCTGTTTGGGATATTTTTCTATTTAGTAAAATAAGATATCAGTTCATTATACAAATATAAAATACTGATATAGAATACTATATCTGTTTATTATACTATATCAGATTTCTGATGAATGTGATAAAGGAAAAGTGTTTATCGGATTGCTGTCGCTAATCTGAAACATTCTGCTATCTGACAGAGTTCAATAATATGCCAAACCTTTAGATGTTTTGATTATTTCGTTTATCTAGTATCTTATTACATTATCAGTAGACACAGTACTCACAAAAGGCTCCATTTACTTTTATCTCAGAGATTTCAAACCGTGAGGAAAATGCAAATAAACTCTGCTGCAGGCGGAAAGGAACTTGTTCAGGCAGCATTGAAGAAAGACTAATATGAGTAACCATATTGTTATCAGTGTGTGGTTTTTGACCGTTTCTATCTATCTGACTGCTAAGGATATGTCCATGTCGATTTGAACAGAAATTATAATTATTATGTGTGCTTTAATCGTTTTCAGGTATTCAGTACATTCAATTTAAATCATTATATGGATGTGACACTTGTGGTCTGGATATGTCACGTCATGATCCTCACACGTGTAACCTGACACTGATGGGGGATGGTGTGTGTGTGTGTGTGTACACAAGAGAGAGTGAGCTCTTATTATTTATCCAGGAGCAGCGCGCACACACACACACACACACACACGAGCGCCGCTGTGAGCTCTGTGTGCCTCAAGTTTGCTCCCTTGAGCTCCAGCCGAGCACTTACACGTGTGTAGCCAGACAAAGGGAGCTGATGTGCGTGTTTTGTCCATGAGGAAACTGTGGATGAGGTCAGCGCGCTCTGGGAAGTGAAGAGGCTTGTGTTTGGACAGAGATGTATCCGCCGCACACTTGATCTGACCACACAAAAGACGTGCTCTGAGCCGCTTACCTGTGTGAACACACCTTGGACACACACACACACACACACACACACACACAAGTGCTGCTGAGTGAGTTTACGTTACCGTAGCCGCATGGGGTTTGTGAAGAAATAACGGCTTCACGGACAACTGCTGTAGTTACGTTAGGCCTCTCCTCTAAACTCAGCCTCACCGGACACGGTCTCTCATCCACCAGGAGAAATGGGTCTAATTTTCGCAAAACTGTGGAGTTTCTTTTGTAATCAAGGTAAGAGATTGTGTTCTGGCTGTGTTGTATTGGGTGTTTTTGACTGTTGTCCGCCTGCTCGGGCTGATATCCAGCGGAACTGAGCGAGCTAACGTTAACGTTCATGCTAGTGAGCTCGTTTAAATCCGCTGCGTTGAGCTCATTTTAACCCATGAAAACCACAACCGCGCACTGACACGTTTACTTCACGGATATTTATACCAGACCGTTTTTACACTTAGTAATTGTAACTGTTTGTTAGTCGGTCCGACTCCGTTACCTTCTCCTGGAAACAAAATAACAGATCTTATCTAGATGTTAGTGGTAAAGGTAACATATGGGTCATTTACAATGATCTGCACACTGAGTATTGACCACTTGTTGGATTGATAGTGTGCTTTCTGAAGACTGTAGGTAGCAACCAAGGTCAGACCCTACCAGTGTTACTGCTGTATTATGACAAAAATAAATAAAATGTTTTCTGGTACATTGTACTTTTATAATGTATTTATGTTATGTCTCACAGTACGACTATGGTGTCTTGTCCAGAAACATTGTATATTACTTTGGCACCATGTCGAAAACATGGTAATATAATGTAGGCACATTCATATGATGCCCAAAATACTGTTATGTTACATTTCAAGGCAAGGCACCATAGGTGAAAAAACCTGCCAAGTAACTACTAGTCCACCTCGCACACACCGTCAAATAATTCATCACAGTACATTGAGACATTTGTTTGTGTTTGCTAATAAAATATACATTTCAGGGCATTTTGAATATCACTTTATAAATCAGGAAAAATATATACCATGTATAAATCCATCTGCAAAAACCTATAAAATATTGATAGTGTATTTTCTTTTCTCTCGTCTGAAAGAAGACATGTTATGGAAGCATATTAGCCCAAAATCTCAAATTGACCAGTGTATGGGAAAAAACAATGGTTTTGCTTGTAGTCTCTTGCCTTAAATTGAATGTTGCTGCCTACAGCTGGCGTGAGGTAAAACTATTCTCCAGCTGTCAGGTGCTTCATGTGTTTGTGTGTGATTTATCAGATCTGATTTGTTCTCCTAGGTTTTGTTCTCTGACATATGTTTGTATGTCTTTGCTGCTGTGACAGATGTGTCTCTCGTGGTGTAGGTCAGAGGACAGAGGGGTCAGATATCAGCTTCAGCTTGTGCAGTGACAATAAAAGGAACTGATTTGAATTGAAAATGCTTTTGTATAGAGAAACCGACGCCACGACCACCTGGCGAACAAAAGCAGCGTGAGGAAACCGCTTTCCTCTCCCATTGTTTTCCAGTTTCAGCAGTCAGTTCAGCCTGCCCAGAGAGATCCAGGCCTTTACATTTACATTTAGTCATTTAGCAGACGCCTTTATCCAAAGTGACTTACAAATGAGGACAATGGAAGCAATCAAAATCAAGTCGAGTTTTTAACTTAAGTGAACTAGATTGTGTCCAAAAGTTACTCTTATAATTGCATTTTAACCCAAATGCATATTTTTATCATTGAATATGAGAATTGACCGTGTGCTAACAACATAATGGTATTTCCTGCTTTAATTTTTTGCACTTTTTTGCATTTCGTCCCATGACAAATATTCCTAACCAAATCCAGATTGCTATAATGTTAGACAGATGTTGCTTTAACAACTAAATGGACATTGTTGATATTGCATGCACTTTTAATCATTTCTGACACCACACTATTTGCATTAATTCAAAGTTATACATGTTAAGTGTTGTTGAAATATGGTTTTCTTGTGTGTGCTAGATGCATTTATTACTGGCCAGTCGTCTTGGCTAGATGCCGAGTCTTTCTCTAGGTCCAAAAGGAGCTCCCAGGAGAAAGTAGGGTAGATCTTTGGCCCACTTTTCTAGACCTAAAAGGAATTCTGCCTGGTGGATTTGTAATCTTATTCTCTTTCCTAATTCCCTGGATTACTGTCCTGAAGAGGGGCAGTCACTTCATTACACTGAGTGTTAGTCTCCAAAACACAAACATTCATGCAGTCATTCGCAAAAATGGAAATTCTTGCGATTTATGTAATTTAAATAGTTGCAGTGTAGTTTAAGACCATAGCTATAACACATATTGGTCCGTAAATCATTACGTAAATCATGTTCTTAGCTTTTGTCCTTTAGCTAAAGCTTAAAGCAGTAGCTAGCTCTAGTAGTCTTGTATTAGTTAGTGTCAGGTTACATTTGTCCTTGTGTTTGTTTTGAAAAGTTCCACCAAGAGCTGTGGGTGGCGTTAACTGTAGTCTTGAGAAACTGTCAGTTTTTGGCTTCCTGTGACATTTTTGTAAAATAGGGGTCGGTCATTGAGGAAGCAATAGCTGTGAAGTGTGAAATATTTTGTGTCTTTGTGGAGCTGTCAGAGATCTGAGTTATCCATTCCTGCTTCCTGTAGTTCACATCGGAGTTCAATGGTGGAAAAGAAAATCCAAACCCGACTCACTCTTGTCTCTTACATACACACAGGCTGTCAGATTTCCCTCACATTGCTCTGATAAAGGACGGATCACTAGTTTATCTAATCACATCTTCTGTTATGCAAGCGTGTATCCCGTGTGGCAGAGCTGTGCATTTGTATGAGTTTGTTCGACAAATTATCTTCCAGTTGATAGAACTGGGAGGTCAATAGAAACAAACTAGCTCTGAATTAATTAATGTCTGTGTATTTCATGTAAATAAATAAGAAATGGATTCCATTATTATTATTTTTTTATTGGCATTCCTTATGGTTACTGAGATGAATTGATTGTTTTTCACTTGTTTGGTTGTATATTGTTGGTTTGACCTTTCTCAGAATCAAATATGTATTTTTTAATTTCTATTTTGTAGAACACAAGGTGATTATTGTGGGTCTGGACAATGCTGGGAAAACCACTATACTTTATCAGTTGTGAGTAATGGATATTTTATTTATTTAGACTATTTATTGCTCTTGTTTTTATTTATTTGTTTAATAAAGAGTCTGTTTCATACATTAGAATAGTCTATAGAATTTAGGACATGAGAAAATTGCCTGAACATATGATAAACCTAAACATTACCTTTTATTGATTATGCAATGTTATGTGCAATGTATATACATTAGTGGTCGACCAATATTGTTTGACAGCCATTGCCGATATCTTGGAAAGCATGAGGTGTCGATAGCCGATATAAAGCAGATATAATTTTTAATTCATATTTAAGAAATTTGAAACCATTTGATAATGAATAAAAATAAACATACTTATACTTTAGATGACAAAGTATTTTTCCACAAATAAATAAATATTTAATCAAAATATAATTAAAAAGAAGTAAAAACAGTAACCAAGTTTTCTGTATTCAGTATTCTGGGAAGTTTGTGTGCACTGGGAATAATATTTTTCAAATAAAGCCAGGGTAACCCCTTTTTTTATATATAGCACACAGAAAATGACATGAATATGACAGTGGGCAAATGGATATAGCACAGCATCATTTGAAATCACGAGTTTAAAGCATTCAATTCAAACTGAACGACCGTCACACAGAGTACACATGATCATGCTGGATAAAAATACACACTTCAAGATCTCACAGCTGGATTCAACTAAGTTTGCAAGCTTTGGGAAAATAAATGTTCATTACCCATTCAAAGATGTGTTTAAATGATGCGTATTTGCTTAATGCTGATGGCAAACGAGAAAGTAGTATAATGTTTGCCTTTCTATTACTAATAATAAAAACAATCGTTATAATACTTTTTGTATACATTAATTCCTTTGTTTAACCGTTGTATCTGATTATTAGACAGACTTCTATCCCTCTTAGACATAACTGTTAACAATGACAGCAAACAAGAGGGAGAGTGTGAGCACTGCCGTTCTCGGCGCCATCAAAATAAAAGTCCCGCCTCAAACACATCGGCCAAGCAGGAAAACTTATCGGCCGATGCTGATATTTGAAAAATGGCAAATATTGGCTGATATATCGGTCGACCACTAATATACACAGCTACATAAAACAATAGATAGAGACACAGTACTGATTAGGTAAAGGAGGTTTCAGTGGCAATTACTTTTAAATAGAGACCGCATCAGTTTTGTTTGTTTCATCTGAACTTTTTGTGTGTGTGTGTGCAGTTTAATGAATGAGGTGGTGCACACATCTCCTACAATTGGCAGCAATGTGGAGGAAATAGTGGTGAAGAAAACCCACTTTCTGATGTGGGATATCGGTGGTCAGGAGAGTCTTCGCTCCTCTTGGAACACATACTACTCCAACACTGAGGTAATGCACTTATACACTGCACTGCTGGAGGATGAACCTGTTTGAGAAGAGATGATTGTATTAACAGAATCGAAAACTTCACACACTTCTCGATTCAACAGTGCTCTCTTCCACCCTCAATACACATGGCAAAAGTGCCTTTGAGCAAAGCACTGAACCCACAGTTGCTCCCTGAGTGCTGGATCTATAACTGCCCACTGCTCCGGGTGTGTGTTCACGGTGTGTGTTCATGGTGTGCTCACTTCTCACTGCAGTGTGTGTCTGTGTGTGTGTGTGTGCACTTGGATGGGTTAAATGAAGAGCACCAGTTCCTGAGTATGGGTCACCATACTTGGCAAATGTCACGACTTTCACTTTTTATTTAATTAATATTGAATCAAGACTAGTTAGCACATAATTAATAATTGAAATGGTTTAACATTTCAATAACAATATTTTGTTGTGGTTACACTTAAATTAGTTACGAAATAGATGAAGGATGGTAAAACATATAGTTAATTGTATGTAAAGTATTACCTGAGAGAGAAAGAGAGAGGGAGAAAAAGAGGGAGTGCCAGCAAAGAGAAAGAGACAGAGCAACAGTTACAGTCTTCTTTTATACTTTCATTGACTGTGACTAAAAACCAAATGTGAGACAAGATTACAGCTTTACCCACTGTGCAAAAGATGTGACACTTAGAAGACCACCAATGTATACAGGTTAGCCTACAGGCCTTGATCGATATCAGCACTTCTGTGCCTTCAGGAATGCCAAATGGCTCTTTTGTTACTCAGGATAGGTTTGGGACAGGAAAACAGTCTTAGACCCCCCCCCCCTTTTTTTTGAAGTCTTTTTTGCCTTCTTAACATCAACAAAAACAATACATTTCTTTGTTTTTCCACTTCTTGTTCTCAGTATCAAAAAAAGAAATGGTCTAGAATATCTTGCAGACATTTCGATGGATATTTTTAGTAGCAGTAACATACACCACATACTTTAATAATAGAATTTCTAAAGGAAGTAAGTTGAGGTGGTTTCTGAGTAACAGCTGTGTGTTCAGTCTGCTGTGAACAATAGTTTGAGCAACAGTTGTGCACAGCAGTAACTCCGCCAGACCTTAGCAGATGGTGTCTGATTCAGAGTTCAAAGTTCATGGTTATACAAAGAGGTTTGAACGACGTGACCCCTGCCTTTCATTCAGAAAGTGTGCGTATGAGATTTGTGGTATACCCCTGCTGTCAAGCTCCATTCAGGAGCTCTTGAGACCATAGATGCATGTGGCATCTGCCAAGGACATATCCACTGAGCAACAAACAACTCTGTGACCTTGCTAAACTTAGAAATCACTCCTGAATGTGCAATAGTATGCTGCCTGACATCTGATAATAAAGCTTCATATGTGTACTTTCTCTCGTAGTTCATCATACTGGTAGTGGACAGTACTGACAGAGAAAGACTAGCCATTTCTAAAGAAGAGCTCTACAAGATGCTAGCACACGAGGTAATGCTTTAGCATTTACAGCAAACAGAGCATGGATATAAATCCCATCTAAAAAAAAGGGGGACATTTTGAGCCTGTTGTTCAGTTGTTGTTTTGTCTTCATTCTCTCAGGATCTGCGCAAAGCTGCAGTGTTGATCTTTGCAAATAAGCAGGATATGAAGGGTTGTATGTCTGCAGCAGAGATTTCCAAATACCTGACCCTCAGCTCCATCAAGGATCATCCCTGGCACATCCAGTCCTGCTGTGCGCTCACTGGAGAAGGGTAAGACCAGCAGTACAGACACAGGGATTAACTCTACTAGCCTGTAGTTGCTGTACGTTGTGTAATCGATTAACAATTCGCTAGACTCGTTGGAAAAATGTGCGCAATCTACATTTGTACAAAGCACTAAAATGTACTTACACATTACATTTGCTACGCGTTCCAGCTGAAATGAACACTGAAATGAACACAGTGACAGTAAAACACCAACAGCTTCATTGCTTTTCACACAAATTATGATTTTGGGGCAGATTATAGATTAATAAATAATTATTTTCCATAGTACTATATTAAAGGGGTCAACGGATGCCAGTTTTCCACAAGTTGATATGATTCCTTAGGGTCTTAATGAAAAGTATATGACATAGTTTGGTTAAAATTTCTCAGTGGTAGTGTTTTTACCCTGTCAAAAACAACTCTCTTCAGAGCAAGGCGTTTTGTAGTGTTTTCCTTTAAATGTTAATGAGCTCTGCTGACCCCGCCCCTCTCTTCCAGCCGCTCTCAGAGAGACTGTTTACTTTAGCCACATTCATCGGGAAACTTGCTAATTCCAGCCTTAATGCGGTCACATACTGGACGAGAAGCGCAGTGCTGCTGCGCCACACCATGTCTTTAATATATAAACACATTGTTTTCTACATGCGCACCGGCGGCACCACCGGCCTCCATGCTATGACTGCACTTTCTCAATCTGTTTAGTCTGTTTTTTGTTTTTATCACCGAACTTCAAACTCATTGGCACCACTTGCTCATTCTTGAAGTGAATGTTTTTTTTCGGAGAGCAGATTAATGGTTTTGGACCTCCATCCCAAACTTTCGAATGTCTGACTTGACTCAATGTATTTTGCTCCGCCCATGAACATATGATTCAACTATCGGTCGATTATCAGCAAGATTAGAAAATTCCGATTCAACTATGAAAATCCTTAGTCGGGGACACCCCTACAAACAAGCAGTGTTTATATTAAATAATATTATTTTTGGCCCAGTAAATGTCCTCACTTGTTATTTGCAGCTTCCATCATGACGTGAATAATAGTAGCTGGTTAGTTTTATCAGCGTATTTTTTTTTTTTTGATGGTGATCCCACACCAAGGTGGAACTTGTTTTAGAGTTAGTGATAACAAGGCCTGCCCATTTCAGTTTTTCTGTCATTTAGAATTACACTCCCATTGATTTACTATGACTTGGCCCTCTATAATTTCACAGCTGGACCACCAATCACAGAGGTGGAAACATTTACTGAATAAGCAGATTTGAAGAGTTTATTTCTACAGAAATTGTATTTTTTTTTTTTTTTGATGATGATTGTGAAATTATGAATTGCTGAAAATGGAAAATTGACTTTTTATAAAAAAATATTATTTTAGTTTGTCATTTCCAAAAAATATTAAAAAATTGTAAATATAATTTTTAAAACAGTTTAAGACCTCTCTGAGGGCCTAGAGGTTTTTGATGTTTAGTGTTGGTGGTACGTTAGTTTCGAACGTGATGGGGTATTTTTTATCACTCAGATTTTGGACATTTCATTTGAGCTTCCACTATACGTACAGCAGGGTGTCCAACCCTTCTCCAACACGCATACCATGTTGTTTTCAAATAGGTCAAAGGGACCTGATTGGCTGGATCAGGTGTATTTAGTGTTGGACCTTCTCTCTACATGCCTGTGGACCTCTAGGAACTGAGTTGGACACCCATAACGTATAGCAACCAACAGAATAAAAGTTGCCAGATTTACATTAATCAGTTCTTTACATTGATTAATCACTTGCATTCATTTTGACAGCACTAATGTTTATTGTAAATGGACAACCATACAAGGGTAATTGTTACTAAGCCTGCCCAGGGTACACCAGTTTTCTTCTCAATTGCCCTCGCAGATTCCTGCAGCTAACCTTGGATGTACATTCACATTGCATTAAAGGTTTTTGATGACATGCCTCTGAAGTTTGACTTTTTCCACAATTAAAATACGTTTAGGCAACATATCTCTAGTTCTTTAATGTATTTGCATTGTACTAAAGTGTGTTCATTTTCAATGGGCATATATGTGGCATACCAGTACTTTTACACTTTTACTTGAGTAAAAAGCTTGAGTTGATACTTCAACTTCAAGTCTTTTTAAACCCTAGTATCTATACTTCTACTTGAGTAATGAATGTGAAGACTTTTGACACCAGTGATAATAATCCAAAAAAGTTAAATTAAAAATGTTTTATGAAAACAGCCATTATGAAAACAGTACTTCTGAAAAGAATGAACTCTGGCAAGAGATCATCCAAGTAGCTTTGTTTGTTCTACTTAGAATGTGCTTAAAACATTAATAATTTAATAACCTTGTTAAATGAAATTATTGAAAATCTATAGATTTTATTTTTTTTTATAGATTTTTTTCATACTTTACATTATAATGCCATGATGCTGTTGTAGCTTTATAAACTTCATTTATCTTTTTATAGGAATTGGTATAGAATTTGTTGACCAAGTATGTTATCGCACTGGCCAGTGTTGGGGCATCCTAATTTTTTTTTTTTTTACCTTTATTTTATATTATTATTTTTGTGTGTCTTTTCAGGCTCTGTCAAGGTTTAGAGTGGATGACCTCGAGGGCTGGGCTCAGATAGCCTCTTATTCTACTTGTTGGACTGATTGACAGTGATTCCCACCTGCTCCGGTGGAGTCATAGGCTCACCCCATTGGCTGCTTATCTTTTATTTTTAATCTCTTTATCAGAATTGCCACTCTACATTTGAACTCTCTGGGCACCTACCTCAGCTGGGATTTATCAGTTACATGAATCTGGTTTGATGGTCTTGTCGATCAATACTATATCAGGAACGACTGGATTTTGTACTGGGTGTATAACAGAAGATCTTCAAAGTGTCAAGTATTTGAACTGTAAGAGAGTCACTACAGAGCTGGTATGAGTTTGTGAGGAGGGACTCTGCCAGTGGAACAGATGTTCTCCAGATAAGTGTATTAAGCTAATCGTGTATGATGTTCTTTAAATGTACTGGGAAGAAATTATTTGAAGGGTCAAAATGTAACTTTTTCACATGAGGAATCTTTGGGTCAATTATTGCCATTGTTTGTTTTTGGTTAAGCTTTTTGGGTATCAAGTGTTTAAAGTGCCACTGATACCCAACAACACCACTCACTACATATCATGAAAACACCTGAGCATATCACTTAGTGCACATTACCTCAATCATTAGTTACAGCAGAGGGTGCTGTTGCCATTTCAGATGTGGCCATTACAGCTTGAAACCTCATTTATGTGAGATGCAGTTTAAAGAAGGACACCAGGTATGATTATCGCTGCAAGATAAAGCAGAGTGACATCTTGTTTTTCAAGCAAATTGATTTTGAAATGGCACACATCGGAAAGCAGCAGTTGGCTGGATTTACTGAAATGTCTGAGTGTGTGTGTTTGTGTGGCCAACATCACTGCTGGTGAACTTGCATGTTTTTTTTTCTGTGTTTTTAAATAACCATGGAGGCATTCTCCTTGCTGGATTGTGGTTACAGCATAAAGGTCCTTCAGTTATTATGAGGAAATTATGTTCATATGTAGCTCAGTATTATGATTTTTAGTTAGTTTTTTTTATTAGTTTTTTTTTCACAACCCACTTGGTGCAAATATTCTTTGCAGATGATCTTCACTGTTCAACTAGCCATAAAATAGCGGTGTCTGTTACTATTTAAGTGATTGTCTGTTTATTCAGATTTGTTAATATCTGGACATGTTCTTTTTTTGTCTTTTTTTTTTTTTTTCAGGTTATATGGTACAATAAGTGTGCTGCATGAGCACTAGTTCTTATTTGTTTGCATGGTGATTTTGCCAACATGCTTTTTGGTTCTAGCTGAAACTCCTGTGTTTTCACTTACTAATTTTGTTTTTCCATGCTCTGTGCTCAGTTAAGAGGAAACTCTTGGATGCAGAGACTAAAAATTGGTGCTCTCAATGAACAGATGTATTTTGTTCCCAACATGGAAATCTGTTTGCATAATTGTAATTGGCTGATGATCCAGGCAAATCAACCCCATGGACCTGTCTCTTTCTGTTTAGTAAAGATTTTTCATGGTGACTCTTGAGGTCATTACCTGACTGTTGTGGATGTGATTTTTAATGGTCATTAAAATGTCACATGGAGACTTAAATGAATTTGACTGCTGTGACCATTAACATAAAATGTCATTGGTCAGATTTATGTTAGATCTTTCTTTCCACAATCACCGTCTAAAGCAGTGTGTATCAGTGTGTGTCATGCATCTTTACAAACCTGATATGAGTTTATATTAGATCATACCATGTTGAACAGAGGTCCTTTGGACAAAAACTATTTAAAAGTGGATATGTGGCTTACCCGTCAGAATGGGACTGATGTGTTTCTGCCAATGGCTCAGAAGAGTGTAAGATTCAGTTTCATTGCTAAAGTTGATGGTCAAACCATTTGGTTCTCAGATGTGCCATTTCTAAATGAGCAGGTGAATCTGTTGCAACTTTGCTAATTCTTATAGTTTTATAATAAAAGCTTTTATTTTGAAATCTGAATTGTGTTATTCTTGCATTATTTGGTCAAAATGCTGGTTTCAGTTTTTTATACAAGAGAAGGTAAGCTCTTTTTGTGCATTTTGTGAGTTTTATATAAAGCCAATTGAATTGAATTGAATTCAAAAATACAAACTCCACAGCTTTGGTTTAGTCTTGTGTATCCATCTGGAAATTGTCCATGCTTGCACTTTGTTTGAATCTATTTCTATATTTTAAATTGGCTTTGTAGCTGATGACAGGAAATGCTTTCAGCTGTGAAAGGAATTGATTCCGATGAAAACTGTCCATATGTTGAATCAAAAACACAAAACAAAAATATTGTGGGTTATTTTGGGGGCTGTTTGCATTTTATTTTTAAACAGGAATATTGGTCTGAGATAGGTACATGACAGATTGGACTCCAATCCAGCAGCTATTTTTATTTTTAATTCAGTGCCCAGAATCTTCAAGACAACGGAGTTCACCATTTGCTGACTTGCAGTTTCATGTAAAACATGTCAAATTGATCTGTGGCCATAAATCTCAATATAATCGCCCCAAAGTTCATTAATTAAAGGGATACTCCACCCCAAAATGAAAATTTTGTCATTAATCATATACCCTCATGTTGTTCAAAACTCATAAAAGCTTCATTCATCTTCGGAACACAACTGAAAAGATATTTTGGATGAAAACCGAGAGGCTTGAGACTGTCCCATAGAATGCCAAGTAAGTTACACTGTCAAGCTCCAGAAAAATGTTTAAAGCATCGTCAGAATAGTCCATCCGTATATTTATGCTTTGATTTGAAAGAAAACAGCGCACCCTTGTAACATGGCTGATACAGAAGAGTTAAGGCAGATATTTTCACACTTGAGTTGATTATGCGCCTGTGACCGTCTCATCTGCCTTCTTGCTGCAGAACAATCACTGAAAAACAAGCCAGACACACTCAGTGTAAACACTCAAATGTTTTCAGAACACTGAAGAACAGGACTTTCTCTGTTGTGAATTACATTTGAGCTATGCATAACACACACACACACACACACACACATTTTTATATATATATATATATATATATATAGTAACACTTGATTTGATAGTCAACTTTAGATATCCTGTTTAGTAACTTTGCAACTACATGTCAACTAGCAGTTATTGGAGAATTAGCAGACTTTCTGCCTATCTTCCAACAATTGATATTGATGGGTCCAAAACATACTCACTAGAGAAACTTTGAAAGTACATGCCAACTTATTATAAAACCTAACAGTTTACTCTGAGAGTTACTAGACATGTAGCTGCAAATTAATGAGCATTAAATGACATTTATAATTGCAAAGTTACTTCTAGTTAGTAGTACGTCTAAAGTGGATTATCAAAATAAAGTGTAACCATGTGTCTGTATGCCTTGACCCCAGCCTCAGTCCATTCCTTGTGAAGTTCATTCAATTTCTTGAATCTATTTTGCTTAAGGCTGCAGTTCTCTCAGTTGGCTCTGCATCTTTTTCTTCCACACTTTTTCCTTCCACTCAACTTTCTGTTAATATGCTTGGATACAGCACTCTGTGAACCGCCAGCTTCTTTGGCAATGAATGTTTGTGGCTTACCCTCCTTGTGAAGGCAGTCAATGATTATCTTCTAGACAACTGTCAGATCAGAAGTCTTCCCCATGATTGTGTAGCCTAGTGAACCAAACTGAGAGACTGTTTTGAAGGCTAAGGTGTTGTGAGTTGATTAGCTGATTGGCATGTCACCATATTCTAATTTGTTGAGATTGTGAATTGGTGGGTTTTTGTTAAATGTAAGCCAAAATTATCACAATTAAACTACTTCATTCTGTGTGCATTGAATTTATTTAATACCCGATTTACACAATTTGAGTTGAATTAATGAAATAAATGAAATTTTCCAAGACATTCTAATTTATTGTGATGCACCTGTAGTTTATTTTTTATTAAAATTACAGAAATTGCAATTGCGCGTTCTATCCACTAGGGTGTGATATTGTCTCGTGCCAGTGCAGCACTTACGCAGTCATACAATTTATTAGTCATTGAACGCAAAGGTGAGATTCAATTTTCTGACACCCATTTTGCCTTTCAGCCTTGCGTGCTTCTCTTTGTATTTCACGCTATAGCTGAGGATGAATGTTATTAATCAATCTATCAAGGCAATCATGGCCTGTCACTTCGTGTAATGAATGATCTATCAAGTATTTCAGAATTACTCCGATATAAGGTACAGTGATTTCTTCAAGGTATGTGTAATTATTACTGTTCCAGACTGATTTATATAGTCAAGATAAAGCAACCTTTGCTTCTGATATAATGGCTTACATTGTATTAGGATCAAGTGGAAATCTATTTGTCATACTGATGCTTTGTTCTCTGGAGACCTGCACACCTACTCAAAATTGAGCTCCTGTGGAAAGTCTTATCAATGATTAATATGTCATGAATGTAAAGTGGAATGGAAGAAAAAGAAACTTCACCTTCAATACGTTTGACCTGAGTCCCCCGAAGTCCAGCTTATTCATACATCTGTTCATTTGTGAGGGCAAATCCTGTACTGTTTGCTAAAATTAAGAAATCACTTACTTCGGGGTCCTCTGTCATGGTCAGTAGGGGTCATAATAACGAGTATCCATGGTTACCCCACTGTTAAAAGGCTGCAGACTGTTCTGTGGCCTAGGTGCAGCTCTGTAGTAAACAGAATATTTCTGACAACAAAGAGAAAGTGAGTCAGAGGCATAAAGGAATGGAGGTGAAGGACAGGGGAATCTGAAGATGAAACGACTGGATCAAATACAAAGTGCACCCTTTCATTTGAACAGCAGGAAGGAGAATTGGCGTATGCCAATATGGGTCTAGTCTGTTCTTGTGCCAGAAATATCTTTTTATTGCCTCTGTTAATAGGATGGGAATATTTTGTCCCAAAGTACCTAGATGAAACCGTAGGCAGTGCATGCAGCATAAAGTTATTGACTGAACTGACAGAATATTTTCCCCTGATTTCTGTCAATGCTCTTCTGTGACTTTCTTCATTTGCATAATTTTAGTCACATTAATGAATCCCTTTTAGATTATTACTTTAAGGTGATCTAAGGCTCAATTTAATTTCCTGAAGAAAATTTAATTCCGGCTAAAGCAATTAGAGCCAAAGTCATTGTGATCTGTTCCCTTATCACTAATTCATCACTGGGGCCTGTCAAGTCTGTCTGTCAGTTGTCTTCTCTGTTTTAGTTACAGGAACCTGGTCTGTGAGCATTTTGTGATGCTTTCCTTCCACTTTATTTATGACTGCAATTCCTCACCTTTGTACAAAGAAAGATATTTCTACAGATCCTGCATTTTGTGCACAATTGGTAGAAAAAGGTCTATTGTTAAACCCAATTATGTTTAATGTCTTAACCATTTTTGATCATTTTGAAAATGTGTGGAAAGGTCATCCAAATATAGAGAATTTCGACGTGCTTGTTGTTTAATTTTCATTCTTTGAAGTCATATGACTGATGTGTTCTTCAAACAGACGGCTAATTCTTTCATCTAACTTCAGCTTTTATTTTGAGCCTGCCATTTATGTACTATACCTGGTGTCATACACTTCCTTTTTGCATTTTTTCCTTAATTATTATCAAAAAAAAAAAAAAAAAAAACTAGCAGACTTCAGCGGTCAGCCCCACTTCAGGCAACACATGATAAAAGATTAATATGTTACTGTATGTCTTACCATGAAACCTGTAGTGTAAACACATCTTAAAACACACGTGATTAATCCTGACAGCGTGTGTGCAGCCTTGTTTAAACTTGTCTGGGTGAGAAAAGATGATAAAAGGTCAGCAGGACATGTCTAGTCTAAAGAAAGAGAAATTATCAAAGAGGGAGGAAGGATGCAATCAAACAGTTATTTAAATCATTACGCATCTATTTTACTCTATATTTACAACATCCAGAAACATCCACAGACAAGTTGATTTGGCATAAATATTCTGTATTTCAATACTATAAGTGTATTTCTTCTTTTGATCTTTGTTTCTGGGCCTTTTGTATCCCTGTTTTCATATTTAAACCCAATGCAGCTCTTGAATCTATGAAGTTGCTCAGATTAATTATTTGTCATTATGGTGAGTAAACGAGTGGTAGCTAGTTGATAGTGTCCAGCCGAGTGTGATGCTCATTCCTGTTCAAGGAAATGAAATTCATGCTTATTTACAAAACATTTTGGTTTCTTTGAAATTCCTGGTGGTTTATTGAGATGCATATGGTTTCCACCTCTCTGTGCTACAAACACTGCAGCCTGGATAATGTGATCAAAGCACAGTTATATTTAGATGACTTGTGCACAGTGACTCACATCTGTGTGAGTATAAGGGTCAGCTCTGCTGACAGAGAGAATAAAACTGGTTCTGCTCAAAGTCTTTCTGAAAGCTTCATTCCTCCTGCTGTGTAGTTGACAAATTACGAAAAATGAGCTGTATGTAGATTTGTCTTTTTTTTTTACAGAAAATGTTCTTAGCAATCATTAATGCTAGTTTTCATAAGTTTTAAGATCCTTTAAGTAACAGCTGACAAAGCACTTCAATAATTTACCATGAATCTGGTTCATTTTTATTTTCTTTCAAATAATATAGTATGTAATATATATAATAATACAATCAAATAATTAAAAAGATGGCAAGTAATATACATTTCTTTTTATTTTGTAATATTAATCTCTGGAAATGCACTTTTTAAAAAAGTGTGTGCAAAACAAATAGTGTGAGCATTTTTAGAAAGTAAACTTTGTGACTAGTTGTTCATTCAAAAGCTGTTCTTGTTGTTCCAGGTTTCATTTTACACAACAGTTGTTTTAAAAAAATCTCTGGAGTCTTTATAACATTTACAGAGAACATTTGGTTTAATAAGTTCAATTTGTTTTATTGAAACAACTGTTGTCATTAAGCATGTATAGTACTTTGAACCAGTTTTTACTCTTCATTTTCCTCTCTGTACCATTCTGTCCTCCATTAATTTTACTGTGGCCTTTAAAACATTTCACAGACCATTTGAAAAATTTCCCTTATAAATAATATGTTCCATATTTCAAACCTATGTATTTTGTCAGAGAGCTAATCGAGCACTTCAAGGAGCAATTTGAAATTGGAAAAGCAATGACCTTGCTGAGTTGATTATCTTTAGTATTTTGATGGAGAACATGTGGTGCTTTAGCTCAAGCACAAGAGGAATGATGCATGAGTCAGACTTCACTAACTCTTGGATTATTTCTTTCTTGGAGGGAATACCATGCTTTGGACCTAAAAGCTGAACTGTACTCATTTAAAAGGCATCCTTTCAGATACTGAAAGACCTAAATGAGGTATGTTGGACTATGAGTTGCTTGATATGGATGCTTTCCCAACCAATTTATTTGGATCACTAAACAGTGAACAAATAGTTTTAGACAGAATAACTAGACAGACCTGCCAGTAAAAGACAATTATTAAGATTACACCACCACAAGAGAAACAGAGAACGGGGATCTGAGGATGCCTGAAATAAAGAGGGTGATGACTATTGTTTTCTAGAAGCAGGACTGAAGAGCGGTGGGCTTGTCAGCGTTGGAGATGCTCTGTGCTGCAGAAGGCTGTGAGCTGATGGAGAAGGAGAGTGATGAAATGGGTGGATGACTTAAGGAGCAGCCATGGCAGGCTAATAGTTTAACTCTGACAGGTAACATACAGACTATAAAATTCCATTTATTCTATTCAAAAGGAGAATGAAACTCCCAGGAGTGGACGATCAGTGACAGCTTTTGTGAGGCTGAGGTGAACACAATGTGTTGTAAAGGAAAAGTGGAAAAGCAAGAGCTACAAAACCAGTAGTGTCCACAAGAGAGGGCTTTGCACAGTGTTAGTAGACATTATTAATGGGCTGTATTTTATGTTATTTTATGAACTAGGAAGTGGATAGACAACTGTTTTTGTTATTCTGCTAAACACACACACAAAGCTTTGGTTAGTACTGATCGGACAAAAAAAAAAGCAAAATATTTTAACCTGTTAACCCGCACCTGGATGCTATGGGAAGTTCGGATCATTTTACAGACCCTGACCTTTGAGTCTCATTCAGCAAAATGAACAAATCTTTTTTCGAGTCATTTAGTTCATTTAATCAAATATAATAAAATGTTATGTGTTACTTCCTTAATGTTTTAATGTTTGTATTGTCTAATAATAATAATTAAAAAAGGACTCTATAAAAGGCTTTAACCTATCGTTCATTCTTTTGTCACGTGACGTGACAGCATTGGATAGAGCAATTAATTTACAAGCTTCCTTACAACCGGGTGCATAGTTATTATTATTATCATCATTATTATAAATATTATTTACTCTTACAGTTACTGCTTTTCTGGTCTCAAATTGTAGCTTTTTACTTCTTACAGTTTATAAACCATCTGTCATGATGGTTATTTTTCATACACTGAATGTTAAAGGTAATAAAGAGTTGGTTATTATTATTATTATTATTAAATATATTTCAGGCTCCGAATGCATAGGTTAAAGCTTATGAGTCTGTCACGTGATGAATAAACTACTGGAAAAACCCGATGACTTGATAGATGAACTAATCAATAATTTTTTGACCCGGTTAAAGCTCAAAGAAGATTCAATGGTTGCAGAACTTCAGACTTGACCTTGAGAGGCAGAATAAGGCTTACAATCTCTGCACTCTCTCTATATGTGCACAACAACATCTGTCATGTTTCATTTTGTTTGGAAAAAACAAAGTACATTATGTTAAGTAGTCTGTATTAATGAACACATATGAGTATACTGGGTTGAATTTCCTTGATTTTTATTCTTTGAACAACACTTTCAAAATTAATTTGATTAGAAAGTTTTTGTGTAATCCAAACTCAATCTGGAATTTTATCTCCAATTACTACTTTTCCAAATTAGTCTCCCTTTCCTATCGATCTGTAATTATAATATTGCTAGAATCCCTAAATTTAATAAATAGGCATTACTTGCTTGGTCATTCATTTTTAAGCACAATTTCTCCCCTCACCATTATTTCATATAGAATAATCAAGACATTTTATATAAGAGAAAATCTTTGTTTTTTAATAACAGTTTTGAGAAAAACATTTTGATTGTTTCCCGGTTATTTAACTCAGAAGGTCTTATTTTAAGTTACTATTATATAAATGTAATTTTCCAGTAACTCCTAAAGAATTCTCCATTGTCATGGACGCTATTCCTAAAGGAGCTGTTATGCTTTTAAGGGACTCTGTTAGATCATCCAGCACTTTATATATTTCTTTATACCCATTTGAAATCCCAGTAGGAAAACTATGCTTTTTGTCACATCCTTCATCACATAACTAAGATAAGATCACTTTTTCAAAAGGAGCTTGTAACAACTCCATATGTGGTGTCTTATTGGAGGAATGTAATTGATCGTATTGACTGGAAAACGTATGGACTCTGTCTTCAGAATACATAATAATTAACAAGGTTAGAGAAATCTCAGATTTTTCCCATTTAAAGTGTTTTTGAAAAGGTTTAAATCAGACATAGATACAAGCTGTTCTTTTTGTGGTGACTCTACGGAAACTGATGTACATATCTTTTGGGATTGTCCTCAAACAGCTATTTTGGATTGAATTCTCTAATGTAATCCATCGCAGTGTGCTACAGGGTTTCTCTCTGCTTTTTAAGGATGTACTGTTTGGTTTCTTTAATATTCAAAAAGACAAAATTAATGAATATTTTAATTATAACTTCTTGCTAAATTTCATATACCAAAAATCTTAAGGCTGTTAAAACTGTTAATTTATTTAATCTTTTAAATTTATTTTGTTAAAGCTTTCTTTTAGTATTATATATTTTTATGTTTACATACGTCTGTAAATGATGCTTTGAATGTAATGTCACCTCTTTGTATGCAATATTTACATTCTCTGTACTTTTATCTTTGGTGCCTTGACGTTAACGAAAAAAAATAAAACACCTAATCATTTCTCTTTCTGGCTCAGACTGCATTGGTAACGCTTATGGGTCTGTCACGTGATCAATGAACGACTCGAAAGACCCAAAGATTCATGAGATGAGCTAATCATTACTCTTTCCGGCTTAGACTGCACTGAAACAGGTGAACTAGACTAATTGCAGTACAGAACCTATAGAATTTTACGCATGCACAACTGAACAAATTACTCCCCGAGATGACTCGTTCTTCCTGAGTCACATTAAAGATTAGTTCAAAATGAACGGATTGTTCAAGAACGACCCATCACTACAAAGGCCCACGCACCGAACTCTCTTTGTTTGCGCGTGTCAGTGTTTACGAATAGATTAAATGTAACTATATATCATTATAAAGATCTAACGTTAAGCCTTAAGCATCGACAACAGATCGCTATTTTTCAATGTAAAGCTTATAAAGAATGTATTTGTGTAAGAAGTAACGTTACACATCAAAGCATGAAGAATCAAAACGCAGTAACGTTACATTCGTCGTAATAACGAGTCATTAACACATCCACAGCTGTAAATCCCGGTTAAGTTAGAAAGGTAAGGGTCCACTGAAGCAATAACGTTGTAATATGGATGATAATTCCTTGGTTTACGTTTCAGTTCTTCGAGGACAGTATTGCTTGTGAATGTTATGGAATAACTCATGCTTAGAAAACTGCATCTTGTTAGTGAAAAACAGCATAGTTTTGTAGCATACAGTGTCACACACAGAATGAGACGATACCTACACAAAAAAAGTCAAAGATAAGCGTAATATAGTTTATTTGAATTCTGGCGCTCTCTTGTTTTTCAACATTTTTCATAAATGTGCGAGTGTGTTTTATAGGGAATGTGGCTGTATCTGCATGATTACCATCTGTTTGAGCGCAAATCAGCACGCTATTACTGCGTGTTCACAGCAAACAATGTGAACGTTGTCTATATGAATAGTGTGATTATTGACTTCATGGCGCATCTCTATCATTACCATCTCTTTATTTTCTCTCTATTTTATATTTGGGGGGGGGGGGGGACTAGAAATAGTATCAGAAAAATGGGTGCAGGAATCTAATTTTTCATGATATCTTCTTCAGATTTGAAATAGAAACACTATGAGACATGTGACTTTCAACCCATTACTTTTCTAGATTTCTCCAGGACTGATTTCATGTATTTTATATCAAATGAAAAAAAAATTCAGTGTGGTACAATTGTTTTCAAGGCACTTCAGTGTCTATAACTTTTAATCTTTTTGATCATCATCAACTCTGGATAATGAAAAGTAAAGCCCAAAGGGTCTTCTTTCCAAAGACAAAATTATGTGTAACACACTGAAGTAAGGAACTGTTGCAATTTTAAATTAGGTAGGGCACTTCAGCTGTGAGTCCCATAATGGGGGGTGCTGGTAAACAGGTTAATTAATGTTGCACAGAAGAAAGAAAGTCATAAAAGTTTGGAAACAACATAAGGGTGACGGGTGAGTGTGAGTGATTCTGTAATTTTGGGGTGAACTATGCCTTTAATGGTGATGTTTGTATGTAGATTTTCTCTTAACCAATCTTATCATTTTTAGATGAACCGTTCACAGGTTGATTTCTCCAGATGCTGTAAACATTGTGTCTCTGTGATGCATAATATTACAGCAGTATTTGAGCATGCCAACATGACTACAATGACTTGACATGAGGCACAAGTTTGGGGGCTGGACTACCTATTTTACACCTGTTTGCAGAATTGGATCATATCTGAGGAACCTGTTTGAAAACAGTAATTAAAATTAATCTTTATTAATATTGCTGAAATGTCCACCAGAGTGTTTGTTAATGCCCGAAAGCATATTTAAAGACAGATCAATGCTTAATACACTGTCTGTCTTCTGTTGTGCTGTCTGTCTTGATGACTGACATAATAATTAGTGTCCATTAAGGGAGAACACAGCCACTTAAATCTCCCAGAGCTGACAATCAATAAACCCAACTAATCAAATAGAGAGAAAGTGACATCCTGGTGACACAAGATTTGTTCTTCAATTGGACTATTACGGATTTGTGTGTCTTAAGACTCCATTATCACTACCACAGTCTCTGGATCTTATCACTCAGAGGAAGATTATTAGTATAGTCACCTTCTATTTGACCAGCTATTATCTTACAATAGCCCATTTCAGCTAGGTAACATCTATAGAGGGATGTATAAGTAATGATGTGGGGCTGATAAAAATAGAACCCTTAATTATTATTATTATTATTTATTGTTTAACTAATCCCTAATAATTTAGTTCTTATTCTTATCACTGTGTTCTTTTGTGCTTGAAGGTTATTCTGATATTATTATGGCCTAAAGAACATCTCTTTTATCAAACCCCATTAATGATTTTGAATTATAGTCATTGATTAATGGAAAATGAAATTATAGCTGAATGAACATTTGTAATGCCGGTGCAGGACAGATGTGGAACTAACGCTTGATTACATTGCCATCTTATTTTTCATTCAGTGCTGTTTCTAGAAACTGAAAATAAAGCAAATTTCTAACACTTTTTAATTGAATTGCATTATATGTCTTCACCTAAATGTGTTTGGTTAACTCATGATTGTAAACTTGGTTTCTTATTGCACAGAATATTATGTCTTAAAATAACAGATTACATTTTACTGTCTCTTTATCTCAAGCCAATTGCATGGAGTTTGACACACACTTTGACATCAGGGGCAGACTCTCTCTCTCTCTCTCTCACACACACACACACACAGAGATATACATAATGAAAGAAAGCAGGGCTATTGTGTCAACACCATAAAGTCATTTGCACTTGTGTTCTGTGTCCGTAGCACAAAGTCGAGGTTGTACAATGGACTGACACTCCTTGGATTTTGAGGATTTATGATTTTGGATATTGAGGTGTGAGTGTGTCTGTCTCTGTGTTTGTGCTTACATGTAGATCTGAATGAGCTACTGAATTATTGGAGAGCTCAATGACGGCGTGCGTGTGGGCCTCATTTCTGCTGTGTTTCCTGGCGAGTGTATCATCTACGCCATGTCTGCCTGAGGAGTTTACTTGTGCAAGAGGCGGCTGTGTATCTGAGGAACATGTGTGTGATTTCAGAGAGAACTGTGAAGATGGCAGTGATGAGACTAACTGTAAGTATTAGTCTGTAAATTAGTCTTATCTGCTCTTCTATTTGTGTATGTTTCGTGTGCTTATGCAATTCTTTGACAGTAATGGCCCTTTTTTAACTCTGTTGGCAACATGATTTTAAATGCTCCTAAAGGCCCTCATGTGTAAATAGTGAGATTTATGGCGCACGCATAAAGGAGCGCACTGGGAGGTCTTACAACAGTGCTTTTATAATATTGATTTAATACTTCTGGGACTTTTAAAAGGCAGAACATTACAGAATTGAGGTTGATGTATTGTGGTTGACCACTATTGCTTTTGTTTTGCACCTTCATCCTTTAAATTATGCTAAGAGAAAGATTTTCCATTAGCATTATTCATTTTCCTCTTATGTTGTCCATGTAAACACAAAACATTATATTATATAACTTGTTTTTTTTTCTCTCTTTTTTTCATTTTGCCTCTCCTGAATCTATTTTGTGACAACATATTTTAAGTAAATCGCTGTTAAATGTGTTATATGATGGATGCCGTACAGAGTTGCATGTTTTTAATGTTGTCTCTGTAAGAGATTTGAAATGATTAGCAGACAGTGGTGTTTATTTAACTGTAATGGCCTGATATAGCTTTGACTTTCCTCTCATATAGGCTCTGAGTTTGTGAGATGTGACTTTGAGGAAGGTCTCTGTGGTTTTCAACTTCAAAATGAACATCATAATTGGATAAGAGGTTCAGGTTTGAGCCATCCCAGTACTGAGACCGACCACAGAGAAAATGTTACTGGTAAGTAAAACAGTTTTTCTTATATCTGTATGGATAGCACTTAACTCTTTAAAACCTACTAACTGTTACGGAGCAACTGAGAGAGGCATGTAGATCCATATCCACTTTATTAGGATATGTAAAAAAAGGCATGGGTCAGACAATGGCAAACATGAATATTGTAGACAAGACAAAAGAGTAGTCCGGTAAACAGGCGTCGGTCAATCGACGGCGAATGTAATCCAAAGGGCGAGGCAAACAGGTAATCCAACAGACAGACTAAAAACCAGACGAGGGGAAAACAGAGTCCGAAACGGCAAGACAAAGGGATATCCAAGACAGACAGGTGATCAGGAAACAGACTAATGTTACCAGGCAAAACCAAGACGCGTTTATATTAGGAGTAGGAACTAGAAACTAAAACAGAAAATTTACTCTGTAAAGTAACTTAGCTATTACTAGGAGAGCGATAATCGTGGGGGCTCGGACCTTGTATTTATAGTGTGTGTGTTATTGGCTACAGGTGAGAGTGTGATTAGTAAATTGGAACATGGGAAATGTAGTCCAGTATGACGTGTAACAGTCTGTGTAGTGTGAGAGTCAATTTAATCAGAAGGCGACCTCTGGTGGCTAGTGGACAGAAGACCACGGACATTAGTGTTGCACGGGTCGTCTCATAACCCGAGGACCCCGTGGGTAACCCACATGTAAGGTTAGGGCAGGTAAAGAAATTGACACTTTATTTGCGGGGCGGTTCATTAAAAACAAAATAAAAAAATCCATGTATCTTGGTTGCAATTCCCTATAGCCCATATTTTATATTTGGAATATCTATTTTCATATTTCCTTATCTATTTGATAAGGTTACAATACGAAGTCCTACTTTGCAACGTAACTTGCGTGATGTCCCTGATGTATGGGTCGTCTCATAACCCGCAGACCCCGTGGGTCGGGTTGGGGTGGGTAAAGAAATTGTACTTTATTTGCGGGGTAGGCCAAATAATTTCATAAAAGCGCATCACTAACGGACAGGATTCGTGACACTGATACATGATACATGAATTTATAAGGCCTCTAATTATTAACCTGATCAGTGTTTCTGAAAAACCTGTTGTACACAATCTTCTACACTCCTTCCATCCTGTAACTGATAGTACATACTAAATTCCATAATTGAATAGTTTTTTCTCCCTCAGTGTAAATACCATATTCAATAAATGTTAATAAGGTTTGGTTTTATATTGTATTACCTGACTTCTCAGGAAACTCTTTATTCTCTTTTGTCAGGTCACTGCCTCTATATACTCTCTATAACTGGAGGAGGAGTCACTGCTGAAATATACAGTCCTCTCTTCCAGCCTTCACAGACATGCTGGGTACAGAAAAAAACATGAACTAAACATATTTTGGGGTTGTATTTCATTTTCTGTTCTTAAATTAATTCTTAAATTCCACATAAATCATTAACCTATTAGCCAAACCACCATCTGCTTTTTAGAGCAAGCTATCAAAATACTATATTCAATAATATATACACAACTGTATGATATTGCTTTTATTCAGCTGTTAAAAGTTAATATTGAATTACAATTTAGAAACTGTATTGCCAGTTAATTTGTCTATTTTTGCTCCGCCAGCAAAATTGTTCAGAACAAAGCCACAGCAGAAATTCTGATCAGAAATTTTTGTATGTTAAAAAATAGATACAACCTCAAGTTAAGTCAATCACGTTCACACAATGCTTCTGAAATTTTCGTCTGTCAGCATTTTCTGAGTTTTCGTATCCATAGCAAGCATTTTGATAGGAAAATAAAAACGCATATGAAAATTTCAGACTCATTGAGCAAGGACCTTTACTTTGGTTTAGTTCCTGAATTAATAAGCTGACAGAATGGTTCACATAGGCACTTGTCACCACTGACTGATGTGAAACCTGCAAAAATATTTGCTGACAAATCATCACCACTAATACGCATACTGACAGTCTGTCTCAAATTAACACAGACAAGCGGGGTGATTGAAAACAAAAGTCCCAGTTTCAAATTAAATAGTCTATTTTTTTTAATTATATGAACGATTTTAGTAGTTCAATAAATGAACCAATACAATGTGTTTGTTTGTTTTTTTGTCAAGAGAGATTTACCACAAACCATAAGCAGCATCTTGTTAAGAGCTTGGCTCAAGCGCTCTATTATGTGTGTAGAGCACTTATCCACTGCCACGGTTACACACTCTTATTGACAGCAGAGAGTTATGCATAGGCTGTCAGAGCCCTGACACAGTGGGTAGTGCATGCACTCATTGGGCCCTATTTTAACGATCTGAAACGCAAGTGTCAAAGCGCGAAGCGCAAGTAAGTTTGTGGGCGGGTCTCGGCGCTGTTGCTATTTTCCCGGCGGGATAAATGGCTCTTGCGCCCGGCGCAAATCTAAAATGGGTTGGTCTGAAGTAGCTTCATTATTCATAGGTGTGGTTTGGGCGTAACGTGAAATAAACCAATCAGAGCGTCATCCAACATTCCCTTTAAAAGCAGGTGCGCAAGTTCCATTATGGATTGCTATTATTATGGCGTATTTACCTGGCGCACGCCAGGAGCGGTTCACAGCCAGGAGACTGATGTTCTTGTAAGAGCAGTGAAAGACAGAGAAGTTGTGTTGTATGGGGATGGGAGAAACACACCCAAAATAGCGTCGGTTAAACAGGCGTGGGAGGAAATAGCCACAATTGTTTCATCGATTTTTTTTCCTGGTTCTTGACGGACAAACCAATTTGTCAGATGTCCTTATATACATATATGACCTCAAACAGGTCTGATCCTTAATTACTACAATTAGCCTGAATAATTTAGATTTATGCCTATTTTTTCACATCTTCGTGGCACACCACAATGATTTCCGTCATCTCATGTGTTAATATTTTTTTAGTGTAACAATTTATGATTTGCAAAAATAACTGTTGCATCTGTGTAGATTACATGAGCAAAGTGTATGCGCGTTGTGCACGCTATACATTATGGTCAAGCATGCGCCCTTAAAATAGCATAATGAACAACGCGCAACGCGCCACTGACTTTAGACTAGGTTTTTTCTGGTCAGTGGCGCAATTGTTTAATGGAACAGCAAAATATCACCAGGGATTGTTTGCGCCGGAACACGCCTCCTTTTTTCCGCTGAACCGCCCAGGGAGCGCAAGTTCATTCACTAGTTTAGCGACGTGCTTCTGTGGAGGGAAAAGCGCGCTTTGCGCGGGTGCAAAATAGGAATGACACATGCGTCGGTGTACAAAGTCAATTGCGCTGGGTGCAAGATAGGGCCCATTGTGATCTATGGTTTAAGATTCTCCATTATCGAATATGGAGTTTTTCACTTTGAGTGTTTCTCTGCTTAAACAGAAATAAGATGACATTGAACTTGGCAGTAAGATGCAATAACATAACCTCACTTTACAACAAAACTGTTTTGAGTATGAGATGCTTTCAGCATTAATTTTGTCTCATTTGCCCGAATGCTGAATATCTTTAACGGTTCATCTTTAAAGCTCAAAATGTGTAATGAAGCGAGCAATGCACCTCTCAAATACCTTTGTTCACATGGCATGTTCTTTTGAGGGATTTTTTATTTGTTGTCCTTTCCTTTGAACAGTTAACTTTCTATCAGCATATTGGGATGCTGGCTGGGGCTTTGCAGGTTCTGATCCAGTTCAAATCTTCGGGAGAGATGCAGGAGGTTTGGTTTCAGTCCACCTCCAATCCTGATCCACACACTCTTCCCTGGAAGCGAACAGTGGTGGTGTTAAACAGCAGAGAAGAGTTTAAGGTTGGTGTGCATGTACTGTATGGGGGTTTGCTGTATTTGTGTTTGGGGGAAGGGGAATTATTGTTAAGTATGTATGGTGAATAGTTAAATCAGTAATACAAAATCACTTTGAATCTACAGGTTGTGATTAGAGGATTGATATTCAACAGCAGTGACTCAGATGAAGTTGTAGCGATTGATGACGTGTCCTTCAGCAGAGGATGTGTGGTAGCAGTAGGTGGGTAAACACTGATATGTCTTCTCAAGAGTGCTTTTATACGTTCATCTAGGTGTCATCTATAATGCACACCTTTTACATTTTTAATATTTATTAAAATAAACTGTAAATTATATGTGAATTTTGTTACTTTTTCGAATGTTTTATAGTATTTGAGGAGGAATGCATACCTTATACATTTTTATATTTATTAAAATAATTTGTTAAAGGTAAATACGAAGCCCGTGCATCACTTCCAGGCACATTCCTGTGAAACCTTTTTGTCTGTTGACGTTAATAACGTGTTTTAATGTCGAAAATAATTTCCCCACCACCAACACATCTAATGTTCTCCCTGACTTTCCATGTTCCCTTACGAAAATTAGCAATGGTTTTAACAAGAATAACACTAAAAATCATCCTTCTTGTAGCCATGGTAACTGCAAAAAAAAAAAAAAAAATTGTTACTTCAAATAATAATTTACAAAGAAGTATCAAGATAATTTATTTTTGTTATAAAAACAGACCTAAGCAATCAATAGCCTTTAAAGGTACTTAAAATGCATTATATAAAAAACAATGAGGCAATAATGATTGCTTAATAGCTGTTAAAATACATAATGTAGGCTAATACAAAATAAACAATGTACACAACGTTATTACAAATGCCTGAAAATGGAGCCAAAGGGTAATTGCTGCTGCTACACTTACAGGACAAGTAAATCCTTGGTCAAAAATGTAATTTAAATATTCACGTAATCTTTCATTTCTGGCCACCTTTTTGCTAAAAATGACACAGCCTCTATTATTTCTTCAAAAAAAAAAAAAAAAAAAACACGTGGACATCAAAACCCTTACAAAAATAAACCATGGTTTTATCACAGTAAAACTGCTTAATTTATTTTTGCATGATTTCTGAATGCTTGAGACTAAAAAATAAATTAGACAACTGTATTAATAAAATCATAGCCATAGGTAACTGTTGAGAGCTACAATTGTAATTTGTTTAATTTACTTTTATTTTATTTTATTAAAGTTCTATTTTGACCCCATAGTAGATATTTTTTCTTTCATAATATTTTGGGAAGCAGGGCACAACAATACAATCTTGCTTAGGGCACCCATTTGGTCAGAAGCGGCCCTGCCAATACGGCTGCCTAAATCTACCTAATTCAATTGTTCACCTAAAAATGACATGTGTTGACTTTATTCTGAGGAGCATCAGTATCTAATTATCAGTATCTTAGAAATAATATGCCCCAGTAAAAAAGTAAAAAATCTTTATGTGTCAGTGAGACTGATGTATACTGACATGAGAATCATTTTGTTTGATAATACTTAAGCAATCAGTTCACTTGTGTTTTCTGTTAGATGTTGTAAGAATTTATAGTCTGACCTGACTCAGATTCCACTCCAGAATATATGTTTGATAATGCTCATTTCCCAAAATGGCTGAATTATTATAAAGAAGAAGAAAGTCAACAGTTATGATGTTTCTAGACTATTTGGTATAATCACATCCTGAGCAAATGGTGACCAATTGTAGAATGGGAACGGGTGTGGGACACACGTCCTCATCACTTTTCCTTACACTGTCTAGAATCAGAACTAGCAATGCCAGATTCACAAATGAATCACTCTTTTGATCGAATCGATCAAACTGGTGCAAAAAAGTGCTGCGTTTCAAAAATGATAATTCGGCTTCTGAAGGGCACTTCAGGGCACAACGCCATATTCAAAGATCAGTCCAAACAGAATTGTTTACTTCAAAGGGCCCTTCAGAATGAGGGATTTTGAAGGGTACAAATAATGGACACGTTGCTTCCATGATTGTTTTCGCCGGTTTAATTGCATTACGAGACTCCCTCCTTTATTGGCTTTGGGAAGAGGACAGAAGTGAGTTTGAAGAAAACATTTTTTTGTTCATCCCTTCGAGGCTCTCAGTCTGGATGGTAAAACCTATAAAAGGACTAAGGAATAGGGATGAGGTCCTTTAAGAATGGAATATTGGTCTGAAATTGTTTGCGATTGATTGTTTGATTCAGTCGGATGCACTGAAAGGGATAGTTCACCCCAAAATTAAAACTTTGTCATTAATTACTCATTACCCCTCGTGTAGTTCCAAATCCTGTAAGACCTTCGTTCATCTTCAGAACCCAAATTAAGATGTTTTTGGCATCTGACTCTCCATAGACAGCAATGCATCTGAAACGTTCCCAGACTCAACTATGTTAACTAATTTACATTAGTTCAAACAGTCCATGTGACATCTGTTTCAAGTGTTATATTCTGAAGCTACAATAATACTTTTTATGCACAAAGAAAACAAAAATAATGAACAATTATTATAAACAATTCAACAATTCACCGTCCTCCTCCATTATTGAGATTTTACCACGACGAATGCGCATGCTGCTGCTGATGTAAAACACGCATGCTCTGCAGCTGGTTTATGAGTTGCGTGTTTTACACCAAAAAGTATTCTCGTAGCATCGTAAAAGTCTGTTTGAGCCACTGGTTTCACATGCACTATTAATGATGTCCTTACTACGTTTCTGGGTCTGGGAACATTTCACTTGCATTGCTCTCTATGGAGGCTCAGAAAGCTCTCGGATTTCATCAAACATATCCTAATTTGTGTTCCAAAGATGAACGAAGGTCTTATGGGTTTGGAATGACATGAGGGTGAGTAATTAATGACAGCATTTTCATTTTGGGTGAATTATTTCTTGAATTGTTTGCAGCGGATTCTCACACTGCAATAATAACAGCAATACAGGATGTTTTATAAAAGAGCAGTGGATTTGGTGGATGTATTTGTTAATGGTAGGAAATGCAAATGTCTTCTATCTTTTGTCAATGATCAAAACGTCTCTTTATTGCAAATAAAGCTTGTAGACGAAACTGTGCTGCAGGTAAAGCCAATCTATTTAGGTGCAAAACAGTATTAAAAATAGTCTCAAATATGGACATACTTTTTTTGATGGAGGGCCTCATTTGCCTTTTTACTGTTGAAAATCTGGAAATTCCCCATATATCATCAGTGTGTATGTATGAACATGTTCCTCTTCAGACGTCCATGTTTGGGTCATAATGTAGCTGTTTGTAAAGATGCAAAGATGAAGTTATGTGATGGACTTGCTTTAGAAATTTCTGAAGGGTGTGAGGTGCAGAGAGCTCAAGAGATGCAGGAATATAAAGCTGTAAATAAGGTCTAATACATTTACAGCCTGTGCTGGATGGACTACGACACCAGAGGGACAATAGTTACAGGCAGGAGGGAACCTCAGCAACTTTCTAATTTACACCTCAGCCTATGATAGAAAGAAGGAGAGACATCAGTTATATTTTTAATTTTGAATATATATAGATGCCATGACAAATCATTATCCTCTCAAGATTTTATAGGTCTACTTTTTAAGATGAAATTGCTGACACAGCTTAGCAGTAAGTCAATAACTTTTATTTTACACATCGGTCACAAAAATGCTAAACTATTTATGAGAAAAGATCATCTTGCTTTATTTTCCACCATAAATACAGATCTGCCCAGAACAGAACAGAACAAGGTTGATTTTCTATGGCCAGTTGTTTAAAGGGAGGTTTGTGCATTTACTTGTAAGTGTGTGTGTGTGTGTGTGTGTGTGTGTGTGTGTGTGTGTGTGTGTGTGTGTGCGTGTGTGTGTGTGTGTGTGTGTGTGTGTTACAATCCTGCATTATTGTGATTTATTTCAGCAGCACTCTGGACAGTCAGATTAATCATAATAATGTGTCCATGTTCAGATCTACATCACTTGACAGTGTTAACAGAAGTGATAATGCAGGAAGCAGCTCTAAGCCACTTTTCACTTTGAGTACCTTTTTGACCTTTTGCTTACTTTTTCTATGAAAAATTTATTTTGGCTTTATTTATTGTTTTCTCCAGAGAATGACATCAAGGCACCTCCTCCAACTCAGTGCCCCCCCTCTCAGTTTCACTGTGGGGCAAATGAATGTGTAGAAGGGGTAAAAGTGTGTGATTTTTCATTAGACTGTCCCAATGGAGAGGACGAGGCCAAATGTTGTGAGTATCCATCTTTTTTTTAATGTAACTGTGGTACAGCTATTTGTAAATTGAATGTCTTGCAGGTGTCATTGGCTTACAGGTATTTTTACTGCAGAAATAGAGACTGGAGGCTTGAACATTTAAAACAGCTTGCATAATTTCACTGGAACATTAGCCATGTCGCTGTTTAAGAAACATTTACCTTCAAATACTCCAAATACTTTTTTTGTACAATGAATGAAAAAAGTCCACCCATAAACGAAAATTCTGACATCATTTACTCATACTCACGTTGTTACAAACCTACTGTATATGGCTTTCTTTCTTCCTTGGAATATAAATAAGATATTCAGAAAGTTTGAACTATTTTGTCTGTATTCTGAAGGGTGGTTTTGTGTTTCATTTATTGTTATTATTATTTCATGATGTTAATGTGACTTTCAGCGGCACAGTGTGATTTCGAGTCCGACTCGTGTGGCTGGTATGAGCTTGTCCAGGGTGACGGGTTTGAATGGGTGAGAGGCTCAGCTAATGGAGTCGCCATAGATTACCAGGACCAAACACCCCCCCAGGACCACTCTACTAACACAAGTGCAGGTGAGGGCACTGACATAAATCATGAAATGATTTTGTCTCACATTTAATTTACTCTCACTCCCAAAAGATGCTAAAACTGTAGTTCTGTCCTATAAACCACATCCACTTATTCCATGTGCACATTTCCTAACGTTTCTGTTTCTCCATTAAGTACCTTCACTTAGTTTGCAATAGCACTAAAAAAGTTTTTAAATCCCATTTAACGTAAAATGTTATCTACAAATCACATGGGAGTGTAAATTGTGTGAGAACTAGGCTAGTTCATTTCCATTTTAGTACTTTGCATAAGAAAAATAGTGCTGCTTTTCATATTGTGCTCCCATAGATAATTATGTTTGGCCTCTGGGAGATTTGTAAAGTAAATGGGAATTACTGGAATAGTAGCAATGGCATTTGCAATTTCAGGTTTTTGCTGATAACTTTAAAATATTTTATTATCTGTTATTTTTCCCCTTCAAGGCCACTTCATGTTTATTTTCAAGAGGAGCAGCAGGTTGTCCCAGCATGCTTTGCTGCGCAGTCCTACATTCCAGCAAACAAGTTCAGATTGCATCATGACCTTCTGGTAAGGCTCTGGCCTTATCTTTTTCTAAGCTAGAAAAATGCATTCATTAAAATATATCTAAAATATATATGTTAATATTTGCAAAAACACACCTAAAATAATATTCTTCGCTGCTGTATTCATTGTTTAGATTTGATATTTACACCGATTGTTTTGCTTCCAGGCACTATAATTCTGGCCATTCTGTTGGTGCTGCTGAAATGCACCTGGTGATAGAGGGCTCAGAGAGCAGCACTGTACTTTGGCAAACACTTTACAACCAAGGTGACCAGTGGCACCCTGTACTTGTCCAGATTGGCCGACAGACCAGGCCGTTCCACATCTCAGTTGCAAAACTGAGCTTGGCTGTATATGAAGGAGTCTCTGCTTTAGATGATATTATGTTCCATAACTGCTCATTACCCGAAGCTGTGGGGATGTGCCCAACTCCTAATCACCTTCACTGTAGCCAGAGCAAAGCATGTGTAGACTATTACCAGATCTGTGACCTGATCGATGACTGTGGGGATGGAACAGATGAGGAAAACTGCTGTCAGTATTGGTGGAGTTTTAAATGGTCATTAAAGCAGTTCATGTTGTTTGAAGTTAGCCGTCACGTTTACAGTGATCTTTTCTTCTCCTATCAGCACCAGAGCTAATGTGTGACTTTGAGGAAGGCTTGTGCAGCTGGACTCAGGAACATGAGGAAGACATGTTTGATTGGACCCGTATCCAAGGACCCACTCCCACTTTCAACACAGGCCCATGGAAGGACCACACACGAGCCAGTGCGGATGGCCACTTCCTCTACATCGAGTCTTCAGACCCCCAGAAGTTCAAAGACACAGCCGTTCTTATCAGTCGGCCTTTTCTCCGGACTCCTCACCGAGGCCCTGAATCTGAACCACCCTGTGTTTTTAGGTTCCACTATCACATGTTTGGCCTGCATGTGTATCGTTTGGCTGTGTACATGCGCACCCGTAACAGTGGGCGGGGAAACTTGCTGTGGGTTCGCTATGGTAACCAAGGAAACTTCTGGCACAGGAAGACACTGCTGATCAACAGTGCTCACCACTTTCAGGTGAGATATTGATCTGAATTATGAGGACTGGAGTCTAAGGGTGTAATGGTGTGCTGAATCATTTGATAAACCGGCTGCTCCAACTTTAAATTTATGCTCATAAATGCACTCTATTGATAATGCATGCACTAAAATCTGAGCAATCATAGTAACCACAAAGCATGCTGAAGTGTAGGCTAGTATTAGCAATATTAAAAATGATTTTCCAATCTAAATTCTAATCTATATCATGTACTTCTGGTCATTCCAGATATATAGTACGAAATATTGGCTTGTCTCTATTTACAGAAAGAAAGAAAAATGTAGACGAGTAAAAAATTATTTGAATGCTCTATTGATGCTCTAGAGCACTATTCATTTCTAGAACATCAAGCAGATAATTTACATATTATTTTGTAGCATCTCTTTCTGTTGGTTACAACATCTCTATGTGGACGTTTGACTCATTCACTCAACCAATTAGTTCAAAAACACATTCAGGAATGGCAGAATTGGTTTGTGGTTTGTTAGGAGCAAGTTACTTAATATTAACTTTATTGATCTTCCCTGTAGTAAAACTGTGGTTATACAAATGGTTATCAATACACCAAAAAATAACTTTGTTACTACAAAAAAAAAAAAAAACCCTTATTAATTTTTGTAAGGGTGTTGAGTAAGGAGCAAAGAGCATATTTACACATTCATAATTCATCTAAACACCGCTGACAGCTGTGTGGATGCTGCAAAATAAAGACAGGCCCTTCTTTCTTTCTTTCTTGCTGCTACAGATTTTAGTGGAGGGGACAGTTGGTGATGACTTCAGAGGAGATATTGCCATAGATGATCTGTCTTTCATCGGCTGTCAGCCATATGATGGTGAAGTTAAAAGGATATGGAATTAGCTTCATATTATTATAATTTTTTTAATCCTTAAAATTCCATTTTTATTAGGACTGTATGGATCCATTTACCCATTTGAGGATGTTAATATTTTGTATTTGAATGTATTTATGTGTGTATATCTTTGTACATGTAGGTGAATTGCCCTCAAAAGAGCCTAGCACCTTTGCCCCCATCCCCACCTTGTCGGCAGCACCCCCTCATAGCTGCCCTCCTGACCAGTTTGTGTGCTTAACTACAAGAGAGTGTGTGAGCCTCAGTCAAGTGTGTAACTTCAAACCAGACTGCTCTGATAGCTCTGATGAAGAGCACTGTGGTATGCATCTGTCTGTTTATCTGTCTGTCTGTCTGTCTATCTAACAAACTTTTCAAAAGTTTTTTTTTGTTGGAAATAAATTATTACATTGAGCAAGAATGGATTAAACTGATCAAAGGTAAGAACATAGACATTTACAATTATATATACAATTATATAATATACATATATATATTTCAAATAACTGATTTCTAATCATTAATAAATCCTGACTAATAGTAATATAAATTTTTTAAAGCAACAAATCAGCATATTACAATGATTTCTGAATGATGAAGTGCAAGTTCAGATTTGCCATCACAGGATGAAATAACATTTAAAAATATATTCAAATGGTAAACAGTAATATTATTTCTTAATACTTCTGTATGGTTATTCCTTTTTATTTATCAAACAAATGCAGCATTGGTGAGCATGAGGCTTTTTTTTTCATATGAATAGGATCTTACCGATCACAAACTATCTGTCCATCATGCATCCTTCTGATATCACGGTTTTGTCTGTTTTCAGTGAAGGAGTATTGTGGTTTTGAGGATGATGCTCTGTGTGGATGGTATTTAAGTGTCCCGGCCACTCCTGTTCCTCCTCATTCCTTTAGCTGGCAGACAGGACAAGGAGAGAGTATTCATCACGGAGAACAGAACCACAGACCTGCTCTCGATCACACACTGTGAGCAATAAACAGCATTAATTGCTGGAATGTGTTTGTGCTTCAGTTTATAAATGCATGGTCAGGTGTGCTTGTGCAGGTGTGTGTTTTCTGCTTTATTGTGTGCACTCATCTGTATACGTGTACATTTTGCAGGGGTTCTTCAGAGGGTTGGTATATATTTGCGGACAGCTCTAATGGAGGATTTGGTCATACCACTGATCTCTTGACTGCTCCCATTAAAAGAACAGGACCCCAGTGCACACTTGTGTTCTGGTATCACATGAGTGGCTTTACGGTTGGAACTCTGCAGGTGCAGTTATCTAGAAATGATGGATATAATTGTTACTCATTTGCTGCACTGGTAACCCATGACTAGAAAACATCAAAACATATTATTAATGTGACAGAATACATTTCATGCTTCATTTTGTCTTTCATTGTGCTCAAATTCTGAAAATGTTTGTTGTGAAGGATTTTCCAGAGAGCAATTTGTATTTTGTCAAAACAGTCTCAAAATTGTATGTGCAGGTCTTCATCAAATCAGGCTCTGTCACACATGAAGTTTGGTCCCAAAGTGGTAACCAAGGCAACAGCTGGAGGCGGGGTGAGGTCTTCATAGGAATCCGTCATAACATCCAGGTCAGTGTTTCTGTAACACGAGTGAGGACTAATAAATGAAGGAAAAAGACTTTTTATGAATGTCCAGCTTTTTTCCCTTTGGTTCCCCAGCTGTGCCTAAACAACTGCAAAAAAAAAAAATACATCAACAGGTACTAATGTTCAAACATTTGAGGGCAGAAAGTTTCATTTTAAAGAAAAAATCTTTCATTTATCAAGGATGCCTTTAACTGAATAAACGGCATTTATAATGTTACCAAAAAAAGTATATTTTACTTTATATACTTTCCATAGAATAGAAGATTTTCTATTCTTGTAAAAAAGCTGAAAAGGTATCCCAACATATGCAAAATTATTATTTGTACTATATTAGAGACTCTCATGAAGATATCGTACCATAGATATTGTGTCTGTTCCTCGAAGTAGCAATTCCAAAAAAACATCCAAAACAATTTAAGTGATTTTTTTTATATGATCAAATAAATGCAGACTTGGTAAGCATAAGACACATCCTACAAATTGACCCTAGGGCTTTGAACTATAGTTTATATATCAACCAGATAAACAAATTTTAAACCAGGTAAACAGATGTTCTGAAATGTATGGTACTTGTTTAAACTTTAATAAAGGTGATGGGAGAACTGTGTGTTTAGTATTCCTGAAATGTGTGGTAAATGTTAAGTGTCAAGCTGATGTTTGGACTGTTGATGCTTGATTAGAAATATCATGACCTTTTCTCCATCTGGCCCTTGCATCATTAATATTTATCAACACTTCTTATATATAAACACTCTTACAAATGTAGTTCTTCATTGTGCTGGATACTTCGTGACACCCTCACTCATTAGTACTGACTGCCCTTTTGCTGTATACTGTCAGGGGCCTTAGTGCTCTTTAACTCATGCAGCAGCTCTCAAACACTTCCGATTCACAATCTCTGTGTATAGTTTTTTCCTTCAGCTTTTCACACACACATCAATTGATTTTGATTGACATCTTTTCACATTAGTCTGTTAATCTGATGTGTCTCAGAGTAAATGTGTGCTTATAGATTTGTGCATTTGACTATGCCTCTGTATGAAAAGTATTGTGGAGCAGATTAAAAGCATGCATATTCTGGTTTCTGAATGTATTAATAGGTGGGTCTTCGAGCCAAGCGAGGCATCAGCTACATGGGTGATGTAGTTGTTGATGACGTGGCATTTGTGAATTGTGCCCCTCCAATAACGTCTGATCTTCCCTGTCGTAACAACGAGTTCATCTGTGCCAACGGTCACTGTATCTCTGAGGACAACTTGTGTGACTTTATTGATCACTGTGGAGATGGCTCGGATGAGAATCATTACATATGCAGTGAGAAACAAATCCATCATCCTCTTCCCTGTCACTTTTTTTCAACTGTATTTCAGTGGGCAGAATTTGTGTATGGAATAATTTTACACTTCATATACTGTATTGAATGTATGCAACCATATTAAATGTAATTTCCGTGTGCATCTGTGTTTGTTTTAAAGCAATAATTAACCCAATCTGTCATCATAATACTGTCATGATTTGCTACCCTCATGTCTTTTCAAACTGGTATGGTGTTTATTAATTATGTGAAGCAACAAAAAAGAAGCCAGAGGGCTCCAATGTTGTTTAAACTGTACAGTTCTTTGAATTATATATATATATATATATATATATATATATATATATATATATATATATATATATAATATTTTTTTTTTTATATATATATAGAAGAAAGAAAGTCATACAGGTTTGAAACGGCATTAGTGAGTGATGACTGAATTTTCATATTTCACTGTATTTCATGTTTTGTTTTGTTTTTTGCAGAGGGGTTCAGTGGTCGCTGCAATTTCGAATTTGACCTTTGCTCTTGGAGACAGAGCCAAGATGATGATTTTGATTGGTTGATCAAACCAGGGAATATGCACACACATGGGATTGGACCATCCACTGATCACACCCTCCGCAACCCATTGGGCCACTACCTATATCTAGATGGGTCCTTTCCACAGACAACTGGACACACTGCCCGAATTGTAGGACCTCTTTTCCGCCACTGCAGCAGAGATAGCAAAGTAAGGGCTCACTGGAATTTTATGTTTAATTCACTAACGTCCAGGATGAGTTTGTACTTGCATTATATTCAGTACAGTACAATGGAAACAATTAATAAAGAGTAAAAAAATAAATACAAAAATCAATATACAGGAAAGATTATTGTGACATTTTCATGGACTTGACCCCTGGTAAATGTTTTTTTTTTCTTGTCTTGTTCATATGTTCCTGCTTCCTTTTTTTCCCAGAGAAAACTGATATTTTTTAATAAGATCAGCATCTTTGACATCTGTGGTGCAGATGCCACCAACATCTTCTGAAAACCATTTGCAGAAGTTTACAGTTGGTAGTTCCCATTTTCAAAAAGGATTTTTGAAGGTTTATGGAAGTATAATTTAAACAGACTGACTAAATTAAATTCAGTTAATTGGCTTAGAAAGAATAAGTACTTAGAGTAGTAAATTTGTCATGTTTTAGTACAATGAGCTCTTTTATCTGAAAAGATGTTAATGATGCATTTGATTTGGGTTCATGTATTGGAAAACAAACTTGAAATCTGGGCTTTTTTTCCTAGTTGGGTTTTTCACAGTTTCATAGTTATACCACTTATGTCAGCACAAACAGCCTTGTGGTTAGTGTGTCAGCATACAGCGCAGCTGTGCTCACGTCGACCACAGTTTGATCCCGTCTCGAGGTCCTTTGCTGATCATGCTTCCCAATGCTTTCCTGTCATCACTCTACTGTCCTATCCAAAACAAAAAAGGCATAGTAATACCACTTATATTTTTATTTATTTTAAGTCAGAGGTGTTCACAGCACTGAAAATAGGCTTCAGCAGCATTTTCTGTAACTTCCCTGCTGTGAATTTCAAAAATCCTCTCAAAATGTTACAATGTAGCTGCCGATCATCTACCAGTCCAAAAAAAAAAGCTTTGCCTCTACAAAGTCTTGTCATACCTCCCTACAGCAAGCTGGCTTCATGGCCCTGGGTAATACAGAGGAATGTATTTGAATAATATTTGTGTTTTAGGAAAAGCTCTATAGATTAATCTTTCCAATTAGATCATTAGTTCAGTGAGGATATTTAATTCCCCTGCATTGCTGGATCCACAGCATTTGAATATAAAATGGGAGGAAGGGAATGTCAGGATTTGTCTCTGTTACTGTGAAGCAAAAAACTTGAGTCATTGAGCCAGCCGGCAGCACTCAATCATCCTGTCAAACACACACACACACACACACACACACACACACACACACACACACACACACACACACACACACACACACACACACACACAATGTCTGTTGGAGAAAGAGGAGCACCTTCCAAGGCTCTCATCAGTTTGTGTGTGAAGGCAATCATGTCTCTGGATCTCCTCTGAATTGACAGACTGTGTTCATCCTTTTCAGAGGTGTGTATGTGTGTGTGAGATAATTAGCCCATGGAGACTCGTCCTCCCATTCAGCTCGCATCAATCAATCACAAGAAGCAGCTGAAGAGGAGGAGTTTTTGTGTGTACTTGTCAGCCTTGGTTAGATGTTTTAAAATTGGTAGGCTAATTACAATTAGGAACATTGGCAGGTTTTTTTAGTGTCTGTTGTTATTGTTGTTTTTATATTTTGTGTGTGACAGAATCAGTTGTCTCATCCTAAAAGGTCAAACTCTTGCACAAACTCGCCAGTCAGTCAAACACTGACAAGAGTCATTTACACATACACACAGAAACAGAAGAAGAATATCAGCCACCATAACAAGCCAAATCAATCAATAAAAGAGAAACCTTTCTTCCAGATAGACACCGCTGTGGCAAGCTATCTTTGCAGATTTGCTAGCTAACTTGAACTGTATTATTGAGTCTGGAGTTTAGCTGAAATATTTTTTGGATTTGAATTATTATATTACAATTATATTATATTGACAAACGATCTAAATGATTGAAACCAACAGAAACATTGACAATCTCAATCGTTTTTTTTTTTTTTTTTTTTTTTTTTTTGAGTGAGTGAATGAGTAAAATCATTAAATCGACCAGTTTGTTCAACACAGATTAACTGAAGGCTTGGACACTTTATAAATGTATTCTGATTTTAAGCTATTTATGATGGCTGAGCAGAAATAGGCAAACTATTTGGGAATATTATTATTTAAAATGTAAGTTCATTAGTATTAACTGTTGAATAAATAATATTAAACTAGTAATCATACTGTTGGTCTAAACATCAACTATGCTGTGATTACTGTGGCATATTTGTGTATAACAGCACCCTTGCTACTGGGATATTATTAATAAAGTATCCTTTCTTTTTGTCTGATTTTCAAGATGGTCTTTTACCTCCATATGTCTGGTGACGGCATTGGCACTCTGAATGTGTACATGTCTACAAACTCCAACCGCTCACTCTTACTCAGCCTTACTGGAAATCAAGGCAACTACTGGAGCCGACAGGAACTGCCTCTCTCATCTACTGACAGCTTGAGCATAATGTTTGAAGGCAAGGTGGGCCTTAACACCAGAGTTCACATCTGTCTGGATGACATCACCTTCTCATCAGGCTGTATTCTTAGCAACAAATTTGAGAAAGACCCCACTCCCCGGTTACTTCCAGGTACAGCTGCACTAATTGTGCCATATATACATTCATCACTGTAAAGGTAAATGTATAACAATGCTCCACAAATGCATAATCAATCCATGAGCTTCTCTATTGACAATGAACATCCTTTTTTATTTTTTTGTTTAATTGTTTTCCAATAGCATGTTCAAAGAAAAAAGTTTGTAGAGAAACTTTGGAAAAGTGTATTTTTCTTCCTTGAAACAAAACATGAGTATACATGATATATCTTGCAGGCAGAATCTGTGGCTGCAGGCTGTGTAATAGAGTTTATAGGTTTAATACTTAATACTTTATTACATCATTCAAATTATGAATTTTAAGTTCATAATAAAATTATATAATTAAAAAAAACGAAAATATAAGAAGTCTGTTCAAAAACTTGGGTCAGACAGATTTATTTAAAGGTCCCGTTTTTCGCACTTTTTCTGAAGTTTTGATTGTGTTTACAGTGCAATATAACATGTGTTCATGTTTTGCGTGTAAAAAACACAGTATTTTTCCACACAATTCACCTATCTGTATACTGTATTTTCACTGTCATAAAAACGGGCTTATGACTTACTTGTTCTATAAAGTCCCTCCTTCAGAAATACGTAACGAGTTCTGATTGGGCCAGTGGTTCAGCTTAGAGCACGCGGCCCTCCTGGTAACGTGATTGTTGGCTAGTTTTGAGAAGCAAGTGGGCAGGAGCATGTGCTGGAGATATACTTATAATCACAGGAGCATTTTTTACTGATGAGATGCGCATGAAAATCACATTAGTTTTTTTTGCACAGCCCTAACATCTAGTCAACAAAGCTAAACAGCGTTGCCCTTTGTGTAATAAGTTACAGAAACTGTTAAACGCACCAACTTAAATAATAAAATACACTTACCGGTTGTGGTCCATTAACAACGCCTTCTCCAGACAAAGAGGGAACTGCTCCATCTTTCAAGAATAATCTTTGTGCGAATCCGGCATTAAACTGATTGAAACTGAGGACGCTCGCTGTCCTCAGCAAAATGTGCTGCACATAGTTTTACAAGTGGATTATAATTTTCGGGAATCGAGTTAAACATAAATTGTAAGCATTAATCTCCAAGTACAGTGTCCCTGGGAAGCCCAAACAAACATGATTGGACTCCGAGATGAAAATGACAGCGTTTCGAATATGGAGCCAAAAGAGTATCAATAAAGATAAATGCACACACTACATTCACATATGCACACACAGGATTCATAAATACACACACAGGATACACAAATGTGCACAAAATTTACAAATGCACACACAAAATTTAAAAAGCAAAGAAGATTCACAAATGCATACAAAATTCAGAAATGCACACAAAATTCAGAAATACACACACAATTCAGAAATGCAAACAACATTTACAAATGCACTCAAGATTCACAAATGCATTTGTGTATCCTGTGTGTGTATTTATGAATTATGTGTGTGCATGTATGAATCCTATGTGTGCATATGTGAATGTAGTGTGTGCATTTATCTTTATTGATACTCTTTTGGCTCCATATTTCGATGACATGGCAAACAAAAATGCAGCTCTTCCTTCTTCTCCGTTGGAGCGCAACAAGACCACACCCCCTTTTTGTGTATTCATGTGGGCGGAGGTTAGTCAAAAAAGGTTAGTTTTAGTCACGTCATTACTGCAGGAACTAGAGGGATGTAGTCCAAATGGGTCGTTCGATGTAGACGAATTCTGTTAAATCAAATATCTCGCTTGACATTGAACTTTGAGCTTTAGAATTTTACAGATATTATTTATACTCTAACAAGAACATTACACACAAACTAAAGTTTAAAACATGGGATCACGAAGAACAGGACCTTTAAGAAATAATACTTTCAATCAGCAAAGACACATTCAGTTAATCAAAAGTGATAGCTAATACATTTATAATTTTAGAATAAGAATCCTGAAAGTATGCATCACATAGTTTCTACTAAAATATAAAGCAGCAAAACTCTTTTTTAAAATTTGAATATTAGAATGATTTCTGAAGGATCATGTGACACTGAAGACTGGAGTAATGATACTGAAAATTCAGCTATGCATCACTGGAATAAATTACATTGGAAAATGTATTTAACTTTTTCAATTTAATTTAATTAATTTTTTTAATTATTTCACAATATTCAAGTTTTTACACAAAATGTACATAAATTCTTGAATTTATGTGAAATATAAGACCTTTCAATAACATAGCGTTCAGTAGTGTAAACATTAGCATATTGTGATGACCAGAATAAAATAAACATAATCTACTATTATACATTAAAATATTTATCTATGTGTTTGTTTTCACAGGATCCTGTCCACTGGGTTCTCTGCAGTGTAACAATGGCAATTGCTACAGACAAGAGCAGAAATGTGACTTCACTGATGACTGTGGAGATGAAACGGATGAATTGGATTGTGGGACGTCCTGCTCATTTGAACATGGGCTCTGTGGTTGGAAAAGCAGCATGGCAGATACCTTTAGCTGGGCTCATGGAGTGGGCTCCATTCATATGATCAGACCTCCTCATGATCACACACTTAAAAATGAAAGCGGTAAGACCTCCTTTATTGAGTCGGTGCCCTGCTTCACTTTATCTCAGCAGGATATCTTTATTAATAAAGCAGTTGTGAGCTTGGGATATTGTGTACGACCATCCATAAGCAAGCTTTTATAGCATCAACAGAACTGTCTTGAGTCCCATAATAACATGAAAGATACAGTAAGTTGGAAGGCCATTCTTGATGTCAGTTAGATGTCCTAGCAGAGATCTATACATCACCATTTGGCAATCCTATATTTCTTTTATTTTTGAATCCAATAGCATACAAAATCGCAGTTAAGATTCATCTCTGTTTGACTCATTTTCAGATTTACTTGACTTTAATTAGTTTTTTTGACAGATTAGGATTAGTGCATCAAAAATGTATCAAATCAGAATTGCCTTATTGTGCTGTTTTCAGTGAATAATTGAAATGCTCACGCATGCATGCTTTTTAGACTGATAATACCCATAAATCCCTGCTCTGTTTTCCTAATCAATGGAAGAGGTGGAATTTTGTCTGTTAAGTTTTGTAAGTTTCAAGATGGCTACATTGAGTTCTTAGGAAGGTGACCCAGCCAAAATTGCAAAGGTGTGTGGTATTAAATCCTGACTAATGTTTCCAGGATGTCAGTTTGAGAACCTGATGACATGAAAGCTATTACATGGATATTAATAATTGTCAGTCTCTCTCTACACAGGCCACTTTGTATATCTGGCAGCCACTCCTGTGGGACTGAAGGGTGATAAAGCTCACATGAGAAGTTCTGTGTGGAAGGAGTCTAGTGCCATATGTAAACTCACCTTCTGGTACTATATTTCCGAAAAAGCCACAGGAATTATCCGGCTCTTCATTAAGGTACATGACTAGGTCTTACCAAGTGAAGCAAACATACACTGCCACTGGAATAGACCGCTTAAATCAGGGAAAGTGTGGAGGCCTTTATAGATCTGTTAACAGCTGAAACTAGCGTTGCGCAAGATTTTTAAATTGCTGAAACATGTTCTTGCATGACTTTGCAGTTCTGTGTTATGTGTGAATCTTAGCTGAGATCAAACATTTAGCACTTAAATTTTGTGTTTTTAATCATACCAGAAGAAGGTTTATTTGCAATAAACAATTGTCATAGGAAGCTCTTCATATGAGAATGGAGAAGAAGCATTGGGGGGTGATGAATATTTGAAACTACAGAATTATGAAAAAAAAAAAAAAATCAAAGAAAGTGAAAAAACTTGACTGATTGTCGTGCTTGCCTACTGTGATATATACCCCCCCCCCCCAAAACGGAAAAAAAATGTAGGATGGGGCTTGATTTTGTCCAATGAAAATTGATTGGATCAATGGATAATTTTCTACTTTGCTGTGGTGATTTTTACTAAAGATTATGAGGGCTTATAAGAACCTTTTCTGCATATGTGATGGATAGACAGAAAATGAGCTGAGGGAGGTGTGGACAGAGCAGCAGATGCAAAGGCAATGGAGAAGAGCGGAGGTATCTCTGAAGAGCCTGAGGAACTTTATTCTCATATTTGAAGCAGTTCGAACACAAGACGTGAGCGGTGGAGCGGCTCTCGATGACCTGCAGTTCACTGACTGTGCACCACGTAAGTGCTCTTTTTTCATTCAAGGTAATTGATTTCCATTCTTGTTAATATAGCTTTAAACAAGCTGGGATTTGGTATCTGACTAGCTCAGCTGATGTGAGCTTAAATGCAAATGTAAGCTTAAGACGTTCTACGCACAACAAGTGAAAGCTGCAGGAGAGTTTGTCTAGTTTGAGCATTGATGCTCAGAGGGACGCAACAATGCCTGCAGTTTTCATCACCACATTTATTTCCCATGAGTCTGTTTTGCTTAACGTTCATGCATAAGCTTGACCAGCTCAGGGCTCTGAGGGTTGTGCTCAGCAGCGCCTGATGGAAAGCAGTACCACCGTTTAATTGGATGAGAATTGATTTACTAATTCTGACAAGCCATCAGGGAACAACATAAGTTCTTCTTTTGGTTCTCAGGCTTGACATGAAAAATGTCAGGTATAATTTGTATACTGCCACTTCTAAGCCAACGTAATTACACTTGAGCTTCTGGATCATTTAGTGAGACTATGTGTGTAATGCAAAGATGTCAAACACAATCTGTGATCAAAGCATTTTTTTAACAAACACAATGGTTATTATAAATAACCATTCATGGCCTTATCATATATTTTCGGTGAAGGTACGTGACCCTTTTTGCAGTTTTTTGTTTTTGAAATGTACAGCAAGTTTTACCAGACCAATAAATAATTAAACTAAACTACAGTTACAGAACTCGCAGCTGTGTGTAATATAAAAGCCCATATAACTTGGATCAGTGATACATTGTAAATAAATGAGCTCTATCAAACCGTGAAGAGGAGCAGAGAAATGAAATCCATTTTTACAACCTATTTCTTTGTGGGGATATGTGCTTTGGAAAGAATTTCTGCTCTTAGATAAAGACATTTAGCTCCATGGCATAATAACTCAAAGTTTTGGAGAATTAAACAGGACATAGTTTGGCATGAATTATATTACTTTGCTGTCATGTTGCGTTCAATGAATTTGAATATATTCTTACTAAAAAGCTTGGTAATGACAGCTTCGAGGTGCCTCCTGTATGCAGAAACTAGTCGCATTCTTTGCTCAGGTGAGATTTTGGCCCCTTCATCTACACAGTCTTTAAATCCTAAAGGTTCTTTGGGCCTCTTCTATGAACTCTGATCTTTAGTTCATATTTTCTATATTATTATTTTTTTTTTTTTAAATTTAAGGTAGTTGATTGGCAGGACTCATTCTAGCAGCTTTATTTTATTTTTCTTCAACCAGTTGAGAGTTTTCTTGGCTGTATTTGGGATCAATGTCTACCCTTGTTTATCTTCATCCTCCTGGAACTGTAGGTGTTGGAACTGAACCAGCTAATATTAATTCCCACTGACGAGGGGCAGGGTTGCTTTCTAGTTACTGACAGACTTCAGCTTGTAGATTTCTGCACCTACCTTTCTTCATGTGTTCAATACTTTTTCTCTGTGTCATTCCATTCTATTACGCACAACTTATTTTTTGAAGTTATTTGTTTTGTTTTCTTTGTATGTATGGATTACTTGGGTTGTTACCGACATCTGATGAAAATTTCAACTCAACAGCACCTTTAAAAATATATTAACTAAGAAAAATGTTGACGTGTTCAGTACTTCTTTTACCCACTGTATCTTTTAAATGATGCTGTTTCAGATCAGTAAGACTGAAAAGTGTCCTTGTATTTCAGGAGCTGTGCATCCTGGATCATGCCCCGCTGTAACAGATTTTGTGTGTAATAATGGAGACTGTATTGAGTTTCATTTGGAGTGTGATGGTAAAGCTGACTGTTCCGATGAGTCTGATGAGATTGACTGCTGTAAGTACATACAATGTAAATACAAAATTGCTATTAATACAATATTTATGGAGGTAATATCTCACCTGTTCATGTGGTCTGTTAGTGCATGTTCCAGGAGCTTGTAATTTTGATATGCCCAGTGGCCTTTGGCAAGAGACCTGCCATCTGTCTCAGGATCCTTACGATGACTTTGATTGGGATTTAGGCTATGGTAGAATGCATAATGGGACAGGCCCATCAGCTGACCACAGCCTCGGTTAGTAAAACCTAAACTTCACAATAACCTTCAGTCACCTGGCTAATACAAATATGACTAGTAACCACACACATATTAAAATCTACATTACTAAAAACTAAATGTTATCATGATGTCATAATGAGTGTGTCTTTCTGATTGGCTGAGATTTGACAGTCCCTGTGGATAACACAGAGTGTATTGCATGGACAGTGGATCTTCTTAGTCCCCTTAAATAGTGAAACATACAGCTTGATAACACCTGATTCTGAATCCAAACAAGATACATATTATAAGACTAAACCTTTCTATTTCATGTAAATATATGTGGATGAAATAGTAATTTTTGTACAAGAATCCCATGAATATGAGCCAGTCGTCTGAATCATCTAATGAATCATTGCGTGATTTAAAAACCAGAGGGTTGAAGGTCAGAAAAATGCATCACAAAAAGCCACTTTCTAGCTTCTTCATCAATGGGTGTAATTAAGATCTGGATTTCTGCCCCTCATATATTTTGTCCGGTTCTGCAAAAAGATCAGAGTCTCTCAGTAAAAGTGTTAAGCGTACATTATTTTAATTGTGAAAATGAGTCTGCCCTCTAAAAGGTGATCGATTTACTGAACTACTATTGATTTTTTTATACCAGAGAAAAAGTCAAGAAAATTGCTGCACAGTGTCTTTCGAGTAAAGCCGTGGAGGAGTTATGCATTGAAATCTATTATAGTATTTGTTGTTACAATCTCTATCATAATACTATAATCTCATTTTTAACAAGATAAGAAATTGTTTCTAATATTTGTAGCAGTGTAGTGGTTGAAGTCTATGCAAAAATGAAAATTCACCCCATCTTTTTTGTTAATGCATGTTACAGATTTTATGTTGTAGGTTTTTTATGCTTGTGAACATTTTAATTTCTTAAACTCCATGGTAATTGTTATAGGGGGTTTGTAAATCTTAAGTCAATGTTCATTTATTTTTATTTAATTTACATATTTAACAGTTTTAGCTGGCATCTTTGCTAAAGCAAATATTAAATGTGGTGTACTGTAGGTGACATTTGGTTTACTCTTTCAGAAGGAGGAGGTGGGTATCTGTATGTGAACTCCAGTGCTCAGAGAGAAGGAGATATCGCCAGATTCATAAGCCAGCTGGAGTTTCCTGCGAGTGTCGGTATATGTCATCTCCGATTTTGGTTCCACATGTATGGCTCACGTCACATGGGTACACTGAAGGTGTGATAAGACTTTAATACAAATACATTTTGAAATATACACAAATAACATCTTTTACATAGGTTTTTACCATACCATTCAAAAGTTTGGAGTCTGAATTTTTTTTTATGTTATGAAACATACAGTGAAAACTTAATATTGTGAAAAATCTGTTTTTAAAAAAAACTTTAAAAAAACTTTTTGTAACATTCCAAAAAAACTTGGAGCTGCAGTCTATATTCACCTCTTGCACCTTTGAAGCTTCCCTTTGCATTATGTGGCAGTATTTTACTCACAAAGATGAGCATCTTGAAGCACTGTAGCCTGCTACATATCAGTCATGAAGTAGATTTCCCCCTCTGGTCTTATTCCATGAAAAGATGGGCTTGTATTATGATTCATAAAATGAGTAATGAAAAATAAGCTTTAAAGTTTTTGGAGCCAACTCTGCAGGAGTTCAATGAAATTTCTTTCCCTGCCTTTATTTTATATTGAAAACACTGAGCTTTAAAGCACCTTTTGAAGACTGCGTAATGAATTGTGGGCACTATATTGCAGGTGTATACCATGGGCCACAGTGGAACACCTCTGCTAATGTGGGCAACCTGCGGAAACCATGGAGACAGATGGTATTATGCTAATGTGATCTTATCAAATGCATCACCCTTCAGAGTGATTGTTCAGGCAGAAGTGGGAGCAGACCAGTGGACTGACATTGCTGTGGATGACATCTCTTTTACTAGACAATGTCTCGTTGGAGGTACAGAACTACTGATTGCTTTAGATTCTTGTCTCTTCCTGAATTGAAAATGGGTTTACTATTTCATCTCTGTAAATGTTCAGGTCCTGTTACCGCCATCCCACAAACATGCCACGAGGAGCACTTCAAGTGTTTGTATCTGTTTGAGTGTATACCACTGAGCTGGCACTGTGATGGTGAGGTGGACTGTCTGGACAGCTCGGATGAGGAGATGTGTGTGAGTGTGGTTCCTGGCACTATACCTCCTCAAACAGGGTGTGAGACGGGAGAATACCACTGCATGAACAACAGCTGTATTCCAGCTCTGCTGCGCTGCGATACGGTTCTAGACTGCCCAGATGGAGAAGACGAATATGGATGCCGTAAGACCCAAGCACAAATCTGTTACATATAAATCGTAGAACATCATAGCTGTAAAATGAACAGATCAAATTTTCTGTCTCTGTTTCTGAAGCTGTTAAGATATGTGATGATGGAGAACTAGTGTGTGAGGCGACAGCAGACTGTGTATCATATCACAGTCGATGTGATGATATTGTTGACTGCCCTCCTTTTAACCCTGATGAGTCCAGCTGCTATGGTAAAACAAACACATTTGTTCATCTCACTTTCTTATTTAAAGGGTCGTATCATTCATGTTTTTATTTTTTTATTACTATTTTGCTGCTGTAATGAATACAGTCAGAGTTGTATTAAAAAATGTCCTGGCTCATCCAAGCTTTATAATGGTGGTGAATGGGGGTTGAGATTTTGAAGTCCAAAAAAGTGCATCCATCCATCATAAAAATTGCTCTGCACAGCTCTGGGGTGATAATAAATGCCTTCTAAAGCAAAGTGATGCATTTGTGTAAGCGAAATATCTATATTTAAAACTATATGAACTGTAATCTTTAGTTTTTGCTAACTGACATAAGCGAGTGTCGTTAAAGGGGGGGGTGAAATGCTCGTTTTCACTCAATATCATGTTAATCTTGAGTACCTATAGAGTAGTACTGCGTCCTTCATAAATCCAAAAAGTATTTAGTTTTATTATATTCATAAGAGAAAGATAGTCTGTACCGATTTTTCCCGGAAAAACACGAGCGCCTGGAGGCGTGACGTGTGGGCGGAGCTAAAGAATCACGAGCGCCAGTTGCGTTGAGAGCATGTGGAAGCTGTGACTGAACGAGAGCAGCAGCAGCAACGACTCGCTCCGAGCGGGGCTCGAACCCGGGTCTCTGATTGGAGGCGGACGCACTAACAAGGAGGCAGAGATATTTTAAGCAGTTTTACTCACCGCCTGCGGTTCCAACACACGATCGTGACCCTTTTTCGTTGGGATTGCATCATCCTTAAGAAATAAACGATACGCAAATCCGTCGTCAAACTGGGCTTTGTTTGTAAAACAAGCATTTTAGAAATGCAGGGAACAAACACAAACACTTGCACAACTCCGTTGATGCTCTGTAAAAATAAACTCCATCCACTGGTCCCTTAATGCTGTTTTTTCTTTGGTAATATGTGCAGGGTTGTCTTGCCCTGGCAACCAAAAACACACTCCTTTTGTGACATTTCGCGATGCTCTCGCTCTGATCAGTGATTGTCTGTGCTCAGCCTCTCAGTGCTCTGCTATATGGGAGCGCGCGCTCTTATGGCAAACGTGCCCTCAGGACCCATATAAGGAAATTCCGCTCCATCTAACGTCACACAGAGCCATACTCGAAAAAAACTTTCCGAAACTTGTGACAAACCGGAAGGAGTATTTTTGGAACAGAAATACTCCTTCAAACGTACAACTTAATTTTTGAAACTTTGTCTATGTTTAGCATGGGAATCCAACTCTTTAACAGTGTAAAAAACTCAGTATGCATGAAATAGCATTTCACCCCCCTTTAAAGTGGATGATGTTTGATGGAGGTGAAGCGTAAGCTCCAGTGAGAAGTGACGAAAAATGGAAGTGCAGAGGAGAGAGCAAAACAAAGCATTGGTCAAGAATAAGAAGTACAAAATAATGATTTGTAAAGAAAAATGTTGGAGGATTTTGATATGAGTCAATAGGAGACTGGTTTTCCTTTGTTGTAAACTAAACTTGGTTCTTGCGAGATTAGCATATTTTCACCGGATCTTACACTATGCCTACGTCCTACTGTACATCATCCACTGGAATGCAACTCTATTGTTATTTGACGCCTTTTAACTTGTATTTCCCTTTCTTATATGATTTACAATTTTTTTACAACTGTCAATTTATTGCATTGTAATAAATACAAACAACCAAAGGTGGTAAGTATATACTACCATTCAAAAGTATGAAGTGAACATTACAGTAAGAGGAGTAATGCTGTGAAATATTACCATTTAAAATAACTCATCTATTTTAATATATTTTACATAATAAGGTATTTCTGTAATTTGCTGATTTTTTGCTCAAGAAACATCATATGATTAAAAACAGCTGTGCTTTACTGTCTCTTTTGATCAATTTAATTGTAAAAAAAAAAAAAAAAAAAATCATACTGACCCCAAACATTTGAACGTTATGTTATATTGTTTTATTAAAAAATGTAAAAATCTGGGATTTTAATTTAGGAGTGTTTTTAAGGGTCGAAAAATGATTCAATGATTTCTTATACCACCAATGATTGTTTATCAGACAATGTGAGAGAGGATGAGGAGAACGGAATAGATGAAGACAAGATCAGTACATACTTCTCTGACTTTATTCCCTAAATGAAAGGTTAAATTATAACTTCAAAATGTATTAACAACAAAGTCCATCAAAGTAAAGTGACTTTTTAGGAGTTGCATAATATATTACTTCTCATTAAGTGGGCAGTTTCTTCAGGGGAATATCCCTTCAATCTTCAGATTAAAGGAGCTGTGGCCCAGGAGCAATGTAGGGGTGAAGAGCCTCGGTCAAGGACACGTCATTAATGGGGACTCTCTGTAACTCTCTTGTTAAAGATTGCCCCTAACTGAGCTTGAACCTGCACCCTTTTGGTGCCAGCCCATAACTTTAACCACTATGAAAGTATCACTTGATCTGTGTTAATTAATGATGTGAAATTAGGTAATTTATCATTCAGTTATGATGATGAATTTATCATAAGTCATTATTATATGTGGATGTGTTTTATTTTTAGAGTGTCCAGTTGGGTACTGTCTCCATGGAGGGAGGTGTTTAGTAAAGGAAAATGGACCAGTGTGCATGTGAGTTTACCATGCATAATATTACACTCTAATTGAATCCCAAAATGTTAATAATCAAACTTTTAAAAGGGCCATCGGATGCTACATGCGCTTACAAGTTGTTTGAACTTAAATGTTTGTGTAGTATGTGTACACAACCACCCTATATGATAAAAATCCACCCAGTGTTTTTTTTAATCAACTAAAATCTTTACCCCTTTCTCATATCGAGTCAATCTCAGATGCAGACAGGCCCCCCTTGATTGACAGTAGCGTTTCAGCACAGACTAGACTGGCAATCTTACCTTAGACCTGCCCTGAGTGAGCTGTCATCAGTCTGCCATTGTTTCACGCCGGAGCAGATGTAGACAAGAATGAAAGTGATTGAGGTATTCTGTTGTTGGCAAAACATAGATTGTTTCTAAAGAGAATGCGCCCCCAATCTTCATTAATGTGTCTATGTTCATGCGAATCATTCATGATCCAACTTCACCTAGAGAAGAAGTAAGTGTAAGGTTTTTTAATGAATATTTGCAAATCTCCTTTCCTAATAATGTGCTTATTAGCAAGTTTCAAGATGAACACGGCTAAAGTAAACAGTCCCTAAGAGAGCAGCCTCGGAAGAGAGGGGCGGGGTCAGCAGAGCTCATTAACATTTAAAGGAAAACGCTACAAAACTGCATGCTCTGAAAAGAGTTGTCTTTGACAGGGAAAAAACACAACCATTACCACTACCAATTGTAATCAAACTTAGTTACAGACTTTTCATTAAGACCCTAAAGAATCATATCAACTTGTGGAAAATGGCCATCCGATGACCCCTTTAAAAGGAATAGAGCAATCATCTGTATAACATAAGCTATGCATTTAAAGCAACTAAAGAGGCTTTCTCTTACTGTTCACTTCTCTTGGACTCCTAATACAGTTTAATGCAAAGTATGTGTCTGTTATGGAATGCAAATGGATTATGATTTTTGTTGGGTTAGAAAAAATGTGCATGCTTAAAGTCTGACCTAAAGCCTCCTTTCAGTTTTACCTGGGGAAAAAAATCTCCACCTTCACCTGTCGGTCATGGTCAAGCAGGTGACAAGACCCTGTTGGAGATCTTTGCACTGAATAATTCATGCTATCCTACAGTGCCAGCCGAATATCACATTGAAATGTGTGTGAACTTTACAAAGAGTATCAGCACCCTGACTCTCAGTTTAAACATGTACTTTTCAGCGAACTGCCAAAGCAGGCTTTCTGTAATTACTGTTCGGTTGTGCCAAGAAACACAATCTTTCTCCATTTGAATTAACCCCCCAAAGCCTCAAATGTTCTCTCTCTCCTTGTCTTTCTCTTTGAAACGGTGTATGTCATCGCTAATAAATTATGAGAATGACTTATGTCTCATGTTCATAGACACTAGTGTATCTGTGTGTGCACGAGGCTGATTGCAGAATAGCTTAAGGACATTCTTTATGAGACAAGATCTTCCCCGCAGGCAAGAAAAGGAAACGAAAACACAAGGAGAATTTTAGAGAAAAGAAGGGACAAAGAGAGAATGCGTGTCTTTTTCTCATTACAGGAGCCAAGGGAAAGCTGTTGCTGAAATTAAGCTCATGTGGACGTCTCCAGGCAAATGCTCATGCACTTATTTATTTATTTCTCTTTTGGACAGTTGAGGAGCCAGCATTCCCTTATGAATTATCTCTGCCATTCAAAGTTAATGTGTGCTATTTCTAATGTGTCTTTCTCTAGTTGTCCATCACAGTGGACTGGTAATCGTTGCCATATAAAAGAAATACCTTTTCAAACGACCACGTCCACAACAGCTGTGATACCAGATAGTAAACTAGGTCATTGGATTGGTGAGTACTGTATATGCACATGAAATAATTTTAATATAAATGAGCTTGATAAGCAATAATATGTGTGTTTAATTGTGAACTCTGCAGCTGTCCGTGTTGGATTAAGTGTGTCATTGATCCTGGTGGTCATTGCAGCTGGAGTCATTCTGTTCTTGTTATTTCAAAGGAGAAATCCACTAAAGTAAGTCCATTCACATTCAAATGAACTTGGAAAGTGTCTATACAATGTATGGGTATTGACAACATTGTTCTTGACTGCACAGAGACTCTAGTCTTATTGATAATGAAGAGTTGGATTGCTCATCCTCTGACTTGCAGAAAAAGGTCAGTCATATACCTCAAATAAGTTGATCATTATGCAGTCATTTGTTTGTTTTTTAATAGAGTCCTTCATTTTCCCTGCCATGTTGCATCTCTCTAATACATTCCCTAGACTCTCTTTTTTTTTGTCCCACTCTATTTCTTTTTTTTCCCACTTGCTACCTTTTTTCCACTTTTGAGCGAACAGTGTTATTTAGTAATTTGAACTGCCCTGCAGGTGTGAGAGAGAGCTCTGTCACACTGCTGATAGGAAATATTGACCCGCAAGCTTACGTTTGTGTGTTCGTGTTGGTGTACGTGTACTTTAAGCGCTCGGTGCTAAACTAGCTGTGTTTTGCATGCGGCACACAGTAATTTTCACTCTCCTGTGCAGTGAAGTCTGGCATATTTTAATGGCTAACTGAGATTTCTCCACATTTTGCTAAGTTATGCATTCATGTCGGTGAGCTGAATCTAAAATGCAATGCAGTAGGAACCATAGTGTTTCGAAAACAATTATCGATTTTCAGAATTGTATCAGACTAATGTAATTTGACCATGAGCTTTGGAAAGATGATATGTTAAAGCATTACAGTTATGTTTGTTCCCATAGATGTCATTTTATTAAATAGGATTACTGTGTAATTCTGGTTTCAGGTGTCCTCTCTTGACGTTAGACCCAGATGGCCTGTCCATCCTCGACTAAACATCAGTGTTTACCCATGGAGAGAGGATCCAAAGGTATGAAAGTCTGGCTGTCATAATTAGCAAAGTGACCATTCAGTTCCACCCCAAAAACACTTTTAATAAAAAAAAGCATACTGGTGATGTACAATACACTCAGTGGACTGTTTTATTGATTTGCACTCATCACATTATAGCTTTTACATGCAAAAATTTGATTGAGGCTTGGGACCAGAGGACCCAAGTAATAAATTAATCTCCTGCTTTAGCAATAAATGAAAATAAAGTACCAGAATAAATATGGACAAATCATAATGGAAGAAAGGTCGATCATAATGTCTCATCATAATAATAGGATGCAGTTGCTGGCCACTCGAGTGTTCCAGAATGGCTCTGTATAAATGGACTGACTATAAGAAGACTCATGGTTTTCATTGGTTCATCTAGGCCCGTCTTTGCTTGTTTGTGTTATTCAGGTCTCCAGCTCAAAGGAAAGCAAGCTGTCTTTCTCCAATCCACTCTACAAGTGCTCAAACAGTTCTGAAGCTTGAAGAATACACAGACACGCAAACACTGGCTGTCACGTCCCTATAGATTTAGAGCACTTTCCACTTCATTTGAGCCTCCCGACAGCATGACTGTACTTGCTTAAGGTTTAGAGGGCTTTTTTTTTTTAACACAAACTGGTAGGAGGAAAAAGTGTGAGCACAAACAAGATCCAATTAAGCAAAATGAAGCAGTTAAACTAAAGTTTCTTATAATAATCTGTGACATGTAACACATTCCATATGTTATGAAATCTCTCCGAGGCACTGAAATTAAACTTCCTTCTTTCTTATTTTACAAGTGCCAACACTTTATGTCAGTGCCTGTTTTAACACGAGGGGCTATGCTGACAGATGCCTTTGTATGTTTAACAGCTCAATTAATAGTATCTAATTGCCGGTGAATGTTCATGTTCAGTTTTATGACTTTTTAACGTTAATTCCTATAATTTGTAAGGCAGTTTTTGAACATTATCTTTTTGTTTCATTGAAAATACCAAACAGTGTCTTTCAGGAAATAAAGGTATTTTTTTTTGAAAATCATTAATCTAATTAAATTAAATATTTAGGATGACCACAATGTAACATTAATCTGGGAAGGTTGATCAAATCTAATATGGATTCTGGGTGCCGTCTCAGAGATTGTTTTGTTTTCATAGCCCGCACTCCTTCCAGATCTCTGTGGTTTCGAGAGTATTGTATTTTCATTACTTTAAAATCACCATTTGGTCTCCTTTTGGATTCAAGCAGACCACATTTTGACAGATGATAAAACTGAAAGCTGTAACGATACCAAAACATGCACAAAGACAAGTGAAGTAGTTAACTGTGCAGTGCTAGTGTTTGAGGGAAAAGGACATTTTCCTTTGTACCTGAGTTCTGTAACAAAAGCTGTAAATGTACAATGATAAACTCTGGTGAAATATGAAATGTTTAGAGATTACAAACTCTCTGTAATCCTGCATTCTTTGTCCTTTTGTTACTGGTTCTCATTTGTCAGAAGTCAAAACAAATGCTTTGTCTTAGCACAAAAATGAAATAAAAAAAAATGAAATGAAACATGATGATTTTATAAGAGTGTTCGCTTCTAGATAAATTATCAAGGAAATGTGTCTTTGCTCAGACTGTAATATACACTTGTCAAAGATATTTTAGAAATATGTATTCATTAAGAACATACAAATTGGATTTCTGAAATGTGCTCCGCATTACATGAACATCAATAAACACATTGTGTTTTCTCTGGATATGTCTCAAGAAATACACAAGGATCTGAATTCAGGCTTTTACACACTATTACACATTTTTACTGTCAGCTAACATAGACAGCAAATCATTTACAGTCTACAAAATGTTTTAGTGTTCTGATTTTGCTTAGAACAGGTTTTGTCCTCCTTATAAACTTCTTTAAACCTACAGATATTCCTGTTGATTTATTTGTCTTGTTTTCTTTCTTTTTTTCTTCTTTTTAAAAAAATCATGTTCGTAATGAAACATCTCATTTTTCAGACAGGGACCTCCGTACCCTGCTATGTACGCAGAAAGCTGGGATCTTTCCGTTAACAGTGCGCGAGACAGCAAATTAAATTTCCTTGAAGACAGTGAAAATGTTTTGCCAAATTTAAGTGTTATTGCTGAGGTGTAAAAACTAATAGAAAGAGACAGTATAATATTCATCACGCATACATTTACATGCTCATATTTGCAGAGAGGACTTTCATTATTGTGCATTATTGTTCATCTGAATCCCAGCTGGGAAAGAAAAAAAAATGCATATAGTCCATTCATCAATTCTGCACTTTCATTTTAATGTCTTCCTGTATCTCTCCATCTCTTTCAGTTCTTCAGAGCCTCAGAAATTGATAAACAAGCACCAGAAAAAAAAGTTGTTTTCTTATAACTGTATCTAAATGTGTCACTTGTAGTTGTTTATTCTTATTTGCTTTGGTTCCTGTTCTCATTATTACTTAATCACCTGTTCCTTGTTAATTTACTCATTAGTCCCTCATTTGGTTCAGTATTTTAAACCCTGTGTTCCCCTGTATTCCTTTTCTCAGATTGATGTTCATTTAGTGCTGGGATGGGGAACGTTGATCCTGGAGGGCCGGTGTCCCTGCAGAGTTTAGCTCTAACCCTAATCAAACACACCTGAACAAGCTAATTAAGGTCTTCAGGATACAGGTAGATTTTTATTTTTCAGGGCTGTAGTTGAACTCTGCAGGACTGTGGCCCTCCAGGATCAACGTTCCCCATCCCTGGTTAAGTTGAATATGTGTGTTGATGCCTATGAAATCTCCTGACCTTTGTTTTGAAGTTATAATTAAAGACTACGTTTACTCCTTCATTGTGCGCTTTCACCACAACCATGTCCTGTGACAAAATTTAATGAAACTTGAATATGATTGTTAATTTTATAGTGCATTATAAGGCTGATTTGTGTTAATAAAGAAGTTTACTGGCAGAGTAGAAGAAATAGCATAGACTTTTTCAAATTATTTATATTAATTCAGATTAACTATTATAAGTCTTAGACCTAAATGTCCCCAAAGCAGGGGCGTGTCTAGGGGGAGGCTGGGGGAGGCAATGCCTCCCCTAGGATAAGCCCTGCCTCCCCTGAGAAATGATCTGTCCCTCTGATGATAAATTAAAACTTTAAAGTGGATTGTTTTGTGCATATTTTTCCATAGCTTGCAGATGGGTCTGATCCAACAAAAATCCAGTTTGGCGCTGTTTGACAGTGCACGCGCTTCGGGGGTACGCGCTGTTTACCTGGCAGAGCTTTAAAGCAGTGGCGTGTCCAGAAGCCAAAGGGTGGCAAGAAAATTAGATTTGCCAACCCAAAACAGCGTTTGGGATCGAAGTGCATTGACAGCTGAACAGCCTGATTTTGTCCTCGATTTCTGCCGAGGGTAGGATGTTAATAGTTTTGGTTGTGGGCGATAAAAATGTCTCCACAGTCTGCTTTCGAAGAAATATCGTTGCATTGTGTGCTGCGCACATTCTATCAGCTGCAGTTCTGGCCCAGCGGGATTAATATACTGCGACATACATTAACATCACAGTTAACTCATTCACATTTTTTTCATCTGTTTAAATCCTTACTGGTTATTTAAACGTTTAATTCGTGTCCTTTTCTGACGTGCGGTTTTTCTGAGCACAAAGTGCGGCCCGAAAACGAAAAAGCCCTTCGAACTGTGCCTGATTACTAAGTTATGTTGTGTGCTAATACTGTCAAAACACACAAGGTTTGTGTATAGACTCATATGTTTAAAACGAAAGTAAACAACTGAAAGAAACAGATGCATGTCTGAATATTAGAGGCGCGCAGGTCTTAAAGGGACAGTAGGCTACATGCTGCCGTGTGAATTAAAGGGATAGATCACCCTAAAATTTTATTTCTATCATTTCTGTTCTATTTCTATTTCTGTTTATACACTCACATGTTGTCCAAAACCTATATTAACTTATTTCTTGTGCTGAAAGCAAAAGAAGATATTTTGAAAAATTAGGATAACCAAACAGTTGCTGGTCCACATTGACTTTTATAGTAGGGGGAAAATTACTGTGGAAATCACTGAGAACCAGCAACTGTTTGGTTTTCCACCTTCTTCAAAATAGAGTTTATGTTTAGTAGAAGAAGGAAACTCATTCAGATTTTTTTTCTTCACTATTTAAATTTTTGGGTGAATTATATGTTAATGAAACAACAAACACACAGAGAAAAATCAATACTCTATACTCGTGACTGAAAAACTTTAATTCAGTTGCTTTAATAGGAATCAGTGTATATAGTTTTTATTTTTATATTTGTTCATTACATTTTTTTAATGCTCCTGCTAAATACACCCCTTGTACCTGAAAATGAAGCACTTTATTTGTATAATATCTGTATTTGTAATGTGTATCTTTGTTCTCATTTTTTAATAACAAAGATAAAATAATGACAAAGATCATCCATGCACTTTGGCCTAAATATCTGCCACACTCTTTCATATTTTGTTACCTTAAAAGGCTTTATAATAGGGAAATTAGTTTGGCTGTGATGCTCAAACAGCTTGCAAAATAGAAAAACCAACATGACAAAGAATCAGGATAAAATCATGGTATTTTCTGAAAAAAAATAATAATAATTGTTCGATTTTTATTATATCACCCAGCCCTGTGGGAGACCAAACCCATAGACTCCAACACCCCATAAAATAATAATAATATTTGCCTATGGCAAGCACCACTAATAAAAAAAAAAAAATGAAACTATATTTAAAAAAAGTTATGTTGCCTCTGCTAATCATATCATAATTGAAATTCTTATAGTTTTACAAAAATAGCTTTTATTTCAACTCTCTAAATCTCCTGACACCTTGTAGCCGAATATATTCCTAGGCCTACGTATTTACATTTATTCATTTAGCAGACACTTTTATCCAAAGCCACTTACAACCACAGAATAACATTCAAATACTGTTCTCATACTGTTTAAATGAGCATATCAAAAAAATTTTTTACCTGGGGCCGCATTCACAAAGAAACTTATAAGAGGCTACAAGTAGCTCCTAACTGGCGAATTTAAGAGAAACTCCTACAAATAATGACTGCTAATGTGTTTTACAAAGAGTAATTCACGAAGCATTTCAGCCCTAAAAGTAGCATCTACTTCTGGACCAGCTTAAAAGAAGAAACAAATTAATTAACCTCCTGTCTATACAAACCTGTTGTAAGATTCATTTAAAGAACTCTCTTGTCCTTCTCGGTAACCTACTTGTGTAACACGTCTTCTCACAAGCAAACACCTGTCACTCATTATCAGGCAAACACCGTGATCTGTTATATTAATCTGCCATATCTGTTGACCTGGTTTAACTTTTATGTGATAGCCCTATAGTCTAATAGGGGCCCTGTGCCTATCTCTGGGTTCCTGGCTTAGAAAAAGATATGCATTAAAAAAGATTGTGTGTAATATAGCTTAATTTTGTGCCGATATTTTCAATTGTCTATGTTGCCCCCCCAAACAAGCCAAATGCCCCCCCAAACATGACATCCTGGTAACCCCTCTGCCCCAAAGGGAGGTTATGTCAAATTAAATGGGGAACTTTTTTTTCCCCAAATGGTGGTAAAGTAAACTCATGCAGTGTTACTTAGAATTAAATGATGAATAAAGTCAAGCTGTCTGAAACAATAAACGAGCCACAGGCCAGCATCTAACACACAACTGTTTAGAAGTAATGAGTCATTTCTTTGAGAAGAAATCAAGTTGTACAACATGATTGAGTTCATGATGATCAATTTCGGTTTTAAATTCATAGTTAATCATAAGTTTTCTGTCAGAAAAATACAAGAAGATTGTCAAACAATGCAACTATCAATGACTCGAGTCCAAGTGCATGATGGGAAGAGGAAGAATGGGAAGCATTCTGGCAGGGAATGTAAAAACTGCTAATCTGCATCATTTTTGATTGACTCACATAATGTTTAACAGAATTACATTCTTAGTTTGAGTTATATATTTCACTTTTATTAAATCTACAGGAGCACAGATTCATTTTTTTATATCGTACCAAATGTATAGTTTCTCTGTCTCTTTTCACTCTCTTGATATAATGTGTTTTGATTTTCACACAAACAGTTCTAATTAACATCTGCAGTGGCTTCTTACTTTGTGTATATCAATATAGCATGTGTGAAGACTTTTACACTTACATATTTAGTTTACACTTACTTGAGGACTTCAAAGAAATTATAGACAAAGGGCAACTGGCTTACAGTTAAATACATTATACAGTACCTTGCAAATCCCTATCAAAGGAAAGCTGTCATAAACATGAGCACAATAAATCAAGTTCCTCAGATTTGAAACCAAGGTTTTCAGTCAGCATTTCTACGTATTTTGGGTCTTGGTGCAACACTAAATTGGAATGCTAATGGGGCGGCTTTAGCATGCTTCATCCTTAAATGTTTTTGCTAGGCTGCTTGTTCTGATCTGAAGGAGCAGAGGGAGGTGGTTAGCGCTCAACCACAGCTCACTGCCTTTCAGTCCTCTAGAGGGACTCTGCTTGGAAGACAGTGTGGAAAAGCCTGCCAGTGCCATTCCCAAACATTAATGATCCCCCCGTTCACCCCCGACATTGCCTGTTTTGCCTCTGGGCTCTCAGGAGACAGCAGAGGCAATCTTTATCGAATTTACTATACTAGCATCAAGGACAATCAGTACTGAGAGCGATTCAACATGACCAGTTGAGATCTGTAAATTGAATGCTTATATGATATAATTTTGTAATATGCTAAATTATGTGAATTACTGGTTTCTGACACAAGGGTCAAAGCAGACTGTAGAAAACTGATACATTCCGTTTTGTGTTTAGTTATTTTGGTGTGAAAATATCAGCATTTCAGTTGTGCAGTTGTCAGTTTGACCTATTTTATTTCTTTTTTCTTTTTTCTTTCAACATGGTCAGAGGTCTCAAATATTTGTTAGGAAAATTTTTTTTACATTTACTGTATACTGTTTAATTATTTCCTGAATTTTAAACGTAGGCCTGATCATAAATGTCTGACGATGTGGACAACACAATTGTGGACAATTATTTTTTAATTATCTTCTTTCTCTAATAGCATGTTTAGTGCTTTGTTATATTTATGTAGGCTAATACAAATTGATAATACACTTGGATATATTTATATTAAAATATAAACAAATGTATTTTCTTATATGTATCGTCTATATTAAGTGCTATAGACAGGTGGTTTTCTGGGTGTGTGTGATAGTGTTGATTAATTATTTTGATAATATAATGAGAAAAAAAAAGTTTGTTTGTCTTCATAATTTTAATAATCTCTTGTGAATTGTGGAACTGTTGCTGTTTTAAAAACGTGTGACATGTTTTGTTTTATGAATCAGTGAACGGTGTTTTCATGAAAACAGTGGCACTAATGCCGAATCACCTTCATGACTGAGAAGCCCCCAAGCAAGTCAGATTCAGGAGTCAGGACACTATTGGTGGTGCGTCTGTGACGCCATCTACACCTCCTGGTTTTGTGGTGAATGCATGGATAAGAGGCGAGCTGGACTGGGCTGTCTTTTAGACTATCTCGAACTCTGCTAGGATTAGTTTGGGTCTGGAGTCTGAAGGAAACGCGTCGTTATCGGGAGCGCGAGTCCTCCAATAGTCGCAGCACAGCAGCGGGCGCGGAACGCTCAGCGACTGACCACACGCTGTTTGTCTTTATTTTACATCTTTGGCAACGACAGAGCAAAAGAAACTGAGGACTTCTGCCTCAGTAGATATCTGATATGGCGGGTTCAAGCACGCTCAGTGTGTTTGTGGGAATTGTTCTAGTTTTACACGCTTTGGGAAGTGTTTTCCAGATCACCACAGGAGAATTAACGGCGGAAGGTGAGTGCTCGTGGACTCCAGTATACACTGCATTGATGACAGGAGTTTGTTTTGGCTATAGGGATGTGAAAAATCAGGGATTCACACCATGACCTAAGCCTATGTCTATTCGTCATGTACACCTATATGGCTTGCAGGCTAAAATGGAAATACTGAATGCATTTTCATAAAAAGTTGATATAGGCTACCTTTATTCCATCTCATCTGAAGGCAAGCTGACAAGTCTCTGCATAGACTATTCTTCAATTTCTCACTCATGGGAACTTTGAGATTTTCTATTCGTATTAATAGCCTATTCATATTAATGCTGAATTGTTTATTATAATGCAACGAATAAGCTCATATGGGTTGAGCGTGTGGTTTTGCTGTGCTGTATGTATGCCAGAGGCTATGTTTATCAGCAGCTGTTTTCAAGCGGTAGCTATGTGAACGTATTATCGCTTCTTGCAGAAAGAATATGAGTGGGGAAATCTTGTAGGCTACCTTCAGCTTCTTTTATGTGGAGCAGGGTTGTTTTCGTCGACTTTGCCCTGAAGCACATACAGTAACCTGTTCATCACTGGAGCAGCTATTGGGTTTCTAATCGCCTTCTGCTGTGTCGTTTCACACTGCGCAAGGTTATTTAACGTGAGACACAGGAGGCTTCAACAGACTGTACTCAAACTGTTATTCGCCATGTGCACATTTTAAGAGGAAAGTAAACTGGATTCATTGACTCTTTCTCGAGTCATAAATTCCTAAGTGTTGCTATGTTTCGACCCATCCGACTTGAGCTCATTGTGTCCGAATTATAACCTGCCTTTGTCTGTCTGTCTGGGTCTCTTTCTCGTATAGAGATACTATTTGACCGTTTTCGCAAGAGTACGAAAGCTGCAGTTCTGAATATCAGCACGATTTTCAGAATAACAGCATAATATAGCAGATGAGATACCACTCAAAAGGAATAGTTCTCCCAAAAATGAAAGCGGGTGAGTTTACTCACCTCCAGGCCTTCTGACTTTTTTTCTTCAACGGAGCAGTAAATCATTTTTTATTCTTTTTTTTTTTTGCTGAAACTGTATATATAAGTTTTTGAGAATTACCAAAAAAAAAAAAAAAAAAAAGCATATCAAGGAACACAAAATGAATAACCCTGGCCCCTGACAATTGAAATCTTATGAAGCAAAACGATTGGTCTGTGCAGTAAACTGAATTATTTACAATATTATTACCTATATTCCACAGCTTCAGGCAAATGTGGAAGTCTGATTATTTTGTGCAAAATGGTTCTTTTGGACATTATGTTTCTGGTTCAAATAACTGATTCACCAGTTCATGTACTGACGTAGGGGCAATTATTAAAGCACCCAATAATGATGTGAAACATGGATGTTGTAGATGTCTAATGCATGTAACATTAATAAACTAGTCTTTATTAGTTTGCCACATTGGTTCAGTCCGATTTGGTAAACTTGGTTCATCTAGTTCAATACAAAGAACCGTTTCTTTTGCAAACCGGACATCACTCTGGACCGTTTGCCTGAGGCTATGGATTATATGTAATTATACAGATAATAATGTTTAGTTACTTAAGTTTAACTTCATAAGACCCTTAAAATATCACTCATTTAAAAAAAACACCTACATCTCTGGTGGCCTGAGGGCTAGTAAATTTGTGAACAAAATTCTTTCCGTATGCAGCTAAAAAATTTGGTCTGTCATTGAGCAGCTCAAACACTGAACATTGCAGCGGCAGCAAATTTGATCATTAAATTCTAACTAAACTCAACTTTGTAAGAGTAACCGTGCTGCAAGCAGTGAACTCTTGACTATGATGACATGTTTCAGTGGCTATCAACATCGCAATCCTGATACATATACAACATGTATATACTTTTATTATTTTGTTATCAATCTCTCAGTTTTTTCCTCTTTTTGAAAGTCATGAAAACACTATTTTGGAGATATCTTTGGGAATGGATTACTTTAATAATATTTTACTTTATTTTTAATAACATTCAGGTGCCTTTTACAAGTTAACTTTAAGACAGCAAATGAAATCCAAATTGATGATTCTTGTTTTTTTATGGAATATTGGAGTGTTTAATATGCCAAGTGATGCACAAATCAGCACTCAGGCCGCTTGGCCAATCAAACCGGAACTAACTGCTGTGGAAAGGGTGTTGCACCATTGAGGAGGTGGTTTGATGTTCTTGTTTTTTATAAAGTATTCCAAATTCTGAAACAAACAGAACTCTGTGACCTAGTTTGTAGCCTACTTTACTGGCATTGGCAGGATGGAAACTGCATGTGAGTTTTGGACAAAACAAAAACAAAAAACACTGCAGCATATGTCTCTCACATGCGAACGTTGAGTATGGTTGTGTGTGTTTTTGCATAATAGCTGATCTTTTATTTCTTGTGATAGAGTAAACAACAAAGTAGGCCAAGGGTTCTAACGCATTACATAAGCCACTTGATGGTGATTCACATATGATATTGTGATAATCATGACTTTCCTGCCTCATGCAGATACAGATCCTGAGACTGAGCAAGTGGTAAACATGTTCAGACAATTCTGAATACCAAATCACAAATTAAGTTGGTAGATAAAAACACAGTCATTTTCAGTTCTTCCTCTAATACTAGATGTTTGTTATGTACAAATTGATTGACACTGATTTAAGATACAGAGGTTTAAAGGGAACAAAGCCTTATTGTTGGTTCTTTAATAAGCAGAAAGTGAAAAAAGACTTTACTCAACAAGAAAGGTTTATGAATTACAATTCATATTTATTAAAAGGAGTATATCACCAGTCTGCTATAGATGATTCAGGAAAAGCAGACTCAGAAACTGCAGAGATGTAGAAAAGGAGAGCTGGTGAGAATGTGAGGCCCCCACAGTTCTTAAGTAGTTCATCCAATGGGTTGGGTTTAGCTTTGTATTCAGTCTGATTTTTTTTGTCACCCCCTCCCTTTGGCTCCTCTCCTTTTCTCTCTCTGCCCTCAATTTCTTCCGAAGGGTTATACTTTTTACCATAACAATTTTTTTTCTCTTTAGAGAGCTTTAGTGAATAATAAGAAAGCCATTTTGTATTGTATTGAACAAAACAAAAAACCTTCAACTGTGTTCAGATCCCAATCCAGGTAAAGTTAAACCCTGAAGTCTGAATGTTTGTTTCTTGCATTGGACCTCTCAGTTTGTTAAATTGAAGAGCTTTACCCTGTGGAGATTTTTACCAGTTACACAGGTCAAATTTTCACTGTTTATAGTCCTTGGCCTTGCACATCTGCTCACCGTGAAATCTCTTTGGGAGTGATGTAAAGCTATAATATCTTATCAGAACATTGAATCCAGAGCTGCTCCAGGGCTTTAGACCACCTTAGAGTTTGGGCGATGTCTTTGGCCCTGGATTATCAATCCATTATACCTTGGCAGCAATAGAAAACTACATCTTGGCAGCTCAAACCCATCACACTGAGCATCTCTAGATTGTGCCAGCTTGCACCCTGTAATTGTTTTTCTCTTACTTGAATGTTCACAGCTCACACGAGCAGTCAGGTAACTTCATCTCTTCATGTGGTCGAGATGTGCATCTCTTGTACACATAAAATGGCAGTCTCTCAGCTCATGGCCCAGATAAAGCATTATTTATAGAGTATGCTGGCCATCTGCAGTGAAAAGACTTTATTAATAGGAGTGAAGAGCTGGGTGTGTTTCTCTCCCCACCGATACAACAATATTAATAGTTGCTTGCTAAACTCAGTGGAGCAAAGTACGAATTTGATACAATTATCCTTACATTAAATGCTATTCAAAACATTTATTTATGGTGTAGACATGCACACGGAAATGTACAGATATGTTACAGGAACCATATTCTTGTTCACTTCTGATTCTCTTAATCTCTTGCAAGTCAAGAATATGGCAGATATTTATAAAGGATTAGAGTGACTATGTATATATCAGGTTCAACTTCCATCTTTGTCATTTCATAGTATGCAAAAGGGCTCCCAGTAGTGGGTCATTCTTATCTAAAGACTTCCAGAAGTGCATTTGTTTTGGTCTTCAGTGATTCTGGTCTGGATTATGTATTGGACATGTACTGGCTGTGAAAATGTGAACTTTGAAGTATAGGTGGACATTAAATGTTTTCTCGAAATGTCCTGTTATTATTTTTTTTCCTTCCACCCTTGAAGAATAAACTAAGAAATGATCATTTAAACGGATATATTGAGAATTATACCATGCCAAGTGTTTACTATTGGAGTTGTCCTCTAGTAACAGATAGTTGTGGTTCCTCCATCTGGACGTCATTAGAGATGCACATCATTCCTGCATATTTTCCATCTCTCTCCTTTTCCCGTAAATCTTTTGCCTAACAAGACTGTCTGAAGCTTCATTCTCACAACCCTGAGCCTGTTTGAATGGAGCCTCTAGGTGTGACCGTAAATGGGACAGCGAGACGATGGAAGACAGCGTGAGCTCATTGGGTATTTTTCTATCCTGATTTTCCTTAACTTGACTAAGTTGGATATGAATCTCTCTCTCTCTCTCTCTCTCTCTCTCACACACACGCACACACACACACTCACACAGTTCAGACAGAATTAGGCCTCCTGGCATCAAGTCGGCATCAAGTTAACTGACCATAGCACTGATGCACAGCCTGTTTCTAATACACAGCCTGGTTCTAAGTTCATCATCCATCATAATGCCAAAAGCAGCAGCCTCCCACACACACAAACTCATGCACACAAAAAAACGAGCTCTGCAGAGGCATCCAGTGGAACTTCCACTGACCTTCATGTCTCTCAGAAGTGACTGCTGTAGGGGGAGAAGGCCGTTTGTAGGAAGATCCTTGAAGGAGAGTGGGAGAGAAGCAAAGAAAGACATCATGCAAAAAGAAAGAGCGCAGCACTACATAGTCAGATGATGGGAAAAGAATTAGTCAGAGAAAACAGATGAAAAACAATAGATGTTGGGCAAGACAGTCCTTTGGAATGAGCTGGTCTGAATGCTTAGGGAGATCATACATTGCAGGCTCTGCAGTTTTCTTTTGCTTCTTTCAGCATGGCGGGTAAGTGAATGGATGTCTTGAGTCAGGCTTTATCTCTCCTTGAATGAGTTCCTAAGAAAGCATGAATAGAGCTATGAAGAAAAGGATAGAGGGGGTCCTTCTGGGTAGGAATGCTTGCAGGGCCTGACTGTTGTTCCCAGACACACCACTATGCATCTGGCGATCCATTAACAAAAACTAATATCACACTTTATAAATGAACAGTCACGCTCAAAGTGGTATGAAGCTGTTCAGTTACATTTGCCACAAAAGAAGAGGAAGGTAAAAGTACACCTCCACCACTAAATCGCAGTTAAAAAAATTGCACTGCATGACCTCACTGAATACAGCTGTGAAAGAGAGAGGGAGGAGAGAGAGAGAGAGAGAGTTTCTTGGTGAAAGTCACAGAGGTTTCCAGTAGTTGTCTTTTGTGCTCTAAGGCTCTTGTGTGTTTCACATGCTCACAATGCTTTTCAGGCTTCCAGCGGTGCTTTTGTTTTCAATTCTTGCCTGGATCTCTTTCCTTCTTTCTCTGTCTTTCTCTCCAGGGCTGCAATAATGGTGCTCGGTATGAGGTCCTTTTCTTCATAGCTTGGCTAATTACCTATCAACAAAAGTTAATTACACCGCTCTGAAGTGTTTGTTAGTCTTCACAAACATATTCAATGTACTATTCTCAAACATAGCCGCCTAACAGCAGATTATGTCTGCTATTAACCTCAGTTGTGCATTTACACATTAAACGTGTAGCCTGGGTGCTTTTTTAACTTCCTGAAAAAACAGAGGCTGGCTAGATGCTATAATCTGCTCTCATGATACTTAAAAGGATTTCTTGCACCTGTTCATGTGCACTGACCCAAACATAAGTAGTGAATGCAGAGCATCTAGTGACTTTAGAACAGAGCCTCTAGTGTGAATGAGATGGAATGGGTGATGAGGCAGAGAGATTGGAATAGCAAGAAGTAGTAAATGTGTCCCACAGGAATTGTGTGTGTGTGTGTGTGTGTGTGTAGAGTGTCACTGTGGGGGGTTAGCAGAGGTTGGCTCAAGGGGAATGAAAGTTTCAGTTCACTCATGCAAACTCACAAGCACTCGAGTGCTAGGCAAAGGACAATTAACCAGAATGCTTCTTCTCATGAAGACTGTTCCTTTTGGATTACATTTTCTTTTGGCAGGACGTTGTGTTTGCTTGTATGTCTAGTTTTGCTGCCCCATTTATCATGCAGCTCTAAATATCTTTTTAAGTATTCACTCAGGTCATTTCTAATAAAATATCTCTTACTTCCTCTTATTTTCCTTTTATGGACTTTGCATTAAATTTCTATTTAATCATATTTTTAATTTTGTTGGATTTTAGTTTTTCTTTCTGGAGGCATTCCACAACAAATATTTATATTGGAGAAAGAAAAAAATAGCATCATATATATATATATATATATATATATATATATATATATATATATATATATATATATATATATATATATTAGGGATGTCAAATTTCGATTATTTCCATGATCGATCGTCGTTTAAATTAACGATCAATTAATCGATTAATCGTTAACCATAATACTGCAAAATGCGTCTATTGCAGGCACACAGTCAGCGGTATGACAGGATGTGCAAAAGCCACACACACACACAAAACGCTTTCTCACTTGAATTAAAGAGGTTTTAGTCTGAATAAAATGCTAGTAGCAGGATTATAAATGAATAGATGCGATTATGATCATTTGATAAAATGAAGAGAGCGCGTCATACTTTTGAGGTCATTTTACTTTGTTGACAGTTTCCAATCCCGCACGGAGAACGCTGAACGTGCCTCTTTAAATGGTTTTGTGGTGCTCGTTGTTGTATTTTAAAGCACAATTGCGATGTTTTCAACTGACATTATTGTATAAAATTATCCGAAATGTGGAGCGCGTGTGACTGCGCTGCACATTAAGTGAACTACATCGGCGCTGCTGCACCAAAACACAGTTGCTCACATTAATTTGATCCTGCTGGATTCTGTCCTAGAAAATGTCAGATTTTTTAAAATCCGGCATACAGCGCATTAGATCGTGACAGTGCATGCGTGCAGTCGAGGATGAGCGAGCGCGGATTTGGCTAGATTTATTTGGAGGTTATTGCTCATGTCTCATTCGGCACAAATCGAAATGTTTCCATATTCGCAATGTATTTGAATGTTAAACTATTATTTATAATGTAAACTAGGCTTGTACTTAACACGCATTCGCATATAGACGGAAAAGATGATCCTCTTCATATGAGCAAAAACGTCCTTGGCATAACAGCAGAGTGGACCGGTATACTACGGTCTATTTAAACTGAATGCTCCAGGAATGTGTCGGTCACAGCGCCTATTAATCGCTGTTTTGAATCCAGCAATTATTTATTTAGAAATGATAAGATCTGATTATGACAAGTGTGGTATAAAAGCTTTGTTTATTAGAGGAATAATAGGTTAACTGGAAAATGTTAGATCGCGACCATGCTTTTGGACCCCATAGTCTTCATTTACGCGGCTTGTTCTGGTTTGCCGGTTGGTCACGAATTTCCACAAATTCAGTATATTTAGGCATTGTTTCTTTTCCTAAATCTTCATAGTCTAACCCTCTAATTTCCCAGGTTTGTTTTATTATCTTTTGCTTTTAATAACTGTTTTCGCATCTCTTACTGTGGTAAACATGGGAAGGGAAATTAAAGATTTCATGAATTAAGAATTCGTTCGATTTATTAATTTGTTCCCTTATTTCACTTAAATCATGGGTTATTTAGGGAACAAAATTAATGAAACATGGACAATTGCCACATTAATAATTCGTAGGAATGAATTAACAAGTTGTAGGAATGAATAGACTACCTGTCCTGTCACTGTGTCCCGCAGCCCTGCAAAGCGCACGATATAAAACAGTTATCTGATGAAATGATTAGTAACTACATTTCTATTGCATTTAATGTTGAAGAACTTTTATGTTGTTTCTATTTTAATGTACTTTAAAGTTTAAATCACATTAAAAGCTTAATTTGTACATTGTGAATGAATGATGATGCTTTTATATATCGTCACCGTCACTCACAGCCGCTCGCACGTGTTGAGTGCGCATGAGCCGCACGCAGCCCAACATTGAATCGGTTAACCGACCATCGATAGCCTTAATCGATTGCATCTCTTATCGACAATTAATCGATCATCGATTAATCGTTGACATCCCTAATATATATATATATAGTATGTAAATATATATAGTATATAAAAAAATATATACAGCATATAAATATATATATATAGCATTAAACATCATTCAGAAAATAAACCCAACCACAAACGTATGTTATGTTGTTTTATAATGTAACATGCTGTTTTATGCTCACACACACACACACACACACACACACACACACACACACACACACTGTATAAGTACATATAATAAAAGAAAAACATAAAGCTACCTAAATATTTTAGGAAAGTGCTTCTGCACAAGGAGATCAACATGTGACGTACTTGACATCAAACAGTTTATTAAGAATATCCCTGATCTAGAATCATTTCAATATATATTACGATATTTGGAGAATTTCTTAAGTATAAATACCTACAATTTGACAAAGTTGGCCAGAGTTCATCTAAAGATAATGGACTTTGTGTACCCCTTATACAGCAAAACATGGTTGTCACTTCTCTGGGGTTCAATTTAGAAAATCACAGAAAGAGTAGTATATGTCTTTGCAAATGTTGATATTGTCTTTCTCCACATTGTTTTCTCCCACCAGCCCTGAGTTCTCAAACACATACAGTCCAGAGAGACAGTGGTTTTTAAACGCAGCACTTTAACAAGCATTAACAAAACACCACACCCTTCTACTAGACATGAATGTCTCTGATTGCTAATATTTCATCAAAAATAGCTAAAACCAAATGGCCTATGGCGTTTTCAAAACATCGGTCTATTTGTTTGAGTCTCCTCACCAATTCAGTGCAGCTAGATCAACTCAATAGTGTGAGTTTTGGGCAGGACTGTCTGTTTGGATGACAGATGGCAGACTGGGCAGTGTTTGTAAAAACCTGTTTGAAAACAGTCATTATTTTTGCTATTTTATTTAATGCTAGTAGGGTTATTTAATCTTTTCTCCCAAGCCTTTTGTATTTTGGGAATTAATAAACTCTGACTGTTTATTTTTGCCTAAAAGTTCTTTTTCAAAATAATATGTTCAGTCTCTCAGTAGCACATTAATTCCCGACTTATGTTCATGATGGTGTTTTCAGCTGCATGCAAGCCTTAACAGGACTGTGTGGCTATGACTAACTCAGACTTTAATAATAAAGCTTTGTGTTTCTGCAACTGGAACTGTGTCTGTGTGTGTGTGTTTTAGGGAGTGTACAGTTTGTATGAGTGGTGGGTGTGTGTTTGTTGGTTGAGGAAAGATCACTTTAGCAGACACAGGCAAAAACACTCAGATCTGCAGAGCTGTAAAGCAGTGTTCATGAGTATTTCTATAAGAAACTCCCTGGGCCTCATGCAACGTAAAACACCAGTGTGTTAATGCATTTGTAAGCAAATAAAATATTTTGAATGCAGTATTTTAGAGTCAGTGTTCCATACAGTGGAACTAGTGTTTTACAAGCAATTCATTAAATCTAAAATATCTATATAGGCACCAAATGAATTGACCTCCTCATGTTTTAAAGGTCATGACGTGATCATTAAAGCATTTGCAACATTTGCTTGTTTTGAGCACTTTAAGATCCCTATATATAGTGAACTATTAGTGTGTTGTATGTTTTTAATTACTGGGGATGATAAAACATGAATTATGAGAACACATCTACCATATTGGCAGTTGTTTTGCTCAGTTCACTGATTACAATATATTAAACTGTTATAGCTGCATTACTATATGCACTACTGTAACTTAAACAGAAGAGCATGGCGCAACAATAGGGTCATGGGTTTGTTTCACAGGCAATGCATAAATGCACATTTTTAATACATATATATGTGAGTTTATTTTTAATAAATGTACATTTACTGACATTTTCTCTGCAGCCCCAATTTGCATTTCATTAGGAATCAATATAGTTTTGTGTTATCGTGACATTGCGGTTGGAGGCAGACGGAGCACTTGTGCTAAGGGAGGCCCACTGCCCATCTACATGCTCATAGTTATTGCTCATTACCAAGTGTCTTGTTGTACACAGTAATGGGGGTGGGAGATAAAAGAGAGATCCAACTGTGCTGTCTCAGGGTTTGTGGGCGAGTGCCTGAATTGCTTGAGAAGCCCCAAGGATATCATTTTCCAATCATGTTTTCCCAAGGCAATCAGCAGCATCATCCATAAGTGGTGTTAGTAATTTAGCATTTAAACGTGTGGGAATAACCTACAGTGATAAACCTTCTATTATCACTGATATCAATGAATTTATCTCATGATGACCTTTGTTAATATCTCAGTACACTTTTACTTTATGTTCATTACATTCTCTCACTATAATGATTTTATCAACTTGTTTAGCTGTGAAAACTCACACTTTTCATATCCAAATGAAGATGTTCAAGCACCAAGAGGCCATAGGTTTTATATTGTCTAGTCATAGGTTTTAAGATTAAACTAAATGTGATGGCCCACAGTGGTTTTTATCGTTCTTTTGACCTTAGAGCTAGCTCAGTGTTACAGGCTAATAGTTGTGCGTGTTGTGGAGTATTGAGGCTTTATGTTTCTAGGATAATTTAATCAGTGAAACCTAATTGAGCGTATTGAAAATGCTTTTTTGTGCTATGCCCCCGCTGACACTTTTTAAGCACAACAAAAATTAAGTCTGACATGTTAATTACGAATAAATTATGCAGAGTACACTCTTTGTTCTTGGCGGGGGGTCAGGGTTCGTGTCAGAGTGATGCCAACTAACTACACTAGAAAATCCATACAGCCGTGATTGAAGGCTCGTGAAATGTTACATAACCTTGACATCTAGTTATTTGGCTGAAATAGAGGAAGCTAAAGCTGTGGGATCTTCTGGTGTTTGTGTATTATACATACCTCATGTCGTTCCAAACCTGTATGACTCTCTTTATATATATGGTTCACAGGGGCCTTCTGTGGTTCAGAAATCTTTTCAGGTGCTTTGAGTTTGAGGGATATTATTGATTATTTCCTGTGGTGATGCTGTTAACTCCACGGTCTACCAAGTTTCATTGATCTTGAGCACAAAAGTGCTGCTAATGTCATGAGGATTGTTTTAACCTGTCAGTGAGAGTTGACATCCCTCTTTCACACATTTACACTCTTAAATACAGCTAAATATGAAACATGTCACTGTCAGGAAATACTGTCTGTTTTTTTGTATTGGTCTGAAAAACACTGGTCAAGTACAGATTTGAGATGTTCAGTGGAGAGTCCTGTGGTGACCCCTGACAGATGTACTTCATGAAAACCTTTAGCTGTATCCCCAGAAGTAAAACAAACCCAAAGCTCACACAGAGAAGAGGTCAGAAACCAGACCGATACAGCAGCTCACAACAAGAGCACAAGAGAAAAAAGATGGGGGAACCTACACGTCTTGTTAACCAGGCCAAAATGTTTCATCTAAGCATTATTGTGAGTGTCCAGATGTGTTGGGTCACAAGATATTAGGAAGCATTCAGTAATTGTTATGTTATATGAGAGAAGGTCTTTGTCTGTGTTCAACAGCAGCTGGTGAGGAGGGCGTTTCTTATTAATCTGTTTAACTGCAGATGTCAAGGGTGTCAAGCCAAAAACAAATTTTTGGTGTGCATTTCATGAGTCAGTGCTTTTTCATCAGTTTAAACTGTTCAAATGCCCTAACTTTGGTGTATTACTATGCAGTAACAGTATATTAAAAAGCAATGCAGTTTTGGTAAATCATAGTCTTTCAAATATTTTAATTCATTGTTTAATGTTGTTTAAAAAGAAAATGTAGTTTATTTGACAAACTTTGTATGTAAATGTAAAAATGCAACCATTTCAGTGAAGGATTTGTGTTTTAACCCAAAAATGTAAATTCTGAGACTTTGGGAACCTCTCCACTCTTTTTTACAAGAATTTTTATTTTAATAGAGCTTTGGCTCTTCCCTTGACATTTTTTTGTGAGTCTCTGACCATGGAGGCTCTTAAATTTCATCAAACATATCTTACTTTGTGTTCCGAAGATGAACGAAGATCCAAACTTATGGGTTTGGGAATGACATAAGGGTGAGTAATTAATGACAGAATTTTTATTTTGGGGTGAACTAACCCTTTAAAGTTGGTGTGATTTTTTTTTATTTCTTATTATAATTAACATGGACATTACCATGGGGGAGTGTTAAATTTTTAAAAGAACCATTAAAAGGCTTTTAAGTTCATACATGTCATAAACTGAGATGTTGAAACATGCTTTAATAGGACCAGGCTGTGTGAGTGCAAATCTGGGCCATGTGTTGTGAGGTCTATCGGTTTCTCAGAGGAAATGAGCATGGCACTTTGATGTTACTAGTAGAGGGAAGATCCTTGTGAATCAGATGTGCCTCGCCTGAGGTTCAAGTTCAAGTTCAAATTTTTATTTCACAAATTTGACTTTTAAGATTTTAAGACATCATTTTTTTTATGACATCTGTGAGATTATTATGAAGTAGGAACAGTAGGGAATGGGTCGCCCAAAGCACTCTTGCTCTATACAGAATGTTGTAGCACTGCATGCATATGATAATGTTATGAAATAACATATACTGTATAATAAAATAACAGTCAGTTTGCTGCTTCGCTCAAACTAGGGTAAGACAGCAGCAGCAGCCCAGGAAATTACTTTTACTACTCTTATGTACTGAATTAGATTTTTACTATGAACTACTGACTTTAGATATCATTTTAAATTGTTGGCAGTCTTTTAAAGAAAAATAAGATAATTAGTCACCTATCATACAGGATAAAGTACAATGTACATACCAGTTGTACTGCTAAGAGTAATGCTAGTACTGTTAACTTCTTGTCATTTTACTAGTAAGTCAGACCTCAGAGGAAAATTAACTAGAATGCATAGGTGGAGTACTATTAAAAAGAAATTATAGAAACAGTCAATTTGCTGCTTTGGTTGTAGCCGTGAAAAACAAGATATGGTTGGATGATTGTTGTTGATGGGCCAACAAGCAGATGTAATCAATGTTTGGCTTTCTTAGAAACAGATCAGTTCTTCCATTCCGTTATTCTTATTTTTTTAATTAAATCTGAACATGTGATTTCATGGAAACTGTCATTAATGGATCAGTCTAATATTCGGGAATGTGAGTGTGCTTAGTTATTTACATGGGGAAAAAAAATTTTTTCTTCAACTTTTCATTTTATCCACAACAGTTTACTCACTTCCATTACCATTATTTACACACACACTCATAATGTGAACATATGTATAAACAAATCACAAAGCATGTATGAACACAATTTGAGCTGCTGAGAGGGAGCTGAATGAGACATGCAGGGTGAGGTTGTTTCATCTCAGACCAGTCATCTTCCTTTTACAGCCCTAATAAACATGTGTGTGTGTGTGTGTGTGTGTGTGTGTGTGTGTGTGTGAGTGTGTGTGTGTGTCAGTAAGAGAGAGAGTGAAATATCTGCTGGGTTTAACTTTGGGGCTCTTAAAAACAGGAAATGACAACACTCTTGTCTGTTCTCGTGGATTCCTTAAAAGGATTTTTACACAACCTGCTTTGAGCATTGCTGTTAGAGTTAATGTTAAACAGAGATAACAGAACGAGTACTTTTTATTAGGCTTTTTTTTTTTTTTTGGTCTGGTAATTTTGTCTTTTTTAGTTGCATGACTGATGTGCATATAAAAATCAGTTACTCTCCCAATATGTGGAATGAAAATGCCACTAGTGCAACATACAAATACATTTGTATGCAGTATAGCATTCAACCTCTGCCTGATAACAAGTTAAATGTAATAGCTGAATGAGATTTTATACTGTAAAGAGAGGTATGGTTTGGTTGTTCTTTCCATACAATGTGTTATTGTAGCTTCCCTCATTCCTGTGGGATGATAGCGATGATAAGTCCTAGATCTTCTCTTAAGGTTAAACGTCCAAAGAAAATAGATTGGCTTTCTGCTCTTAATGAAGACAATATAATCAAAACCCTTTTGGAACAGGGTTAAAACAACACCTTACCAGGGGCTGGAAAAAAACTATGGAACCACAACATGACAGACAAAGGGCTCTTATGTTCAGGTTTATATTGTAAATGATAGATGTAAAAGATAGTATAGTACTGTATGTGCACATATAGTTATAAGAAAACAAGAAAGAACATTTTTGCATGCAGTATTGTAATATAACAAAACTGGTGAATAGAAAAATCTAACTAGTCAGTCCAAAATATAACTGTTTTATAAGCCTTGTCATATGTGATCAGAGAATTTTGTTGTACCCAGGAACCTTAAAAAGCTAAAAGACTAAAAGGAGTTGATATGCCAAGAACCATGTGGAGCTGCAGAGAACCCTTTTGGCTCACAGGGGGTCCTTTGAATGTTAATGGCTCTACTTTGAAACATTTGTCATCCAAAGGACTGTTGAAGTACCTTTTTAAAAATGTAGGACCCTTCATTCCGTCTGTGAAGCTCATTGTAATGAGGTAGATATTAGAGCAGAGAAGCGTGGGCACACTGTGCTAGAAAGCTATAGCAGCACAGCAGTCCATACAGTAATGAACTCTCAAGCTGTTCATGTGTTTACCACAAATAACCTTTAGTACGAACAATCAGAGGATGTTACTTTAAAGGAATAGTTCACCCAAACATAGTTCATAATTGAAACGGTATGTGGGTGTGTGTGGATTTAATGGTGTAGGACAAGGCCACTCGTGACTTGTAGCTCAAGGACCACAGGTTCCTTGTACTAAATCTTACACATACACATAATTGAGCTCCTAAGTACAGTACATAATCAATTCCAGAGTGAATAGTGAATAGTAGTGGTGGGATTTTTTTTTGCAGGTTGCATTATTCTGTGAGTAGGTTAGTAAATTATCTTTGGCCGTATTATAATGATTTCTTAATTCGGAATATGCTCAAGATTGCATAGGGGGATGTGTTCAGGGAATTTGGCTGTTAAACGTATTATATTTGAATAAAGGTTGGTTCATTTCGATATATGAGAGACAGCAAAATGATCAAATATCCCATCACTAGAGTGGTGACAAGTGACTGTCTTTATTAATGAGTCATTGAATCACTCATTTAACCAATTCAAAACAATGATTAAAGGTTTAGTTCACCCGAGAATTAAAATTTGCTATCTTTTACTCATCCTCGAAGCATCCTAGGTGTATGTGACTTTCTTCGTTCAGAATAATCCAATTTAAGTTATATTAAAAATTGTCCCTTGCTCTTCCAAGCCTTTCAATGGGAGTAAGCTGGTGTTTGATATCAACAGCTCAGAAGACATAAAATAAAGTGCGTGCATCTATAATAAAACGTTCCTCACACAGCTCTGGGGGGTGAATAAAGCCCCCCTGTAGCGAATCCATGCGGTTTTGTATTTCAAATGTAATAAACACATTTTTTTTCTAACTTCTGCTGACTGTGGGGAACCGGAAGACATGCATACACCTAGGATGAGGGTGAGTAGAAGATGGACACATTTTCATTCTCTGTGAACTAACCCTTTAGTTTATAAATGAAAGTGAATAACTCACTGAATCATTCACACAACAAACTGTTCAGCTGTTTTCATTAGCATTGAAGAAAAAAGATTTTGTTACATCCACCATACATTTTTCAACCCAGACTCATTTTATATACGTGCCTCTGAATACATTTCTGCAACAACGTTATTATGTCTTCATGTTTTCACGGCAGCTTCAAACTGAAATGTCCAGAGAGTGCCACTAAAACACACATTCAGTATGTATCTGTGGCACATTATTAATACGTTGGTACAGGCACGTATTCCTGTGATTTTATTAAGCTGCCTGAGGTACTGTTGTGTAATATCCATAAGAATACAATTACCCTGCCTCATTGTTTCATGTATTTAGTTAATATATTATGTCTAAGGGTGTATTATTTTGTTTATTTCCTGGGAAGGCCTCATACAGGCAAATATGTAACTGCTGCATGTTGTAGAGGAAATTAAGCAATTGTTTTATTGTAAGTATGCCTTTACTATTTATGTAATACCTTTTGTATTGTAACCTAGGATAATTATTATTGGTAATTATTTTATTAAGAAAGTGATTTATTAGGAAAGACACCACACATGGTATAGTATTGGATTTATATTTGTTTTATTGAGAAAGTTATTTAGTAAGTAAAACACCACACTTGTTGTTTTAAGCATTTATTGAGAAATGTTTGTAACATGTATAAGCAAGAGTGTTGAAGAAAGAAGAAGGTGTGTATTACCTCAGCTGGTTTGTTCAGATGAAGTGTAAAAAAACAGCAGTGCAAAGAATCCCAAAGGAAAAAAAATGAATATGCAAGGCCTTTTATAAATAACTTCTTAGGGGATTTCCAGCACGATGTCACAAGACATTGGGATCCACCTGCTGTTGATGCAGCCATGCAATGTTAAGTTTCTCATGTGGATTTGAGCTGTTTGTCGAAGCGTTGTTTCTTGATATTCTTTCACTTAAACACAGTGTGCACTTAAACACAGATTACAACCAAAAATGAACCAAGGAAACTAAGGAATATATATAACTATACACAGAAAACAAATTAAATAATGAACAGGTGTGATAATCAAGTGAATTGCCATAGTAATTAAATAGAGCGGGAAACTGGAACAAACATAGGAAATGAAACAAAACTAAAAGTCCATGAACATGAAAACTGAACTGATAGTTAATTGTAATGTTTGAATACAACTGAAATTTGAAAATAATTTGAAATTTGATGAATTCATTGATTTTTAAATAAAGATTATTTTTGGTTTCAGTACAACCAATGAAATTAACTAAATTAAATTGTTTGTTGAACGAAAAAGTTGTCAATCTTGTACGTTACATTGAATCATAATGTGTTATAATGTATAATTTTGGAGCAGTGTGTGTGCAGCCGAGCAGTGTGTGTGTTCTTTCTGAAATAAACACGCCTTTATTGCTCTGCACTCATTTAGTTAATTGCATTTGCCTGTCAACTGAAGCTTTTATGTGAAGAGGGGATTACAGGAATGAGTTTACTGATATACAGTACATGCTATGTTGGTTCAGTAGTGAGGTCATATCTTTGACATTTCTAAATATCGAAATGCTTGTCCCTGCAAATGAAATGCTTGTGGTAAATGAATCAACCAGTGGCCTAAAGAGTAACTTTATCATAAACTTTATCATGTACGATGCTGACCTTTAATGGCACAATGAGTATTCTTCTTTTTCAATGTATATTTGACATTTGATTCTGTTTAATCTACAGTGTGTTAGTGATTTCATAAAAATGAATTATTCTGATTTTGTATGTGTGTATGCTGGACATTCATCCTCCTGTGCGCGCACACACACACACACACACACATTATTTATGTGTTTATCCTTTAATGTTCTAATGTCACCTTCCACTCATTAGCACTTTAAATTAGCAGCAGGTCAAAGGAAATAGAGGCTGGTGTGACTGAGCAATGCAAGAGAATTACACTGGTGAGAAAGCTGGAGATAGATGAGGTTAAACATTGCACACACAAACGACTGCTTCATATGAATTCTGCTTTTGATTGACGTGTTCAGTGTTTTGGAGGTACAGTACATGGCTCTGTTTTTAGATTAAAGCAAGCAATCACACAGTGGTTTGTGAAACAAGGGCAAAGAATTTTGTTGTCAGTGTAAAGTCAAAAGGACTGATAGAGTTGTCAGTGCATGTGGAGCGAATGTTTATATGTGACCCTGGACCACAAAACCAAAGGTTAAGTGTCAATATTTCGAAATTGAGATTTATACAACAAGTGAAAGCTGAATGAATAAGCTTTCCATTATTTTATGGTTTGTTAGGATCGGACAATATTTGGCCGAGATACAACAATTTGAAAATCTGGAATCTGAGGGTGCAAAAATATCAAGAAAATCGCTTTTGAATTTGTCCAAAGGAATTCTTAACAATGCATATTACTAATCAAAAATTACGTTTTTATATATTAATGGTAGAAAATGTACAAAATATATTCATGGAACATGATCTTTACTTAATATCCTAATGATTTTTGGCATAAAAGAAAAATCTATAATTTTGACCTATACAGTTTTTTTTTTTTTGGCTATTGCTAAAATATATACCCCAGCGAATTAAGACTGGTTTTGTGGTCCAGGGTCAGAAATCACATTTTACATTTACTTGGCTACATGCCCTCTAAGTGTTCCCTGGCAGTCACATTGCTAGTGCCATCCTTTAATAGATTCATTATATGAACAGATGTGGAGTTAAACTTGTCTTCATTCTGTCCATCACAGCATTGTACTAAAACTGATGGTCTGAAGCTGTGTGTGGTTTGAGCATGGGTTTGGAGGCCAGTGTTTAGCTGGGTTAAGTATACCTCTCTGTGTGAATGGTTAGTAAACGAAACCTTATATCACCCTAGGGCAAAGCCAGTCATCTGTATTCTGTCATTACTGTCAGCCACAGACCATATAATGTACTCAGACTATCATCCAGACCCACACAACTAGAAATGATTACAAAGTCATTCAGGGTCTTGCACTCAAGTACATACACATCACTCAATTATGTAACACAAACTGTCATACTGATACAAAGTAGAAAAGACATCTTTCCCTGATATTCTCCTAGTAAAGTATGTGTACCGTGTCCAGTTGTTTATGTGCGTGTAAATCTCTGAGACTGATATGTTTTTTCAACAGCCATGCTTTGGTTCCATTCACCTTTAATGGACATCAATACTGAGCATGCGTAGTGTGAATAATTGTCTGTGAACACTTTGTTACAAACATATATAAACCATATCATAATTGTGTAGAATTATAGGAGGATGTCCCTTTCAAAGATCTTAAAATACTTGAGACAAATGTATCCTTAGTGGTACTGATGATTGAATATTTCTCATTAATGGTCCTGGACTTAAAAACACAAACTTTCTTGAAACATGAGCAGAACGTTTCATGAAATGTTTATAACTATGTAAAACCATTCTTCTAAATACTCACTGAATTAAATGTGGCCATTTATGTAAAAATGTTTTTACCGACCATTTAAACAGAAATTTAGTCTGTCCCATAGTTTATAAGGGTTTCTCTGTACAGTAAAACTAATATCAGAAATCATTTAAATATAATGATTTGGTGCTTAAGTAACATTTCTTTTATTATGATAAAAGCAGTTGTGCTGTGTATTTTTTGTGGAAGTGGACAAGTTCCCCTTTTCAGTATTCTTTGATGAATAGAAAGTTCAAAAGAACCGCATTTATTCAAAATCGAAATCTTCTGTAATATAACACTATAAATGCCTTTACTGTCACTCTTGATCAATTAAATGTGCCTTGCTGAATAAATGTATTCATTTCTCTCTCTCAAAAAAAAAAAAAAAACCTTTGAAAGATATATAAAGTTAATTTACTTTGGGCTCAGGTTTGATAAAGATGGATGGCATGGTCAGATATGTTTTCACATATAGAGGTGTTTGTGTGTCTCCTGAGTTCAGGTGACTTGTTCCAGCATGCTTCACCTTCTCTGTAATTACACACACACTAATATGTCTGCTTCATATAGTGGCTGGAGAGAGAGCGAGCCAATCAATCAAACTCTTCTAGACTTCTGCAGCTAGTAGTTTCATACACTATATATTAGAGTGTTTGTAATGGATTTGAACTTTAAAGTGCCCTATGAATAGGTTTGAACCCCATAACCCCAGCAGCCCTCCCCCAGCCCCCTTTCTTTCTTTTATACATCGGTACCTCATATTACTTTTTTTTTGTTTTCTTTTGTTCCAGAGCAGTGACTCAAGATAAATGCATGTGGTCTATTAACTTTTGTTTTCCGCCGTTTCCCTTTTGTTCTCTCCCTCCAGCTGTCCTCCTCAGATTAATTAGGAGTAATATATCAGTCATTTTGATCATTGTAGACATGACTAGAGGGAAATTCACATTTGTGGGTACATTTTTCTCCCTCCTTCTCTCTCTTTCTTCTGTCTGTCATTTATATACACATAAAGATACACATTCTCCCTTCTTATGGGTAATGCACACACACACCGGTCCTTCTTCCTTTCCTCCCATTAGAATATACATTTTATGAAAATATGAACTTCATTTAGCTTGTTTCCAATTGGTGTGGAAGATTTTTTGAGGAAAGTTTTTGTAGTTCAAAGTTTATGTTGCATCATCTGTATGTATAGCTTGGCATTCGTTCAGTCATTTATTCATGGACATCTTAAGAGCTGGAAAGAAAGGTACCTTACACTCCGAACCAGAGAAAGAGAGGGAAATGTGGGACTGGATTTAGTCTTGCAGGAAAAAGAAAGCAGAAGCATGAGAGAAAGAGATCCTGTCCCTGCTGCGGTGGCTTTTCAAAGCATGTCACGAGCAGACACTGATTTCCACTCAGCAACAATAAAAGTCAGTGACAGCCGCCTCTCTAAATCCTCATTGACCTGTTATGTATAATGGGCTTTACAGAAGGACTTGGCTCTGGGAATCTTTTCTCACATCGAGGGTTTAAAGGAGGAACAGTAGACCATGATGATTTGGAAACAAAGTGCATTCTGCAAGTTGTGCATTTTTTCCCCTTTCTTTCTCACTTGGGTTGTTTTTCAGTGCAGAGAACCGATTAGATGCTCATGTGAATGAAGAGATGTTTGCTGGGATTATCAGAGCAATATTTCTGCAGGAAATTAAGATCCTCTTTCCAGAACTCTTATATCCAGAAGGATTTCTTACAATTTCTTGAAATAAAGTCCCGAAAGAGGAGTATTGTAACGAGGAGGAGTGTTGTGTTTGGCACTACACAAACTGTGAACTACAGTAGACTGTATTTTTGATCAAATAAATGCAGCCTCGTTGAGCATAAGATACTTCTTTCCGCAACACTTAAAAAAAACATAACCCCAAACTTTTGAAGAGTAGCATATTTGTATTGTCAGAAGAGTTTTTAGCACAAATGGTTCAATCTCTCCGTCACAGTTAAATATTTTATTATCCTAAACACTTAGTCTTATAAGCGACTAACTAAATTGTGTTTAAAGCAAGTAAGAGAGGATGAGTGTGAGCTCTGGTTCAGGCAAGAGGAAAGCTGCTGCATGCTAATCAGAAGTGTTCATATTCGTATACAGACCAAACCCTGCAAGCTGTAGTGAGAAGTAGACCGAGAATTGAAAATCTTTCTGGCTAATTTTTGTCTCTGTTGTCCCTTCATCCCTTTGTAGAGAATGCCAATGCTAAATATATTCCTACCCAACTTACTGCCACATTGCACACAAGTCCATGTATACTACAGGAAACTTTTGGACATTTAGTTTAGATTTATTTTAGGTGTTCGGAGAGCACTAACCCACATTCCAGGCTGATTCATTGGTCCCTCTTTTTTGTTTAGTCTACTCAATCACATTATGAACTGCTTTTTGTGATTCCAACTTTGGCCCTGATTTTCAGCGTACACACTCCCATCATCTTTCACATCTTTATTTCCAATGAGAGGACTAAAGAACAAAGTAAATAAAAGGTTTAATTAAACTCTGATCATATGAGGCTTGATTTGCATAGGAATTTGGCCCTGTGTATGTGTTTGTGGGTGAATAAGAGAAAGAGATTAGGCACATAAAGAGAGATATACAGACCAAAGAAGAATAAAAGCAGATTGGGATGGGCTGAGACTCTTGGCTCAACATTTCTTTGCCTTTCACCCTCGGCTCACACAGAAGCCATTTGGTGTATCATTGTAACACCATGCCTCAGTTTAACAATAAACCAAGTGTCAGGAGTACATTGGACCATCTTCTTTATTACGACTAAAGTTAAACAGGTTAATGTGGAACAAAATGGAGCTGTTTTTATTGCAGAGTGAGACAGGGAAAATAAAGAAAAAGTGATGCTTTAGTGTTTGTATAAACCAATCAAAAAATGCATAAGCGTGTGTGTAATGTTTCAACTGTGAGAGCCAGTAGTGAGAGAAATGATGCTTCTCTGGATCTTATTTGACATAATCAAGCATTGAAACCAATTCTCATGTCCTCTGTAAACCTCTTTAGTAATAAGCTTTGAAGAAGGAACTCTGTCTGCATTTTCAAAAAAACAAGCATCATTTCTTCCAAAATGAAGCTTTGTGTTATGTAATGTCAAAATGTTCCCATGCTCATAGGATTGACTGTTGTTTTGTGTTGTTCCAGGAGCTGGTTATTCAATTCTTCGGGGATGGACACAGGATGATGATGTCACTGTGGAGCTGTTGAGGAGGAAACGCTGGCTTCTCCAGGAGCCCCTCCCAAAGGAAAGTAACAAAGCCAGTCAAGACAGTTCGAAGCCTCAGGATTCTCTGGATTCACCTGGTATACTGGCTGATGACGATGCAGAGAACAGCTCCCAAATAATGGTACCCTTTACACTTTAACAAAATATACATTTTCCCAAAGAGGTCATCCAAACAGAATGAAATGAAAAAAACATTGATAAAATGGTCCATGTGACATCAGTCGTTCAACCGTAATGTCATGAAGCTATGAGAATACTTGTGCACAAAGAAAACAAAAATAATGACTTTATTCAGCAATTTCTTTCGTGTCAGAATTTTTACAGATACAGTAGTTTTCTGTTTTTACGTGAAATATTCTACATGACATTGCTGTTTATGGAACGCCAAAGAGTCCAAAAACATGTGAATTTTAACTTGTCAAAAACACGTTAAACGCATATAAACGCGTCAAAAATGTCTGTGTTAAGTATGTGTATTCAACGTGTTAAATATGCGTTAAATACACGTGAAATACATGTTAAATACACGTGAAGTACGCGTTAAAAATCAGTTTGGGTCAAATGTCCCGTTTAGTTGCTTAGTTACTAACCCTTGAAGTTTGATCACTATTAAATCTAGAATGTCCGCTATGTGTTTATTTACAAAAAAGGCTGTACAAAAAAATAAAAGAAAAAAGACAAAATAATTAGGCTGAATAAGCTGATCTATAGCATGTTAAATGGTGGTTGTCTAGTGTATAAATGGTATATCCCCCCTAAGCTCACAGATGTGGTTTGACCCAAGTCCTCAGTAACCAATGACACTGTTATAAGTCTATGAACATCATTCTGACGTATGAGTCCTTTTTGTCCGGATGTTTGAGTGCTGAGTGGAGGGCAGTTGCGACGGCATCATCGGTCGAGCGGTTGGATCGGTATGCAAACTGAAAGGGGTCCAGGGAGGGTGGGGCAGACTTTATATGGTGATATGGTGGTCCACGGGCATGTTGTTGGTGTAATCCACAGATTTTTGGAGAGGTGCACGTCAGGCTACGGCATACTATACATAGCATACGGCGTAGCTACGGCATTTAAATACGTGTCATTTACGCATTAAATTCCCATAAATATGAATGTGTTTTTGGCCCCTTTGGCTTTGCATAGCTGTGTGTGTGTTGAGCGCTGAGAACTTGATCGCGTGCTGTATATGAGAACTGAAGAAGTGGAGTTTGCGCAAGAGAGAGCACTTCTATCAGCGCAATTCCACCTATCCCACCTTCACTAACTTAAAGTTAATCGACAACAAATTGTGACTCCCGGGAAAAATGGGATGTCTGGTTACCTTATCCCTATCCCTTTAGATGTAGAGCCCATTATTTCAGATCTCTAGTTCGCTGTTTGGTAGTCTATCCATCCACTAAGGCTGCCATACTGAGACTAGATATGCGAATGCACCTTATCCGATTGCAATCCAGTGACAGGGACGCACATTTTGAAGGACAAGACAATAGCCTATAATGTATTTTGAATGTCTGTTAGTTCTCAAATAACATTATAGTCCCGTCTCGTCTTTTTAACAGAGACGTTGCATACATTTTGTCATAGTTTTTATCACCATATATTAGTTTTAGCTTGTCAACATCTCATCTTAGTCACAGAAAAAAAATATTTGTTAAGGAATAATTTTATATCGTCATCTTTGTTGACGATATTAACAGGGGACTAATATTCAAAATGGTAAGCAAGTGCTGCTTTGTTTGCATTTGCGTATATCTCGTATATCTTTGTTTCGTTTTCTCTTTTTAAACGATATTTGCTATTGATAGCAACTGATATAAACAGTTAATTCCTCTAATGTAGGCTCAGAATGTACGTGTTAATTTGCGACAAGACCATCTCCAGAAGTTCTTTGAAGTCGGCTTGGTGTATCCTGGCCAAGTTTATTTGTATATCGCTTTTTAAGATACAAATCTTTGCAAAGCAACTTTACAGAAAATTAAGTTTCTACAATATTTAGTGGTAGCTTATCAGTGGTGACTGTCAGTGTGCATATGACAGAAATATTCATAAAAATGAATACAAGACGTAGTCAACCAGATGTTGAAAACTATTATCAGCAATTATTATATGACGCAATCACATTTGTAGCAATATTTGGTAGTTCTGTATGTTGTTTCAGGGTTAGCATCATCTGGGGTCCTCTGAGGGGTGGGCATCATCTCTTCTCAGGTGTTCTGGGTCCAGACTGGAGCTTGTGTAAATGCTAGTTACCCGTGGCAAAACAGAAAAACAAACAGAGACATCATTAGCTTAGCTGCTGTTCCAACCAAGTAAAATGAATGAGTTTAACCCAAGCTAAAGAATATTAATGCACATTGGATCAGATACTACTGCAGTCACAAATTATAAGATGCATTATTTGAATGCTTGGTGAAAGAGATGTTATTTTAATCTAGATTTAAACATAGAGAGTGTGTCTGAAACCCGAACATTATCAGGAAGGATATTCCAGAGTTTTGGAGCCAAATGTGAAAAAGCACTACCTCCTTTAGTGGACTTTGCTATCCTAGGAACTACCAAAAGTCCAGCGTTTTGTGTCATAAATGCATGAACTAGCTTTTCTGCATCAGAAACAGTTAACATATTTCGTAGCTTGGCAATGTTTCTAAGATGGAAGTTGCTGTCTAATATAACACCCAGATTTTTGACTGTAGAGGAAGTAATGTACTGTACATCCGTCTAGTTGCAAATTGTAGTCTACTAGATTATGTGTACTGTTTTTTGGTCCAATAAGTAATATCTTATCTTAATAATGTCTTATCCGAATTTAAAAGGATAAAATTATTGGTCATCCATTCTTTTACATTTTTAACACACTCTGTTAGCTTAGATAATTTAGAAGTTTTATCTGGTCTCGTTGAGATATATATAGTTGAGTATCATCGTCATAACAGAGGAAACTAATCTAGTATTTTCTAATAATATTACCAAGGGGCAACATGTATATTGAAAATAGCAGAGGACCTAGGACAGATCCTTATGGCACTCCATATTTTACTGGTGATAAATTAAATGACTCCCTATTTAAATAAACAAAATGGTAGCGATCGCACAGGTAGGATCTAAACCATCTTAGAGCCTGGCCTTGAATGCCTGTATAGTTTTGTATTCGATCTATGAGTATGTCATGATCTATGGTGTTGAACGCAGCACTAAGATCAAGTAAAACAAGAAATGAGATCCCTTTAAAAATAACAACCTTTATTAATAAAATATATCTTAAATAACAGAATAAACAAACAACAAAAATATCTATCTATCTCTCTGTCCATCTATATCTATCTAAGGGACCCTGTGACGCTGACGACTGGAGTAATGGGTACTGATAATTCGGCTTTACCTTGGTGGCTGGACTAATTCAACTCTAATTTGTACAATGAGAAGTTGTACATACATCTATGTGATCATTTTAACCATATGAAAAACATCATGCACATACGTACACAGTTTTTTAGTATTGAATTAGTTTCCCGTATGATAATTACTTCAGAGCACTGTGTGTATACAGTAGTTGCAAATGTTTTTTGTCCACTGGCTGTTTCCTTTAATGTTGCTTTACAAGGTCTGTGTGATGGAGTTTTAGTGTTTGAACTCCTACCAGCTCCCATATACAAACACATTCCTGTGTAAACACTCATACACACATAACACCTGGTGCATCATTTATTTCACACACAACAAAGTGCTTCTGTCATTTTTTATTTTGTGAGTTTCAAAGGACTGAATTTCTATTGCTTTTTACGACATGGCCTCAGGCTTTGGTTTAGCCTTTTAGGTTTTTGTTCAGCTCTGCTTTTGCACTTCAACAGATTAAACTGTCAAAGTTTACGTACCTTATATTCACCTCTTCTTAACTTTGACACATTTCTTTCTTTATGAGAATTGTTATTCATATAGTTCCATGCTGAATTCCTCGGTGCCAGGCTGCTTGATAAGACAGTGTAGACATTTATGATCAAGTGTTTTCCTCCCAGGGTTTTACAGACAGCCTTTCTTTGCTCCATAAACAACAACAGATCGATCTAAGGTTATTTCATTCATGCTCTAGGTGTCTTCTTTTGGATTGTTACTTTGTCATGGATCATGTCTTCCACTCACAGAGCATGTGTCCATACAGGAATTAAATATATTTGTAATGGTATATTTAAAGCTTTTTTGTCTTTATTATGACAGGACAGTGGACAGTGGAGCAGGGACAAGAATATATTGTAGAGGAGAAAAGGGAACAGAAAAAAATTCAAACTTGGTTCATCCAAAACACTGTTACTCCATATCTCATGAATAAACATGTCACGCTCATAGCCTTGGTCATGTGATCAAGTGTTTTTCTCATGCATTAGACTAATTGGTAGACAAAATATTAATTATGGTTTGTTTTTTAAAAGCCTGAGATGTATAATAATTGGATCACTGATGATGGCCTTTGTAGAAAATGATTTGTAATGGTCAGTAAATTGAAGGATACAATTTCTCTGAGCTGATTTTCTTTCCGTTAGCTGATCATGTTCTTCTGTCCCTGTCCAAAGCATTATGCTGTTACTAATCAGCAGTCATCATGGGTTGTGTTTCTCCTGGCACTCAGATTTTCCATCCATTTGCTCGGCATATGTAATCTGCAGAACTGTTCAGTTAGTTAAAACGTCAAAGTTTTATATTGTCAAATTTGCTCATAAATTTTTTTTTTAAAAATACAATACCAGGAACTTCTGATTGCAAGTGCTGTATGTGTACACTCACATACATAAATCCACACATCTCAGCACATATAGGCCTTATTTATTATGACATTGTGGTGTCTCAGTCACCTCTTTCTCAAATCTCTCACCCAGCTGGTGAAATGATTGACTCTTTGTTCTTTTCACCTAAGTGGATAGGGAGCACTGGGCTAAAAGAACTCACTTGAACCTTTTGCTGTTTTGTTATCATCATATTTTCCAGACAGAGACTAGACAGCTATACAGGTGCTCCTGAGCAACACTCAATTCAGCAGAACTCTCAGTGACCCTCGTAAAAATGTGATCAGCATTGAAAATACATGTAAACAAACAGAGATTGGCTCAGTTAACAGTAAACACACCTCTCTTCGATTTTTCTTTCGGGAGAGTGTTTCGGTGTTTTTAATACTGAAAGACCTGAAATGGTATTTGTTTGTGATGTGATAATCAGAACGGGCTTGTGGCCCTTGGTTGCTAAAATCCTACTTTAAACAAAAATGGATTGTGTTGGGGTGTTTATTAAAGTGATAGTTCACATGCTGTTCCAGACCTTTATGAATTTCTTGACAGTAAGTATTGTGTCCTTTAACCTGACTGGGCTGTCTGGTATCTTCCCACAGGAGGACACAGATCATAACTACTACACCTCAAAGACTTATGGCTCCATTGACCCTATGAGCAAAGAATTATGGGTAAATATCAATCAGATGGACAAGGAGAAGGTAAAGATTCATGGCATCCTGTCCAATACGCACCGACAAGCAGCGGTAAGACATGATTCATTCATTCATTCATTCATTCATTCATTCATTCATTCATCCATTCATCATCTCTCAGACGCAAACAGAAAGCAGTTCACATCTTCTTAAATGCAAATGATATGAAATAACTACATTCAAGAACAATTACTGTTCGCTTTTTGAAAAAAAAAATCATTGTATTTGTTGCTTGTGGATGGGTTTGTCTGTTTGTGTGGGTTATGAAAGCAACAGACCAAGTGTTGATCCTCAAATGCCACATTTCTCTGAAATGGGATCAGATTTTGGTGTGTCGCCATCCCATTACTGGAACAGACTGCGATATCCTCACATTGCACTTTCCAAACAAAAGAAACCGCAGCGGAGAAGCGCACCATGGCTTTAGGACAGAAGTCAAATTTATTAGCAGAGTTATGTTTGCTTTAGCTGACCACAGAATGAGTCCATAGAGTCTGTCTAGATCTACACTTGCTGTATGTTTTATTGTAATCACTGCCTCTCTCACACTGTCTCTGATTAATAGTTTTGTATTGATTCTGCTTATTGTTTAGATCTTTTTATAATTGCAAGCTAAACTTTGTCTTGTTTTCATCCTCAGCGGGTCAATCTCTCCTTTGATTTCCCATTTTATGGGCATTTGCTGCGAGAGGTCACTGTTGCAACCGGCGGTAAGTAAACTGTCCTCCTGCGTGTGATGTGTGCAGCACAACCAATGATGAGGTTATAAGAGAGCGTCTGCCTGCCTTCATGCGATATGAGTATTATACGGCTGAAGCAGAACATATGATCTATATGAGCTTAGAGAGGAATATATAATTGATTGGTTCTTGCTTGTAGGCATAAAGGCTTGACTATGAGTCACAGTGTTCTCGCGGATCAGGCTGTGTTTATCAGCCATGAGAGGTTACTCTTAATAACAGCTGACCGTGCAAGATGGAGATATGAGGGCATGTGTGGGGATTTTTATTATGATTGCGGTTCATGTGACTCACTGGCTGCTGGAATGTGTCTAAGATGAAGCTGTGAGAGTGAAGGAAAGATAGAGACAGAAAACTGCCTATAATTTCTCCCTGTAATTACATCAGTCATCTCTCTGCGGTTGTAAGCGGTGAAACACAACTGGTCTGAATTTCCCAGTGAAGCCGTGTTTTCAGGAGCGAAAAAAAAATGTTCTGTATAAGACGTTCTTTTCCTGCCTTAAGAATTTGTAATAAGAATTTGTAATAAACAGAACTGGTGAGTGTTTATTTAAATAGTGTTTATGCAAATAGCCTGCTTTGTTTTCAAAGGCGTTTTGTAGTAACTCTGTTGTCTCATTCAATCAGACAAAATTGATAAAGAAACCCAAAGAGTAAGGAGAGTGGATTTCCGATTACATTTCCCATATCATATCAACTGGAAGGGACTTATTTTAAGTAAAAATTGAGAAAATATGTGGAAATAAAGTGCCTAATGGGTGTTTAATAGAACTTTAATTGAAATTGGATGTGGTATCCTCACATTGATCAGATGGGCTGGCACACTGACCCCTCCAATTGTTAACATGCGGTCCCCTTTTTGGATATCCGAGGACAACTTTACTGATCAGCAATTTCAAAATGGTTTTGGGCAGATTGCTATAATGTTGCTATAATAAGTCATCAGCCTATATGTGCATTTTTGTATTTGTTTTTCTTTTTAATGTTCTTGTGTTGTCAAATAATAGTGAGCCCTGTCTTAATTATTTTAATTTTGTTGAATTGAATATAATGAGTTTTTAAGTGCTCTGTGTTTACAGGGTAAGCAGAGTTGGTCAGCTTAGTCCAGCTTGGCTGAATTCCTGTGGAAAGATTTGCATTGATTTAAGCAGCCAAATGCTGAAGACACATTTTAGATTATGTATGTGTGGAAGGTCCTCTCTCCTTTCTGGGAGTGGGATGGAAGGAGGCATTTATATGGCTAATTAGAGTATTAATCACTTTGGAGACAGGCCAAGACTGTTTGCCAGGACGCGTTGATGAGAAAGGAGGAGACCACAGAGATAAAGAGTAGAAAGACAAGCACATGTTCATGCATTGATGCCAAAAAAAACTTCTATTTTTTCACATAAACAAAATGAGTGGTTTTATCTTAATTCCATCCTGAAGATCAGATTTGAAATGTATTTTGATTATTATTTGATATTATGAATATGTATTGTAAAGGTTTATAGATGGTGTGTGTGTTTCTGTGTTTTCAGGGTTCATCTACACAGGAGATGTGGTTCACCGAATGTTGACAGCAACACAATTTATCGCTCCACTTATGGCAAACTTTGACCCCAGTCTCTCCAGAAACTCCACTGTCATCTATTTTGACAATGGTAAGAGACAGACGCACTGGGCTGTGTGTGTGTGTGTGTGTGTGTGTGTGTGTGTGTGTGTGTGAGAGAGACAGAGGATGTCCTATCTGACAGAAATATATAATGAACAAATATATTGGAACAGAAATATCCAATATATATCTGTCAGACCTTCCCATCTTCAAATACACACAACCATCAAAAACACTGTACCTCGACTTGCCATAAATCAAATGTGTCATGTTGTTTTCCAGATGCTCTTGTTTACAGCGGTGATCAGAAGCTGAAACTGTATTGTTAGTAGAGAATAAAAATATTAAATGTATTCTTATTAGTATGTACAATTATATTGAAATATTACGTGCATGTGTGCATGTTTCCTAGGAACTGCTCTAGTTGTCCAGTGGGATCACGTCCATCTTCAGGATTCTTATAATCAAGGAAGTTTCACCTTCCAGGCCACATTACACAGCGATGGACGAATTGTCTTTGCTTACAAAGAGGTCTGAAGGCTATTTTTTCTTTTCTTCCTCCATATGTCTTTCATCCTGTTTTCTATTTCTCTCTCTGTCTGTGACACGGCTCTTCTGTGATTACTTCCTGTTCCATCAGAGTTTGTGTGAATGTGTCAATGTCACTCTCTTTTCAATTTGCCACATACAAACATGGTCAGGTACCATGTAATGGCAAAGTGAAGTATCCAGTACAGTTAAAATATTAAAACAGTTTCACAAATCATGTGCAGTCAAGTGTGAAATACATAAATCAACTATATTCAACCTTTTTATATATTATGTATTTTTGTTTCATATTAAATACATATATTATTTAAATATAATTTATTGTATGCATATTTTGTTAAGTATTTATTATATACATATCTAAATTTCTAATATTTATTCCTTTCTCTCTCTCTCTCTCTCTCTCTCTCTCTATATATATATATATATGTATACACACACACACACACACACACACACTATATAGTGTTATGCAAAATGAAACAAAATAAAATATGTAGCTTTGTTTTTAGAAATATATAAAGAGATATTGTAACACTCTAGTCAGAAGATATTCTTGTAAATGCTGTTGAGATTTATTTGATTATTGCAAAGCATTTTCAGCCCACAAACTTCCTAACTGAATTTGGCTTTTTCCTCTCACCAAGTCTCTGCTCACTCCATTTCTTTCTTTCTTTCTTTTTTCCTTTTTTCTTTTCTCGCTTTCCTTCTAGCCATCTAACTGTACCTCTTCAGGTCACTGATGGATGAATTAACTAGTATGTGCTTTCATTTCAGGTCCCGGTGCAGATTGCAAAGATCAGCTCTGTCAATCATCCGGTGAAGGTTGGCCTGTCTGATGCCTTTGTGGTGGTCCATAAGATTCAGCAGATCCCCAGTGAGTCAACGTAACGCGTAACACCAGTAAACCATCTGCATTCTGTATTCCAAGTGTGTGTGTTTTTGGAGATTTGAGTTGATGACTGAATTTGACAGGTGCTGTTCCGCCCATCAGAAAGTATGTTTGAATACTGTATGTTTGTCCTGACCGTCGATTACTTCAGGGATGATCTCAAAGCTCCATCCTCCTCCCTTCTCAAGCTGTCTGTTTGTTGTCTGGTGTGCCAAGCAGGAAAAGTCTTTGATGTCGTAGTAACAGTGAGCCCAGCAGGACCAAACCCGGCTGCGCTGGAGAAACAAATTTAGCAGATAAATATGTCTGGAGTTGGGCAGCGAGTGAGTGTGAGAGAGAACAGGAGGAGAGGATGTGTTTGCTGTCAGAACATCATGAATGGAGGCTCATGATTTTCCATGACAGCTTATTCTCTCCGAGCGTATGTGAGTCTGTGTTTGTTTGGGACTGTCTGCTGTGAAAGGGCAGGATTTGCATCATTCTGTCTGTCTGTCAGGCTTTTACAATATGAGAAGGAGAGAGCGACAGCTCTGAGGGGAAGGAGAGAGCGGTAATAGCCTTCGTGGGTCTCGCCTCTCTTTCTCTAATTAGTGTCTGGAGACTCATCAGGTGACACTGTTTAAGATGCATAAGGACTCACATGTATATCTCCAGGCATTATCAGCATGCTACGAAGGAGTTTTGTGACACCCCATGGGCAAGAAATGTAATTACCCACAGGAAGAGAAAAACAGCCTGTACCGAACAAGCTACAATTTCCTGTCTTAAAGTTTAGCAGCTCTTTTATGTATTAATACTCCAACGATGTCGGTTTCAGCAAGGTCAGACAGCTACTTCCTCAGCTGAACACTTACACGTTCACTTTATCAGAGAGCTTTTCCCCTGCTGTACACATTCATCCAGAGAGGCGACACATGAAAAGCCATATACACACCCACAAACACACACACATTGGTTTCATTCTATTAAAAAGGACCGTGTTTTTATACAGAGGTCACCCCAACTCTTTACACAAACTTTTAGACACCAATAAACTTAAATTTAATTGTAAGAGTTTTACATATCCAGAACCACTGAAAATGTTGGGGTTTTTACATGTTTCACTAAATTTGCAGAGAGATTTTGGAAACTCTTTCTTTGTAGCTAGTTTAATCAAACCTACACGCATACATACACATATAGAAATCCTACTACAGTACCCATCCTCTCTTCATTCTGATTCAATTTTCCATTTCACTGCATTTAGGTAATTCAGCTACCAGTCACGTAGATGATGATGTATTACTAGATGCATCTATATGTGCAGTTATATCCATGCATGCGTGTACATGCATTTGATACAGCGTATGTCGATGATGGGGGCTTAACTTTAACTCAAAGACTATAATATACTGAATTACTTTCAGATGTAGGTTGATCAAGCAATACGTTTAAATGATGAAAAGTCCATTCTGTCTTCAAAGGGATTCGTAGGGAGTAAGAGTGCTGCATAACCAATGCACAGCACAGTGATAGCCTTTAGCAGTGTAGTTCTTTTTCATTTCTATTTTAATTGTAACATTTTATTGGGTAAGAGATACCAGAGTAATCTTTATAGTTGACTTAATTTGTTTAGTGAACACACAGGTCTTTTTTGTTTTTATGTGTAACAGTATATTGTATAAGAGCTTCTGTTAGACAGTGTATTAAGCATTCTCTCCTGTTAGCACTGGCAACAATGTGAATAGTTCTTTCAGTGAAATATACTGAATTCACAAATATGTGATAACAGTGAATCATGCATCCCAATGCTGGTGAAGAGTGTTAAAATCAGTACACTTAAGTTCTCACACAGTGGCCCAATGTGGGTTCTGTCACTTTCAGCCCAGATACAGATCATTACTGAGCACACATAACTTTTTTGGTAATGGATCTCATGATTTAACATGAAATCAAACTTCTCCACGTATTTGTGCAATGATAGACATGTCCATGTAAATTTGTGTGTTCATATTAGGACAATTTCCCAATTTTGGATTACGTCTTCTTTAAAAGCATGTGGATTATTCAGTGTGGAAGTAAGCAATTTAATATGAATGAAAGATATTAGATTCATTTGCTGCTCCTGGTAAATAATTAGAATGACAAAGTGCAGTAAATAACAAAACTAGCTGCACTACAAACCAGTGTTCATGATTCTGATAATACATTACAATAACACAATATGAAATAGAAGACAGAACTTTACAGAAAAATGCTGTTACTCTTTCTCTTTTGGCTTGTGCTTCAGAAGTTTCAACACCCAAATGCTTCACATGTTGAAGGTAATGTGTGTTTGTTTGCCTCTAGATGTGCGGAGGAAGACTATATATGAGTATCACAGAGTGGAACTGTTAAAAACCAAAATTACAAGCAGTACAGCTGTAGAAATGATGCCTCTACCCAGTAAGCCAATGGACACACACAATATACATGCACACACAAACATTAAGCTAATACAACTATAGAAGAATGATGTGATGTACCTAACAGAAGCTTATTTTGTTCTACCTCTTTATCTGCAATATCAGATTTTATATTAGAGTTATTATCACAAGTTATATGGAAATCCAGTTCATTGTTCTATTAGCCTTTTGCTCTATTTGTGATTGATTCTGTGCTGATGCATTTACTCCGTCTTTTTTTCTTTTCCGCAGCATGTCTTCAGTTCACAAGCTGCACTTCTTGCATAACTTCACAGATTAACTTCAACTGCAGCTGGTGTCACCGGCTCAATAGGTGAGAAAACAAACCTCTCTTCATCCGCCTCTCTTTTCCCTATTCTAACGTCATTTTCCTGTTCTCAGACCGCTTGCCTTGAGGTGGTGCAATGAACTAGGGGAATAATTTACATTTTACAAGTTCTGTCAGCAGTTGCTGAAACACAAGCACTCTCAACACAGACATTCACAAGATGTGGAGATAATTCACCACTTCTAATTCAGCAAGTCACAATGTTGCAAGATTGCCTTTGTATATAAAGATGGCCTAAAAATTGAAACAAATTGTAAACATCATGTGTAAACCATTAACGCAATGTCTCTTGCATTTACTTGCATTGCATTTTTCTTAGTAATAGTGCTTTAAATGTTTGCAGAGAATCTTTTAAACCAAGACCACTTTTTTCAGAGAAAGTGAGGGAGAGGGAAAATAAAGACACATTCCTGCTGACTCATGCCCGGACCCTCACCTCTCGAACCCAGACAGCTTTTCTCTGTAGATCACATACCAAAGAACAGACGAGACCGAGACACCCAACCTCCTTCTGCTTTATTTTCCTGGCAATCCTTCCATCTGTCTACTCTTTCAATCCCTTGCTCTCATTCTGGAGCACATACATGCACACCCACACGCATGCATACACAGGAATATGAAATCCCAGTGTTTATTGTGCGATTTAGTTTATGATGGCAGAGAGAGAAAAAGGTCAGTTCGCTTTTGTTAGAGGAGTTTAACTTTTTCCCTTTATCAAGTGCATATGTGCTGCACACATTTATTGAGCTGTAACAATTTTCAGTGCAGTTTGTTATTTTCTGAATCATTACGTACCCAAAATAATAATGCATAGCACAAGCACATCTTTCAATGTCAGTGGGACCTTGGTTTTTCCATCCACTCTAGGAATCCTGCAGGATTGTATAATTAAATCACAACGCTGAGTTTAGAATCATCTTCTGGTAGACAAGGGACTTATCTGCAGACTTCATAAATATGCATAACCATTTTTGTTTGGCTGGAGGTTATGGAAACAATGTAGAGTTAGAAGTTGCTGGAGTAATTAAAGTCAGGGGCTTTTTTTGGCTTGATTAAGGCTGTGTGTTTGCGTGTGAGAGAGGGAGAGAGTAAAAGAGCAGACTAATGAAACAGTAAATGCAGGTGACTCAGTTGACTTAAGCTAATAACTGACAGTCTGCTCCTCCCAATGCAATTTATCAACAATTTAGCCCTTGTCTTTGGAGAGAGCAGACAAAGTGTAATCTGATGCAGTTGACACACACACACACAAAAACAAGCTCTAACTGAACAGAAAACTGTAATACTGTTGCAAAGTGTTGCACCTAATATCCTTCAGATGTCATTACTCTGAAGTAATGAAATAACTTTAACATATGAGTTTATTAGTAATGATTATGTGCATCAAAAACCTAGACTTGCATATTTGGAAAAGCATTCTTTCACCCTGAAGGTCAGATTATTACTGGATCAGAATAAATTTGAGTTGACTGCTTTTGCAGCCATTAACATGTAAATGAGATTATGAAAGGCTGGAGAAGTGCTGACGAAGAATGTGACCAGCACCATAGGCAGCCTCAAATCTACAGAAATATATTTCAGTTTTACTTGTCTTCCTTGTATGATTCATCAGTGCTTGGGAGAGAAAATGAAAGAAAGACCTAATGACCATGAATAAGCTACAAAAGTAAATTAAACAAAATCAAATTTGTTCACTGAATAATTAAATCATTTGAAATCTAGTTTGTACATTTTGTACTTTGGGCCACTTGTCATGTTACTTTCTCCCTAGTAGGGATTCACTGATTTTTGGTCTGAAGTGGATAATTATTTTCATGTCATGGGATTTAATCTACCCTAATGGAAAATAAATATACCTAAATGTATTTAAAATACATTTATTTCATACTAAGTATGCTACAAATACACTTACCTATTTATGGGCTTAATAAAAATACCCTGCATTTATACTTTTGGTTTACTAAACTGGTAAAGTTTATCAAATTAGATGAACTTAATGCACTTTAATTGTGCTGAAGTCCAACTAAACATATAGTGAAATCTATTTAATTGTTCTAGAGTGGAACTATTGCAAGTATACTTCAGGTACACTTTAAATAAAGACCAATATTATTCAAAGACCATACTGTCATGAATATTCCAAGGATGAAGACAATGATGAAAATTAAACAAGGTTTATTAAATAAATCCACAGAATGCCAAACTGCGAGACAGCTGTGTATTACACAGACAATACCAGACAAATGAAAGATCACACAGCAGCAACTTAAATGCAAGAAAAATAAGGGCCATAACGATGAACACCTGATTAAATTAAATGAATTACCATGACAACTAAAGAATGGCGGGAAAACTGAACAAAAAGACATGTGACTGAAGCAAACCAATGACAAGTCAATGAAAACACAACTAAAGTTCATAATGAAACTAAACAGAACCGTGACACATACAGTCCTCATCAATTGTGATGTTATAACTCATTTTAAACTTAATATTGAGAAATGCACATTGTGCACAAGAACTGTAGTACTTATAAATAAAGTTTCATTATCATTTTTATGTTCGCAAGTCTCAAGCAACATTGTCAGTAAATATGTTAATAGATTTGAACTGAATGAAATAAATGTATTTTACAATTATTACTTTATAGGATAAATGAATTAAAAACAATATACAAAGCATGTTTCAGCTTTGGATTAATACTGTGGTAATCTTCATGTAAAAATAGGGGAAATTAGCATACAAAATGAAATGTCTAATATAAATATATTAACAGATCATTGTTTCTGATATGATACTAATATACTGTGCACTCCTATTCACCAGAATTATTATTATTATTATTGTTGTATTATTCATTAACAAGTTCCTTTGGATAAAACTGTAGCTAAATGAAAATGTGAGGATAATAAAGAAAAAATTAACTATTACAAAATTGCTGCTACTACAAAAGAGCAACAAAATAGTAAGTAGAAATGAAATGCCTCACAAAGCCAGCGGCTGTATTCTGTGGCAAATCTTTGGCCTTTAGAGGCTGGTGTGTGTGTGTGTGTGTGTGTGTTCAGTCAGTAGCTGCTCTTAGCAGAGCTCTTCCTGTCTGTGGGTCATGAAATCTCTAACCCAAAGCTTTCATTAGAGAGTCGGACACACACTATAGTGGCCCCTGCCACCACTGGTCAAGGTGCTCCTCTCCCAAGAGCACATCCTGTGTATAGAGCAGTGTCTTGTGTTTGTGTCTGAAAACACATTGAAAAAAAGCTGATCTAAGACACAACATTTTCAGAGACTGTCGGTTTGTATTACCTTATTGGATAAATGAAAGTATTTCTCCCATGTTTATTTAATAGGTTTTCCATTTATATCAAATCTTGTATAAAATGATTTGTTTTTCAACTACAAAAAGGAATGGCATCCTTTGATTTTTGTTCAAATATAACGGGCTGTGACAAGCGAATTAAAAATCTCACAAAAACACACATACACATTAAAAACAACTGGTTTGTTTACCACCCTTGAAGGGACTGGGCAGCAAATGTGTGTCTTCTCTTCTAACCCCAAAATATCAGAGAAAAACACGGAGGGAGATGTGTGTATGGTGAATTGTAGTAAATGAAAAGATGAATGGAGAATGGGGAATTGCTGAAGGATGTGGGGTAAGGGAGACTGTATCTCAGCGGACATCAGGAATGCCAAGCAGGCGAGGCCATTGTGCTCCATTCTGGGAGGTGGAAAAGAAATACTAGCTGTACTGCCTAGTCCTGACTCTATAAGCCAGCATCTATTAGTGATATACTGCTGTTGACCGTCCTCTGTATATTTCCTGTACTGGACCACACTGACCAGAGCATTCTTAATGGAAGTTTCTTGGAAGACTCATAAATGAAAATTCATTCCATGATTTACTCGCCCTTTTTGTTGTTTTAAACCCATAATCCTTTTTTTCGAGGTGTTTCTCAGAAGAGTTAAAGATTTCAAAGGGTTTTTCTGCACTGGTCAGCGATCTATAAAAGATGGAGTTCATGATGGTGTGTTTATTGGCTGTCTGTAAAATACTAATGACTGCTATAATTTTTATTGACAGATGTTCCAGTGGATTTGATCGCCATCGGCAGGACTGGGTTGATAACAATTGCCCAGATGAGGTGTGTAGGTGGATGTTTGTGTATGTTTGATCCTAAATCTCTGTGCTTACATGATAGACACACTCATCTGCAGTTTCTCTCTCTCTCTCTCTCTCCCTTTTTATCTTTTTCTTTCTGCCTTGTACAAGGCCATTAGTAATTAGTAACATGTATGATGATGTATTTTTTTACATTTTTGACCGTGAACACTTTCTTTGCACAAGATGTTTTTGTATTTGATGTTGGTTTACTGTATGTACAGACTGGCATCTTATTGCCCTTATGGAATTCGAGTAAAGGGCTGAAAAATGTGTGTTTAGAATATGATTTAAATTGTATTAACTGCATTAAATGAATATGACAGCCTTATAGTTTTTAGATAATTAAATATTGCCATATTTAATGTTACAGTACCAAAATGAATGTTGATCCGCATATCCAGATCATATCTCAGATCTCATATCTCTTTACCCGACTTTCATCGGCAGACTAAGGATAACACCTGTGACATCATCAGTACTACCAATCTCAGTCTGCTGACCACTGCATCAGTTGCTAAGAAGACCACAGGAAACAGAGGAACTACCGAGGCTCAGTCTACCCAGACTCCATCACACATGCCCACCAGCATACCAACAGAAGGTACCGTCATACCTGAACGAACACAAACTGATCTTACAATCCTTTGAGGACAGGAAACCATTAGTTACAAGTGACTGCTCCTGGTCAGAATGCAGCAGGACGATGTGAGGAGGGCACAAATGGATTCTACATAAATCAATAGACACGGAAAAAGAAAGGCTTATTTGTTCTTTATGAGTCTGGGGAAAATCAATTTCTGGAGAAGAAACGCTCTGTATTAAAAAACATTCAGAATGTAGCTGAAGGGCTTTGCTCATAAATGGGGTACAATAGATAATCATGCTCATCCCTGACACTTACAGTAAATACAGTGTAAAATACACCACATACCACTTAACCATTGTTTAACTTCGACCTCCTGTTGTGTGCTTTGCTCCGTTTTTCTTTGTGATTTGCGCAAACACATTATCAGACAGTAAACAACTCGGCCTAAATTATAAATCTTGTCTGTGAATTATGCATACACTCATATACTTCTCATTTCATTGTCTTCCTCTTTTTGAGTCTAGCTCACAAGTCAATATGTAGAACAAGTCTAATTATTATCAGAAATTCTGCAGTCCTTTTGAGCAATGTTTCTGTCTTTTCTAGACGATGATGTTAGTATTTGCTTCTGTCATGTTTTAAAAGGAAAGGATGGCTAGCTGTGAGCATGTGATTCAGTGGCACCAGCACTCTCTGTTTTTACAGGCAGGAACGGATCTGGCTACAAACAGTATGTTAGTCTCAGGGTTGCCAGAAGTCCACTTAAAGTGATTAACTGCATGAAACAATCTGTTCATCATTAACAGTTTCTCAGAATGCTCAATAGGGCAATGATTTATGAGGTCATTGAAAAGGCATGTATCTCTTGTTTACACTTCATCCCTCATTTATTACTGATTGGTTGTTTCGTTAACTTATGTTATTATTTCAACAGAATTAAAATGCTGACAGGTCCATATTGAACAATCAAGACATTTATGGACATTTAAAGTACATTTACTATAAAAAGAAATGCAATTCTGCTGTGCACTATATAATTGGAAACCTGCGTTTGTCACAGTTCCACCAAATATAATAATTCTGTCATCGTTCACTCAGCCTCATGTCGTTCAAAGCCGGTATGACTTTCTTCTAAACACAAAAGATATTTTAATGTTATTTTAGGATATTTTGAAGAACGCTGTTAACCAAACAGCCTTGGTGACCATTGACTTCAATTGTGTGGACAAAAATCTTTCGTGTTTCACAGAAGAAAGCAAACCATACAGGTTTGACGCAACATGAACATTTTCTCCCTTAAATATTAAATAAACTTTTTTTGCTTAACTTTATGTTTCCAAGTTGATTCAGTAGGGTTGTAATAAATTAAGCATTAAGGACATTTCCATTAACCCGATGTTATCAGAGTGAATTTGATTATTACAGTCATCTGGAAATAACAAACCTTCACATTCTTCTCTTCATCTCTAAGCCCGATGTAACGTATGAGAGCGAATCAGGTGTGTGAATGAAAGCATGTAACATGCTGTAAATGAGAAAGTTGATATCTTGCTATAACCCTACTGGCTACAGTAAATAGTACAGCAGCATTAGCTGTTATTGTGCTACTTCATTCATTTCCATTTCAGTTCTCAGCAGAATTGCCTTCAGCAGATGTTGTTGACCTGTCTGTCTCAGACAGGAGCTCTTCAGCTCACTAGAAATCATATTCAAGAATCTTGGTGTGGATTGCTCATTAAAAATTCATTACAAATCCGAAACTTGCTCTCCAATCACAGACATATTTCCTTATCTCCTTGCTGTGCCCATCACACACATGTGTGACCTATTTACAGCTGTTGATGAAATGAGGATGTTTTCCAGAGTGTATGATGTCAACGTATAAAATTGAGCTTTAATATTTGCTCCCTTTTTCTCTCCCTCCTCCTATTTCTTTTCTCATCTATTTTTATAGATGACACCAAGATTGCGCTACATCTCAAAGACAATGGAGGTAAGATCTTTGCATTGCTGCAGTGCAAAGTGTGTCTGTGAACTATCAGACATCACTCTGCTCTCACTTGCTTATGCTTATGCCCAAATAGGGTCATACTTGTGTGTGTGTGTGTGTGTGTGTGTGTGTGTGTGTGACTTGTCTGGTTATGTGTGTATATATGTGGCAGCAAGTACAGCATTTTTGTCTAAATATCTTTTCCACGCAGCAGTGCTTTGTGCCAGTTCATTTCCTGTCCAACAGCAGATTTTTGTATCATGCCTTGTTTTTCTCTTCTCCTTATCACACACAGTCTCTCTCTTGCTCTCTTTATGTAGTATATATTCTCTCTTTCCCTCACTCTCTTTCGTCTTCCCCCTCTGAATTCCCAGAATTCTGTTAGTAAGATCCAGGTCATGTGTTTTTGATTTGGAGCAAGCTCAGTATTTTTTTACCAGTCGGAAACGGCAGTCAGGACTTCAACATTTCATCAATAAAGCAGCCAATGAAAACATGTAGCAAGAACAAAGAAAGTGCTATCTAACCTTAAGCAGAATAATATGAATGGTATAATTCCTGACTAAAACTAATTAAAACTATGGACTATTTAAGGTGAATATATAATACTGAATTATATTAATTATAATAAAAACTTATCAAAAGTAAAAATCTAAACCACCCTAATGATAAAAACACAGCATTAAAACATTTTTGCTTTCAAAAGATGCCTGTTTTTGTTTCTGGTGGCAAATCATGCTAAGCTTTCCTGCTTTTCACGTCAAATGAACCATCTGTTCACACCCTGTCAGAAATAAAATACAAGCCTGATTTTGCAAGGCCATTTTGATACAATAAAGAAAGAAATCTGATTGTTTTATTTGATTGAGGACATGTCTGTTGGATCTGTTGGCAGCTGTCTGTCTGTGTGTGTACATATTTCAGTTTGCCATGACATCATGACTTCTCCAGCACACCAGACATAATGTCTCCCTCTATAATCTACAATAGCCAGACTCTGCAGTGTCTGTTATGTAATTAAAATAACATGCACCTTCATGCTAAATCCAAAAAATGTTTTTTTTTAAATATGTTTACATGAGGTAACTTGGTGTCTGCGCTAATTTAACTGGTGCAGCCAACTTCTAATTTAACGAGTGCTGCCAAATGTAACTAGTGCATTTGATTGATGACCGATTTCAACAAAATGTCGCTATTCGTTTTACTGGCGCCAAGTGAAAATGTCAGTATTTTTCAATTCCGCTGAAAAACTAGAAAGGTATTTGAAGGCATCAGGTAAATTGGGATAGCTGGTAAGTAACAAAACATTTGTGGAACCCACAGTTTCCTGTATTTTGTGTCAGTATGACAGTCATCAAACCAGGCTGTCTTTAGCTGCCAAGCTTCAGTCTCCCTCTCATTGAAAACAAATTACTTCCCAAGCTTAAGTGGTCATGGGCACTTGTGGCTGTAATGACTAACAACAGAAACCCTGCCTCGTGATTAGTTCTGCCCTGTAATGTCTGTCAATCATTTTGGCGCCCTTTGGCTAAAGAACTGTATAATACACTATTTATTTGGCTTTTTTTTTTTTTTTATAGAGAAAATTAATTTTTACTTTTACAGTCGTTCATTTTTCTGATATTTATGGACAGAAATTAGCAAACATTTTGACAAAACATTACAGTTATTTAACATTATTATACATTACATTTACATTTAGCAGAAGCTTTTATCAAAAAAGTAATAAATAACTCAGTTAGCTTAAACACAGTACACATAGCAAAGGATTTTAAATAATATAATAAATAAAAAGAAAACAGATAGGATAGAAAAAGAATATAGCAAGCTAGTGTTAGAGTTTTTATATATATATATATATATATATATATATATATATATATATATATATATATATATATATATATATATATATATATATATATATATATATATAATTGTATAATAAAAGAAAAGAAAATAGAATACAAAAAGATTAGAAAGGTAGTTAGAATTTTTTTTTTTTTTTAAGAATAGAATAGTGAGTGCTAAAGTTAGAGGGTCAAATAAAGATGGAAGAGATGTGTTTTAAGCCTATTCTTGAAGATGGTTAAAGACTCCTAGGTAATTGCACCAGGAGGGAACATTTCATTTAAAAGTCTGTAAAAGTGACTTTGTGCTTTTTTGAGATGGAGATGCAGAACGCAGGTTTCTAGAGGGCACATATGTCTGAATTAATAAAATAAAAACATTGTAAAGTAATTATTAAAACATGATTACCTGCTTTTAAGAAATATGTTATAATTATGTCTTAAAATTTTGTCTTTGTTTGTTTGTTGTTGTACAGTCTTTGTCATAGGCATGGAACAGTAAAAAGATTTGACATACATTGCTCATTACTGCAATATGCAGATAACAAATACTGCAACTCTGTGGTTGTGTTCACTTGTGCACATCTGCAGAGAAACACAGCAGCACTGTCGCAGAATGAAGTGCTATTATAATGATTATGTAAGGAGCCGTATGTGAGCCACCTGGGTGCTGTAATTAAATAAAATAATGTAGCGTAAAGAAATCCAGCAGAACAGAAAATCAATGACACCCTGTCGAGATATGTGCAGAGATTTATCATGGAGACACAGAGATATAAAGTCAAAGACTTTAGAGTTGGAACACAAACGAATATGTGTTGTAAAATGCATTTTGTCCTCAATTTAGTGAAAGTCAGTGGTGTCCAGTGTAGTTGGGATAGTTGAACAGTTTTTTATAAGTTTAATTTAACCTAATGGAGTCGAGGTTAATTGACTTGCGTATAAATATTTTTGACCCATAAGTACGTAGTTTGTTTAGATGTTGCTTCATGAAAGTAATGCATTTTAAGTTCATATATTTAACATTTCGATCAAGCAGATCCAACTGACATCTGTAGATCCCTAACTGTCATTGTAAGAAAAAGAACGAGATGATTTGGTTTAGTCTCAGAAGCTGCCACCGAGTCTGCTCAGCAGTCTTAGGTTTTTACAGGGGCCTGGCTGTAGCGCAAAAACACAAGAACTGCAGACCACACTAAATCTTTATTTCTGGGCCGGCTGGAAATGTCCACAATACAAAATTAAGATTTACAGCCTTGTCTCTCTTCCATCGTTAATCTTTTTATCTGCCTGTTGGACAGAGACACAAGTCACGGAAACCGTATGAAAATGAATGTGAAAACAGTGCTCTCTTCTGTTTAAAAGTAGAAGTACAGGGATTCAACCCAGCAGTCTCCACTCAGGATTCATTTTCCTGAAGTTGTTACATGCATTGCATCTGTGTGACCACAAAGACCGACTGATGTATTCTGACAGCGCAAGTGTTCAGAACTATAAATACAGTATAATGTGTGTTACAGCAGCTGCAGCTAAAAGCACAGCAGAGAACACTACTCACCCGCTGCACATGGGGCTGATTCTTGGGATGCTCCTGCTTCTGCTCGTGATGGTGGCCGTCGTCCTGGTGACCGTCTACATCTACCACCACCCGAGCTCTGCCGCGGGACTCTTCTTCATTGAGGTGAGAGGACGGAGGTTTAGGTTAAAGAAATAGTCTATCAAATAAAGAAATCCAAAAATTGTATGCCTTTTTTATCAGTGGTACGACTTTCCGTCTGTATTTGAACAATGGATGGGTACTGGATGGGGAGCGCATTTAAAAGCAAAACATTTATTAATATCAAACTCATACCTTTACAGAGACGTCCCAGCCGATGGCCAGCGATGAAATTCCGCCGAGGTTCTGGTCATCCAGCATACGCAGAGGTAGAGCCTGTGGGTCAAGAAAAAGAAGGCTTTATTGAATCAGAGCAGTGCTGAGATGCGACCTTTGACTTCTCGAGTCACACACAGCCCCAGCAGCCTTCTTGATGTCTAGCTACAAATCCACACATCTCTAATCATAAAGTTCCACCAACCCTCCGAAACACTGATGAAACTGGAAACAGTGAGGGTGTGGTGACTGAACGGAAGAGGCATCCAGAAACAAAGGCTTGGATCTAGCTTTCAACACTCAAAGCAAAACAATCCACATTCAGAGGAAACGTTTGGTAGTCAGCTGGATGGAGAACGGCCCAGCAGCTTCTGCTCGGCTCCTGACGTGGTGCGGGGAACAACTCTTGTTTGTTGATTGTACAGGATGAGGTTTTGACCTTTCACCCTCAAAATCATCTTTGAACTGAATGTAGCTTTGTTTGATCCTCTGATTTGATGTGCCTCTTGGAGAGAGTTTTCTTGTCTTTCAGTCTTTGAAATGCACATTCGTTCAGTTTATGTGTTGGAAATCTTATATAGACCTTTATATATCTTCAAAAGGGTTTTGTAGGGTTTTTATGTTGTTTTTCCTATTCCTTTATGACTTCATCTCTTTGATTTGAACAGATGTTTTGGACTATGTTGGGTGATTTTAGCTTGTTTGAACATAATTGGAAAATGTTCTGTGAACAGATATGTCAACAGTATGAATTCACTTTTTTTCATCCAACCATATTCCAACATTTTAGGACATTTTTGCACATATCCACTTAATGCACATATATTGCTTTTTTTCCCAAGTTGATTTTTTTTTTCATCTTATGTTGCTAATGCATATTTACAAGACTTGTGAGACTGTCTGTGTGTGTGTGTGTGTGTGTGTGTGTCTTTGTTTAGATTTTTTGTTGTTTTGTTGTAATATTATGGTACACAATGATCCCTTAAACATGCCATAGTTGAAATCAAGGATTCATCCTGATTTCAACGTAAAGACAAGACAAGCGTCGTCTACTGACAGCTGTCAGTCCTTAATCAGACAGAGATATTCTTTTATTTTATAATATTTGATATAGTGATATAGTAGAGCCCTCATACTGCTGTCAGGTCATCTGAGTTTGATAGATTACAAGCAGTGGAACTGAGAACTGCAAAAATGAATTCATTTTGACTTCAAGAATGTGATTTATTTCTCTACAGAAAGAGTAACACAGCATATTACAACCTTATGATAAACAATCAGTGTGTTCTAAATAATATTTTCCATCGTATTCGCTAATAATGGATTTTGAGTTGGAAGGTTTACAATATTTATCCTTATAAAATGCAAATAGTTGTGGCACATATTACTTTCTCCTGAAAATACATTTTGAGTATTGTGACCAAAGAACTGTCATCTCACACACACACACAAACACAAATATATATATACACACATATACAGTATATAACAAGTGTAAAACATTTCTTTAATACTGTACAACCAGACGAAATGGACAATGGTAGATATTTGTGTTTTCTGTTTGATTATTTCAGCAAACCTATGCATTGGGACAGTTCCTGAGAGTTTCTTTTCTGGTTTCTTTTTTCATTCTTTCTTTTTTTTATGTCTGTTAGGTGTTTAAGCATGCATGCAAGAGAGATACATTTGTCTCCAATTTTATCCTCATAACAGGGTGTCTCACCAAAAATCAAGGTCTAAATTCTATTTTGATTATCTTTCTTCACTGGAAGACCTGTTTATTTTCAGCAGATGTGTATGTATGTGTGTGTGACATTGAATCTCTGAATCTGTATGAGTGCACACTGATGTAAGATGAAAGTGGATGTTTATTGTGTGAAATATTCTCGAACAATGTTTGTTGAATGAGGTTAATTTCCTGTTCAGCAGCGATGCCGGGTCTCATAATTTGGGGAAACAAACATATTAGCGACTGAATTTTTGATAATCATAATCTTCATGTTGTGCCACACATTGAGAGACAGTGAAATACACAATGCTGTAATCTGTGTACTCTTGTGTTACTACTGTCAATTTGATTACATTATACAGTTTGATTAAATAATAAAGTTGTTTAAACTGACAATTTCCTTTAATGCATCTGGTTTTAGAATGATGTCTCTATTCTCTATCAAAGGCTATATTATGTTCACGAATGGTATAGAAGTATATTTATAGCAGTTAGGTGGAAGTAAATGTTATGGCCAAATTAATGTGTGCAGCAGCTCAAATCATAGTATGGTTCTTAAAGGGATATGTCAACCAAATTAGTTTCTTTCTTGTATTAAACACAAAAGCTCAATTCATAATTATCCATGATTACTTTATTCCAGGTAATTGTCCAATAACGAGTGGGTTAGTTTCATAACAAGTAAATTTGACTGGTTATGTGATCCCCGATGAAATAATCCAGTGTTCTGGCTTATTTAGCATATGTAGTATTAAGTGAGTCTGTATGATTTTTAAGTAAAACTATATTGTCTTTATAATGAGAAAAATATTGAATTCATAAAACAATGTTTCTAATCTTATGAAATATATATTTTCATTGCCAAGGTATGAAAAAAAAACATATTTCAATAAAGTTCAAATTCAAAGCATTGTAGCATTGTTGTTGTTGGTAGCCTATAAAATAATAATAAAATAGATTTTATATTTCGACAATTTTAAGATGGAATTTTTACAAGTATTTTATTAATTAATTGTCAAAAGAACACGTGGTATTACATATTAACAAATTAACATTAGCTGCCAGAAAAAAAAAAAAGAAAAGAAAAGAAAGGTAAAAAAAAAATACATACATTTCAATGCTTTCAGAGCCTTACATGTTTTCGGTGCTTTTTTTTTTGTTCTAAGAGATTTACAAGTAATCTAAAGTCTTTAATCAAATGTGAAAATGTTATTCTGAGACGTAACTATGTTGTTACGTAGTCACAGCTGTGACGCTACAGTCACTTGTCAGCGATCTCTGTCCTCTGATTGGACGAGCAGTTTCAGCACAACTAGAACCAACTCGGTCAGTGTAGTTCATAAACAATTCAGCTTCCTATCGGCTTCTCGGTTGAATTATTATATTCTTCGAAGTTCTGAGGAAATCTCGTCGAAACTGTCTTGAGTTTCGTCTGAATGGCTGAAGCCTCCGTTACAGGTAAGCGGTTAATTATGGCTTCTCGCCTCATAACGACTAACGTTGGCTGTAGTGAAGTGGTTGGTTACGGCCTCTCAGCTCAGCAATATTCTCTGCGTTAGTTATTTAAGAAAATCAAACTAAATAAAAAAAAAGAGATGTGTTGTGACTTCTTTAAGCGATTTATTCGACCGTTTACAGATGTAAGTTATATTTTACTAGTCATCAACACACGTCACTTCCATAAGGACGAAGTGAAGGAAGTTGGTTTGTGAATGTGTAACAAATTAAAAGCACGAAAAGAGTGTCAGTAAATTCATGAATTGACCTTCTAACAGTAAAGAGAATGGCAGGTCACGTCTTGTCTTTGCCATGTGACTGCCTGTTGCGAAAAAGCTGAGTCAGTATGTGTAGACTGTAGAATGTGTATAGGCTGTGTGTAGATAGTGCTACAGTAATAAAGTCAAAGGGCAGAAAATAAGCCTGACAAACATTTGTCTTCACTTTTAGACACATCGAAGTTGAATCCAGAGTCTGCCGAGTTTGTACCACAAGCTAAAACCACCCAGCCATACTCTAGGAGAAGTTACAGGCAGCAGCACCACACTCAGGACTGGAGGGCTCAACATGTTCGGCCTCATCATCACATTAGACCGTCCGATGAGACTAAGCTCAGTCAAGATGAGTCTGACAACCCTGACAATAATGCATTACTGCCTCCTGAACTTCCCATCAGAGGAGATGTAAGAGGTAGAGGAAGAGGAGGAAGACAAAGAGGAGGACGCGGTGATGTTAGGCGCATTAATGACCGTCACGCTCCAAGCGAGAGATGGACAAAACCTGGAAGTGATAATGACTCCTCAGGATGGGAACACAGAGCTTGTGACCGTGAGCGACCCAACTCACCCACTTCTAATAGATCCACAGATGAGGATAAGAAAGAAAGATCAGCTGTGGAAGCCAATGTAAGAGTGTCTTATCAAGCTAGCCGACGTAAACAGATCAATAAAGCAAGAGCAGATAGATCGATAAAGGAGCCTCAGCCCAAGGACCAAGTGGAGAACCGGGAAAACCAGGCTGATGCAGGAGTCACAAGGCCTGCAGCAGTTCATGAACATCCAGAGCCTGAGCAGAGGAACTTTAAGGGTTGGAGAGGTGGAGATCGCCGCATGCAGCCCAGTTCCTGGAGGAAAGGTCCGGCCCCTAGCCATGGGATTGAGGGTAACTGGAGAGAAAGAGAACCTGCTCAGATCAGAGAGGAGGAGAGGAGAGGTGCAGAAGATGAGGGCAGACGACATGAAGAGTCCAGCAGGAACAGAGGAGCTGCGAGAGGGGAGGAGAGGAGAGGTGTAGAAGATGAGGGCAGAAGACACGAGGAGTCCAGCAGGAACAGAGGAGCTGCGAGAGGGGAGGAGAGGAGAGGTGCAGAAGATGAGGGCAGAAGACATGAAGAGTCCAGCAGGAACAGAGGAGCTGCGAGAGGGGAGGAGAGGAGAGGTGCAGAAGATGAGAGCAGAAGACACGAGGAGTCCAGCAGGAACAGAGGAGCTGCGAGAGGGGAGGAGAGGAGAGGTGCAGAAGATGAGGGCAGAAGACAAGAGGAGTCCAGCAGAAACAGAGGAGCTGTGAGAGACAGAGGAGCTGTGAGAGGGGAGGAGAGGAGAGGTGTAGAAGATGAGAGCAGAAGACACGAGGAGTCCAGCAGAACCAGAGGAGCTGTGAGAGGGGAGGAGAGGAGAGGTGTAGAAGATGAGGGCAGAAGACACGAGGAGTCCAGCAGAACCAGAGGAGCTGTGAGAGGGGAGGAGAGGAGAGGTGTAGAAGATGAGGGCAGAAGACACGAGGAGTCCAGCAGAACCAGAGGAGCTGTGAGAGGGGAGGAGAGGAGAGGTGTAGAAGATGAGAGCAGAAGACACGAGGAGTCCAGCAGAACCAGAGGAGCTGCGAGAGACAGAGGAGCTGTGAGGGGGGAGGAGAGGAGAGGTGTAGAAGATGAGGGAGGAAGACACGAGGAGTCCAGCAGAAACAGAGGAGCTGCAAGAGGGGAGGAGAGGAGAGGTGTAGAAGATGAGGGAGGAAGACACGAGGAGTCCGGCAGAAACAGAGGAGCTGCAAGAGGGGAGGAGAGGAGAGGTGTAGAAGATGAGAGCAGAAGACACGAGGAGTCCAGCAGAAACAGAGGAGCTGCGAGAGGGAAAAGGCCACTAATACAGAATCCAGGGTCGAGGAGAGGAGCAGGTCCAGAGCGACGGACCGGACTGGTGAAGCACGTGGAGCCTCCCAAAAGCAAAGAAACCCAGACAGGTGATGTGCGTTAGAACAGGGGCTTGTACCATGAAGCTGGTTAAGATTAATATGTGCCAATCCTGGGTTTTAGGCACAATGAAAGTGGTTCATCACAAAGTGTTTGTCGCCTTATAACTTCAGCTCCATGGCTAACATGCTCTGTAGCAGGTTTTGTTTTGCGTAAGCGATCTAAAATTAATATACAGCTCTGAGCAATGTCTTCTCTCTGACACAATGAAATTACTCCACTGGGTCCAATTTTACAATTAATAGTAAACCTTTAGTTTAAATGCATGTAAATATACACAGTATACTGTAGCAAGACTCGATATATAAAACTTTAAAAAAAATTATTGTGGACTGACCTATGGATATAATCAACTGCACAAAATAACTTGTTTTAACTTTATGATGTAGGTAGATGTCCTTTTATTTATGTTTTTTTCTCTTAATCAACAGAAGAGGGAAGTGAATCTCACTAATTTTCTTGTGAGAAGTAAACCACATCTTCAGTTTTGCACATCATGTGATTGGCTGTCCTACTGATGTCACTCTCACACTTTCAAATCCTCAGTAGTTATTTAATTAGCTAAGTTTAAAGCCTGAGCTTAGAGAGGAAGTTGATAAATCAGCATCATGGTACTAACAATACCTGATTGGATTGGTTTTGTCAACTTCACAACTCAACGGTTTGTCAACCAATCATGTGATCTAGATTTTGTTCTGTTAGCTCAATGGTGCAAGCCCCAAGACGACTACAAATTAGAACTAAATAAATGTGATTACTAAACTAATTACGTGTTTGTTATATTATTTAAAATTATTGTCACTTACAGCTATACCATTGTATATCTTTTTTACGATAATCAATCATTGACAGATTTCTAGAGTATGATAGTACTGTATTTCTGTGTATCTCTTAGCTATTTTTAACAAGTATTTTTAACGTGTTCAACACTGTGTGTGTGTTTGTGAAGGTTGTCTAATTGAGCAGCTGACGGAGGAGAAGTATGAGTGTATGGTCTGTTGTGAAGTGATTCGGGTCATGGCTCCAGTTTGGAGCTGTCAGAGCTGTTACCACGTATTTCACCTTAACTGCATCAAGAAATGGGCTCGCTCCCCAGCATCTCAAGCTGATGGTACGTCAACTGGCTCTCACCTGTGATAGGGGACATCACCAAAGACTGTGCTCTCTTATTGTTAGGAAAGGTAGAATCTGCAGCACACAATTTGGCAATGCAACGTTTTTTAAGATTTGAGTATTTCCTCAGTAGACAGGAGTTGGTCTGGCATGCCTAAAATAGCTGCCTGGAGGTTTCACAAATACGACTGCAGAGTGAACTGACTTTCTTGAAAGTAACTATACAGTCTACTGAAGACATGATTTCTAAAACATAAATGCTAAATACACTGGGCTAGTCCATAGCTTATTAACAAATTGAAATGGTTCAATATTTACAGATGGCAGTGAAGGTTGGCGTTGTCCTGCATGCCAGCATGTGGCTCTCAAAGCCCCTAATGCATACTCCTGCTTCTGTGGTAAGATTATTTTAGTTTCTGCATCTGACATAATATTTCTGTTTCTGTTGTAAATCACTCACATTCTGTAAAATGATAATGTGGCTCTATGTTTATAATGAATAATGCTGTAAAACCAAAGAATTTGGACCTCTACATTTTTTTTTCTCACCTTTCGTTTTAATGAACAGGAAAGGTGACCAATCCTGAGTTTCAGCGCACTGAGATCCCTCATAGCTGTGGAGATATGTGTGGGAAAAAGCGGAGTGGAGGGGAATGCAATCACCCCTGTAACATGTAAGAGCCCAGCAGCACAATCAATGCATTTACATGCTTTTGGTTCAGGTTGAGTGACAATGATAGAAAAATACTATATGTTTTTTTTTTTTTTTTTTTTTTTTAAGAGGTCTCATTTAAACTCTTCTGGTAGACCTGAAACAATCTGCTTGTACCAGCTTTTTTGTGTTTTTCTTAAGAGTGATTACCCAGCTAGTCATACAGGCAACTGACTTGGTTGCACAGCTATAATTATGTGTATGTTTATGAGATATGTGCAATGTCATTGGTCAGCCAATTTCTCTTGCTCTGTGTAGCTTGTGCCATCCTGGGCCCTGCCCACAGTGTCCAGCTTTTATCACAAAGTCCTGCATTTGTGGTAAAATGAGGTACCATTACCTTTTTGTAATTAACTCTATATGTAATCATTTAATAATACCCACATATATACATACCAAAGAACACCGGTTTCTTGTGTGTGCAGAAAGCAGGTTCGTTGCAGTCAGACAGGACCTCTGCTTTGTGAGGAGGTCTGTGGAGCTCCTCTGAACTGCTCCGAGCACTTCTGTGCCCAGGTGTGCCATTCAGGGCCATGCCAACCCTGTCAACTTCGTGTTCAGCAAGGTAAGTACTGCTTGTGTCATTTAATTTGTTTCAGAATCTATGCAGTCATCTCATTTTAATGCATTATAATTCTCCTGCCATGTTTTTGTACTCTTTCAGCCTGCTTCTGTGGAGTGGCATTCAGGGAGGTGGCGTGTGGGACTGATCGGGAAAAGTTTGATGGATCAGGACATTTCTCCTGTTGCAAGCCCTGTGGAAAGTATGTACTATCAAAACATGTCTTCGCTTGTCAGTGTATGACATTAATCATTTTACAAGTTCTGTATACAGACCTTTTTGTTAATTCTCTAGTCTTAAATAATAAGACTTGTGTTTAGACCTCTTTATTAATGTTTTCTTTTTTTTCCTGTTTGACTTTGTTTTTCATTTTGGTTAATACAGACATTTGTACGTGTATTTTGCATGCTTTTTTTAGTAAATGTGCTCATCTCTCAATCTGTTGCTTTAGGATGCTTGACTGCCAGTCCCATCGCTGTCAGCAGATCTGCCATCCTGGGCAGTGTCAGTCATGTCCACTCAGCCCCAAGCTGGTGCACAGTTGTTCATGTGGACAGACTTTATTATCTAAGCTTCTGGAGTTTGGCTATCCAGAGAGAAAGAGCTGTACTGACCCGATCCCCTCCTGTGGCAAGACCTGCAACAAGCCGCTGCCATGTGGAGATGGTGGTATGTGTCTGATTTGGGTTAGTTTTTTGGTTATAAATTGAACAGGGATTAAAGTTTGTTGTTAAAATGTTCTTCTGATCTCAGCTAAAAGGATACGAAAGACCCTAAATTCACCATGAAATCACTTTTTTATGGAATATTGCAGTGTTTAATTATTAATGTTTTATCTGAGCACGTCATTATTTTTCAAAATTCTCGTTCCCTTTTAATCATTTATCGAGAACATTTACTTTCCCTCCCTCCAGCAACAACATCCTTTCACTCAGAAATGCACCACAATAGGAAAAAAAAGATTATCACAACTTAATTTCATGCTTACTGAAAGTATACAGAAACAATAAGAACATCACTGGTTCTGTGATACTTTTAAAACATTACTTGGTTTGTTTGAGCAGTCCAGCTTGCGAGTGTCTGGATCAACATATTCTGGAACTAGGATGAGACTGTATGTCAGAATAATGGCAGACAGGTAGTGATTGGTGTTAAGAAACCTTAAAGAGCATTCTAGAGTCATGCAGTATTAGATTTAGTTATATGTTCAAAGACTACATTTGCATATAATGTTTGCAAATGATCATTTATTGGCAAAATATAGAATGCTTACATTTTTCCTCATTTCAAAGTTTTGACATTTTCAAAAGAAGCACTGCGAGCCAGTTGAAAGCTATATAAATTTGTACGATTCAAGTCAGTTGACATATTAAATTAATCGTGATACAATTGGAGATATGAGTTTATGTGAATGTATCTCTGAGGGGAACTGACTGTCTTTAGAAAAGTTTAGATTTCCTTTTCATTTTGCCTCTGTTCAATGTACATTTGTAGTGTTCTTAAGCAGGGTTTGCTTTGTTTACAGCGGTAACCGAAGAAACACTATATCATTGCTGCTCTAAAAGCGCCACCTGCTGGCAGAGAGTGAATTTGCTTCTCATTTAGCTCATCTGCTGTTTTTGTTTCATATAGATATGTTTAATTTAGTATAGTTTCACCAAACTGAAGCCAGACCATACTGTTGCTTCAATTTTAAGAATTTTACAATCTAACTTTACCTTAAAAACTGCTCATGGTGCATGTATGCAGCAGTTTTGTTTGGACTGTGATTAAAATGCAGTGGTTGACTCTAATTTTAAATGGAAAGAGCACAGACAAAGCCTTAGTTTGTTTATATGAACAGATGTATTTTATATGTGTTATTTATTTGATTGGGGTTTGTTTTAAAATTAATAAAAGACCTTTTCATTCATAATTTGTCTTAAATCTTGTTTTGTTAATTAAAAAAGAACTGCGATGATAATCTTGTGAAATCAGTATAATGAATTGTATCGCATTGTGAGTTAAGTCACTTGTTACATCGCTACAACACTGTTCAGAATTCTTATGTTTCTCTTTCACTTGTGTCCGGTCTGCTGTAGATTCTGTCCACTTGTGTGAAAAGCTCTGCCATGAGGACAGCTGTGGCCCGTGCTCTTTGACCTCATCTATTAAATGCAGATGTGGCAGCAACAGCAAGGTTAGACGGTTATCGCACAGCTGCACAAAGGTCAGGAAGTTCTGGAAACTGCAGATGTGATTCATACTCTCTCTTCTGTCTTAATAGGAAGTTCCTTGTGCGGCCATTCAGACTGAACGTAAGGCTTTAGTTAATTGTGTAACAAAATTAATGCTAAAAATTAGCAAAAAGTAATGCTAATGTGTAAACCTGTACAGAAGACATGGTGTTTACGTGTGAGAAACGCTGCAACAAGAAGCGCTCCTGCGGCAGGCACAAGTGTGGAGAGTTGTGTTGTGTGGTGAGTCTTTTATATTTTCATAAAAGGTTCATCTGGGTGTAGAAGCCACAAGAAAGGTTTATGTAAACCTTCTCTCTCTTTATCAGGATGTGGAGCATAAGTGCTCAATGATTTGTGGTTACAAACTCAATTGCGGTCTTCACCGATGCCAGGACCTTTGTCACCGTGGGAACTGCCAGCCTTGTTGGCAAACTAGTAAGCCTGGCCTTCAAGATCACCTTAATGGATGTCCATCTCTTTTCTTCTTACACAGCACTGTGTCTTTCTCTAAGGTTTTGATGAGTTGGCGTGCTACTGTGGGGAGACTGTGCTCTTCCCGCCCATCCCTTGTGGAACGAGACCTCCTGAATGTAAAAACTTATGTACCCGAAGTCATGATTGTGATCATCCAGGTACTTCTGCTCAGTCAACCACAGATATACTCATTAACCGATATATGTCAAGATTTATACACGTATATATACCCTATGATTCTTTGTGAAGGTCACCCGTCTATATGGAACTGCGCTTGACAATTTGTAAGATTGAGGACGATATTTTTTTACTTTTAAAAACTAAAAGAAAGTAATTTTTATGTATATATTAAAGTCTCTTATGCATAGCAAGGCTGCATTTATTTATATTTAGTACAGTAAAAACAGTAATATTGTGAAATATTTTAACAATATGAAATAACCATTGTTTATTTAAACGTTTAAAAAAATTTTAATACGCTGATTTGATGTTCGAGCCGCATTTCCTATTACTACCAATGTTGAAAACTGTTGTGTTGCTTAATATTTTTGTGGAAACCAAGCTTTATATTTTTTTCAGGATTCTTTGATGAATAGGAAGTTGAAAAGAATAGCATTTATTTAAAATGGGAATCATTCTTAACAATTAAAGTTTTTACTTGTCCCTTAATGCACACTTGCTAAATAAGCTGATGTTTTGTTAATGATTTTTTCCATAGTGTTCCATTCATGCCATAGTGAGGAGAGATGTCCTCCCTGTACCTACCTCACCAAGAAGTGGTGCATGGGTAATCATGAGGTAAAAAGACATCATAATTCAATTTTAAGCATACACAGTCCTATTTTGCCTTCTGTTCAAAAGAAATTCCAAATCTCATATTCAGCACCATTTTTACATTTCTCCCTAGCAAAGGAGTAATATCCCATGCCACCTGCAGGACATCTCGTGTGGTTTAGTGTGTGACAAGCTCTTACCCTGTGGTTCTCATCACTGTAAGAAAATATGTCACCGTGGGGAATGCCAGGCAGAGGGAGAGTGTAAGCAGCCATGCACTCACCCTAGAGCTAGCTGTGGACACCCCTGTGCTGCTCCGTGCCACCCAGGCACCCCCTGTCCACCCACCATCTGCAGTGCCAAGGTACAGCCCTTCCCTCATCCAAAATCTACACAGATGGTTTATAGATGGAACATGCAGTTATTGCTCAAAGCGTTCCTTTGTTTCCTCAGCTGTAGCCTGATTTGATTCCTTCAATTCCTCCGCTGCAGGGTGCTTGTGGTCTGGCACATGCTTTTACAGAAAAATGTGCATTATCGGTTATGTAAAACATTGGCTTGAAAGAGTAAATTATAGTTTTCATAAAACATCTGTTACAGTTGTTTATTATAGCTTGTCACAATTAATCTTGAATCAGATGATTTGTTGTCTTCAAATGTAGAAGACCGATCAAAAGAGCAGAATATCTGATCATCTAAGCACAAACATTCCTCAGCTATTTTTTATTTTTGCAGACATATTTTTATGTTCTGTATGCTGAAAAAACAAGAACGCATTCAAAATGGAGAGCCTCTAAGCTTAATTATTTCCCACTTTCAATCTCTAGGTGGCACTGCAGTGTGACTGTGGCCGAAAGAAAGAGACCGTTCCTTGTGCTGATGCAGCCAGTTCCTACCAAAGGTTAAAACACCTTCAAAGCCAAGTTTTATATTGTTAAATTGGCAGACACAAGCCTTTTTCCTTTTTTTCACCCACTGATGATAGTGTACTCATAGCAGCCAATACATTTAAAATGAATGATATTCATATGCAAATAAGGCAAAACGTGCTATAAATGTCATATGTTCTTACTGATCAGTGGTCAAATCTCTATGTTTTGCAGATATGCAGCTATTGCCGTTGCCAGTAAGCTGTCAGATATGCAGCTGGGAGAGTCCGTTGACATTGGACCGCTCACAAAGAAAGAGCAGAGAAAGGCCAGGTATAATCACACACTAAAGCTAGCAAGACTGCTTGTTTTTATTAGTCATCCAGAAGAGTAGTCTGTGGGTCAGTGTTTACCTTACATAAATGAGCAGTTCAAAGCTGCATCGAAAGATAGCAGGGTACAGGATTAACACTCACTAACCACAACATCCAAGTAAAATTTGATTTTGTCATGACATAAAAGAAGAAAACATTGCTCTAATAACTTGTACCTCAGAAGGTAAACATTGTTAGTAATGTGCTTTTGTTGAAGTGGAGTAACCTTTGTATTTGGTTGTTCCCTCACAGGTTGGAGTGTGATCAAGAATGTGCTGCACTGGAGAGGAACAGGTGAACGTAAAGACTTTATTCACACATTCTTTCCCTCTATCTGTCCCTAGATATGTCTATGTGTGGGTGTGCAGGTTTTGATGTTTTCTGTTTTGCCTGTAGGCGGCTGGCTGAGGCCCTGCAGATTGATCTGTCAGTGGATCCCTTCAACAAGTCGGCGTCTTCCAAATATAGTGACTCTCTGAAAGAAGATGCAAGGTGGTTCAGATTCTAAAATAGTTCAAGAATGTATCAACAGAACATAAAGCTAGGACATGGTTGTATGAGACAATACCAAACTCAAATTCTTTGGAAGAGCTCACGATGAAGGCACCAACCATTAAGCAACATATTAAACGTAGTGAATCAAACTGCTAGACTGTTTTCAAGAATGCAACAGAAGTATTTATTTAAAAATACTTCTGTTGCTTTCTTGGAAACGGTCTTGGAGTTTGATTCACTACGTTTAATAGGTTCAGTTGCTTGCCAAATGTATAAACTGTACAGGACTGTATTTTCTAAAGCATCCAAGCTCAAAACACAAAAATGGGGATTGTAGCTGACTTACAAAATCAACAAATGCTTATCATTTTTTTTTTTTAGTTTAGTAACTTTGCACTAAAACTGTGCCAGTCGAGTTTGGGTTCTTGCACATTTGCTATGACAGTTTAAAGAAAAACTGAAGTCTAGAAAATACACACATAAGTTAAATGTTTAGTCTACTACAGAGCCAAGTGAAAGCCTGAATGCTCAAACTAATTAAACTTTTTTTTTTTTTACTTCAGGAAAGATTTCAAGTTTGTTAGTGAAATTGAAGAGGAGATTAAGAATTTAGTTGAACTGGTCAACAAGGTAAAATGTAGTTCCAATGATCACACTTTAAAAATAAATAGTTGACTATCTACTATCCAAGCACTACTAGCTTTGTATTTCAGTGCTCTGTAATTGTGTTTTTTTTTTCTCAGGGTAAACAGCCTAAGAGGAGTCACTGTTTTCCACCTATGAAGCGCGAACATCTGAGAATTATCCATGAGCTAGCGGAGGCATATGGTGTGGAAACCGTCAGCTATGATAGCGAACCCAAGCGCAATGTTGTGGTTACTGCCGTCAGGTCAAAAGAAACTCAGATTTTAGATTCGGCTTCCAACTGTAATAGTGAATACTATTCTTTTTGTAAGCATAAAAGCAAACACAAGTAAACTTTAAAGGTGTCTTTCAGTTAAGTGTATGTCAGTGTCAGTAGCGTTGGGTAGTCTGACTTCAACATGATTGTTTTACATGTGCTTTCAGGGGGAAATCAGTGTGTCCTAACACCAGTCTGGCTGCTTTGATTGAAAGGGAAACTGTTTCCAGAGCTCCTCCTCCTATTGCCCACATCAAACAACACACAAGCAAGTATGTTCACACATATCTCACCACTAGACTTCCATTCAGACTTTGGGCATCAAGATGTACTCTTTTTCTTCAGTCTGATCCTTTAGAAATCGTTTTAATCAGATTTTTTTTTTCTCTCAAAATAATGTATTTGAAATAGAAATCTACTACAGATGTCTTTACTGTCATTTTTGATCAATGTAGTGCATCCTTGATCAATTGAAGTATTAACTGATAAAACAAAAATGGATTGGTAATGTCCTAACTGATCAGTATTGTTATCCATATGAGCTAATGTATGGATACTGTAATGAAGTGCAGTGTTTAAAAACACGCTCGTCATTCACAGTCAGTAGAATTACTGTGGCATGTACATGTGTTTGTTAATATTTTGTTGAGTGTGAAGTGTATCATAACTAATATTATTTTTTATTCACATTTATTTCAGGGCCGACAATAGTAATGCTTGGATGAATCAATCTAAAGAGGAGCCCACAATTGATTATTTTGATGTGCAGGATTGACATGAAATTCTGAATAGTCACTATAATAATCACACAAAATAAAACTGTCCGAAAAGAATAGCATTACAATTCTGAATAAAAATGGTGAGGATCTAAACCTATGATTTGTGGACCTGTTTGTTAGGAGCAACTAAGGAGCAAATATCTAGGAGTAAAAATGTATGTGGTTTCTGTGCACATATTAACTTGGGGGGGAAAAAAAATTGTGGTATGAATTTGTATTCTGAGACTGGACTTAGACATTATCAGTGACCTTGACAGTGTCATCTTACACAAGTGTCAGGAGTGAAGTTGGACATGATCTGCATCAGGAAGGTTGTTGGTAGTAATCTCGTTTTACCATACTTTGTTAAAGAAGGTGAAAATAACTGTGCATCTCAGCTCCAATAAATACTTCTGAAAGCACAACTTTCTGCAGTTAATGTGACTTAAGTGCGATATTGAATAGACTGCGGTTCTCCACATTCTGCTTCACGATTATGTAGCATACTTCTGCTTTCTTCTGCTCCCAACAGGAAAGGTACTGTGATACTCCTTCATAATGTTTCTTTTATGAGAAGAGTGACCTTGACGTCAACGCTCATTTATATCAACAAACACCTGAAGGTTTATGATCAGGTTTTTCTGAGGTTTGTAATGACATGAGTTAAGTGCTGGAAAACTATCATTGTTCAGTGTGTGATAGGACAATCTGTTCCTGGACCCTTGGATTTCATAGAGCCTGACGGGACGTGGGGAAAAATGCAAGGGAAGTACAATATTTGCATCCTTAAAAAAATCAGTATCAGCGAGGCTACTTAAAATGATTGTTCACTTTATGAATTTAATATAAATAACGATATATTCAACTTTAATCTCTGAATGAACTACGTTATCCCTTTTTAATAGCTCTTGTCAGCCAGCATCACACGTTTATGGACGTTGGTTATTGTGAGAGGAAACCAGCTCTTATTGTGCGACAGCTGCTTTTTTGTAAACTCGTTTAATCTTTACTGCCATCTCTTCTTTACTCGTATCTTTATGTGCAAATATTTGGCGAACTTTTCATGCGCGTGTTGCCCACTATTCCAGGCCTGTTCGACAAAGGTCCCTCTGTATTTCGCCGGTAAGTGTGAGTGACTGACTGTAGTGAGCGGCGCGTAATTTGTCGACGCTCCCTCCACATCCAGAGTTTTATTCGACGCGCTTGCGCCTCAGCGCTCACCGTCTCTGGCTGCATCCCCTCCTCACTCCACTGCCTCTCCACACACTGACTGTCCAGTCACTCCAGCACCGAGCAACAGGGTGTGTGTGTGTGCGCGCTTTCAGCTATAAAGAACTTCATTTCCATCGCTCCGGACACACATCCGCTTCTTCATCTGCCCTCCGCTGCCCTTAACAGCTGGCCACAGTAACCTGCCATGGAGAGGAAGGTAGGACATTTACAGCAACATCTTAACAATGTCATCTACTCCACTGAGCACTTATTAATCAACAGTGTTCAGTGTCCGCGGTCTGTTACCGTCCTGACGGTGTATAATCCGCCCATCTCATCACAGACAGTCAGATTAGTGCGCATGGGAGTTTTCCGACTGGATCTAGTTTATTTGGCAATGTAAAGAGCAGAAAGAGACTGTATATGAAGCCGGACAGAACACACACACACACACACACACACACACACACTGGTGCACGTGTTAATCCTGTCTCCTCCATCACTGATCTTCAGTGCTGATGAAGGGTTCTTCATTAATGCTGACTGGAGTGAGAGGTTCAGAGCAGCACACTTAAGGCTGTAGTGGAGATGTTATGAGACATCAGATGCTAAGAGCCTCAAGTACCTCTCAGCTTCAGTTGTTGGGGTTGCAAGTCTTAACTAGAAATATAAAGATGCCTTTCCTCAAAATTTACTCTTATAGTCCATGTGAGCTGAAACCAAGAAATATCAGGAATTTGAAAACGTATTTTCAAGCCTGAAGGCATGGAAACATTGAATTGAATGTAGAAATGACATTTTGATAATGCAGTCTTTGATTAAAAAAAAAAGATCTTGATAGGAAAGTTTAGAGTTAAGGGGGGGGGGGGGGGATTCGAACACGGGACGTCCGTAGTGCAACAGCTCTTTATGTCTGTGCACTGTACACAAGGCTTTCAACACCTAGTCTCTGAAATCTTTTTCAAGTAATCATAAGCAATTGGAGTCATAAAAAAATGTATATGGTGAAAAAAAAAGTGTTCAAGTGTTAATATCATGCTTGTACTGATTTGAACTCTCTGAAACAGAAAATATTTGTCGTTTCAAATACTGTATATCCTTACAGCTATAAGTTAGGCCAAGATAATAACAGTGCAGGCCTTGCCAGGAGCTTAAATCAAATATTAATGATATGCTATGAGGCAGCACATTATGATTGTGCAGAATCTGGTTGTTGTATTTGTAAGGGTGGTAACTCACATATGAACTTTGTTTCTGACTTAAATAGTTTTCTGAGTTTTCCTCCAGTGTGATCTGAAAAATGCCCAATTTCCTTGTGGTCCTGCACATACAGTACTGACTGTTTTGATGTCACTAAAATAGTTAAGATATACTGTAAAAGTAATAGTCCTATACATCTGAATGACTGCGTTTTTACAATAAATAGATGAAAGCACTTTTTACATTCTAGTTAAAAGTGTAAAAGCATATTGACATAGATGAATATGACTGGCTACATTTTTTTTAATATTTTTATTTTGTTCACTTTTATTATTTCATATATATATATATATATATATATAATATATATTAAGAGGAAAGCGTTCAGATTTTTTCTGTCCTTAATTGCATTGGGTGCATTCTGCTTTCCACTATTAGGTAACCTAGTTCTTAATATGTGCTTTTATTCCCCAGAAGGACTGATATTATGGTGCTCCATCATAATTTAGCCGTTTCTTTTACGAGTGGAGTGACCCTGAAATCAATGTCTGTTCACTCATACTGTACCAGTAAACAGCTGGAGGTTTATAGACCATTTTCTTTCAGGGGAAGGGTTCATGAGAGAAGTGTTATTTTATAAAACAGCATATATAGCATATGGCACAGATCATACAATCTAAGTTCCCTGTTGAATATATCTTATGTTTTGTTGTGATTTCAAAGTAGTATTGTGAAAAGGCATTTGTGATCACAGTGTTGAGTTGCAATTCCCTCACATTTTTGTTTTCCTCATATATCCATCTCAGATGGCTGCGGAGTAAATCAAGCTAATAATTTATTTTAATTAAGAGTAATCAGTAGTCATGCAATACACACGTTTTTGAGCTGTGGTGAGATGCATGCTGCTGGAGTGATCTCTGTAACTGCTGCATCGCTTCTGCTTGGATGCACTGCAGGATTGTACATGGCCATTGACTGTAGATAAGCTGAGCGTGCTGGAGCACTCATATAGTACATGTGGACCGATCTAACCAACACTGGTGTCTGTGAGAGCTCAGGCTGTGTTCATATGCAGTATCTAATGTTGTGTGTGAGTTTGAGAGAGTAACAGTGTGGATACTCACTGCATTCTAATCGACAAATTGATTCAACATTAGGCCATCCTTAAAAATATTTTAGTTACTTTGCAGTAACAGTAAAAAAATACAAATAAAAAGGGATGGTAGGTAGGTTTTTTTTTTTTTAAGTTTCAATGTAAAAAAAAAAAAAAAATCAGGTGAGAAGAAAAAAAAAATGAAGGTACTGTTATACTGTTTTACTTGCATCCACCGCTAGGTGTCAATGCAACCTACAAATGAGAGACCGTTTACTTTGCTTTCTTGGGTTGTCACTTTTGTGAAAAAAAATCCTGTTTGATTTGAGAGACAAGTGTTCATTGAATCAATTGTAAAAATGTCTATGTCTAAATGCATTTTATACGGTAAATAACACCAAATATAGATAAATCCACAGACAACAGGCAGGACGCATATAAAGATTCAATATATTGGTAAAGACCAATATTTCTGATGATTTATTGGCATGAAGTTTCGTGCACAATGACAAACAGGAGTGCAACATTCTAGAAAAACAATAAGCAGAGTGGACTGCCATAACAATGCAAAATATTTACTGCAGGCTTAAACATGGTAGTCAAAATCAATTTCCCTTTTTCGTTTTCGAAACTTGTGTTGGTTGGTTGGTTCATGCAATAGATTTTCGAACATAGTGACAGTCGACACGGTCATGGTTTTAGACTAGACGGGAGAAGGGATGGGAAAAGATCTGGGCACCGTTTTTCCAGAACTTTGTGCCGAGTTAAAGCGGTGTCGAGCTGTTTTAATGCATTTCTTTAGCTGTATTATGGTGCCTGAACCCGTATGACTTTGAACCGTGACCGCAAACATTTAGTTTACTGCAGCCGCAGACATCATTACCAAGCGCGGACCGTTAACTCTGACTGAGATTATGAGACCATAGACAGTAAAAGAAATGGACACAGCGACCCCATTGGAACTCAATTGAGACAAATGAAGCACATTTTTAGTGTTTTTTAGCACTTCCGTTTCTGACGCGCAGACTCAAACGAAGCTTGACGACGTCAGCAACCTGTCTGCCAGATGTAAATCCTCTAGTAGCTGTGTGTGCAAACTGCCATCGTAAATCTTGCAGAGACGGCGAGCTTGAGCGGGGAGTTCTTTGTCGTGAGTGAGCAGGAGTAAGTATTCTGATTAATTATTTTGTATAGTATTTTAAAATGTAACGCCAGTACGCCATATTAAGTTAATTGCCTGCGAGCTTCTCCTCCTGTCTGTACGGTAATGCGACAGAGAGCCGAGTAGTTATGACGCAATCGTTAGCCTATATTTTACAAAAAGTTTCTACGGGGCCATAATGTAACATAGAAGGTAATGGAGCCCTTTATACATTGTCGTGTATCTTTAGAAATAAATAATGGACAAACGGAGTCTTTAAATGCCTCAGATGTAAAGTTATTCGCTGTCAAAGTGACGCCAAAATGAATGGGAGTCAATGGGAATGCTAACGCAAGTGAAGTTCTGCTACAAGATGGCGGCACGCAGCCGACTTCAACTTCCGGTCGACTTCCTTGCCGCCTGTATGAGACGAAGCAAACGCACAGGCCACAGTGTGACATCCGTGTTAACACAGATGACGTCAAGGGTTTTTTTTTTTTTTTTATGTAGTCTTCATGTGTATGTAGGCCTATGCAATTTATGTATTTACAATACTTACTAAAATATAATTAATATTATTTGATTGCTTTTGTTTTAGTTGTTTGAAGAGTAAAAAAAAATTGGTCGGTCTTAACGCAAATTTACAACCAGAAAGTCAGTCGGACTAAAAGCAACTAAAAACTAAAAACATTTGAGTCGGTCTTAAATTGACAGGGTCGGTCGGGTTACGAGAAACAAGAATATTTTTAAGGATGGCCTTATGTCATTCAAACCCCACAGGATTATTCTCCCTTTATTTATTTATTTTATTTTAATCATGAAGCATAGAATAATTTTATTACGATCTTATCAAGCTTTGTCAACCTTATACACTACCATTTAAGTTTGTGGTCTGTAAGATTTTCATGTTTTTGTAAGAAATTATGTTCAAAATGGCTGTGTTAATTTAATGATAAATTCAGTAAACACAGTAATATTGTGATTGTGAATGTCATTTATTCCTGTGATGGCAAAGCCATTTTGTAACCATTACTTTAGTCCTCCATTTCGTTTTTTTCTCTTTACTCTCCCTTTTGATAATTTAATTGTGTCCCTGCTGAATAAAAGTATTAATTTCTTTCAAAATATGTGTTTAATTTCTCAAATGTTTGTGATTATTAATGCTTTCAGGGCAATTGTTATAACACGCACACATTTTAGCCCAATAATTAGTGTTATAACTTGTCAAAGTTTAATAGGAATATATCAGTCCACATGTATTTTACAGGGGCCATGTAAAAAAAAAAAAAAAAAAAAAAATCGATCTACTGAAAATTATTTACAATAAACAATTGAAGGCTATAAAATAGTAGGCCTATACCCATGATTCCTCAAATGTTTGAAATTGTTATTTCAGGTATATAAAAAAAACACAAAAAAACAACAGCTGAGAAAGTCAACATTTTGTTTTTCTTTTTTTGAAAGCGCAGATTCGTTTCTATAGAAGACAAAAATGAATTGGTTCTAGTAGGACAAGTTTGATACAACAAGAGAAGTTTTTGTACTGCCTGCTGTCTCTCAGCGAGACATCTGTTAAATGCTTTAACCTTTGGGGATTGTACACCGTGTGGCCAGATTAGCTTCAAAGTGCTAAGTCAGTTGTTGCAAATGAGGACAATTTTGTGGTAGGTTGTGGGACCAAGTCGCAGGTGTGTCTTTGAGCTCGGGGCCTTGTATTCTCTCTGGAAACAATTCCAGCGAGGCCCGCATCACTTAGAATGGATCACAGAAGTTTGCTTCAGTGCCCAGCAATCTTCGGAGAGTGAGAGAAATCCCATTAGTATTCAAGGACCCACTTTTTCTAGCTGTCACACCTCAAGAGCTTTTGGGAGAATTGGCTCTTTCACAAGTGAGAGTGCAGGCAGAGAGATGAAGGGATGATTATTAAATACTCGCTTTCTTTCATTCTTTTTCTTGTTCTCCTTCACTGCCTTCCTGCAGGTCTAAATGTGAGGAATTAGAATGCTGTATTCTAGAAACGCCTCATGTGTCATGCTGCCCTTTGTTCAGCTCAACAATGCTTCTTCTCATTTGTTAAGACACCTGCAGTATTTGCATTTCTGATTTATATGCGTACTTCTGCTTTATCCGAGCCTGTTCGTGTTTTTGAATTCTACCTTTTATTTGTAATTTATTTGACAAATAAATATATACAAAAATATGAATGTCATTAACAAAACATCAAACCAAATTATATTTAGAAGGCAGCACAATGTTATATTAACATTTGTCTGTTAAATATATTTTTGTTTTTTTATATTAAATGTTATATATTAATGTTATGTTTTATATTTATATATATATATATATATATATATATATATATATATATATATATATATATATATATATATATATATATAAAAAAAAAATTTTTTTTTTTTTTTCCTCAATTGTGGAGCAGTGATGGTTGTTATTAAAAACAAAAAGATTTTTTTCCTAAAAGTGGATCTTAATGTCTCTGATGTCCTGAACCAATACAACAAATACAAATAGTGTCTAATGCTTTGCAGACTTGATTTTAACTTTTTTGATGTATTATGCTAGTTAGTTAGTAATATATTGTTTTGTATACTATTTTAGTTTTACCATGGGATCAGTTGGTTAAAAGTAAACATTTCTAAAATAGCTTGGTTCTGCCTCATTTGTTTGCAGATGCCACTTGGTTTGATATTTTGCAGTCTAATAGTTCAGTGACATTCAGACCCCCCCAAATACTCCTTATTTGGCTGGACTGGAATGATCTTGAAGCATTAAGGTAAAACCAGCCTTTGTAAGTGCAGAAACTTTTTGCAAGCTCTTATGTGGGAGTTTGATTTGCTTATGTAAGAAAACATGGATTATGAATGCAACCAAAAGTCAAGCAATCAGCTTGCAAGGTTATCTTTTCTAAAATAATGTATCTGTATTTATAAAAATTCTGTTTTGTAGATCAGTAGAGTGCCTTATGTTATTCCTAACATTTTACATATACACGTTTTAACAGTGTTATGATGTTTTAATTTGCAAATGCCACATCTAAACCCAGAATACATGCTGCTCTTATGTTTGCTTTTATTGTACTTACACTGCCACTTTAATTTTCTTTCATGTAGCTCTGCAACACTCTACAATGAGATTTTAGAGACTGCTGTACCCCAGTAATCTTATATTAGTACCTCAGGACTACTTATAACTCTTAAGACTGTCTACCTTTATTGTATCTGTTACTGGCATTTATTTGTACGTAATGCTCTGTCCGTGTCTTTCTGTCTATGGTCACTGAAGTCCCTCAAAAATCTCAGTGCTCTCCAAGTATGTCTATGTCTTTTATGTCTTGTTATTGTCACTGTATGTCTGAGTCTCATCACAAGCATTTCAATGCCCAGTTTTCCCATGTGTTAACTATGCAAATGATAAATAAATGCCTCTTGACTCTTGACCACCTGCCAGCTTGGACAGTAGACAGGTTTAGTTCTTTAGTTCGGACCTTGACACATTCTTACACTGCTTTAGTCAACAATTTATACTTTTAGGGTCAGATTGCAAACCTAGAGTGACTTCCCCCCTTGTGAAAAAGAAACTCAACTGTATCGAATGCACACTTGTGTAGTACATCAAATCTTAAAACATATATAAAAAAAATACTTGCTTGCATAATGCAGTATCAAATAAAATGGAACTTAAGTGTACTTAGAGTACACTCTTAATGTTTCTTGACATACTTTTAAAAGGTTCACTTTGTAATAATGTCAAATTAAAGTTTAACTTTAAAGTTAATTTTAAATTGTTTTGATAGTTTTTGTTATTTTGAATAATAAAGTACTTCATTATAAGTTGAACCGTATAATGTTACTCAATATCACAATTGATAGATTTAATATTTGTGTTCCTGTAGCTCAATTGGTAGAGCATTGGGGGTTGGGGGTTTGATTCCCCAGGAACACGTGATGGGTAATAAATTGATAGCCTGAATGCACTGTAAGCCGCTTTGGATAAAAGCGTCTGCTAAATGCATACATTTCATTTCATTTCATTTGAAATGTATTTTAAAAATGACTAAATGTTTTTCACTGATACCAATACTACCGAAGGAAATGTTTCTTTTTTTCTTAATATTTAACCGTTATCTAAAGCCATTCAGAATTACTTAGTAATTGAGAGCTATCTATTTTAACATTTAAAGAAATAACAGTTTGTAAGAAATAACATCTAATTTAAGTGAACTTAAAACAATCTTTACATTTAACCCATTACAATAAATGTCATATTAACTGTAGGAAGAAATATACAGAAAATGAATAATGAATGAATAATCCTCTTTAGTCTTTTGTTCTTTGATTAACAGACAGCACAGCAGCTGGTTATTAGGTTATTTGGCTGCTATCACTTTAAGAGCTGCCGCTGCTGAATACGACGTAGATATGACATGCATGCTCCTATAGTTTCATTTGCACTTTATTATGAAATGATACAGGCTACAGAGCACGCTGCCATACTTGTGGATACAATTGAAGCGCGTATGCTACAAACACTATATAATGGGTGAGAGGACAGAAAATCTTGTTTGCTGACATATGGCCTGACAACATCTCGTGTCACTGTTGCTCTACTGAAGCTGCCTCTTCACCTGTACCTTTTCTGCGCTTGTTTGACTCGCGCTGTGCGCTGGGGCAAAGAGGAGTGCGCTTATGAAAAGTCTCCTTTTATGCTTTAGTGTAGTTCCTTTGCACAAAGGCTTTAAGAACTTTTCCACCTAGAAGCATAATTATAAATTGTGAAAGGTGTAAACCTTAAAACACTGCAGCTATTATTACAATGACAGCTTAAGTATTTATGGTATTTCCATTAGAAACAAAAAGCTGTGCTGTCTTCTATGAATGAAAATGCTGGGCACAGTCGAGTTCAATGCCCCTGGATGTACAGTATCACTGTCCTGCATGAAGGGTATTCAGTTACCCCCACATTGATTGGAGATATTCTGATTCCAGCCCTGGCCTTTTGTGTAATTACAGGTGAAATCTGCAGCTGCTGTGCAGTGGGCCTCAGTACTTTCTCTCTTTAAAGTCCTGGACTCCGAAGGGGCTCAACTGCGAGGCAGGGTGGTCTGTCTGAGTCTGTAGTGCAGTGTGCCGCTTCGCCTGAATACGGTGCTTTCTAGCCGTCTCTGAGACAGACTGTCTGGCTTACAGAGAGCTGACCCATTTTTATTGCAAAGGCTCAATATCCCATTTAGTGCTTCCACCCGAGTAAACAAGGGGAAGAGGGAGAGTCCGGGTCGGCTGAATGGCTTGTTATGTTAATCCATACTTTAATAGGCATCTGACACATGGAGTTGATGCCTTTAAAGCTGATTTTTGGATGTTATGTGTGTCTGTTATGCAGTCAGAGGACATGAATGTTCACCTTGGTGTTGTACTATGTAGATTTGAAAGGCGTTCTCTATAGAATGCTCAATTCGACGTTAACTGTCTCTGGCCTCATTCTGTCCATCCTGTCTCTCTGTCCACACACACTGAACGAGAATGAAGGATGTAGGTTAAAGAGTATTTGTGTATGTATATGAGGAGCAGATATGAGAGCGGGAAATAAAAAAAGCACAATATCGGTTTCATGTTCTGGTTGCATTGCATTGGTTAGATTGCATTGGTCTAGCTATATTTTCAGTCGTGTGAAATACAATACGTGCACAACATTTAACATATTTTACAATGTGTTATACACTACTGTTCAAAAGTTTAAGATCAGTAAGATTTTCAAAGTTTCTAAAAAAGTTATGGTCACCAAGACTTAGTAAAATTCATTTATTTCTGTGATGTCATAGCAGAATTTTCAGAAGCTCCAGTCTTCAACCTTATATGATTAGGTGCTAAAGAAACGTTATTTATTACCAGTGTGGGAAACAGTTGTGTTACTTAATATTTTTGTAATACCTATGATAAATGTTTTCAGCATTCTTTGATGAATAGAAATGTCAAAATGTCACTTTCGATACATTTCATCCTCCTTCGCTTTTAAAATGTATGAAGTTCTTTGGGGGAAAAAAAAGTACTGACTGGATACTTTTGATCGGTTGCGTATATCATAAGGTATCACGTTATATTAAATTAAATGAATTAAAAGGTTTTCTAGTTTAAAAAACACACTAACAGTCTAAAGAAATCTCTTAATTATTTTAAAATGTAATATTGTAAGATGTAGTCGGTTTTTTTAAATATGTAAACTACTTTTTAATTGCTTTACCTTTGTTGTTTGTCATATTTGCTGCAACTATCAGCAGCTACATAATATTACTTACAATTTAAGAGAACAGTTTGTCCTGAAACTATTGTGGACCCAAATGAGATGTGTATTCATTTTTTTTATACGAATAATAAGATGAGAACAGTTTTGTTCTTCAGAGAAATGGAAAAACTGGTCTTTCCAAGAAGACAGAGGATAGAGACATTCAGTCAAGTATAGCACAAAATCTGGCTGCCTTTAATACTTTCTGCATTTCTCTATGAAAGCATGTTCTTACAAATTAAACAATGTCTTTGTAGCAAATTTCTAGTTTTATTATTACAGGTTTACTTTGATTCTGAAATTCTTTGTTGATCTGAATATTAAATTTGCCAGATGCTCAAACTCGAGTACAAACTCAAGTACAGTTTAACACAGTCATTCTAGCACTTTCTGCACCAAATACAGGCCTAGCAAATAACTGGGCTTAGATGTTATTACTTTCACTGTAATCCAGAATCACATCAAATGTGCTCCGGTCTTTAAATGAAAAGGGTAGCTTGCTTTTATTTTCAAATCATCTGTTTGGCTTGGCTACTGACTCTTTTGCCAAGAGTGCTTTTAGTCTGAAACCGGACCACCCAGGATACAAGCTTTTGCAATATGAACATTCAGCAAGATTTTATACTTGAGGAAAGCAGAGCTGAATCAAGAAAACGGTCTTATTTTCATTGGGTTATTGTGCCGCTCGATTTACTGATGACATTTTTATCTACATGATTCAACATTTGATCTTGGATTGTTCATGCTCATTACCCCTCTTGTTTTTCCTCCTCCGTTACCTGATCAGTACATAAATCAGTGTTTCAGGAGTTAAAATGATTCCCTCTGTCTCAAACTCACTCTTTACTGCCAGCTCTAGAGATGAGAATGTGATTTCTCTGGGCTTTGATTAGTCAGTCGTTTTATTGGGAGGCGTATACAGACCTCTGCAGGAGAAACCTAAAACTGCAGCTTGAGGTCAAACTGTCCCTCAGTCTCCAACAATAGACAAAAACACACAGTCTCTCTCCTTACCCCACATGGCTCCCCCACCCCCTTCACCTCCCAGTCAATGGGACCTGAGCGTTTGGCAGAGCTGTAATGGCAAAAGGGAGACTTGGTGGGGGCTCAAAGGGGTACTAAGACCACCACATCTGTTCAGCTCTTTGATGAGATCCTTGTGTAGAACTACATCCTGAAATGGAGTGATCAAAAGTAAAATGAGGTCACTATGCCACACCAAAAAAAAAAAAAGATATATATATATATATATATATACAGATATATATATATATATATTCCCTAGTTTAAGCAGACAAAAAGAGCACCTCTCAAAGTATTTTTCTGTGCACTGTAATCCTATGTGGCTGCTGCTGGTTTCTTTTTTTAAGTCAGTATTATGTTTGTGTCACACATTACCACTTTTCTCTTCAAAGTCACCACAAAATCACTTCCCACACCATAATAGGTCATTATTATGATTTTTGGCTGACTCTAGAGTCCAGACATGCTTTCATTTTGAGTAACTGTTTCCTTTGTGGCACTCTCCCATAAAGGCTTGTGTTACACAGAGATATGTTTTGTAGTCCTCGAATTACACGGGTTTAAAATGGGGTCCGATTAAACCGTGAGGTAAAATAAGTGTTTTTACAAAATGAGACAATGCCAAAACTAGAATGAATAAATAGTGTGTTTACTGTACACCGTTCACAAGGAACTTAAAAAAACATAGTCAATCTAGAAATCCTAGGCTGTTAAAAGCAGTCTTTCAGTTTCATACCATTCCATTTGTTTGTCATGCTGCTTGCTTTATACTGGTCTACTTCCTGATTCCTGTCATGATTAATACATAATAATGTGTAAAACCATTCAAACTCAAATATATAGATATAAAATCATCTTAATATATATTGTGCATGATCAAACATCTGTCTTTGTATGACACTGTCGCAGTTTGACAGATGTCTCTGGCATCTTTTATAAACTTCCTTCTTGTTAATGCATAGTTTTGATTAATGGCCTTTAGATGATCTTTATGATTATTCAACACACAATCACATTTGTAACCAAACCTTTAGGTATTTTTCCTACTTTAGGCATTTGGTATGGATTTTATATTCCAGCTCTCCATCAGAATCATAGCATGAATACTGATATTGATTTAATAACTTTGGAGTTTTCAGCCAGACAATGTGGTCATAGTTTTTGTGATTCACAGGTTGTAGCCGGTTGTTTGTCAGTTATGTCCTTGTTAGGGCAGTTTCTCTACATCTGTGTAAACCTTAAGGTTTCTGCAACACCGAATTCTTGATTAAACAGCATATTTTAGTGTTGTTTTCAAATGTCAAAACACACTGCCTTCAGTGTAACAAAATATCAGGGAAAATTTAATTTAGTTTGTCAATCAAGTTCCTAATGCGGTATTTAACAATTAGACACCTTTTTATTTCAACACAACCCTTCAGGGTTTTTTTTTCTGGTTTTTGCATGATTAACTGTTGAGTGTTATTAAAAAACATTTTTAAAAATCCATGTCTTGACAGATGTTCCTAATTTGAATGCTAATACGAAAAGGTTTTTTCAGCTGTCATTTACACATTACCACACAATGAAATTTGTCATTTAAAATACTTCATTAATAACTTTGCATTCACTGCTCTTTTAGAGTTTAGTAAAGTGAAATCAAGGAGGATGGGAGACGACTTGTGGCTGGGATGGTGTTTTGTGCTATGCCTCCTCCACAAAGACCTGCAATTAGTGACAATTTCACATTTATTTAACAATTTTAATTTAAAGAATATTGATTAATTAACTTTTTTTTGTTTGTTTTGGAAAAAGAAAAATTAAGAACCAAAAAAACAGCCAACAATTATGTTAGAGGTCAAACAAATAAGGGTTTTTCAGTGCTCAGTTTTTTAATTATTACCCTCAGTTTTAAATGTGTATATAAATAAGCCGAACCTTAAAGTGGGGTGACATTTTAGCACCTTGACATGTTATTATAAACCTCAGAGACTTTCTTCAAAATATACTCTGTTATGTTCCACAGAATAAAAACTCATACAGGTTTGGAACAATGTAAAGGTGTGTAAATGATGACAGATTTTTCATTTTTAGGAGAATTATCTTTGAAATAATTTTGCAATGTGTTCAAATAGATGTGTGAAACATGACATTAAATAAAAAATTAGTTACGTCAATCAGTGTTTGAAAGTGAAGTTTGGCTGAAACATTTTAATAATTTGTAGGGAAAATAGACTGCTTAAAAGGCTGAATAATAACTAAACGACTATGTAATTCCATGCCAATGACCCCAGTTAAAATACCTCCTAGAAACAATACTTATAGTAATGTAAACTTTGGAAAATATGGTTAATATTTGTAATAGCTGGATTGATTATTCCCATGCTCTACTCACACAGTGACAGAGTAACTGGTTTAATATTATTAGCACTGAGAAAGTAACAGGTATCACTTATGTGCTCTCTGTGCATAGAAATAGCTCAGACAGTTTTATAAAGAAGTAAAGCTGGATGGTAGAGAATATTTTGATAATATTTACTTTAATTGATGCCGTTAGTTCATAGGTTAGAAGATATGGGGAAAATCATCCACGTGGACGTTTGAGGAACTGACTCATAATGAGCAAGGAAATGAGACGACCACTGAATCAGAATCAAACTCCGATTCGGATTTATTGCCAAGTATGTTTACACACACACAAAGGAATTTGTCTTGGTGAAGCTTCCAGCACACACACACCAAAAAGAAAATAAATCCGTAAAACTCAGATAATAAATCTGGGTTATGCTCAACAGACTTCCTATTCTGACCTCGGCGCTTTAAATAAGTTGAAAGTAGATTACCATAAAAGTCCATAGATTTCACCCTCAGTTCATACTGCTGCTAATGCTTTCTCCAACAAGCAGATGCCATAAGTCCTGTTTTCTGCTTTGGTCAGGTGATATTTGACATATACCCCATAAAACTAGTTAATCAACATATGAGGAGTTCAGATGTAAAAGCCTCTAAGTGCCATATTAAATTTTCTTCTAAAATGTGCATTTTCATCAGGCTTCTATGTAGGTTCAGTAATTTCACTTTAATGGCAAAGAACTCTTTTTTTTTTTTCATGTGAGGAAAAAAAAAACACTGAGCATAAATATATAGGAAAATTTCAATTTTTTTTTTTGCTTATGAACTCTTCATATGTACACATTAGACAAGATAGACTAAATATGTATGTACAAAATAATCTTGATAAATAAAAGTATAGTGTATTTGATATATATATATATATATATATACTTTAATATTTAATAACTTTTTTTTTTTTTTTTTTTTTTTTTGCACAATGGGAAGATCCTGGAGTTATTTTTTTACTGGCACATACACTGAACAAAATTATCAATGCATCATTTTTTGCCCCCATTTTTCATGAGCTGAACTCAAAGATCGAGGACTTTTTCTATGTACACAAAAGGCCTATTTCTCTCAAATATTGTTCAAAAATCTGTCTAAATCTGTGTTAGTGAGCACTTCTCCTTTGCCGAGATAATTCATCCACCTCATAGGTGTGGCATATCAAGATGCTGATTAGACAGCATGATTCTTGCACAGGTGTGCCTTAGGCTGGCCACAATAAAAGACATCTCTAAAAATGTGCAGTTTTATCATGCAGCCCAATGACCCAGATGTTGGAAGTTTTGAGGGAGCGTGCAATTGGTTTGCTGACTGCAGGAATGTCCACTAGAGCTGTTGCCCGTGAATTGAATGTTCATTTCTCTACCAAAAGCTGTCTCCAAAGGCGTTTCAGAGAATTTGGCAGTACATCCAACTAGTCTCACAACCACAGACCACATGTAACCACACCAGCCCAGGTCCTCCACATCCAGCATCTTCACCTCCAAGATAGTCTGAGACCAGCCACCCGGACAGCTGCTGCAACAATCGGTTTGCATAACCAAATAATTTCTGCAAAAAACGGTCAGAAATCATCTCAGGAAAGCTCATCTGCTTGCTCGTCGTCCTCATCAGGGTCACAACCTGACTGCAGTTCATCATTGTAACTGACTTAAGTGGAAAAACCCTTGCATTCAATAATGTCTGGCACTTTGGAGAGGTGTTCTCTTCACGGATGGATCCTGGTTTTCACTGTACAGGGCAGATGGCAGACAGCGTGTATGGCATCGTGTGGGTGTGCGGTTTGCTGATGTCAACGTTGTGGATTGTCGATTGCCCATGGTGCACTGGGGTTATGGTGTGGACAACGAACACAGGTGCGTTTTATACAGTGACGAGATCCTGAGGCCCATTGTTGTGCCATTCATCCACAATCATCACCTCAAGTTTGCAAGGATCTGTACACAATTCCTGGAAGCTGAAAACATCCCAGTTCTTGCATGGCCAGCATACTCACCGGACATGTCACCCATTGAGCATGTTTGGGATGCTCTGGATCGCGTATACGACAGCGTGTTCCAGTTCTTCGCAAAGCCATTGTAGACGAGTGGACCAACATTCACACAGGCCACAATCAAAAACCTCATCAACTCTATACAAAGGAGATGTGTTGCACTGCTTGAGGCAAATGGTGGTCACACCAGATACTGACTGGTTTTCGACCCCCCCCCCCCCCCCCCCTCGATCCACCGATCCCCCGATCCCCCAATACAGTAAAACTGCACATTTTAGAGATGTCTTTTATTGTGGCCAGCCTAAGGCACACCTGTGCAATAATCATGCTGTCTAATCAGCATCTTGATATGCCACACCTATGAGGTGGATGAATTATCTCTGCAAAGAAGTGCTCAACAACACAGATTTAGACAGATTTGTAAACAATATTTGAGAGAAATAGGCCTTTTGTGTACATAGAAAAGGTCTCAGATCTTTGACTTGAGCTCATGAAAAATGAGGGCAAAAACAAAGGTGTTGTGTTTATAATTTTGTTCAGTGTATTTTTAACAGCATAATCCATTAATACAGCTACATTTATCAGACATAAATTGAAGATCAGGAAATTATTAAAGGTATTAGTATTTAGTTGTGACAGACAGCAAATGAAGAAGCTCAAGATGACGGGTATAGTAAAAAAAAAATCGGCCTTCAGTGCTCTTCGAGCCTGTTTTATTTCCACCTCAATCGAAACCCAGGCAGCTTTTCCTCACTGCTGCTGCTGCTTTAAGAAACCTCCCTCCATTTTTTGAGAATGAGCAGCGTATTCCAAGCATTGCTGGGTTTGACTGCAGCAAAGGAAAGGACAGGAGAGAAAGCAGTAGTGAAGGCAGGGAAGGAGGGGTTTGGTTTTAGCGGCGAGACTAGGGCTGCGAGCGTCCAGTCAGCGAGCCTTCCCTTATCTACCCATGGAATGCAACAGCTGCAGCAGCCTGTGAGCGCGCGTGCTGTCCAGTCAGTGTGTTTGTAAAGGGGGAGGGGGGACGGTCATGGTGGGCCAGCAGGAACCCCCCTGAAAGACCCCCAACTCTCAACCCCCCACGTTCTCTCCCAGCCGGCCTCCTGAAAGACAGCGCAACCAAACACAAGCGTGAGAGACACACAGAGAGCGAGAGACTCGACAGAGCAGCACACTCCGAGGCGGAGAGAGAGAGAGAGAGACAGAGAGAGCAGAAAGTAAGGGAAGTGGAGCAGGGAGCCTCGGAGGGGGGTTGAGGAGGTGAGCGAAGGGTGAAAAGGAAGAGAGGCGAGGGAGAGGGAAAGACAAAAGAGAGGGAGAACCAGAGTGGAGGGAGACCAGAGGGAAATGGCTTCGGAGGAGACCGCTGGAGGAGCTCGCAAAGCCACCAAGAGCAAACTATTTGAGTTCCTCGTCCATGGAGTGGTACGTACCCTCTTGACTCGTGTGTGTGTGTGTGTGTGTGTGTGTGTGTGAGCTCCGCTACAGACACAGCCCGTGTGTCTGACTGATAGCGGTGAACGGTGTCCATGTGAAGGTTATTTCCAGTCCTCCGGATCCCGGCTCCTCGCTGCTCCTCTTTTTGAAGCGGAGGAGAGGCGAATGAGGGAGATGTGCATGTAAGAAAGAAAAAAATAGCTAGACGGATCGGTGAACGTGAAAGAAAGGCCAAAGGTAGCCACTTTTGTCACTGGAGGCTGCATGCGTTTGGCAGCGTGCCGAAGGTGACGGGCGCTTTCATTCAAAACACAAGCCTCTCTGTGACTCCACACACTGTTATTACAACTCCGAGAACACATCAAGAGCCTCGGATAACATCTGTGCAGATTAGCGTGTCTGTTGTCAAGTCATTCATTACAAATTCAAGCTAGTCTTGAGCCAGAGGATGCTCTAGTAGCAAGTAGTAATAATTATTACTACTAATAGCACAGGGACTGCTGTTTGCCATGTGACACTCTCCAAGGTTTGATGCAGAAGAGGCTGTAAAGATCCACTTATTGTCTAAACCTTTGTGTACATGCGGTACAGTAGCGGTGTAATCTTTTATTTATGATTAGCAGGGCTTTGTCTAGCCACAGCAGATCAGGCTGAAGTAGAAATCAGTTTGTAGTAGAGTGAGCATAAGCACAAAACTGCATTTTCATTCTTTGTTGCTTTTTTTAAATCTATTATTGCTTTTTGTGTGTTTCTTGTGTGCTGTGATTTTATTCTTGAGGATTGCAAGATTATTATTTAATTATTATTGCTATTATTACATGTATGCAGACTATGATATTTCTGAAGAGTTGGAGTCTGGTTCTTTTGCTTTCGAGTATTCATGTTTTTTAGTAGGCTATATTATTTAGATATAGACACTATTAAGCTACTGTGAGATACATTTTCATTTAAATGTTTAGGCTCAAGAAAGATTTTTTTTTAATATATGAAGACTTTAATTTCTAAAGGATGCATTCAGTTAACAAAAAAAAAGGATAGTAAAGAAATGTGTAAAAGATTATGTAAATTAAATAAGTTTCTTTTTTATTTTCTGTTTTGCAAGGAATACTATAAATGTATCAGCACAAAAACATGGCTAATAATGTTATCCACAATGTATCAGAAAGATTTCTGAAGGATCATACGACACTAAAGACTGGAATAATGGCTGCTGAAAATTCAGCTTTACCATCACATGAAAACATCTTAAAATATACTAAAACTCTAAACCGTTCAATTAAACTGTCTCAACATTATTGCTTTTACTGTATTTTTGAGCAAATAAATACACCGTTGATGAGCACAAGATACTTGTATCCAAAACAAAAACCTTCCAGACTTTTACAGGTAGTGTATAATAAGTTATTTGGTTAAAAGATAATTCTAGTATGTGCTTGTGTTATTGTTACTGAAGACTTTCCACGTTCAGTAATGGTCTTGGTTTGCTTTACAAACAACCTTTTGTTCACTATTTGTCTCGGTTCTGCATTAAGCTGCTCTAACAACACATAAATGCTGAGTTTGGATGATGAATGAAGAAAATGATGGTGTTGCCTCTGCAGACTAATTAACCTTGACGAAGCACTGATTGTTCCTGGGCAAATGTTTCCCGCTCCTTATTTTGGCTTCATCTCCTTTTATGTCCTCTCCTATGCCTGTGTTGTTCTCCTCTGCGTCTTCTGTGTTTCTTTCTGGACTCATGTATTCTCTGAATCAGCCCAGCCTGACCTTCGCTATTGTTCCTCTCACTGTTTCTCTGCTGCACTCGGTCTGAAGCCTGACATATGAAAGTTACACTGTATATATTCTTTGATACGTGACATTGTGTGTTTGAACTGCAAGAGTGTTGCGGCTCAGCCTTGTTCCCAAGGCAAGGAACAGTACGTACACATCAAGGTTTGCTATTAAGTAACAGTTTAAAGAGCGTGAGAGTGAAATAAGTACTCAAAGTTTGTTGGTGACTTGTTATTAGTTTTATCCATAATCTGTTTTTACCAGTTCCTGCCGTTTAGCTTAGGCTCAATGTTGAGTTCAGATTAGGTGTCAGATTCAGTGTTTCACTAATACACATTACTGGTAATCTGTTTTATTTGCTCCTTCTCTATCAGGCACAGAATAAAACACACAGGCTGGGTTAATGACAGACTGTCTGACTGTGTGGATAAATAAAGATGACCTAAAGGTCCTTTCACTCCAGCAGCGGAAACTCTCATTCCAGTTCACTTTAAACAAAGCTCACTAACTACCATGGTAAAATACAGTGAGAAGAGGACTAACAGTATTTTTTACACATTACATATCAGTTGTACTGTAATACACTTTGGAAATAGCAAAACAAAAACAGGTCCAATCACTACGACTTTTGTCCTGATTTGTTTGTTGCTTCAAAGAACAAGTGATATTGTGAAAGCTGCATTGCAATATGATTTTAAAAACCATCTTGAGTACCTTCCATGTCCTGTGTATTAATATGCACACATTTATTTCATTCTGAATGAATCTGATTTTAGATTCTGAAAGTTATGTGCATATTAATCCTAAACTTTGCAATCAGACTCACATATTTGTTTCTACTGAACAGTTTCTAAGACAAAGTTAAGTTTATAAGACATAGTCGAGATGTAAATAAAAAAAAAGTTGTTATATTCAAGGGTTTACAGCTGAACCGTACTATTAACAGATATCTGCACTGCCCCTTTCAATCAAAACAAAATATAATTTAAAACCAGCTCAACTGGATGGACTGAGCTGTTTACTTGAAAAACTTTAGTCTGATTATTCGTTTGTATGTAAACATTTTCAGTAACTCGTGGAAAAGCACAGAAGTCAAATAATGTCATCTGTCCAATCAGTTTAACAGCAAGTGAAGAAACTCCAGAGGGACGAGCAAGTGTCTTCTTAAGCAAAAAGTAGTTGTTTATCAGCAGGAAGCGAGCAGAAGTGCTCATCAGTCAAAGCTGATTGACAGCACAAACACTGCTCTCTCTGAAGTGCAGATCCACATGGTGTGACGGCTGGAAAATATTCCCAATAAAATGTTTTCCTTCGTACCTGCATCCAAATTTATATTCAAAGTGGTTTGTGAACAAAGCAGCCAGACAGTGAGAGACAGCAAAGGACAGTAATTGTTTCAACTATTTTAAGTGGTACGTTTCAGGACTATTGAAATGTTTTTTTTTGTTTTTTTTTTGTTCATGCGCGAACCTGCTACTCTGAAAACGAGAGGAATCTGATGAAAGGCTCTTTTATTCCTCTCTAGCTATCAAACACTGGTCCGTTTTTCCTGTGTCAGTGTGACAGTAAGACAGCTTCACAGCAGACAAAGACAGTTAAAAGCATCTGGCAGCACATCAGAGTTTATCTGCAGCATTCAGGGAATAACAGAAATGTTACACCTGCAAGAGTGTGGCTTATCGAATGCTAAATATCTCATTGTCTTTCATTAACCTGCAACTCAATGCTCTCTGCACAGCCTGCTCTTATTTCACAACAGTCTAGAGATCATCAATCTCCTGACCTGCAGACATAACACAGCTCAAGCCCATGTGAGCTACATCATTAGTGGGTACAGCACAATCACTTCCTCTGTATAAATTAAACACAAAGCCACCCAAAATCAGCAGTTAGTTGTTACTCTCACATTTGTTTCACATACCACATCTGCAGCAGTTCAGTGTGAGCCCTTCCTGTTTAACCGAAGTGCATAGGTGAGGTTTCTCACACGGCAGCCGCAAGGTAATCTTGTTTAGCATAACTATGACAAATGGATAGTTTACACTGTTAGAAATAGAGCTTGACCGATTCAGATCTTTGGCATTTTTGTATACACAGAATGCATTTTTTTTTTTTGTGCAAAACACAAGATGTGGTCTGTGGAGTCTCAAGACGTGTTTTTTTTAAAGTTGAACGCATTTTTTTAGAAAGCTGTGTCATGTGAGAGATGCCACAAAAGTCTTGAGTGCAACTAAAAAAACACATCTGTCTAGCGCACATTTACATAGAAAAAGTAGCACAGTGGACTGGAGAAATGTGTTATTTTGTTGTGTGCCAGAACTAAGAAGCAATCTTTTAGGCATATACAGTTATGCTGGTGTAATAACCCTTCTCTAAGCTCCATCCCCAGACAAGCTTTACAGAATAACTGGAGATATTCATAAACATATTTGGGATTTTCAGTAAATTCGGTTTACGATTGGTTAAACATTTTACTTTTGAGACTATGAATCCGAATTTGAAGAAAATGTTTCTCACAGTCAACTGAAAAGGGAACAACCCCCTTTTGAAGATTATAATTAATGTCAGTGAATTTGATTTGATTATTGTGGTATGAATGATTCATAAGCATTTTCATATATACACTGAAGACATATCTCTTGCAGAGTTGCAACTGAAAACAGGTCCAGAACGGTTTTAAATGAGAAATGAAGTCGTAATGCATGGAATAAGACGATGATTCCGGTCAGTTCCTAAATTCTGTATATATGCTTCAGTGCATTTTTACACCTGATTTGATCCAGTTCTGTCCTGCGTTCTCACGTACAGTTTGTCACTCTATATCTCTCTGACTTTTCTCTTTCATATGTTCCCTCAACATGTCTTTGTTGTTTGATATCACTTCAGTTATTCTCATTGAACTTATTGTCCTCTCATTATGACTTTAGAAAAGACGTGGAGTCTGATTGGAGTTTTCTTACCTGTTCTTTTGACCACTGCCTGTGTATTTGTGTGTTTGCTCTTCCACTACAAGCCATACCTTTGACATGCTCTCAAATTTGCATGTCCAGTTTCACTGCCAGCACCATGATCCTAACCCTCTGCTTTTTTTATTTTTAATCATTCATCCATCAGTTGTATTGTCTCACTCCTTCACTCCCTGTGCACCCATCAGGTCTGTCATTGTCAATAACATCTTCATTCGTCTTGTCCTGGCAGCTATATATTGGAGGCTATATTGTGTCACCATAATATATTATCAATTACTTCAGCAGATAGCATAGGCTGCGACTTTAATACCAAGAAAAAAAATATCTGTAATAATAGCTCCCCTGATTTTTGCGCCGTAATAATAACCATTATTTGATGTGTTCCCTGTTGTATTAGTAGCCAAGAAAATAAGTATTTTCTGGAGAGAAGTGTTTTCTTGTCATGTTTCAAAGCAGCTACTTCCTTAGTATCTCTTTAATATGTGGTGTATCTCTGTACTTGATGTTAAATTCTGTTACCCTACCAACATATTGACAACAAAAAAAATTTATTTGTTCATAATTAAAACCATTGCTTATTCTGATGTCATGAGAGTAGCAACTTAAGGCAATTAAATTGCATCTAAAAGTTAAATAGCACAGAGTTAGTTTTTGTCAAACACAGTTGAAACACTCCCCATCTGTTCTCACGAAATGTATGTCCATGAGTGTGGCTTGAGTTTTCTCTTTCAGAGTCATTTGTTCACTGTCCTGAACTGTTGTATGTGTGACCTTCTGTGTGTGGTGTGTGTCACAAGTGTTGAATAGATTGCTCTTGAGTTGTGTGTGCAGTTGCTTCTGCTCGTAAGAAAAGCAACAGCTGCTGCTGTCCCAGTAAGTTACTCTAGGTCTAACAGTGGCAGAGATTTACATCTTCACCTTAACCTAAACACAATTGTGCATCGATTCTTTCAAATGTTTTTATTTCTATTTGGAAGTAAACTATTTATAACTGATTGTTATTTATGTGTATGTTTAAAAAGCATCATTATACCGATTCACTGTAATCTGTAATCTCTTGTTTCAGAGTACATGTTAATCATGTAAATGTTCTCCAGGTCAGTTTCTTATGTCCTTCTTGCTATCATCTTTTTTCAGCGGCCCGGTATGCCATCAGGAGCACGAATGCCTCATCAGGGGGCCCCAATGGGGCCTCCAGGACCACCATATGGAGGAAGCCCCGCTGTCCGGCCCGGACTCACCAATCAGGCCATGGAAACCAGTCGTAAACGGCCCGCTGCTTCACAGCAGCAGATTCAACAGCAGCAGGCCGTACAGAATCGAAACAGGAAGTGAGTATAGAGTGACACATACTTATGATAAGAAGCCCACAAGAATTTATAGAGAAAATGTAATAAATAACATTTACTAATGTTGTTCCATACCTGTATGACTGATTTTCTTCTGTGGAACACAAAAGAAGATATTTTGAAGGCTGTTGGAAACCAAACAGTTTTGATGACCATTGATTTTCATTGTATGGACAAAAAACACTGAGGCATTTCTCAGAATTTTGTCTTTTGATGTTCAACAGAAGAAAGAAAGTCACAAAGAGTGATAAAAATGTATAGTAAACTACTCCATTAACCTGGGCCAAGGATAGCATGGAAAAAAGCTCTTTCATACTAGACACCACTCTTTTATGAAGCTCTGGGGGCTGCAGAGGACATGTTTACTGTATCTATATCAGTGTTGGGTAAGTTACTCTAAAAAAGTAATTAATTTCTAGTTACTACTTACATCTTCAACAGTGTAATTAGCTTATTGTACAAATTAGTCTCTTCAAAAAGTATTTAACTGCTTATTACTAATTACTTTCTAAATCCTAGATCAACCTCAAATTCCTGTCATTTGCACATAAACTGATCACCACTTATAAGCTACTACTAAAAGTTGTAGAAACGTAATTTTCTCTAAAGTTGCTTTGCAATGATTTGTAATTGAATTGAATTGAACCTTGACAAGTTAAAGGCGTCATATGATGTTGCTAAAAAGAACATTATTTTGTGTATTTGGGTGTAATGCAATGTGTTTATGCAGTTTAAGTTTAGAAAACACATTATTTTCTACATACTGTACATTATTGTTTCTCCTCTATGCCCCACCTTTCTGAAAGACGTTGATTTTTACAAAGCTCATTGGTCTGAAAAGCGAGGTGGGCTGTGATTGGCCAGCTATCCAGTACATTGTGATTGGCCGAAAACCTCAAGCGCGTGATGGAAATGTTATGCCCCTTCACATACTTTGATGCTGTATGTCTCGGAGCGCCAAGTCAAAAACAAATCTTCCCACATCATGACGTAGACGCGGGGGCGTTTTAGAATGAGCTGTTGTAGGAGGGCGTGGTTGACTCTTAACTTTGTAGAGGAATATCTGTTTGGATTTGAGACTTTAGTCTTTGCAACTTTACAGACCTTTTTTATGCACCAAAAGCTTGTAACACTCCAAAGAGAAAATAAAAATTTAAATCGCATCATATGACCCCTTTAATGACACAAGGATATACACTTATGGTTCTTTTAATTATTTCAAATAATTCAAAGATAACTATAAATTATTCTGTTCACACTTTAGATTAGGGTCCAATACTCACTATTAACTAATTAACTATGACTTTTGCCTCAATATACTCCTAATTACTGCTTATTAATACTTAGTAAAGTAGTTGTTAAGTTTAAGAATTGGGTAGGATTAAAGATTTAGAATAAGGTCTTGCAGAATAAGACATTAATATGTTCTATTTAAGTAGTAATAATCAGCCAATATCCCAGTAATATTCATGCTAATAAGTTAATAGCGAGAATTGGACACTAAATTATTACCAACATTCTTATTAACTCACCAAAGTTTTCAAAGTGAGAAGGGTACATAAAAAGCTTTACATTTTGATGTTAAATCCACTATTGTTTTGTATTGTATATAAGAGTTCTACAGTCTATACACATTAAGTTAAATTACATAAAATGAACTTTTATTAAATGACAGAAAAAAATAATAGTAATCCCTTACTTTACTTTTTCAAGGGGAAAGTATTTAAAGTATAGTAACTAATTACTTAGTTACAGCGAACACGGATTCCTATAATCTATAATACAGAAGCACTGGAACTGAAGTGTTCACTACAGTCAGAGCTGAATGAGATTTGATTGATGAATATGTTGCTTTAATGGCTGGCTGGGAACATGTGGTTCTTTCTCTGACAAGAACTGTTTCAACAGTATGACCTGATCCTGTTTGGCATAAGATTTGATTGCATGCATCTTAATGGGAAGCAAAAACACAGTTTCTGTGTCTAAATGCTCCTTCAGATCCCAAAAGAAACATTGCTAATATACACTTACTGTGTGCTGATTCTGAAGTACTACTGAAAAATCATGACCCTAACCTTTGTCTCCATACTGAAATCTCATTAACCAGACAATAATTAAGTTTAAAGGTGTGCTATTAATGAATAGTGCTCATAAATTCTAGCCTTAAAATGGAGTAGAGGCTACAAACCGGAAACACTATTCACAACTGTCATGATTTAACTTCAGATTTTAATGGTGGAGTGCTGGGTAGCCCCGCCCACAGTGAAATCTTATTGGTCCACAGTTCTGCACCACATAATGTAGAGGTACATTAGACATCAACATATCTTTTGATTTGTCTGTGATTGTATGATGTCACAGAGCAGGTTCACTTTTAGTGTGAAGATAAACGAATTACTTGTTACTAGTTTAGGGCATTAGAGTTATTTTCATCACTTTTTTTGCATCCTTCTTCTTAAGATGTTTATTTCTTCTTATTCAATTTGCACTGTTTGTTCCTGGTGCCATTTGTTGGCTGTTTTTTTATGGTTTTGATCAGATATGACCCAAGTTCCTCTCTTGTAAATCTTTGAAAATTCCCAAATGTTTTAAATGGGGTCACTCTCTGTGACGTGTGTCTCAGCTTGTGCAGTAGCTGTTGTTTATTTGCAGTTAATCTGATCTGTGGAGTCTTCAGTGTGCTGGCCAATCATCTGACTGCGCTGTTGTGACATAAAGGGGCCACGCACTAAGAGATGTTGTATATTTTTTCTGGATCTCTCTCTCTCTTTCTCTCTTTCTCTCTGTTGTATCCTCTCTGAATCAGCTTCATTGATTCACATACTTGCTCATTTTGTCCGTCGACCTTGTCTGACACATTAGTGTAACATTATCTTGCAATGTCTAGACCCCTCCTGTCTCACATCAGACTAATCAATGCACTGGTTGTGTGGGTGTGGGTGTGTGTGTGTGTGTGTGTGTAATAACCCACATGGCATATCAGATCCTTTTCCCCCTGCTTCTGCTGTTTCTTGTACAACTCCCATGTTGTCTGTTTTGTGTATTCAGCTTTTTGTAATGTGTCCCCAACATATATTCAACAATTCTTAACTTGCATACAACACGTGCTCTTGCAACACACACACACACACACACTCAGTACCCTCTAATGAAGGACCCTTCGAATGCCATCAGGAAGCCTGTTGGATTCCCGGGACCAAATGAGATGCCAGGGAGAGCGATGGACACGAGAGAGGCTCAATCAGATCCCACACTCGGATCAAAGTAGGAGTTTATTCTGCTGCATGATGGACTCACACCCTTGCCTCAAGCCTTGACCCCTTTACCCTGGCACATCTTGCCTCCAAAGACATATCCCTAATAAGGATTTCCCCCTTCACCTCTGATTGATGTTTGATGGTTATTATCAAAGATTATTCTTTTATGGAGCAATGATTTAATTGATGAAGTTACAGATCAGCTGATGTCAGTCAACATGTTAGTCATGATATTTGAGTCAAACACATTATAAAATCAAAGGTATTATAATTATGTTAATATATTAAGGTTTAAGTGATTTTATTAATATTTTCCTGGGTTTAGCATGAATGTGCTTGCATGTCCTGTTGCATGGCATGATGGCAGTAAGTGAGAGCTTGTTTGACACTTCAGTGTTTTCACAAATAACTAAACATGTATTAATAAGTCAGTCTGACTCATTTGTGCATTTTAGTTGGTTGCAGAAATATATTAAGCTGGTGAAGTGTGCGGATATTTTCCTTTCTCTTTCAGATTTCTTTATTATATTATTTTAAGACAAATACTGACTTGAGACCACACAGAAACTAACCAGTTCTATCCAGATGTTCATTGTGGAATAACACAAGTAATATTTGGTCATTGCTTTCCTGATCTTATCACAGTGTTTGTTTTGGTCATGGTCATCTTTATGGATCTTGCTTTTGAGTGTACAGATCTCTTTTCTATAAAGGGCATATGAAAACATGGCAAACAAATGTCCAGCATTTTTCAGTCTAGTTTATAGCACCAATGATGGTTTGCGTTCACAGGTAATGCCACATGCAGCTCTCTCGGCTAGCAGTTTTGTGCATATCCTATGTCAAATGGGCAAAAAAAATAAAGCACTAGGAAAAGAACACCAAACCAATGTTACGTGCTGTGCTCAAATAAATAGAAGAGCATTCATATATGAGCAGAGATGTACATTGCCATACTGACACACCTGTCTGCACCTCATGAGCAGGTCCTGTGAATCTCTGCTGCTTGTGAAGTTTGAGCAGTAATGATTCTAGTTGATTCCAGTACCATGCTCTGTGCCAATGGTTGCCAGCACCATCTGGACTGGCGTCGCGTGCGCACACACACACTCCCACACCGTCTTTCCCGCATCCTGGACCAGCCCCAGAATTTTAGCAGATGTCCCGAGTGCTCCACTGTCAGTCTCCATAGTAACATCTTGTTTTTTTCTGCCTTTCCTCTCCATTTCCCCTGTCTCCCTCTTTCTGCAGTGCCAAGAGGAGGAAGATGGCTGATAAGATCCTTCCACAAAGGGTGAGTAAGAGATCGGAGCCTTTTCATTGCTTTCATTGGTATAGCTGGGCTTTTTGTGTGTGTAAAATGTGCACAGATGAAGATGCACGGGTGTGTGCGTCTGTTCTCTATCTCGGCCTCTTAGAGGGGTGCAATCCTCTACCAAGCAAGCGATACGGTAGACAGAAATGCTTTGGAGGGTTTTTGCCCTCAGTAATTGTCACCTCAACCAGTCAATGCAGATACAGTCTGCACTGACAGCAGGTCATTTTTAAAAATATATTGTAAAGTATCTAGATTTTTTTCTACATAATATCTGTTCTAGTTAATATCAGCTTACAATTGTGTATTATATTTTGAGATATTCCAATATATAATCTAAAATTGTGATGGCTGATGGTGTCAATACGTTTTTGTATAATTTAATAGGGTTTAAACATTTTCTATGAATGGTTCTGTTTTTTTTATTTTTATAGTCACTGTGTCACTATGAGTTGGTTCTGTTAGATAAGATAAGCAGCATTATGTGTGTGTTATCAGGCCTTAGATAGATTCGACTCCAGTGGAGACGCCAGACACATTAAGTCATTGGCGAAACACTCAGACTATCGCACACAGAACAAGGGAAATAACTAGGATAGTTTGGATTTCCTTACCAGTGCTCCCATCTGCAAAATGAAGCTTTATTGACTTCCTTCTTCAGATTCGTGAGCTGGTACCGGAGTCACAGGCGTATATGGATCTGTTGGCATTCGAGCGTAAATTAGACCAGACCATAATGCGCAAGCGGGTGGACATCCAAGAGGCACTTAAGAGACCCATGAAGGTATTTCTCATCCTCATAATCCATATATTCTTTTACATAAAATTTTCCTGAACAGACTGTTTTATTAAACCAATTTTAAATGTAAACATGCATTTGCACTTGTGCTCTTGTTAATATCTCAGACAATTTCAAGCAGGCATAAAGAGCTTTGGAACAAGCATTTTCACCTGCAGTCTAGTCGTCTCTTATTGGACCATTTGCTTGCATAAATCAACAGGATAAGACACCAAACTACTAGAGCATAAAATGAGGCCATTATTCTGAGTGTTTAGCTTCTCATATTTTACCACTTATCTGCTTAAAAGCATTTTTTCCAACATAATGCCTGTGTTTTTGTGAGCATCCAGGTCTAATATCATCTTGAGGATTGATTAAAGAGAAATATTCAGAAGAACTAATTTTTTCTTATTTGAAGCAAAAGCGAAAACTGCGTCTCTACATCTCCAACACGTTTAACCCTGCCAAGCCTGATGCAGAGGACTCTGAAGGAAGCATTGCATCCTGGGAGCTGCGTGTGGAGGGCAAACTGCTGGATGATGTGAGTCAGTTGGACCTAAGTCAATAATTGCACCACACAGATATTTTAATTCCTTTACTTTGAAACCCAGATGTGCTGGTGCGTCTTTTTTATTGGGAAAAAGAAAGTTTGACTTTTGTATCACAAAAAACTGTCTGCAGTGTTTGATCATGTGCTTTTGTTTCTGACATCATACCTCGTGAATGGCAGCTATGTGCATTCTGAATTAGTGAGGTTAAATTTACTCTCCCAGGCTCCACGTCTTGACCACAGACATGTGCCTCACTTACCAGTGAGATCACTTCCCAGCCTCCAGAAAGTTCTGTGGGTCCATTGACTTGGACTGTTTTTCCTTACTCTACTCTTTTGATAGTTGTTTGCCATGCACACTTTTAACCAGCAATGCGTATCTTAAAGGAATATTCTCGGTTAATTACATTTGTAACTCTGTCGAATGCCTTTGTGGCATGCTTTTATTTTCAAAAGGAAAATTAAGCCTAAAAAGAAAGTACCTAATGGCAGTCTAGCAGGCAAGTGAATAAATGTTCAAAATAGGCAGCGATCACACTTCTGAAGTGCATAAGCATAAGACATTAATATTATACATGTTACACTTGTTTGAAAGAATAATTTACCTTCTCAGTCGAAAGAATCATTCAAACCTCCCCATTTTAATTTTAAGAATCATTTACCTTCCCACCCTGTTCCGTTTGCATGATATACCAGGAAAGGACGTGACATAACTATTCATGAAGTGCTGTTTATATGCAGCAGACTCATTACATTAGTAACGGATAACCAGAAGTTACCATAAAATGTTTCCCCTTTAAGATGAAGGTTGAGTTTACTTGCCTGCTATCTGTAATTCGGTATCATATAATTTTTAAATCTATTTAGTGGTTTGCATCAATATGATAAAGCTGAGGCTCATGCATGTTTGCTCAAACATGTTCCCTTCATCTCGAGCCACAAAGGCACTGGAGCATGGCTAAACTTTTTTCTTTCTTTTTTTGAGTTTGTGATCTGAAATACCTGCTTCTGTACTGGTTTGATTCATGTGATTGCAGCTGAAGCATCATGGGGACGAAATTCTTAAGAGTTTACGCAGTGCAGCATAAATCCAGCCTCTTGGGTCGGTCTCTAACCAAGACCCGTTTAGCTAATACACTTGAGGCATGCTTTTCCATGGCCAAAGAAATGAAACTAGTACTTATTGATGATAGCTTGAAGGGCTCATGCCGTCTCTGGGCTGAATGGAATGTTGTCCTGCTCAGCAAATCATCCACCAGTGTGCCACATTTGAAATGAACGTTCAGCCCGTCCTCTTCCATGGAAAGTCTACCAGGAAAGTTTATGATGTGGTGTAAAGTTCTTGTTTTCCTGCAATGTGTTCATCCTTGAAACTGGATAGTTTGCTCGGTGGCACACTCTGAAAACAGTATTCATGCTTTCTTGTACAGCCGGGAAAGATGAAGAGGAAGTTCTCCTCATTCTTCAAGAGTCTGGTGATTGAGCTCGACAAAGACCTTTACGGCCCTGACAACCATTTGGTTGAGGTTGGTGTTTGATTTCCTGCTTTTCACTCTAAATAACAGTGAAACGACTTTTTTAATACCAGCAATTCTTAAAACCAAGAACCAGAACCACAATAAATATCTTATATTTTAACTGCATTTATATCCTGCAGACACTGTATTTTTCAGTTAATTATCATTTTTCTAGTACAGATGTGTAGTGATGTTGTCATTCTTCTATTCCGTTACGGCAGTAACTGTTTCTTTTCCTTTTTTCCTTTTAAGTGTGTGCAAGCATGCTGATTTCTTTTCTTTATTTCCCTGCAGTGGCATCGTACCCCAACCACTCAAGAGACAGACGGTTTCCAGGTGAAGAGGCCTGGAGATGTGAATGTGCGCTGCACCCTGCTGTTAATGCTGGATTACCAGGTAAAGACAACAAAATGCATTCAATGATGTTTACTTGTATGTTAACTGAAGAACTGCAACATGGTGCAAAATGTGATTGTTTAATTTCATCTTGTCAAATTTTAAAGCATTTTTTTCTTGGTCTTGTGTGATGTTCTTTTCGATTATTCATTTCGGTTAGACCTTGAGTTACATTGAAGTAATGGGTGACTATCACATATATTTGTATATTAGAATTGAACTCAGGTCTGCATAAATATTCTTCTGCTGTGCCCACTTTATTAGATCAGAAGTCAATGAAACGTATTAATGTTCATTAAATGTAGGCATGTGTCAGTACTCTGAATGAAGATGGAACAGACTGAAATTGTTTCTCTGAGAGCTCTGTGTTCTGTGTGCAGCCGCCTCAGTTTAAACTGGATCCGCGTCTGGCTCGTCTGCTGGGAATACACACACAGACTCGCTCGAGTATCATCCAGGCCCTCTGGCAGTATGTCAAAACCAACAAGATGCAGGACTCGCATGACAAGGAGTACATCAACTGTGACAAGTACTTCCAACAGGTACGCTTGATTAAAAACACTGATTACCATTCATCACAATCTGTAATCAATGAATGAATCAGCAACCCCTAGAATGTATTTGATATTTGAAATGACACTTCTGCTCATAGTTCATAGAAACACATGGCCGAATTATTATCTTAAGCCAGTTTACTGTTTTTATGTGTTTCTCCTCTCACAGATCTTCGACTGTCCACGTCTGAAGTTCTCTGACATTCCACAGCGCCTCACCAACCTTTTACTTCCCCCCGACCCTATTGTCATCAATCACATCATTAGGTTTGGATGTCTGATAATGTGCTCAAATGTGTCATATTTATTTATTACTGTAGTGTTCTTCATCTTTTACACTTCTGCTCAAATGTCATTTTTATTCAGCATGGACACATTAGGACACATCGTGCTAAATATTTCTATTACAAATCTATTTCTAAAACAATTGTTTTAAACTTTCTACTCATCAAAGAATCCTGAGAAAATGAGCACTTAGTAATGGCTGCTGAAAATTCAGCTTTATCATAACATGAATAAATGAAATTATATATATAGATATATATATATATATATATATATATATATATATATATATATATATATATATATATATATTCAAATAGAAAACATTTATAAATATGAATAATATTTCACAATATATTTTCTCTTACTATATTTTGTATCAAATCAATGCAGCCTTTGAGAGCACAAGACCCCAAACTCTTGAACAGTATTTTTTCTATTAATTGAATTCAACCTCATCGCATGTGTCGATATGTATAGAATTCAAAACACAAAGAGTATTGTGGTTTAGTAGTTGATTGTGCCTTGTGCTTTGTCTTCTCTATATAACATGAATTCTCATTGAGGTTATTTTTGTACAGCGTCGACGCTAATGATCAGAAAAAGACGGCGTGCTATGACATTGATGTAGAGGTGGAAGATCCCCTTAAAGCACAAATGAGCAGCTTCTTGCTCTCCACAGCCAATCAGCAAGAGATTGCCTCTCTGGACAACAAGGTTAGAGCACGTCTCCCACATCAGTGTGGGCACAGCGGAGCAGATGATTGAACTTCTACACACTTTGTTCTCAATTATAGGTGTTATATCATGTTATTACAGTGAAGCTGACAGCAGGATAATAATCAGGATTGAACAACTTCTGCAGTGCCATCATGTCTGTGAATACACCCTTGATTTTTCAGTTTGCTTCTAAATGCTTGTAGATCCATGAGACTATTGAGTCCATCAATCAGCTGAAGATCCAGAGAGATTTCATGCTCAGCTTCTCCAGAGATCCTAAAGGCTACATCCAGGACTGGCTCAAATCCCAGAGCAGAGATCTGAAGGTCTGCAACTACTTTCGTTCTTCTACACATGACTCTTGACATTTATAGAATGTATATTTTTGAAAATGAAGTGTGTTTTCTGTTACAGTACTTTCTCATATTTCAGTTTAATGTGCTGAGACAGATATATATATATATACACACACACACAAGCCAGCTGTAGGCTGAAGTCCCAAAAAGTGTAAACACAACATTGCTCGGTTTCAAAACATTGCTGGGATTGTTTGAGTGGTCCGATATGTCAACTTCTGGCTCAACCAATGGCGTGAGTTTAGGGCGGGACTACCTGTTTGGAACAGGTCAGAAGGGGCAGTAGGATTGTTTGGTGAACCTGTTTGGAAATGAAGTTTGCTTTTCTGTTCTGTTGCTGCAGTTAATGTTACCGTTATTACACACTTTGAATCAAATTTATAGAAGCTTCAACAAGATATTCGCTTCATATTCAGTGGTTTCCACTGGTAAAATCTGAAACTTCAACCGCTCTCAAATAAATAGCATTTTAAAATGTAATAAAATAGAAAACAACTAAAATAGTTATTTTAATTGTATATTGTAATAATAATATTACTCCGTATTTTACTCTGTTTTTGATAAAGAGGATAAGAGACTTAATCGATGTGATTTCTTTCTCTGCAGATATTAAAGGTCCTGCATCATGTTCGTCCTAACTGTTAACACATTTTGATTGTTTGTAGCTGATGACAGATGTTGTGGGGAACCCAGAGGAAGAGAGGAGAGCAGAGTTTTATCATCAGCCTTGGTCCCAGGAGGCTGTTAGCCGTTACTTCTACTGCAAGGTAAGAACATCAAAATATACAATGACTAGTGTCAACCTCCTCAATGTCCTCACTGACCGGCTCTTTGTATTTCCACTTTCCAAAGATTCAGCAGAGGAGGCAGGAGCTGGAGCAGGCCTTGGCCTTGAGGAACACCTAGTACTCACACCGACCACATTCAGGAAACATGGCTCATTTGTGACAATACAGCCTCCTCATGGAGGTCCCTGCATTATTTTCCGCAGTGTCTAGGGTTTGTGTGCGTGTCCAGTCATCATTGTTGTTACTGTGACCTACAATCCACCATACTGGACCAATCACATCCTGTTACTCAAGCAGCCCCATTGTATAGTTATGTGCATTTGAGCCACAGTGCTGTGTCTTCCATTCCTGGATGAAATCATCTCACAATGCTCTGTCTGGATTTCTGGTTTTTAATACCAATCACATCCACCAGCATTTTGAACTTGATGACTTCAGAGCCAGCTCAGTCTCCTAGACTGTGGATCCAACGTCGATTCAGTTGTGATTCAGCCTTTCTTCCTGTCATTCATCAATCCCTGGCATTCACACACATTTTCCTTGTGGTTAACGTGTGTTTGGACTCAGGTATTGATGATGTCTCTAATTTAGTCCACACTTATACCAATTTTGTTCTTGGGTGTTGTTAAAAAAGGTCATTTTGTTACGTCTGTCAGTGTTGGGAATCAGTGGATCTCCATTATTAACACTTTTTATTCAGAAGTGTATTTATGAAGTACTTTGAGGGAGGCAGCTTTAAAGGGAGAATCATTCAGTATTAACTCACAGGGTTATGTCACTCATGTCACATTTAGCCAGGGTTTTTGAAGTAAATAATGTACCTAAACATTGATTAAAGATTGAAGAAGGTTGTTTTAATCAAGTATGTACAAGCTATTCTGACATGTAAAGACGAAACAGTAACTACACCCACACTCAAGGTCCTTTTTTTTTTTTTTTGGGGATTGAATTCTGTGTAGTTAAATAAGTAAGTTTTCACATATACAAAAAATTGGGCCATAGCAGCATGCTGACACAAGTTATTCAGAAATATAATCTACTTGTTATGTCATATGTCAAGTGACATATTTGACGTATCAAATACTGTGTCTGGGTCCAAGCTTCCATTTGAGCACTGTACGTTAATGGTACACCTTTAAGATAAGCATCCAGTTTACACTACAACCTGGGCTCAGTGTCCCAGTCACCAATATTTTAACAAGTCAGAAGAGGTGAATCACTATCTAGCCAACTGAGATTTCAGTATGAACTTAAAGGTTAGGATCAGGATTTTTTTAGTAGTACTATAGCACACCCTAAGTGTATATTAGCATCATTCGTTGTTTGTTTTTCGGATCTGAGAAACGTCAGACTAGAAAGATCATCAGTCAGCTAGATAAAAGTGAATATTCTGTAAAATGTCTTTTCACAGACATTTCTTTATGCTTTACCAAAACCTTTTTTGTGCACCTGGCGTTACCATCTTGTTTGAGAAGTTCCTTTGAATCCTGCATTTATTTTTAACCATTTCGATAGTGTTGTGTAAAATAACATACTGCGGGCATTTGTGTTTTTTCACTAATGTCCAGGGAGTTTTATAGCATTAGTGTTGTTCGATGTTTTACCAAAGGTGTAATTTACACTTAAAAGACAGTGTACAGACTTTGACTAGATGAAGGACTTTTTAAAAGATGAAGGATGCATTTTTAGAGAATACACATTTTAATTTCCCATTTCTCCATAGCTGAGAAAACAGTGCTTTTAAAAATTACTTTGACTCATAGAGTCTTTGCACTAAATCATGGATCATAACGGAGCACTTCGAACGGTTTCCATGCTAATTATACGTCACCTAAACACAAAAGTCGAGAAATGAAATATGAACTTGGGAATAAATGTCAGATGACTTCTCATTGGCTCTGGGTTTTGATGGGGAACCCTCTGCTGCTGCTTTGCTGTCGGCTGAAGGACAGTTTGTCCCGGTCAATTATTGTGTTCTTGCAGTTTGCCTGTGATCCTCACGCGTCTTCTCGTGAGGAAAAAAGAAGTTCCAGTGACCTGCGTGTTGTCACTCAAGAGTATTTTTTCAGACCTATGCATGCTGCATGGACACATTTTTATACTTTCATACGAAGACATGAGAGACCTTCTGACTGCTTGGGACTTGATCAGAGGAGTACTGAGTTTCTTTATTTAGTGACCCTCTGTCTATGTCTGGGTCACAGCCTCTACATACAGTACCAACATGTAAAGCAGAGGCCATTTTAGGTCATTTTTTTATTTTTTGTTTTGTCTTTCAAAAAGACTTTGCAATTTAATATGGATAAGAGAAGCACACCAGTGATTTTTTACAGAGCCTGCTGGGCAACAACAGCACCTCCCATCGATTCTTGTGGGTACTACATGTATAGTCAGCCATTTTGAACATTATAAACTTGAAGTATAACATCTAGCTGTGTTGCTGCATTAGTAACTGAACAAGGTTTTATGTTCTTATGTGTAAAGTAAGCTCTTCTCTAATTCATTAAAAAGCCACCAACTGCTTTACCTGACCATCATGTGGTCAAGGGTTCAGTGTTACCATCTCTGTTGCTTGCAGTCATAGTGTGGACCGTGCTGCCCTCCAGTGCTTCTGTAAAGGAAAATATCCAACCATTTGGGTGCTATAAATCACGCTTATTGGTATCGCTTTGATTAAATGCCACACAAGTATTGGAGTATTCAGTACTAGAGTTCTCCTGGTTTAGGTTCTCCCTCAAATCTTCATTATAACCAGGTTTTGGTCATAGTGTCTGTCTTTTTCCTTGGTTTGTTCATAGAAGTACTGCCAGCAGCAGACATCTGAACTAGTCTATGTATTTTTTTCTTTCTCACACAGTCTGTATATGTTTGCTTTCTCATCTTGTTCCACTGTTCAGCTAGAGAGATCAAAACTACAGACTTACATGTGTAGCATAGTGAGGATGTAAATAAACGAGCACTTGCCAAAGTTTGGGAATGGAACACCATACTGAAAGTGTGTTGAGAGTTTATTCTGCTGATGTGAATAAGTTTCTGGTGATGTGAATAAATGCAGTGACGAGTCAGGGCCCACTAGGGGACCTCATTAAGTTATATCAAATTACTTCATTATTTTAACAAAGATTAAAAACTGCAACAAAAAAAGTACCAGAGGTACATTTCTCCTTAGACAGGAGGGCTTTGAATATTTTCTTGGACAAAGGAGGCTTTGAATCAAGATGGTTGAGAAGCACTGTGTTTGTGTAAAATCCAAGGGGGTGGGGGGTCATTATACCAATGAGGAGAGTGGTGTTTGGCCACACCCTCCACTCCTACCTCGGCAAAATCCACAGGGTTCCTCTGTTCTCTGAAAGACATGAATATAGCAGAGCGGAGAGAAAGACTTCCATACATACAGTGGGATTGAGAATGTACTATATTAACTTATGCTCCTTGTGGAAGAAGACGTCAATGTCTCAGGCCCCTCTAGACATTAGTGTGCATTGAATTTCATCTCTTATAAGCTTAAAATCAGCTGAAAAAGTGGAGGAGACTGAAAATGTGTAGATTGTGGTGAACCAAACCATGCTAGTTAGTCTGCTAGTCTGTTTTTCAAAAGTATAGGCACTCTTTGTACAACAATCTCTAAAGGTCTCATGGATAACATGGATGTTATAACCAGGAATTAACCCTTCAACCAGTGTTGCCTAGTTCTACGCAGTTAAAGACACTTTATAATATATATATATATATATATATATATATATATATATATATATATATATATATATATATATATATATATATAAATATATATATAAATATATATATATATATATATAAATATAAAAGTGGGTGCATCATAGTAATGATTCATAATCAGGTTTCACAAATTTTTTTTATTCAGTCCTGCAATATTCAGCACATTCTGTTCAAAGGTCATACAATCATATATCTGGAGGAAGAAAGATGGCTCAAGTTACTTGTGTAGCTGAGACTAGAACCTCTACTAACCGCCTAAAGTCTGACATGTTTATACACTGTAGTAAAAGATGAATGCGGTCCTTTATGCGTTTCCATTGCTAACTTCAGGTTCCTGCATACAATCATCAGTAATAATGTAAACAAGGTGAAATGCATTCCTCAAGTTTTATTTCAAATGAGTTATAAGGATCTCGTGTTTGTTGTTCTCTGGTTAAATTAGTTACCCATTCATTAACACAATTTTACGTAGATCCTTAAAGGGACCCAAAAATTGAAAATCTGTCATTATTTAACCTGAATTTCTTTCTCCTGCAGAACACAGACAACTGGTAACCTTTGACATTCATATAAACCAAAAACAAAAAAATCCTCAAAATTCCCCAAAAGAAAGTAGGCCATACAGATTTTGAACAACTTTTCACAAGACGACTTCACCGTGTTTGGCTGAACTTCGATGACTGGATGATCTTGTGCAGAGAAGTTCACAGCATCAGGGTGAATTTCCCTCGGTCAATATCAGTAGGTCATTTAAGGCCACCTAAATGAGAATCAAGATGTTTGAGCCATCTTAGGGTTGCAGTAGTTGTCAGTTCAGGTGCTGTTAGCCTGCTCCTGTTCAAACAGAGCCATCGCTAGGTGTGAGCGAGAGGCCAGCCCCTCCAGGTTACTGAGCACACAGCGGTGATAGATGTCCTCGCTGAACCGCGGGTTACATTCTCTGTGCACATACTTCTGAACTAGCGCTGGCTCGACAGCCCGAAACACGTGCAGCCCCGAATAACGCACAAAGATCTCGTAGACGTCCATGCTCTCAAGCAACTCATCATTGTCCAAGATGTCAGCCGCCATTTTTGTGCGGGCAGCCATGTAATCTGCATTGTAAAAGCAGGCTTCTTCAAAGACGTGGCGGTCAAAGTGGCCATCGCGCAATGACTCGGACGCAAATGATGAAGCAGCGGAAGGCTGTTGGTCACGGTAGACCAGGGCGGGACTGTACTCTTGAAAGTGGATCGGGAAGAAGACCTGCCAATTGCTGATAGCATTCATACGGCAGCGATTAAGGAAGTCAGCATTGATCTCGGTCCAAACGCTGGCCAGGAAGAACAGGGTGTCTACTGGGTGCTTCTTGGAGATGATGTCCATCAGCTTGACCTGTGAGGGAACTTCAGTCTTGACACTAATCCAAGGAATCTTTACGTCACCGTAACGTTTCTCTACCTCACCAATCATGGCTTTGACACCTGCAAAGACGTCCGTCTGGCTGACTCTTTGGGCATCGAAGGGGTCGTACACAAACAAGAAGGTGAGAAGGGCATTGTCATGGGTATCCAGAGCATTCATGACATACATGTCAAGGAAGTTACCCACAAAGTCTTGATCGTGTGCCGTCACGGGGAGGATCACCTGTACCTGAGTTGCTTCTGTTACATATGGCATTGGGATGATCTCGACAGCACTGAGCGGTTTCAGCAGACTCACCCGTTTGGCGATGACCTGACTGTGACCTTTCTGGGTAAAAGCTTCCAGGGCCAAATCCAGCACGTACTCCATGCCTCGTGTCGGATCGAAGCGCCGGTACCCATTCAGCAGACGCCGCTTACGGAAGCGCAACTGAGGCTGATAGCGCTCGTTCAGACGCCCCACTGCCGTCTCCAGGACTGAACTGATGTCTGCCTTGTCTGCACCTCGAAGCTCACACTTTGGAGAGCTGTCGGCACATGAATAGATGTGCTCTTCGGTGAAGTATTCCCAGCTGATCACCTCAAAGCGAGTTTTGGGTCGGAAAGGTGGGTTGATTCCGATTGGCCAGGTGGCTCCGGCTTTGCCCTCTGGAGTGAGCTCACTTATGTTATTGATCTGGTTCTGTGGCCAAAACAACAGAACACGTCATTGTAAGGACCTAAATTAACTGTTAACCTTGTAAAGAAAACAAGTTCTCCTTTCTGTCATTAGTCCAACTTTATATTAGCTGGCCTCTAGTTACATTTAAATTAATCATTTGATACAATCCACTTATTGTGTACATGCATGTTTTTACATTGGACTTCTATACATGTAATTATATCTTAAATTAATTTACATTTATAACTAGATTAGATTAGATGTACTTTACTGATCCCCGAGGGGAAATTAGATCATGGCAGCTCAATAAAATCAATAAACACTTGGAATACATGTAATTACATAATTACATTGTTGACCCATTCCTTACACTTTAACCCACCCTTAAACCTACCCAATACTTAAACGTACCCGTATCCCACCTCAATAGCAACAGAAGTATTCGGAGATACAGTGTGAACACAATAAGTACATTGTACTTATTTTTGATGTAAGTACATAGTAGTAAAATGCCACCTAATATAAAGTCTCAGTATTCCTGTCAATTGTCTTCCCACTTTCTTCTATTATGCAGAAAGGAAAGTTTTCTCCTTGAGTCAAAGTCATCCTATCCAATCTAAAGGCAGTTGAACAACAGATATAGCTCATATCCAGTTAATTTCCTGCCGTTATGTGATACGTGATGGCTGGCTGACAGCTGCAAACACCTTGCCCCATTACCTATGCAGCATCGTTGCCCAGACATGAAACTCTATGCGTCAAAGCTAGGCATTACATTAAGTGAAAATTAGTTTGTACTAAAGTATTGATTCATCTTTTTAAAATGCAATGTAAATGCTATAGTCTGACTAAAATCTAAAATATTTTCTAACTGGACAAACAAGCATATCGTGATAATTTGTAACACGTTTTTGTTTCTTTGCTCCCAAAAGACAAGTACTTTATCCTACAAATATCTGATTAGACACAGTGTCACATTTACTTGGAGACAAACAGATTAAGACTGCATCTTGACTGAGTTGCAGCTCACTGAGACTTAACATCAGATCCATGTTCACAATGCATATTTGTGTAGGTCTCAGCGAGGCTAGTCCAAATGCACTGAGGTCTTAATATATTCTCAGTCTAAAGGTGCTGGTTCTGCATATGATTGTGCAGACATGCCTCAAGTCAGTGAACTTAAGGCAAGACACAACAGGTGAGCAGGCTAAACACTGTGTCTTATTATAGATACAGCATACTTTCCCGTTGACTTATCATTTAACATCAAGACACACTGGATTTCTGCTAAAAGTTTTTGGAAACTCTGAAATCTGAACATTGGATAAAGTTGGTTTCAAAATTCTTAATTGTTTTTGTCTGCAAATTAAATGATAAACAAGTTAAAGGTTATAACAGAAGCATTTTTTATCACTCCATAATTCAGAAAATACTTTAAATAGCCAGAATAGAAATACATTTCTACCATACTTTAAAGAATAAATGTTACCAGGCAAATATTATACGAACAAACCCTTCTGCAGTGTCTTGTCTAGAAGTTAGCAGCTTTATGAGAGTGAGATAATATTTTCTTCCATTAAGATGAGCAGTGACGTACCTGTAACTGCTGTATTTGTGCATAGGTCCAGTCCAGTTCAATCTGGTTATAGCGTTTGTGTAGGCGATACATCAGGGCAGGTTCAGAGACGGGATGGACGGTGAAGGCGTTCTTAAACTGTGCACTGTCCTCGCGCTCAGGGTCCACGTTCTTCTGCAGCTCGAAGTAACGGTATCTCATCTCCTACATCATTTTAAAAGATCACAACAACACTCATCATAACCCAGGTTTAAATGGAATCTCTCCATTCTCCCTATGGATTAATGGATGTGGCTCAAACCACCACAGTTTAATAAATAGGTTTTAGCTTTTCATTTATGTCCTTTTAAAAAAGACATTTCCCCACCTGATGCTTCTCCACACAGCTGAGACCCAGGTAATCGATAATGCAGCGACCCAGCCACTCGTCTGGCCTGACACTGAGGATGTCATTTCGGCAGGAGTCGAGGTGGGGCTGCAGTCGAGCGAGCAGGCTACGTGACAGCAGATACCCGTATCCACCATGACAATACCGGGCACGTTCTTCACCCCCGATGAACTCCTCTGCCCGTCCCATGTACATATCCTGTCCCGCACTAAGATGATTAACCAGCTCCATGACCCTTTCAGCTTGTGTGTATGTATCATCTTGTGCGAGGTAAAACCAGTCGTACTCATTGCCGTGGTGCAGGTGGAGGTGGCGTATAGTTTCATACATCAGCCAGACGGGTCGGTCATCACCATGAGCAACAACAGCCATGCCATGCGGTGCCTTTGTGCTCCGGAGGCCAGTGAAAAAGAAGGTACGGTGGAAATGGTGAGCTACCGTTTTATTGACAGCCACCCCTAGTGTGTTGAGAGTGGCGCGTGAGCTCAGGATACCCACCAGAAGACGTTCTCGGATGCCCAGCTCTGTGTGGATGTAGCGTGTCCTGTGGCAAACAAACAACAAGTAGAAAATGTACCAGCATTTAATTGTTTCCAGTATTTAACCAGTTTAATATTAAGTGTACATAAACACTGCCATTCAAAAGTTTGGAGGTTTTTTTTTATTATTATTATGCCCAACTAGGGTGTGTAAATTTGATCAAAAACGTATAATATTGTGAAATATCAACACTTTGTGCATTAAACACTGGTTTAGGCCAAGAATGAGGGGATAGAGATTTAAGCCAATTACAAAGCTGAGAGACAAATGAGGGACAACTACTACGATCTCTCTTAAGTGACCCCTTAACCTCTGCTCTGACACCTTAGTTCCGTGAACATAATTATAATCTTTTCATACAACTGAATTTGTTTTTGGTAATCTGATGGTAATGAAAATGGCAGTGTGCTTAACTCAAAACAGTTAAGTCTCTAACTGAAGTCAAAACATGACTTGTCAAAGTTAAAGACAATTGTGATCAGCTGATATTTTTCTCACAACATGATTTGTTAACATGTCCAATTACTAATATCCACAATCATTTTGTAATGCATTATATTTCAATATTAATAATGCCCTTCTGTTTATGCAAAGTTGTTTTGTAATCTAAATTGATGCAATTACACGTGTATTTTTTTAGCTGTTAAGCTTAAAATGAATAAACTGGCACTGTCTTATAATTTTAATTGTGAGTAATATTTTTCAAGAAGCTGCAACACAGACAGTTACTGATGTTTCAGTCCCAGTTTACAGAAGTGAAACTAAGATTTCCAAACACCAGTTTAACTGTACATCATCTAAAGCTCTCGTGGGGAAGCGGCATGGCTGCCCTGCATATGCAGCCGTGGCTGTTTTTATGAGAGGAATAATACGAGATAAGAGAAGTGCTCAAGAATTCAGCTGTAAGAAAAGCACAGAGAAAAGGTGAAAAATACTCGGCTGAGACATTACTAACTGACTGCCAAGTCAAACAAACCCAACTCATAAGTCACAGTTCAATACTCGCTACTAATACCTAATGTCATGGCTGATTTTATATAATTGTAAATCCTTTTAAATCTTTATAGCTCATTGCAATTTTATATTATGACCTTCTTTTATTTAAATCCTGAGATCTTGACAGATTTTTTTTATATATATATAATTTATATATAACAACTAAAAGGACCATTTCTAATTGAGATTTCAGTCATTTGCCTTTATAATAAGAAATGAAACCAAAGTGATATCCAGGGACTCACCTGAGGACTTTCTTGTGTGGTTTGTTGGGGTCCTTGTGATAGGGCACAATGCGAGGCTGGAAGTCCTCATTCCCATCCCCGTCTTGACCATCGTGGACATCCCTGATATGACCACTGTTTACCAGTCTCCCATTGCCCAGTTCATCTCCACAAGCATCATCGGTCTCCCCCTGTGTCCAGGACACCATCAGGAGGCTGAGGCTGCAGCCCAAAGAGAGGCCCAGGATGAGAGGCAGAGCAGGCCGAAAAACAGCCAGGAAAGAAGACAGGCGCATGGTGGAGCAAGCAATGGGTGTCAAGTCTCGACAGGGGTCTCCTTAGAGAGCAGTTCAAGTGACAGCAAATTCTCGTTTACAGATGATCACAAAAGAGGCATTTGACAGGGATTCTGTAAAGGTACGTATTTAAATTCCTGACACTATGCATGCAGTCTTAACATGACCAGTGAAGTCTTCACAATCAGATTAATAGACGACGAGGTAAGTAGTAAAAAGCCAAAACAAAAGGAGGAGCGAGAGCAAGCAATCTGACCTGCCTCTTCACACATAGTCAGATGACTAACATCAGGACATATGGGTCTGATTTAACATCCAAACATGCAAAACACTACCACTCCCTCCGCATAAATTAACGTTAGTCCACTTTGATCTAGCCAGACATCCCCCTGTACGCGATATGCGCGAGCTGCATGCATGAACACATTATCTGAGAAATAACTTTACATTATTAGATGAGAAATCGCCTCCACTGGTGATGCACAAGGGGTTAACCTAGATAGCTAAGCAGTCTGCACCATTCGAAGCAACCAGCATGAACATTCAAGCACAGCTGACCGAGAACTGAAATACGATCAAGTTCAGCATATCTGGGTATAACAGCCTTATTGTGTTCCGAAAGACAACCGACGATGAATTACATTCAATAAAAAGAAGTCCTCCTCCGCTGTCTGGCGTAGCTTCGTAGCTTGCACAGTGAAGCTGAGCAACATTAGCAGCCACCAGCGATATATCTATCCCTCAAAACACTGCAGTAATTCAGATGAAGCCCTGCGTCTCTTCGGAGGATTCGAGGAAATATACAAAAGCAATCGCGAAATGACTTTCTTGGCTTTGCTGTGAATGTCTCTTGCATCGTCGACCACGTATCAAGTCTAACTACGGATGTGCTAAAGAGGAAGATTGACTCAGTGCGTTAAAAGGTTCAAACAGACCCAAGGAAACAAGCAGCATGCGCACAAGAGTTCCACGTATACACACACGAGTCCTGCTCCGAGTGCGTTCACACCGAGCCCGTTAGTTACCCTTCAGACAGGAACGACACGAGCGCGCTGGGACACAGCAGGTCAAAGAAGCGAGGGGCAGTGACTCAGGGAGCAGGTCATAGAAAATAACAGCTACTAAATGAAAAGAAAACAACAAAATAACTACAGAACATTTACCCCCTGGTCCTCAAAAGCTATCAATTCAAAACATTATAAGGTAAAGTAAAATTACAAATTTAATTGTGTTTGTTTAAAAGATTTTAATTTTTTTTTTTTTAAATCCTGTTTTAGAAATGATGACATTTGAAGTAGATTTTTAGAAATGTTTATAAGGAGCAAACAAACAGATGCTAGACTGAAACCTTTTTCCTCTTAACAGTAATCTTATAGTTGTTTGGCATATTGGTATTGCTTTAAGTATGGTCCATTTACAGTTTATTTCTGAATCAAATTCATCTGTCTTTTGCAATGCATTTCAACAAATTGTTTTAGATAAAATGCTTTGATGTGGGCAATAATGATACCTCTCTCCTCTTCACAGAGATGGATGAGATATAAAAAGCAGAAAATACTGAATGCATGATGCAATGCAAAATATTTTCTTTGATATAATATGTATGTTTCTGTCTTTTTTTAGGCCTACTCCTAGTTTCAAAGGGTCTCAAATAGATTTTAAAAATCTACCTAAAGGGGATAGTTTTAATTCGGTCATCATTTACTCAAAATATATAGTTAAATTGAATAGTGAATTGAATGGTGGTCATTCTTCATCTCATTTTTGTGTTTCACAAAAGAGGAGAAAAAGAGCTGGTTCTGTGATTAAACACTGACAAAATATTATTTTGGGATCAATTCAAGTACTGCAATTCTTCTACATCACAGCATGCACATGAAACCCTTTATTATTGTAGTTTTATACTATTGCAATGTTTTGTACTACATATTGTTCAGTTTTAAAATGCATTGTCCGAGTAGACTACTGCTGTTTGATGTGTTGTTGCATATTTCTCGATTAAGACTAGTACCTTACCACTGCCATACTCCTAAAATCCTTATCTTATTCCAATGTCATTCAGTACATGATAAGCAGGTTTTATTAGTACGCCGTTAAACCAATGCATTGGTCAGCATGTGAAGCTTGGCTCATCTGACCAGCAGGCGGTGATCTGCTCTTCGCCAAATACGGTCAGTGCGCGCTGAGTGTGCGCGAGCCGCCGCCGCTGCTGCCTGGCGCGTGCTTGGTCCTCTCAAAAAGGTACGTCTATTCTGCACCTAATTTACTCCATTTCAGTTTGTCTGTGTTTCCTTGAAACTACCATTACGTTTACATTGTACGTGAGACCTAAATATACTGTAAGTGACGTAATAGCCGGCTTGTACAGTTTGTATCTGAGCTGAACGCAGGCCCTGATCGCCTCATGCTGTCACTTCAATCTGTCACCGATGCCAGGTGTGGCCCTGATACAAATAAAGCCATTCACGTCTATAAATGTTTATATTTTTATACATATACAAAACTGTAAACTCTTAAAAATAGAGATGTCAGTAAAGCGCTATAGCTAGAAAGGCCATATGCCGGTGATTTGTCATAAGAGATATACGAGTTTAATTTGGGTTATTAAACTGCGAGGGTGTTTATTTTATGTCATTATATAATGCATGGATGATGTCGCGCTTTCTACACAAGATTTGTTGGTACACGTTGTTCTTTTAGGAGTTAGCTTAGCCTGGCTTGGATGAATAGCAGTGTGACATGTTGAAGTTAAGCTGCAGTGACACCCACTTTACATGTACAATATTCATTTTTATACACTGCCACTCTTTAAGATCATATCAGCCTCTCAAAAGACACTCAAAGATCGAGGTCCTGCTTTTCATCAACTAAAAACGGTTAAGATTATGACATTTTGGGGTATGAAAAGACCCCAAAACAGCAGCTATGGATATTTTTTTCACTGGGAGCAGTAATTACGCGGTTAATGCAATAGAAAGAAGTAATGGAAGAATCTTATAAACAAGTTCTCTATGAAGAATGTCCTTGTAATTTCCATGTCCATGTAATTTCACAAACCATTGCTTATAAGTATCTTTGCTGTTGGTTTAGGTTCAATAAAGTGAGGTCAGCTTATTGACACCTGTATCTGTGTATAGTGGAGCAGTAATATAGGAGTTCATAAGAGTATGAAAATATTATCATGTTAGACGTGGCATCACATTTTGAACAACAGATTACTGTACTCCACAGCCATGCCGTCAGATCTTGCTAAGAAGAAGGCTGCAAAGAAGAAAGAGGCTGCCAAAGCTCGACAGCGTTTGAAAAAGCATGATGACGTGAATGGAGAAGGAGAGCTTCAAGATGGCCAAGTGAATGGTGCAGAATCTAATGGGGAGACCAATGGAGGTGTGTTTATTAAAATCATACCTAAAGTTAGAAGAGGTCAAACATTCTGACAGTTCAAACTCATAAGACAGAGTCAGACCAATTTAACATCAAACATACCTGTAGCTTTAGCTATTCAGCATAATCTACATTACTATGTTGCATCTTTCACTTTTCCCTTTAGATGTTGCTGCTCTGACTAAGGAGCTGGATGAGTTTGAGATGCGTAAGATGGAGGCGCGGGCAGTGACGGGCGTCTTGGCCTCCCACCCCAACAGCACTGATGTTCACATCAGCAGTCTGTCACTCACCTTTCATGGCCAAGAGTTACTGAGTGACACAAGCCTGGAGCTCAACTCCGGCAGGCGCTACGGCCTCATTGGCCTCAATGGCACAGGTATGGACGTTAAGGTACATTGGGGCAGATACATCCAATGCTTCTCAAGCTTTATCAAAATTTGCACATAGACCCGAGTCTAAAAGTTCATATGATTTGTGCTATTTATGGTATTTACATTAGCTTATTAATTAACGTAAAAACCTTTTGAGCAAGTAAAACCATTTTCAGATTATTTGGGACATTTTATAAAATGCAATAAAAACAAGGGGTGTAAGGATCTGTTGATATGTATCGATACATTGATTAAATGTCTTAAAAATATTGATATCTGTAGTATAAATAGACACCTTATTTTGACACTGTCCACATTTTCACCAATGTCCTGAATAAAAACCTGAAAAGCACTGTTTATTATTTAATTTGTGTCTTTGTTATATTGTATTTATTTTCTGATATTGCTTGTAATTTGGTTATCTGTAGTACAGGTTTTTAGCACTGAGCCCATAATAGCAGCCAAAAAAAAAGCACCCCATTTGTGTTGTTTCCTAATGAGGATTTTCATTGTTTTTTTTAAACATTGCATATTTTAGCACAGAAACCTGAAAGACTGTCTTGACCGTTATCATATCTTAAGATTCCTGATCTTGTGTGTCTTCATTTTTTCTTTTTTTTTTCTTTATTATTTAAAGTAGGCATATTTTTTGTTGTAAATGTCCCAGTTGAATGTGAAAATGTTAAATTAATTGTTCATGCAATTTTCACATGCAACACAATTGTTCATGTTTTGATTGTATTTGTGAGTTAATTGATATTGATATTCTCCTGTATTGAAATCGTATCATAGAATTTTTGAAGTATCTGCAAATATCGTATCGCTGAGTATAAGAATCGATATCGTATAATATCGTGATGAACCATCTAATTAAACCCCTAATAAAAACTAGTATCTGTAATTTGTTAATTTTGTTTAACGTTTATTTAACTGACAAAGGTTTAGAGAAAAGATCTCCAATGTATCATCAACTTAATCATATTTTGGAAATATAAATTGATTTAGATTTTAATGACTGCAACTTACTCCCAAAAAGTTGGGACTGAGGTTTTACATCACCCTTCTTTTTAATCACGCTTCTTAATTGCATCTGAACTGAGGATACTAAATAAAGCACACAATATAATATGCTGTTATACTCCATATAGTTTCATATACAAGTCAGAAACTAAGCTTTTTTGCACAGGCCTATCTAAAGGGTTAATGGTCCCACCTAGTGATCAACTGTAAAAACAACAAATGTTACCTCTTCCCAACAGGGAAAACCACCAACAATCAAGAATCTCACACATAAACAAACACTATAATTTGCTGTTATACTCCATATAACTCCATATACAAGCCAGAAACTAAGTCTTTTTTTTTTGCACAGGCCTATCTAAAGGGTTAATGGACCCACCTAGTGATGAACTGTAAAAACAACAAATTTTACCTCTTCCCAAAAGGGAAAACCACAAACAATCAAAAATACATTAATACATGGTGTCATGGCTTTGCAATCAAAATATGTCATTATAATGGAAGTCAGTGGGGCAAAAACAGCCACAAACAATAAATGAGGGAGAAAAAAATTAAATCTAATGCTGCACAAAAACTAAAAATGCATCAAAGCCAATGTTGCTACTAATCTTTGACATGCCCAAGACTGTTATAAAAAGTTAAAAAAGAATTCAGCCACAATTACTTTTATATTGAAAATAAGTCATTTTGTGTGTTTTCCCCCCAAATCAGTGAAATCATTTATGAACTTGGCAATTAAAGAATTAAAATCTTGGATTAAAAAAAAAAACATTTGGTAGTTTTGATCAGGACTGAAGTTGATTAACAGATTTATGCAAAAAAAAAAAAAAAAATGGGAAAAAAAAATACGAATCTGATAAATTTTTACAGCAGTTTAATTGAGTGGGTGTTTTCATCCCGAACATAAAGAAAGGGTATTGAATTTGAACAATGCACAAGGGTTAAAGGCTTAAAGGTTTTTAAGTTTTATTTCTGCTGTTAGACAATCCATACAGAGTAAAAATATCCAAACTTTATCATTATCGACATAAACTGTATCACGATCTCAACATATGTCTACGAATCCACAATATTGTTTCACAAGTAGAATGAGGAATTGCATTGCGCTTTAACCTGGAAAATAAATAATTTTGATGGTAGCATATGTCTCGGTACAATCATGATATATACCTCAGCCTCAGTGGTACCGTCACACATATACAAGTCACCCATGTTTCAAGTTGCATTTGTTGATACAGCAACAGACAGTTGTACAGTATGGTAGGTGGTGAAAGACCTAAATTATGTCCAATTGTGAGAAATGTTGTTTTTGAACGGTTTGACAATCCTCACATGAAATTCAGCACAAAATCATAAGCCAAGCCAAGCTTATATGTATAAAGACAAATGTGGTCTTTGCTGGTGCTTTTCTTTTTTTTTACTTTTCACTTTTATTTTGCCTCTGTTACAGTTTTTTGGATTTTGTTGCAGGCAATATAATAAAAAAATGGTTTATATTAAATAAACAAGACAATTAGGCAAGTGAAAACATTCAGTCTTTTTCCTTGTCAATTAAATAAAGAGAGGTTGAGGGATCCATGAATGAGAATATTCTTCAACACTTTTTGTAGGCAAGTCCATGCTCCTGTCTGCCATTGGGCATCGAGAAGTTCCCATCCCAGAACACATAGACATCTACCACCTGACACGAGAGATGGCCCCTAGTGAGAAGACAGCGCTGCAGTGTGTAATGGAAGTTGATGAAGAGAGGATAAAGCTAGAGAAGGAGGCTGAGCGATTGGCTCATGAGGACTGTGAGTTACATACACACACATGCATCATTGTTTACACATATAAAATATGTTAATAATGTGCTATTAATGCTATTGATCAATTGTACAGTAAATTTGATTTAACAAGCAGCACAGCACTTAATCGAGTACAACATGTCCCATTTTCTCTATTCTTTTCTCTTTACTGCAGCAGAGTGTGAGAAGCTGATGGAGATTTATGAGCGTTTGGAAGAGTTGGACGCAGACAAAGCTGAAGTTCGAGCCTCACGAATCCTCTTTGGACTGGGTTTCACACCAGTTATGCAGCAAAAAAAACTGAAAGATTTCAGTGGAGGCTGGAGGATGCGTGTGTCCCTTGCCAGGTTTGTAAATGACATCTAAATGTTCTGTGGCAATACAAAATATTTATTATTTCTATGTAAGGCTGGGTGATATGGGCAAAAATATGTTGGTATTTTTTGGCCAATTTGCGATATCCGATATATTTCTCAGTATTTTCGTTTTTGAAAAATATCGATATTTAATATCTATCTACATCATACCGCCCAGTGTTGTCCAACAACACAATACATATTAAAGCCTATGAAACAAATAAAGTTAATGTTACCATGTAAGCCTTTATATTTTGTTCAACAAAAAAAAAAAAAAGAGTTAAAATCAGATTTCATTCTAAAATTTTAACATCACAATCTAAACACAAAAATTAGGCTTTTAAAGCAGAAGTTAAATTAACTAAGCTTAAGTCGAAGATAAATGAGTAACTAAATAAATGTGTGCATGTGCGAGGCAGTGCTCGTTCACTGAAGTTTCTACATTCTTATGCACTTATGCACAGGCTTATGCACTTCTGAAAGAAAAATTTTAATATTTCCATGGCTTCCTAACATTTACAGATGGAGGATATGCCTGTGAAATGTAAGTTATGCATTCAGGAAGACACATCTCAAACGCATTAAACAACACGAGTAGCCTGAGTCTCAGTCAGAGGCACATGCAGCCTTTCTGTCTGAACATATGACAGACCGAGCCACTTAAACTACTGCGAAACAAAACTATAAACTATGCCTTACCAGTTTTCAAAGGCCTTAATATGAATCTTGTCACATGTTAAGAACAAACTGGATTAAGCACTTTCTCCAGCAGCTCAGTCTGTCCTCACTATATTCTCAGATGCGTTCGTATTAAACTACTGTATATCGATATAAATGGTATTGCCTTCATATCAAATCGCTTATAAAAAAAATATCGTACAAGAATATATCGTACAATCTCAATATACCACCCAGACCTATTTACATGTAGAAATAGTGTTGAAAATGTTTAAAAAGCCCAGTCTTGCTGTATAATGCATATTGTTGTTAGTTTTGTTAAAACATTTTAATAGTCTTTTATATATATATATATATATATATATATATAATATATATATAATATATATAATTGTATATATGTATATATATATATATATATATATAGATATATAGATATATAGATAGATAGATAGATAGATAGATAGATAGATAGATAGATAGATAGATAGATAATGTTGTAATACCACTCACTTTTTTTATTGGTTATCCTCACATAATGAATGGACCAAAATCCAAGAGACTAAAGGTTATAATTTATCAATTTAATACAAACACAGTAGATTTTCTTAATATATTTTCTTTTTCTAATTTCCATCTTTCAGGGCCCTGTTCATAAAGCCCTTCATGCTGTTGTTAGATGAACCTACTAACCACCTGGATTTGGATGCCTGTGTGTGGCTGGAAGAAGAACTGAAGTCGTGAGCACTTGAGTCTTCATTGTTTATTAGATTTTCTAGAAACACCAGTAATCAAACGAGATGCAAATTGTCATGCACAGAAACACAACTACAGTAAATGTCAAAGAGTTTCATGTAACACAAATGCGTAGGAATTGTAGTTTGTCAACAAACTTTTTTTTTTTAAACAAGGAATTGACCGTACTATTCTTATAGATTACAGATTTTTTTTCTTCTTTTTTTCAGTTTCAAGCGAATTCTTGTACTCATCTCACATTCTCAAGACTTTCTCAATGGTGTCTGCACAAACATCATTCATCTCCACCAGAGGAAGCTCAAGTACTACACTGTGAGTGATGCAGCACAATGTTCACAGTTTTTTTTTTTTATAGGCAGGGAACTACACTAACCTTTTCCACTGGTGGCATTTGCGCGACTTACTTTTTCAGTTACTTGTGCAAAACAAAATTTGGTCGCACAAAGTATTTATAGTAAGCCACTTTGTATTTATAATGAACAATAATTAAACTGTATTGCATACAGATAACCCAGGGCCGCAGCTGGGGTTAGAGGGGCCCTGGTGCAGATTGTACAGTGGGCCCTGTTTGAAATGGTTTAATATTTACTGTATGTTCATTCTATTTATTTATTTTTGCTATTTACACAATGGTTACGTTTTTTTTTTTTTATTATTTGTAGGTGTCCAGAAACTAATTTAAAATGGCACTGCATAGTCTTCACTGTAAAATAAAATACATTTCTCACATTATCACAGTTTATTTGTTATAGTTTAGAAATTGGTAATAAAATGACAAGAACTCAGGGTTAAACTGTATCAGAACAAATTCATCTTGATAATGTCGGATAACTTTGATAGAAAGATATGTAATAGAATCAATCACAACTTCAGACAACTGCTAGTATGATAATATTTACACAAATATCAATACTTTATTGAACAGTTACCATGCAAGCAATGCTTAATTTGGTTCAGTGTGTCGTGTGAAAAGGTTGTATTCGCAATTAAAGAAAGAGGCACTTAAGCAAAACATGGTCAGGTACCTAATCTAATATATATATTTTTATCAATTTCACTCGTTGTCTACAGTATGAAGAATTTTGGGGTAACATATTTCACAGATCACTGTATTTTGTTATACTTACTTACATAAATGAACTAGTGTCCTGCACCCACCAGTAAAACTATATAATCAATTATATCTGATTTTTGGTTTGACTGTGGATAAATTTAATCAAGAGCAGTGAGTGATTTACTTTCATTTTCATACATTAAAGACACTGACAGCAGAGCTAGGAAATTAGGCGTGGTCATTTAAGAGACAAACGCATTATAATGATACAACATCCGATTTCTTTCCAACTCTTTACTTTCACTTAAGACATAACCACAGACTTTTCGAACACACTTTCCAAGACGGGTATTTCGACATATTTAGTATGTATTTGTTTTCGGTACAAAAGCAAGAAGACTTTGAGACGCGTCTCTGCGTGCGCCCTGAGCACCAGAACACCGCGCTGCTGAATTAAGCTCTTTTGCATCCTTTTCTGTTTGTTTAAATTGCGATTTGTATTTGTTCGTTTCAGGAGTAGGAGGACGCGAACGTCCTGAAAGAGAGCTCGGTTCAGCGTTGCTGTCTGTGAGACGCGGCTCTCTCTCTTGCACTGAACACAGCGCACGAGTAACCACTTGCTCAGTTCAGCTTTCCCACATCACGGGGCTGAAGCCAACTTGATGTGTTGAATGCACAGAGCACGTTATAAAACGTATTTTTAAAATACACATTTCTGTTTTAATAAATGCTCATAGTAATTCATAACATATTGCCTAAAACATAAGGTAGGTACAAAAATAATCTGTGATACATTTGCGACCTCATAAAAATTAGAGTCGCAATGTCATTTCAAAAGGTCGCAGTGTAGTTCCCTGTTTATAGACAGAGAAACTGTTGAAAGCAGTGAGGGATAGTTCACCCAAAATGAAAAAGAAAATCTGTTATCATTTACTCTCCCTCTATATAATCCTCTATGATCTTTACATCTGTTTTTTGTTGATACAATGGAAATATGAATATTTTTTATACTCCAAAAGTCATATAGGTTTGGAGTGACATGGTGATGATAAAAATGATGACAGCGGTATGTTGTGTAATGTCATAGCTTTCTTGAAAATGTGCAAGTGCATCCAACTCAAAAGCTTTGTTATACCTCAAAAAATCTGTAGTGTTGCCTTTAACAGGAGACCTGATCCTGAGGCTCCTCTTGTGCTCTTCCTGGTCTAGCCATAAAGGGCCTGAAATATGATGCTTTTATTACTGTTGCTAATTATGAAGTGTTCCCGATCTCGAGTCTGGTTTATTAGCACACTCATCACATATATTAAAAGTAACAAAGGTATGAGAGTGGTGTATTTGTTATGGTTGTGTCAAAGGAAGGCAGACGAAGTTAAAAGGTACTTCTTCCAATAATCTTGATATAATTAATACAAGTCGCAAAGCCACAAGAAAAACACAACTGAACTTTAAGTAGAACGGACAAAGGCTAAGGGAAGGACTGAGTATTTTAAAGGGGAGCAAACAGAAGACCTAATGAGTTAGTTAATCAAACACCGGTGAATGAAATGATAATTAGGAGTAAAACTAGGTCACGGGAAAACAGGTGAACTGAAACCGGAACAAAACTAAACATAGCCCTAACAGTATGTGATGAATATTTGTTTTTTAGGGTAATTACGATCAGTATGTGAAGACCAGGGAGGAGCTGGAGGAAAACCAGATGAAGCGGTACAACTGGGAGCAGGACCAGATAGCTCATATGAAGGTGAAACCGTGTAGCCTTGTGACCTTTATTGCTCTTTTTAAATTGTATTTTTTGTTTCATAGTTCTTGCTGCTGTTCACCATAGGTATGTCATTGCAAAAATAATGTCATAATTATTCCCCTCATCTCCTTTAGAACTATATTGCCCGTTTCGGTCACGGCTCTGCAAAGCTAGCTCGCCAGGCTCAGAGCAAAGAAAAAACACTGCAGAAAATGGTGGCCTCTGGCCTAACATCTCGTGTGGTGAACGACAAGGTTTGTCACATAAATACACACTCTGCAGCTGGTCAGTAGGACACTTGTGTGTTTCTGCATGCAATTTTCTCTTGCCCAAGACCTGTTATCATCATGAGGCATCAGTTGAGAATTGCTGCATCATTTTGTTCAATTGACCAATGCCATGACCAAGACAAAAGAGGTCAAAAGTGAGAAGCATGTAAACAAGAAAACAGATAAACACAGGTTTAATTAAAAAATAGTTTTCACCAATAATGTAGAGCTAATCTAAGATATTTCTTTACAGTGGTTATCTGTAATTTCTTTAACAGGAAGTTGTTGGTTTTCCTAAAACTGGGCTCAGACTACAGAAGTTTTTAAATCCTAAGCGATAATGAAATTTGGTTGCAGCACACACATAAGGAGAATCTTCGCAGATTCTCTTTTAAACATGTACACACACGTTTTAGATAATCCAGGCTGAACGTCGGAACCAAACGAGGTCCTCAACAAGATTTTTTGGGAGGAGAAAATCGGTCTAAAACTCCTGTAGTGTGAGTCCGGCTGAAGCAGGCATTTACTGTAGTAACTATATTAAAGGTATAGTTCACCCAAAAAATGTTAAATCTGTCATTCATTTCTCACCCTCATGTTGATTCAAACCTGTAATACAGCACCTTCGGAGACTGACATGGAAGACAAGAAATTGTTGAATAAAGTCATTATTTTTGTTTTCTTTATGCACAGAAAGTATTCTCGTAGCTTTATAATAGTACAGTTGAACCACTGATGTAACATGGACTTTTTTACAGATGTCCTTACTACCTTTCTGGGTCATTTCAGTTGCATTGCTGTCTATGCAGAGTCAGAACCCAGGTAAAAAATAAAGTATACCTGAATACACAAAAAAAAATCTTATTTGTTTGTGCTAAATAAAATTGTAAAAGTTATAAACAATAAATACTCTAATTAAAAGTTAAATGGCTAATGTTAAATGTTAAAATTCACAATTTAACAGTAAGTATACTTTTAGCAAAGTACTTAGTGCTATATTTTTTTAATGTGGAAAAATGCTAATGGCACAAATCAGGCGTGGATTTATGGTGGCCCACCCAATCAGATTATCTGTTTGTGACCTGAACACCAGTAAAAATGTTTGATATCATTTGGTTGTTTGCCTTGTGAATATATAACACATAGCATACCTGTTTTCTTCTGTTATGATTCTTTTTAAAAGACAGAATCTGCTCGTTCTCTTGTGAATTTGTTTTTTTCTGCACGTTCTCTTGTGAATTTGTTTTTTTCTGCACGGGCCGGCCACACGCTCTCCGTGCGCGCACTTACTTAAAAGTGGCGTAATGCCACTGTTACACTGTGAAACATGTACTCCGTGTGTGCAGTGCGCGACTGATCCACGACTGTAGGCTACCACAAACACATACTCACATAAACACATATTTAAAATCCAGAAGTTACCAGAAACTTTTATAAAAAAAAAAAAAAAAAGGTTTGTCAGCATTGCGATCCTCTTTTAATAGACGTTTTAACACAATTTAAACAACGTATTATTCAGCGCTACTTATAAAGATTTTTATATTAAGTTGCTCAAACAAGTGGTAAAATATTTAACCATGTAGTACTTATATTAAAATCGCAAACATTTCAAATTAAAACTTAAAATTGACAAAAACAGCCAACTATCATGTCTTTTCTTTTGCATTTAAGTTTTAATACTACAATAAATATTGCATGTCACAAATAAATTGTTTTTTCACCTCCACCATGAATGAGACGAGAGTTGTTCATTATGTCGCCTCGTTGAAGTAAATTCTATTTTTCCTTGCTTTACCCCGGTCCTAAAGTAAAAAAAGATGACTTTGTAAAAGAGTATAATTAAATTAAATGCATTTATGGTGAGATTAATTTTTTTTTAATTAAACGCATTTATGGCGACATTATTATATTTTCATGTCAAACTGTGTTCATTTTGACCACGAACCATGCACTGTCAGCCTGTCACTTTAATTCAGCGCGTGCAGCACATCAGAAATAGACTCGGTGCGGAAACGATCTCTGCACTGCACCGCACATGGAACGGATCGCCGGACCGCATCCGCGCACAGTGTGAAAGCTCCATAATAAGGAGCCTGGGAATCAGGTGTATGAGATTAAAAAACCCGAGGCCCACCCGTGTATTCACCAGGCCCACCTATTAATGACGTTCTGTATCCGCCACTGGCACAAATAGTGTGCTTGATTGTATTATTTAAAGACGCCATTGACTTGTAGTTAAGTATATCATATAAAGGGAATATTAACAGTTACAAAACATTTGAAATTTATTAATTGATGTATAGAAATATGTGGGCAATACATTATAAACACATTTTGTATATATTTATTATATATTATTATATTCATAAGTCTATATTTTCTATGTATGATGAGTATATAAAAGTATATGTAAGATGGATTCAAGTGTACTACACGTGATAACCAAATACATTTTTTAATGTAGAGATATTATGTAAAAAGCAAATTTTAGTTTTTCATGGTGTCTCAAAATAGCACAGTTGAGTACACTTAGATATTCTTAATATTATTTTAAGAAATGCTAAATAATAACTTTTTTTATATATCAAGTTCAAAATTAGTGTGTGAAAAAGTACAAAAATGGAAGTGCACTGAAATAACATGTATGTTAGTGCACTTTTTCCCCTGGGAAAGCTCTCGGATTTAATCAAAAATAACTTGAAGATGAATGATGTTCTAATGGGTTTGAAACAACATGAGGGTGAGTAATTACTGAAAACATTTTTGTTTTAGGGTGGGCTATCCCTTGGGCTCTAGGTGCCACTGATTTTGCTGTTAAAAATATAACCATTGTCAGATGTTGATCAGAGTTTTAACCACACATTTCTCCTTCAGACATTGTCATTTTATTTTCCTCCTTGTGGGAAGATCCCCCCTCCTGTTATCATGGTGCAGAATGTCAGCTTCAGATACTCCAGTGACACAGTGAGTCCACACTCACTGCAGATAGCACATTTACACCAGACTGCCTGGTTTGGGATATTCATTTTTGTTTCAGCTCTCTTGGGTTGTCCTTTGCAGTGATATGTTGTCACACTGTATACTGTATGTCTAAATTAGGTATGCACTGATTTACAGTAGCATCAAGCATCAATGATTGTTTTCTCAAAGGATGATGACTATAACGATGACTATAAAGTTTTAATTATGAGTTTAATTTTTAATCGGTCAAGACCACGCCACACGTATAACATAACTGTAACAGTTATAACAGTACTATAATAATAATAATAATAATAATAATAGGAATTATATTATTTCAAATCATTTTCAGAACGATTTTTTCCAGCTAAAAAATAAAAAACATTGACCGGGCAATTAGAATCCACTTGACTTTACAGAGATCAAGCTTTTAAAGTGTCAGGCGACAAAACTGCAGTATGCTTATAATGAACAGATTGTTATTTTCCATCAGTGTAGATGTCTTTATAGTTATTGTTCTTGGTGTGAATGGGTTTTTAGAGTGGTCAGGTCTTGTAAGCAAAGTATAAAATATAACAGCGGTAGAAGCAAATGTTTCATAAAATAATTTTTCTTTTTTCTTTTATTTCTTTTTTATTGCAGCATTTTATTTATAAGAATTTGGAGTTTGGCATTGACCTGGACACAAGAGTTGCACTTGTGGGTCCCAATGGGGCAGGCAAATCCACTCTTCTCAAGCTACTGATGGGAGAGGTCAGTTATGAAAAATAGGCTAATATGATTGGACCGTTAAAGTTTTTTAAAGTTCTGAACAGTGATTCAGTTTTAAAGCCATTGACATTAATTGGTCTGTGTTTTTGTTTCTCATAGCTTCTCCCCTCAGATGGAATGATAAGGAAACACTCGCATGTCAAGATTGGCAGGTATCACCAGGTACCGCCTTCATAGAAATATAGTCCAGATGATTGGTGTTATTTTATCCATTTTCACAACAGTCATGTTATATAATATATCTATACAGCTGTATCATAATAAATTAAAATGTTGTGGAAAAGTTCATTTCAGTAATTCAACTCAAATTGTGAAACTTGTGTAGTAAATAAATTCAATGCACACAGACTGAAATAGTCTGTCTTTGGTTCTTTTAATTGTGGTGAATTTGGATCACATTTAATAAAACCCACCAATTCACGATCTCAACAAATTAGAATATGGTGACATGCCAATCAGCTAATCAACTCACAACCCCTGCAAAGGTTTCCTGAGCCTTCAAAACAGTTTGGTTCACTAGTCTACACAATCATGGGGGAGACTGCTGATCTGACAGTTGTCCAGAAGACAATCATTGACTCCCTTCACAAGGAGGGTAAGTCACAAACATTCATTGCCAAAGAAGCTGGTGGTTCACAGAGTGCTGTATCCAAGCATGTTAACAGTAAGTTGAGTGGAAGGAAAAAGTGTGGAAGAAAAAGATGCACAACCAACCGAGAGAACCGCAGCGTTATGATGATTGTAAAGCAAAATCTTTTGGAGCACTTCATGCTTCCTTCTGCTGACCAGCTTTTTGAAGATGCTGATTTCATTTTCCAGCAGGATCTGGCACCTGCCCATCCTGCCAAAAGCACCAAAAGTTGGTTAAATGACCATGATGTTGGTGTGCCTGACTGGACAGCAAACTACCCAGACCTGAACCCCAGAGAGAATCTGTGAATGTTTTTATTTTTGTTATTGGTTTTATGAAGTATTCTGATTTGTTGAGATTGTGAATTGGTGGGTTTTTGTTAAATGTGAGCCAAAATCATCACAATTAAAATTACCAAAGATTTAAACTAATTCAGTCTGTGTGTATTGAATTTATTTATTTTCAATAATTAAGTTTCATAATTTGAGTTGAATTACTGAAAATAAAATTTCCACGACATTCTTATTTATTGAGATGCACCTGTATAGATAGAGAGATATAGATGGAGAGATATAGATAGATAGATATATGAGAGCCAGAGAGAGAGATAATATAGAGAGAGGGATAGATGTGTGTTTGTTACGGTTCTGAGGCATAAAACTTGTGATCACATTAATTACGTTTCTTCATAATTTGATTAAGCATGTTCATTTAAGTTATTGGCAATTGTTTGTAATTGCTCTTGTGTTGTGTTTTTTCCTGTAGCATCTGACTGAGCAGCTAGAGCTTGACCTGTCTCCTCTGGAGTACATGATGAAGTGCTTCCCAGAAATCAAAGAGAAAGAGGAGATGAGGAAGATCATTGGGCGCTATGGCCTGACAGGGAAGCAGCAGGTATGTGTGTGGTTGTGTTTAATGTGTAAGGGTGTAAACATGATTTTGCTGCATTATTTTGAAAGCCAGACAATATAGCATACTACTGTACTTGATACGTTTTTCTCTTTCTGTTTTAACATCGTAACATATCCCCCTCTAACAGGTCAGTCCCTTCAGGAACTTGTCAGATGGCCAGAAGTGTCGGGTGTGTTTCGCCTGGCTTGCGTGGCAGAATCCACACATGCTGTTTCTGGATGAGCCAACTAATCATTTGGACATTGAGACAATTGATGCTCTGGCTGAAGCCATCAGTGAGTTTGAGGGAGGAATGATGCTAGTTAGCCACGACTTCAGACTTATTCAGCAGGTATATCTTCAAAGCTACTAAATATATCAGTTTATCAGAGTCTTGTTTGTTTTCATATTTGACTAGAAGTCTGTGACCTGGATTGTGTGACGGGTGACTTTTTCATCTCATTATTCTAGGTGGCTCAGGAAATTTGGGTGTGTGAAAAGCAGACCATCACCAAATGGAACGGGGACATTTTAGCTTACAAGGAGCACTTGAAATCCAAAATCGACAAACAGACTCATGATATATAAAAACCCATGAACGCGTTTCCCAATGGATTGATTACCCTCCTGTTTCCCAGATGTGCATGACTGAAGGAGTTTTAAATTGGACAGTGAAACCCAAATTTCCCAGCTGTTGATGTGGATTCCTTTGTACTGTCATCTAAAAGTGTTGACAACTTCCTTGAGAGCAATTGTTAAAGCGTTCCCTGGTCTTATATCTCTTAATGTACCTCTCAGACTTCCCAGCAACAGCACGTCTGTTTTATTTAAAACTGTAAAGGCAATAATGTTATATTGGAATAAACAGATTAAATTATGTTTGTGAGGAACAGTAAGAACATCAAAGTATGCAGAAAGCAAGTTTTTAGAATATCCCACATCAAATCATAGCATACAGTATTGATACCAAAATAATGAATGTAGACAAATAAATCAAATTTCTAAGGCAGGGTCCAATGCTGTTTCATGCATGTTGAGAGAGCAGTCGTGGTCTAATGGATAGAGTCAGACTTGGGGTTCGAGTCTCCCGTCCAGCAGGGATTGTAAGTGAAAGGGGGTGTGAATATTCAGTGCTCTCTCCACCTTCAACACCACAATCGTAGCAAGGCACCAAACTCCCAACTGCTCTGGGACAGCAATAAAGTTGCGCAAGTGTGTTTGTTGATGAACATTTTATAAACAAGGCTCAGTTCAATGCTGGATTTGCACATTGTTTGATACTGAACGATGGAGCAGTCCCAATTATAAAAGATCCCAGTCATGATTCAGAACTGCTGATGATAAGTGAAACAGACACAAGGTTGAATCCAGCTTCTTATTAGCAGAATCGTAAAGCTATATTTTCTTTTATAAATATAATAAATCTAAAGATTAATGAAAGATGCAGTACTACTATAAAGGTTCTCAAGAAGATTAACATGAAACCTGGTGTGTGTTATGCCCTCTTTAAACTAAACGGTGTAATCCATCAATAGTGCATCCGTGTGAATACACATCCACTTTGAACAACAAAGGGTGCTGCTGGAGGTCTTACTTTTGTTACTTCCTAATTTAACTGTTAGTGCAACATAAGCAAACATTAGGCAAACCTGTGTTGTGGTCATTTTTAAATAGTTTCTCTCAGTAGCCATACGTGCAAAAATGCTGAATACACAAATATGTTCATGTTTCACAATGAGGTACATTTCTCAGTTCTAGTGAACCACAATATAAAAGTCACGCAAAATATCAAGTCATGCAGTGTTCAGTGGTTGAGAAATGCTCCACACTGTGTGTATTTCTAACCGAGCTAAATTTTTTTGTGAAGATTTTCAGATTTTTCTTTCTTTTATAGTGTCCTTGTTACACATTACATGAACTTACTATAGTAATTAGTAAATAACGCATAACCACATGCAATAATCCTAATCAAAAGTCTAATCCGAACTCTTAACCCTGTAATGAGTGTGTTGTTAATTACTAATACTCAGTACAATTAAACCGTAACAAGAATGCAAAGAGTGAAATAGGCAACCGAAATTCACTAAATCTGATAAGACCCTCCTTCTAGGAACATCCTCCCCATTTAGGCAGGTAAACGTGCAGATGTTCAACTGTCTCCAGTCTTGTGGTTGCACATCTGCATTTCTTGTCTCTTTATATTTCTATAGCATTCAGTTTGTTCCTCTTTAAGGTTCAGTTTATAGGTCTACTGTGTAAAAGGAGTGTGGGGTGTTTGATTGGGAGGGTGGGGGTGATTTGTATTATCCTCCATGCACATCTTCACATCCACACACACTGCAATATCTACATTGGCTTTGCCAAAGCTTTTAGACTACATTTTTGGGATTCAGTGAGCTGAAAACTGTATGACATTTACATTTACATTTAATCATTTAGCAGACTTACAATTGCAATACTTACAAATGAGAACAATAGAAGCAGTCAGGTCAACAAAGAACAACAACAGTATACAAGTGCCATGACAAGTCTCAGTTAGTCTAGTATAGAACGCATAACCATGTTTATTTATTTATTTATTTATTTATTTTTTTGATTGAGCACCAAGTGACTTATTCCTACCTTGAGATACAACTGGGAGCACTTTGACATGTACATGTACATTGTTTTATAATGGCATACCTAAAAAGATGTTCTTATAAAGCAAAAACATGCAACATAATTGTCCTTTGGCACATACTTTTTTTTTAATTGTAATGCAGTAAATAAATTTGACCTTCACTCGCACATATATATTAGATTAAATCTTAATACACGCACATATATATTAGATTAAATCTTAATACAAGATTCAAGATAAATATTTCTTCCAGACTTTGCAGCAGCAGATGTCTCTAGTATTGATTTACTTCCATCTTTTAACAATTAAGGCAACCAAAAATTTGACAAGAGTCAAAATCCTTTAATAATGAATAATTCTCGTCCTTGTACAAGGAGCCATGTGTCACGTTAATGATTCATGGGTAAGATGACCACGTACTACATATAGCAATATTATACAAAATGTATATTACTCTTGAGCTGCAATACAGTGTAGCTTACTTCCCAGACAGCAAGCAGCTTCGGCCCAGAACTGGCCCACGTGAAATCCATGCGGGCCAAATGTGGGCCAGATCTGGGCCGAAACTGCTTGCTGTCTGGGTTGCAACAGAGATAACAGAATATTAGTGAGTTAAATTAACATCAGTGTATTGCAAAAGTAAACTATTGCAACTTGGTGTTTTTTAAATCGAAATGGTTTGAATACAATCTGCACTCTTGCTCTTGCCGATATTTGAGATAAAAGGTATAGTTTTGATACTCTTAAAGTATCTACATCCACAGTTGGCAGTCAAATTAATAAACTTATGAACTTTGATCCAAGAGTTTGGAGTCTGATTGAGTAGAGTTCCAATTCTCTACACTTTTTACCACATTCTAGAGCCGGAACAACTTTGATTTCTATTTTAATTAGCCATCTGAGGATAACAACTGGTCAAGTCTGGTGATGAAGCCCCAGATCAGATGGAGGAGTCAGTCAACACAGGACTTCATATAATGCAGGTAATACTAATGCATATAATTCTACTTATTGGCAAAAGATCCTTCCTTCAAATTTTTTTAAAATAAACATTCTAAAAGCAAATTATGAACATAATTCAGTGCACCAAACATGTTCATTTCAAGATGAAAGTACGGGATTAAATGGTGAACAATACTATACAAAGATAATAACTACCATAATAAGTTGCTTGATAATATATATATATATATATATATATATATATATATATATATATATATATATATATATATATATATATATATATATATATATATATATATATATATAGTGCATTTATAATGATAATTTCATTAAACGGAAGTGTCTTACCAAAGTTTTTATTTTTTATATGCTTATCTCTTTGCAACATTTTTCTTATCAGGAACATGCACATTTTGTCATTATTGCAAATGTACATGACTCTATAAGAATGTTCAGTATAAATATTGCTGTGATGCTTCCTCCTCACTCTCAGTAGAAACAGACAGCTCCAGTGTTTAGGCTCTAGTTATCCTGCTGCAATGAAGAAAAAATCAACCATACATTTGACTCAAATTTTACTTATTTTCATCCTCATTCAAGGAACCTTGACAAACATGATCGATAGACCAAGGGTGAGATGATGACTTTACTTGCAATATCAATATTGTCATATTAGTAATATAGTATAATAGCAATAGTACATTTTATATACATTTTCCTCATGAGGTGCAACTAAACTGTTTTAATTTAATTTAAACTGTAACTAATTTAATTTAATTAAATTGAGGTACAAATATAATATTAAGCATCATATCATTGCTTCTTTAATAAGTCATGTTAAATTATAATTAGCAGATCTATTTTCTTTTGTTTCTTTCAGTTTGCTGAGTCAAACAAAACATGACAAACGTTTATGAAAATTAACTTTGTAGTAATGCGCCTTATTAAACATGTTAATGTTTTTCCTTGCTAATTTTTCCTCGCAGTATCCTTGGTACCACAAGTGGTTATCTGATGATGCTGGATATGCGCTTGATGAGGTGATGTCCCTACTGTGTCCAGCAATGTCAGATAATGTCACTTATGCCCTTTAGATAATTTATTTTAAGGTTTTTTGAGTAAATGTTTGATCTAGGCTACTGTGTTCTGAGGTGTAAAGCAGAACACAGCATCTGATTTCTCTGCTTTAACTATATTAGCCTCAGATGGGACAGGATCTGCCAGGATCTGGATCCGGTGATGGCACAGATAAGCCATTCAGCCCAAGCGATGAAGACAAGAGCAGGCAATTCTCAATTTTCATTTCTCTATCTCCACTCATTATCATCTAAACAGATACATTTGAGATAAAATATAACTTGTGTATTATTATTTGTTTCTAAAGTTTTCAACCAGAATGAGCCGATTCAAGGAATAGCCAAGATGTCTAGAAGAACTTGTGGACCAATTTTCTCACGGCCTGTCTCTATTAAACCTTTTTGTTTTAATTTTGGAATCATTGTCAGCCGTACTATAACATTTTGTAGAATTAAGTAATGAATTAAAATGTTAGATGCAAACAAAAAACATATTCAATAAAAAGATAATAATCAAATGATATTCATTGTTTCATTTCTCTTGTCTTCAAATTCAGAGAATAGACTAACATTCTACTAACGATCATATAATAAAGGCTACAGGCTGGTCAGTGCAAATAAACTGGCTTTTTACTATAATAATTTAATGTTAGTTTAACCAGTCATTATCTTAACTGCCTCAGAATACATGCTCTCAAGCAATCATATGTTTTATTCTGAAACCCACTCTGTAACTCTACTGTAAAACCAGCTATACCATCCCTATAAATAATTCATTTGTTATATCAGGAGTTGTATTACTAAATTTAATAATTTCTAAAATCTTCACCTTGACCAAATTATTTTACACTTTCATCCTTGATCATATACTGCCCCATTTTGTCTCAGAAAGTAAATATGTCGCTCCGGTGATTGATAGAGAGTTTCTACCAATCCAACTAACAATAATAATAATAAATACAAAATAAAATCCATAGATAGGGCTAAGTATAGTTATTTTTTGCACTGAAGTGTGGGATGAGGTAGGGTTATTTTCAACACTGTAGAGAGTAGGCTATACCAGGGATGCTAAACCTTGTCCTGGAGGAGCTTCACTTGCCTCAACACAAAGTTTGTGTCCCAATGTTGCTACATACTATCCTTCCAAAATTATATGTTATATTATTCATTTTCAATACTATTTAGGGCAGATAGGGTGGATAGTATGCACATTGGGACACAGTGGCAGTTTCAGGTAAGACCTTGATTAGCTGCTTCAAGTGTGTTTCATTAGGGTTGGAGCTAAACTCTGCAGGACTGAGTCTGTTTTTTTTTTTCACTGTACATATTACAATTCTATGTGGGATTATTTTCGCACTGATAGTATAGGGTTAAGTAAGCTTATTTTTTTCACTGTAGATGGTACAGGGTTCTGTAGGGTTATTTTTTCAATCTAGACACTATAGGTTAAGAAGATATTTGTATACACTGCAGAAAGTATAGAGTTTAAATACAGGGTTTTCCAGCATTCGCAGTTCTAGCTTGGCAAGACTTTCCTAAAGCTTAGAATGGAGTCATAGGAAGCAAGGCTGTTAATTTCACTAGCTAGGGATCTGTTGGGCCCAAATTATGTGCACTGGTTTGCCCAAGAGCTTCAAAACAATTCTGCACCGTGTACAGATAGACGTACAGTTATTACTCTGTCTGAGGAGAAGCGTTATGGCGGGAACAGAATCTGATGGCGAGGAAACAGCGTCATCAAGCGGTTAAATATGATATGGTTCTTCCAGACAGAGTGACGTGCGGTTCAAGCAGGAAGTGAGCGCGTTCACGTGTGATTGTGTTGTTCTGTTTTGCCGCCTTGACGCAAACTTACTTCACTTACATAAGCTCTTAGTCAACTTTTATTCGTTTCGGATGTAAGCAACAGAGACAAATGATGTCTTCTGATACTTCCACTGTTGGGGGGATCCAGGGTTATCTCCTAAAGCTTCATTCATTCCTTGGAGAAACAGAGAGCAGGAACGCTGCTATAGTCTGCCATGACATTATTGGAGACTTGGGGCAGGAATGCATGATAACTAAGAATGAGAATGAACTGGGTAAGAACTTCATGCAAAAAGCATTGCGTTGTGTTTATGCAAAGTATAATTATTATTCATTACTTTTATGGATAGTTAAGCAAAATAAGATTAAGGGGCCCCATATTCAGCAGATCGACAGATATTTGAATTATCTAGTATTGGCAGCTTCATGCACATAGTTAGTTTATAAGTCGTATAAAGTTGTAACCTAAAGTAAAAATCACCTTTTAGCGGAAAATAACAACGTTGTCCTTAACCACAAAATAATGCGCATACAAAATAATTAATGATGTATAGGTATGTACATAAAGCAATCAGTAAAGTTGATCTTGAAATGTCAATATGAATATATTTTCAGTTTTACAGACGTCTTTGCTTTTTGCAAAGGAAGAGGGATTGCTTAGCTTTCTCCGGAAGTCTCTCTCTAAGGAAATGGTAAGAGGTGTTTACAAGCAAATTCTAGTAATGATACATGGTAAATCCTCTTGACATAATACACATTTACTATAAAGTTATAAAAACAAACCTTTCTCCACAGCTGCGAGATGCAAGAGTGGACATTATTAATTTTTTGGGGACGTTTCTGGAGAGAATGTCAGTCATTGTCCGAGGATGGGAGAAGAACTATGCAGTTGAACTTAAGGTACAGTACATTAAAACAGTAGTCGGCAGATTTCTTTCTGTGTTGGGGTCACGTTTTAATGTGCCTTTTTAAGCTTGTCTAAAATGGCATATCACATTTGTAACACTAGCTTATTTTGCATGGATAGGACATTTGTATTGTTGTCTACACAAAGGACAAAGCTGCAAAGTGCCGAAACCCTGCTTTAGATCTGCTCATCAAAGTAAGTTCTGTTGAACGTGTCCTGTAACTTGCCCTTGAGACTTATAGCCGGTTGGTTTAAGGTCTGCAAGGACAAAGATTTTCTTTAAATATCATTATACCTCTGACTTGGAGAATGAGGAAATGTGCTAATGAGATATTTTGCAATTTACAGACAAATAGTCTTAACACATCCTACAAATCTCTCTAGATACTGTATCTCACAAAAGACTCCAGTATCACCCAGGATCTCAAAGTTGGTGATATGTTCAACAAATTTTATGGAGAGTTATCTCAGAAGAGTAAGATACCTGATACAGGCAAGTTGAGGCTAATTATTGTCTTATTTAATTTTCTGTTTTAGCAAAAATATGTTGTCTTTAGTCATTTTAACAAAACTGATCTTATGATGCATTTTCAGTTGCATGTCAGAATACAAACGAATCCGTTAGCACATACTGTATGCATTATTGAAATAAAAAATTCCCTACCAACAGTACTGGGTTGCATTTATGAACTTCTCGGAGTGCTTGGTGAAGTGCATCCCAGCGAGATGGTCAACAACTCTGACAAACTCTACAAGGCGTACCTGGGTGAACTGAAAGGACAGGTAAAGATGTCCTATCAGCATCTGGATACGTGATCTTATATGTATGTATAGAAGTGCTAAAATCAATGGTTTTCAGATGACCTCTACTACAAAGGAACCAAAACTTCCTGTTGTTGCGGGATGCCTGAAAGGAATCACCGCTCTGATGGTGAACTTCACCAAATCAATGGAAGAAGGTGGGCATGTGTAGATTTACTGTCCTGAACTGGTCTCGTCCTACTGTTACTGAATGAGTATGCTCACTGCATTTCTTCAAACAGACCCGGTTACATCAAAAGAAATATTTGATTATGCGCTGAAGGCAATCTGTCCACAGGTAGGATTAATAAATGTTGTTAGTTTAGTCTTTTTGTGTAGTACTGTTCACATTTTCTGTCCAGGGCTCCCAAATACAAAATTTTCTTTCTTCTTTGCATCTCCAGACTGATATGAAACGATATGCAGTCATCTTTGGTGAGTGGAATTTTATATCGTCATGTTTTATGCAGTGCATCCTAAATTTAGCTTATGCATTGTTTTTTACTCTTGACAGCCGGTCTCAAACTATTTGCTAAGCATTCCAGCCAGTTTGGCAGTTGTCTCATGGATCATTATATGTCTATCTTTGATGTTATGTCCAAACATTGTGGACATATCAATGGAGAGCTGAAAAAGAGTAGTTACACAGCACTAGAGTCTTTCTTAAAACAGGTATTTTCTGATTATTGATTATTCAATCTATAAATGTTTTTTTTCGTGGCATGTTTAACTTGGTCATGATGACATCTTGTCAAACCTTTCCTATCGCTGTCGTGAAGGTAGCCACTCTTGTGGCAGAGAACATTGAGTTGCACAAGAGCAAGCTGAAGTACTTCATGCAGAAGTTCTGTGCTATCATCAGGACCATGGACTCCACTAATAAAGAACTGTCCATTGCTATCAGAGGATATGGCCTGTTTGCTGCAGTTTGTACATTTTAACAGAATATTAACAATAGTCTATAATCATTATAATCAGGAAGTCAAATAATATTACACTATTCTAGTTTTTTCTATTTTATGTTTATAGTTTTACATTTTTCTATCTGTGTTTGTTTGCCTCTAGCCGTGTAAGGTGGTGTGCCCTCAGGATGTAGATCTGATGTATACAGAGCTGATTCAGCGGTGCAAGCAGATGTATCTGACTGAGACAGACCGGGATGATGACAATGTCTACCAGCTGCCAAGCTTCCTCGACTCCATAGCTAGTGTTCTGGTGCACCTTGACCGGGTATGAGAAAGCTGTGCAATGCTCGATCTAATCCATTTGTTGATAAATTGGCATTTTAAATAAAGATTCAGTATGTAGGTCAGTTTTTAGTCCTCTGTTCTGTGCTACTGCTCCTAATAGGTCTGTTCATTGTTTTAATACCCCAGAAATTTAGTTTCAAGCGTCTCATGTCATAGAGTCAAATGATTATGGGCAGTTCTTCAGTATTTGTTGCTGTTGCCTTTCTTCAGTCTGTAGTTCAGCTGTTTTCACCGGACAGATTCTAATGTAATCTCTGTGACTGGATGCAGGTCCCTGAAGTGTACACTCCTGTGCTAGAGCGCCTCCTTGTGGTTCAGATGGACAGCTTCCCTCAGTACAGCCCGAGAATGCAGTATGCCACCTGCCGCTCCATCATCAAGGTGTTTGTAGCCATGGCAGTTCGAGGTCCGGTCCTCTGGAGTTTCACTAGTTCTGTGGGTAAGGATGTGAAATGGAGGTTAGCTTTGGCTGGTCTAAATCATGGTCAGATTTACTAGTGTTCACTTCACACTCTCCATTTCCTCAACAACAGTTCACCAAGGCCTGATCAGAGTGTGCTCTAAGCCAATTCCTCAGTCAGACGTAAGTGTTGAGCTTTTGCTTTTCTGTTCATATTGTGATTATCGTGATGTGATATGATATTTATCTGCCCATTAGGAGCAGAACATTCCTTCAGGTGCTTCTCAAACTGAGGAGGACTCCACCCTGGTGCGTTCTGGGAAATGGAAAGTTCCTTCCTCTAAGGACTACTTGGACCTCTTTAAGGGGCTTCTGGACTGCGAAAACCTTAAAGTAAGAAATTGTTATTGGGTCATTCCGTGTCAAATCAACCAAATTTCAGAAACTTCCCCGGCTCAAATTTCTGATTTTACTAATATTTTTTCTAAAGAAAGAGAAGCATGTATAGTAATGAAAGCCAAAATATTACATGTCATGGATGAATATTTACTGAGTAATCCACTCTTTTATAGAGGGGAGTCAAAATGGCATTTTTCGAGCTAATTTAGAGCCAATTTACAGGTTGCTTAAAATGACTTCAGAAAGATGGCAGCATCATAATGTTTCTTTTACACAGAGATTGATGAGTATTAGTCAAATCTGTTGACTTTAGCAATCTTTGTTGCATTATGTGCCAATGGTGACCATTCAAAAATGGGGATAGGGCACTTTTCAAGTTTCAAGCCTATAACTCAAGAAGTATTAAATATATCTTAATGCCCTTTTAGATTTTGTCTCTTAGCAAACATATCTTTTGGCATCTTAATTTATAAGGCCCTATATGGTTTGGTTTCAGAAATATTGCGCTCTCAATATGGCTTCTGGGGTAAATCGTTAAATTGACCATATGCACGATTACTTCCTGGTTTTAGATAAGCCAGCTCACTCATTTCCAGTCAACTGTACTGTGCTGTAAGGGGAGTGCCCTTTGCTCAGTTTCTCTACATAATCCATTCACAATTTGGAGAAAAGTTTTGTTTGTCTAAGAGGACCATGCGTCCATGCATACTGTTTCAGGAATGACAAACACAAATGTTAAATTTCACGAGTGAATCCGTTAAATCATGCCGCGAGTCATTGCTATGATTGACAGTAGCGATGGAATGAATCATCTGAGGAGCCTGTGTCAAAATAGAGATGTGCATTAAATAATTTAGATTAAATTCAGACTAACAAAACTACAGCGGCGATAAGTCTTTGTTGGATAAAACTTAAATTATGTAGTTATTATATTAAATCTAAACATTTCAAAATATTGAATGAATTATTTAATTGTTTAACCAACTTATTTGACCACAGGTATTTAAATATTTCCTCATTATAGGCTGTTGACTGGCCTTTATTTATTTAAATGACGTGACTTTGTGACTTCCTGTACTTTATACTTCGGTGTGATAAAGTACTACATTTGTTATAATATCTATTTTAAAATAAAACAAAAGAAAAACTAAGGAGTTTCATTTCCCTCTTAAAGGGTTAGTTCACCCGAGAATTAAAATTTGTCCTTCTTTTACTCATCCTCGAAGCATCCTAGGTGTATGTGACTTTCTTCTTTCAGAATAATATAATCGAAGTTATATTTAAAAAATTAAAATAAAATAAAGCCCCCCTGTTGCGAATCCATGCGTTTTTGAAAGATAAATATCCAGATTTCAAACGTAATAAACACTTTTTTTTCTGACTTATGCTGACTGTTGGGAACCGGAAGACGTGAAGGCAGATGCCGTAGTTCATCAGTGCGGCGTGGTTCATGACGACCGCGGAGAGAGAACAAAACAAAAGAAAACGCTGGTCACGAATTAAAGCACCAAACGAGGATTTGTAAAGAAAAACGTTAAAGTACATTTCCCAGAGGCGAACGCCATCCTCCATCATTCGCCAGCACGTCTTCTGCAACCCAAAATCAGCACTTATTAGAAAAAAAGTGTTTATTACGTTTGAAATCTGGATATTTATCTTACAAAAATGCATGGATTCGCTACAGGGAGCCTTTATTCACCCCCCGAAACCCTGTGAGGGACGTTTTAATACAGATGCGCACACTTTATTTTCACGTCTTACTCTGGAGCCTCATTGAGACTCCCCCTATCAAGAACTAGAATCTGAAAATATATTGCAATATCTTTATCGTTAATAATTCTTGAGTTATAGGCACGCAAACTTTGGAAAAATAATATTTATGGCACTCGGGCAGTTATGTTCAATGCAGTAGTTTTGACAGAAGGAAATGAGGTGCATCTCTAGTTTCAACATTATTCGTTCTTCAGACATTCCTCTTTAAAAGAAAAGAAGCATCATATTTTTGCAAATTGACTGACATTTGGTTTTTGACCACTGAAAATGTGTACAAATTAACAATTTACTCCTCGAGCCATATTGAATTTCCAAAATCTCTGAAACTGAAAATTCATGACATTTAATATTTTGGCTTTCACCACTAAATGTTCTGATTCTGATTTATCTTTATTCAGAAAAAATTGTTAGCAAAATCAAAAATTAGATTTTTTGTTGCTACTGTACAAATATGTTATTTGCTTAGAATGTGACCCTTTAAACACAAAAGTTGTTTAAGGTGTACTCTGGTTACTTTGTTTTGAAAGTTTAATTTGATGTGTTTTAAGGACACAGGATTCATGGACGGGGCTCCAGCTGCCAAGAACTACAACCTAAGAGACATAAACCGACATTTATATGATGCACTGGTGCAGTCAGTCATGAAGATTTTGGAGAAACTTGATCTTTCAGTGCAGAAAGTCAATGCAGCTGAGGAGGTACTGTTGCAGTGCTGCACCTTGAATCAACAGTAAAAATGTGGATGGTTAAAGAAATGGAGCATCAATTAAAAAAGAAAGATTACTTTTTAATATGTTTTGAGTAATTTGGCCAGTTGAGTGAAATATTTCTGCTTTTTCTTTGGCACAGAGTGATGCAAGTTCTGGATTTATGCCCTCATCTGACCCCACAGCAAACCTTATGCCCAACAAACCCAAAGACTTCATTGCCTTTATCAACTTGGTTGACTTTTGCAGGTGTCAAAACTCTCATTTCACTGGAACAGTCAGAAATCAAACAAACAAAACACACACGCTCTTATTTGTGCTCTTTTCGCATGAGATTGCATACATAATTATTGTTATCCTTTTTATAGTGAATTATTGCCTTCGAGAAAACCTGAGTATTTTACCCAGTGGATGTACCCCCTGTGTCATGAGCTTATTCTGCAATCGATACGTTTCCCTCTGGTCAGTGGCTTTTATAAGCTCCTCTCCCTTTCTATTGGAATTGGCAAGGAAATCCACTATTTTCAGGTATACACTTTCTAACATTTTAATGTCTTGATACACTTTGACAAAACCAGTCATAAAGCACCTATAATTTATAGGACCTGAAACAAGAGTCGAAAAGTGTTGGCGGTGGCTCAACCATGGAGAACGCCTGTTTTTCGCTGCTTGCAAAGTTTGGAAAGGAGGTGTGTTTTTAACTCTTTTTGGATGCTTGAACATTACAGTGAGCTTTGTTTCAGTCTTAAAGGATTTTTTTTTCCAAAAGAAAGTTTTGTTCATATGGCCGTTTATGATGAATGTGATGATGAGAAGTTTTTGTCATTTCCTCAGGTTTGTGTGCGTATGAAACAATATAAAGATGAGCTCCTGGCTGCCTGTCTGATGTTCATCCTCTCTCTTCATCCTGACATGGTGGCTCTGGATATCAAGGCATATATCCCAGCTCTGCAGGTTCGAAAATGAAAGCCAATTCTGTGATATTTTTGAATTAACGGCAGCTAGGTATCACATTCTGAAGTCATTCAGAAACTAACTGACACATGCTATTATAATGGAATGGGATATCATCATCTGTTGTCATTGTTTTGGTGGCAGGCTGCTCTGCGGCTAGGTTTGAGTCACGCTCCTTTAGCCACAGCGGCGCTGGATGCTCTGGAGTCCTGGTCTTCTCTTATTCCTGCTGCCATCATGCAGCCACACTACACAGACATCCTGCCACATTTAGATGGCTACCTCAAAACAATCACTAACTCAGGTCAGTTATTCATAATCTCCTTATATAGCTCCTAAATACTGTACTGTCAAAGAAATGTTCACGGTTTACTATTGTAAATTTACTTTGAAAATATCTAAGGGTCAGTGATTTATTACAGAATCCCTTTAGTAGATGTTTCAGAGTCATTTTTTAATTTTGTATTTCTTTTTAATCATCCTATTAGAAAAAGATGACGGCAATATGGAAGTGACATTTGTGTCGACGGGAAGTTCAAAAAGTTATGGAAAAGTCATGATGAGGCTTCTGAAGAAATCGAAACACTTTTCTGTGGTAATAAGACTGTTTTGTTATACTAATTGATTCTGAGATGTAACTCTGAAATATTATCGTCTATAACGATGGTTAATTGAGCGCTTTGAGAGCAGTGTTGTGATGTTCCTGTGCTCTTCGTTAGGGAGAGGAGTCTCCGATTGCGGCTGTGAGACGCAGGGTGGTTCGTCTGCTTGGACACTTGGGAGGACAGCTCAATAGGAGTCTTGTGACAGGTAATCACTGGCTTTTTTAAACATCCAGGACTTGTTAACTTTGCTTGTTTTTGCTTTATCTTGCTTAAAAACAAGCTCTTTTTAAAGTTTTCTCTTCTCCAACCCAAGCTGTTTCTGCGGAGGACATGATGAAGCGTTTTGTAGCATGGGACTGTGAGAAGAGGCTGAGTTTTGCCGTGCCTTTTAAAGACATGAAGCCTGAGATCTACCTGGACTCCTTCCTGCCACGGGTCACAGAGCTTGCACTGTCCTCCAGTGACAGACAGACTAAAGTAATCGTAGTCCTCAGTCATCTTAGTTTTCTTCTTATTGTTGATGAGGTTCATTAGGGTTTTCTTTATTAACCCAATAGATTCAGGCTGAAACTGATGGTTCTGTTTGGTGTGTAGGTGGCAGCGTGTGAGCTTCTGCATAGTCTGGTCATATACATTGTGGGAAAAGGAGCCCAGATGACAGAAGATGACAAGTCTGCTCCTCCCATGTACAATCTACACAGAAAAGTCTTTCCTGTTCTTCTACGCTTGGCCTGTGACGTCGACCAGGTCTTTTACCTTATATGTGCTCTTTAAATGTGATGAACAGTTTTTGTCCTTTGTCTGAGACTGTAAAGCAGTGGTTCTCAATCTTTTTGCATCTGAGGTTGCCCATGTAGGCCAAGATATTTCCTCTGTTATTCTCCTGTAATGATAAGACACCTGCTTCTTTTTTATAAAACATTTGAATTAAGTGTCTAGGGTGTTTCAATAATGAATGAATTAATGAATACACTTTTACTTTGTTATCTGAATTGTTAAAAACCTAAAAAAAAAAAGTTTTTCATGTTCATGGTTTATTATGTAAATGTTGTCCTCTTTCACCAGTCTATGTAACAGTCATGTGTAAGTTTGCCAAACATTGAAACTTTAGCACTTCTTCAGGTCACAAGGCAGCTGTTTGAACCTCTGGTAATGCAGCTTATCCATTGGTTCACCAACAACAGAAAGTTTGAGAGCCAAGACACAGTGGCAGTGCTGGAGGCCATTTTCGTGAGTAAACCCACTAGTAGAAAAAAGTTATTTTATTTGAAATTGAGCCAGATGTCTCGTAATTACACCTCTAAATTAGTTTTTTTAACATGTGCTGTAATTGTGTATGCTTGTGGTGCACAGGATGGCATTGTGGATCCGTTAGACAGCACCCTCAGAGACTTCAGTGGCACCTGTATCCAGGAATTTGTCAAATGGTCCATTAAACAGACAACCCCCAAACAGCAGGAAAAGAGCCCGGCCAACATCAAATCTCTGTTCAAACGTATCTACAGCCTTGCCTTACACCCCAATGTCTTCAAGAGGCTTGGAGCTGCGCTTGCCTTTAACAGCATGTACAGGCAATTCAGGTCAGTGGACGCATTAGATGGGCTGAATATAATGCAACACTCCAGCAGTATGGTCTATGCCATCTTGAGTAAATGTAAGAAATCTGTCTGTAGTGAATGCAAAGGTTATGCAGTGTTTATCCAAATATTATTTTGTTTCTCAGAGAAGAGAGCTCTTTGGTGGAGCAGTTTGTCTTTGAGGTGCTGGTGGTGTTTGTTGAGAGTCTAGCTCTGGCCCACTTTGATGAAAAATCCCTGGGTAAGAAACTAAACTGAACTATTTTCATTATCAAGACCTCTTGTTTGATGGTCATGCCTTTTATCTTGGCTTTCATATTGATATTTTCCTATGCAGGAACTGTCCAGCAGTGTTGTAGCTCCCTGGATCATCTGAAGAGGATCATTAAACACAAGGCAGACTCGCTCAATAAGAATTCAAAGAGACGTATACCTAGGTACACGTATATTTAATTGTCATAGTTTCCTTAGAAACTTAATTTAAAAATCAAATGAGTAATGTGAGTAAGGTTAAAGCGTATACATTTTGTGTCGCTAGCTGACAGACCTGTATTTTTCAGAGGTTTCCCTCCGGATCAGTCCGTGTGCTTGTCAGATGTGGTCATGTGGCTGCTGACCCAGTGTGGAAGACCACAGACTGAGTGCAGACACAAAAGCATGGAGCTCTTCTATGAGTTTGTGCCTCTGTTGCCAGGTACTGCCAGGAAATGTATAATGGAGGAAGTACAGTGGTTTTATTGCCAATCAGGGACTCTCCTCTGTGGAGACTATTGTCCTCCTTCATAATTTGGACATAGCATAACATCACTATATAAAGAAATGTAAGAGAACTAGCATGAAATGACATTGCCAAATTGTTCAATAGAGATTAAAATGAACAACTGTAAAATAAATAAATAAATCACTGGTAACATTTTTTGGAAAATAATTTTTTTTGGCCAATATCAGAATTTCTGGAAATATGTTCTGAATTATTTACTGTAATTTCAGTTGTAAATCAATACAGGTTTTGTAGAAAAGCTTGTCTTTACATTTTTGCATGGGTTTGATTTAGGTCACTTTTCACCCTATAACACTAGGATTGCATCAGAAATGAATATCAAAATTACCATTAAGATTCTTAGGAAAAACAAAACATTTTTTTTATTTAACTTGCAGCTTTATTTCAATATGAATACACAGTGTTTTCTTCTTTTTATTTTTTTGCCAGGTAATGCTTCTCCTGCAGCATGGCTGGATGAACAGGTGAAGCAACGTGGTCCAGGATTTCTCATTTCGTGTTTAGAGGGAGGCGGTTTACTCTCCCAGCCTACTTTGAGAGAGGTTGAAGCCCCCTTTACTGTCAGAGGCACCTTACAATGGATGGATCTGCTGCTGGCCGCTCTTGACTGCTATAACACCTTCACAAACATGCGCTGTATGCAACCCCAGAGGTTTCTGGGTGGGTGAAGCCACATCAAGAAATGCCTTAACATATATTGCTAAAAAAAATTCTATATCCCTGAAATGATCTGTAACTGTTAAATTAAGGCTATTATTGTCTGTCTCCCATTCCTCTCCTCATCCAGGCACTAGTGACAAGTCCAGCTTTTTGCCAGCGCTCCATTTCTTCCTTACGGAGCTGTCCATGCAGGACGTTCAAGCTGCCAGGGCTTGCTTCAAAATGGGTAATGCGGGTCAGTCACACTTCAGCCCTCGAGAGACAGAGCAGTACAACTACAACAAATGCTCCATCATTGTCAGAATCCTGGAGTTCTCCACCATGGTGCTGCAGAAATGTCCACAGGACCTCTGGAAGGTAAAACATGATAAAGGCAACATAATAAATTGAAAAACAAAAGATAGTGACCTTCATTATGTACTTTTGTGCTAAAAGTCTACCTTCAAAACATCCAGTGCCGCAATCAGAATGTTAAGACATGCTTCTCCACTTTCTCTTTAGGTGATGGAGCAAGATGTTTTCAACTCTTCTTTCTTCACACTGTTGGCGCTGACGGTGTGTGAGCCCTCTTCCGTTGGCTTTAACATGGCAGATCTGGAGGTGATGACTCAGCTGCCGGAGGTGTGCACTCCTTTGCTTAAAGCTTTGGCATCAACACCTTACAGGACACAGCTGGAGAGTGGCATTAGGAAGAGAATAACTGTACAGAGGTCTGTTCATTTTTTTTTTGTAGGTTTCGGTAAATTGTGTTGTGTGGTTTTGTGGTAGTTTCACCTACTCTTACGTGCATTTGAACCTGTTTGTTTATTCCCCCAAATCCATTTCCCACTTCTTTTTTTCATTTTGTCTTTATATTTTACATTACCAGTACAATTTAATTTTATTGATGGCATTTTTAAATGAACAGATTTATTGAGTGTATGGTTGATATATGAACTTCTTCATTTATGTGTGTCTTTTTTCGGCCAGTGTGGAGAAGATGTGTGCTATTGATCTGTATGAAGCAGATAACAGGGACAGTCATGCTAGCATGCATCTGTTACTCTTAGCCTGTAAGCAGCTTCACCAGTCTGGGCTTCTCAACTCAGTTCTACACAGTCAGGTACACACTGAATTAATGAATGTCACTGTAATTCTGTTCAGTCTACAATGATTACAATGACACCTAGGTTGTGATGTTTACCGTTTCTCTGTATAGGATGCTGGTTATGGTTGCTCTCTGGGCTCCAAACTTCTAACTAGTGTCTATAAAAGCATTGCTCCTGGAAGTGACAGGAAGTCTCTGCCCTCCATGGATGTTGGCAGCAGGAAGTTGGCAGACAGGCTTGTGCAGTTGGCGTTCTGTTTGGGTGATCAGGCACGTTGATTGATTTACAGTTAAAATAAGGGACTAAGACTTTAAAGATCTTTGGCTCTTCGTGTTTTTGTATGCATCTGTTTAATTAATCAACTCTTCAAAAATTATCTTTATTTCCCTCAACCATTCAGAGTGAACAGACTGTTGGGCTTTTGCTGAACACCATTACGCTCTCCGTGCCTCTCTCTGGCAGTCTGAATCCTCACTTCCTCAGCTTCTCTCACGGAGAGTACTTCTACAGCCTCTTTCAGACATCTCTTAATACTGAGTTACTCCGCAGAGTGGAGCACACCGTGCCGCTGCTGCTGGCTTCAGCCAACCAGAACCCCAGCATGGTGAGACTTCAGACTAGACTGGACTATGTTTTCTAAAAGCATTGTAAGCCTATGTAGATTGAAGAAACCACTGGCACCATTGATCCTATGATATGTTAGACCAGCGGGAACTGGAGTCCTGGTGAAGAAATACAACAGCAGGATAAAATGTACTAGCTAACAGTAAACTCTAGTTGTTCACTTATGGCTGAAACTGTCTATCTTGACATGACTGTTTACTGACATGCTCTTCTCTGTCTGATTGGGTAGATATATACTACAAATAAAGTGCTATTAAGAACAGCAAGACCATTTTGTGCATAAGCATTGAGATCTGAAAAGTTGTTTGACTGTCTCTTTAGGTTAGTGTGCTGCTGAACGGCATGTTGGACCATAGTTTCCGAGAGCGTTCAATCAGAAAATCCCAAGGCTCGCTATTGGCTGAAGAGGTGCTGAAGGGTTGGGATTTACTCAGGCCGTGGTGGGAGGGTCCTGCTGCCTCACCTGAGAGCAAAACTTCAGTCCTTTCATTGCTTGCCAAAGTGCTCCAGGTACCACATCAATTATATTTTATTTTTCTGTGCATGTTAAAGAGCCGAAATGGGTACATGCATGAGATTTTAATCGCATTTTTTCCACAGATCGATTCCTCCGTATGCTCCAATACGGATCACAAAGCATTCAATGGTGTGTTCACCACTTTCACTGCCCTTCTCACCGATATATCTATGCCATTAAATCTCAAGGTAACTTTTTTCCCAGCTTTACTCTGTATTTTTCAAATATGCACCGAAATCGTGCATTTTATTGCATGTTTTGGTTTATGGAGTATATATTTCTTCAATTCCTCTGATTTGTCTCTCTTCTCTTCATTTTCTGTAATTAGAGCCAGGCTCTGATCATGCTGCCCTTCTTCACTACATTACCCAGCATGCCCCTGGAGGAGCTCAGGAGGGCTTTGGAGACTCTGGTGGCTGCACATTTTCCTATGCAGTCGGATGAATTCCCTCGAGGATCCCTTCAGTGTAACAACTACATGGACTGCATTCGCAAAGTGAGATGCTCAAATGAGATATCATATACAAACGTTTATTCGGCTTAATGACAGTTCTACAGATACCATGATTTACTTTTTTTTTTTTACACAATTTCTTGAAATCAGTAAATTAACAACAATGACTTATTCAATAAGACAACATTATTCATGTTCTTTTTTTCAAAAGGATAATAATTGGTCGTTCATTTTGATAACCTCAGTTTCTAGAGGCCTTGCAGCTGTCTCAGAGTCCCGTCTTATTGAAGCTCATGGCTAGAGTTCTGTGCCGGGACAAAAAACATATCATGGAGGAGCTTTTTCAGACCTGCTTTCAAAATATTGCTCGCCAGTAAGTTCAAAAAGATTTCATCTTTGTGTCTATATTTACAGTTGCTTAGATTTATTTCTAATATGCATGTGTTGCATGTTATTTCTTATTGTCAGGTCTCAGTTGGAAAGACTGGTTCTTCTCCTCAGCTCAGTCTACCAGTCATTTCAAGCCAAAGACGTGCCTTCAAACTCCATGCTCATGGGTCTTATAGACCGAGTCCTGCTACCAATGGCCTCTCACTGCATCCCTCAAGCGCTCTCTCAGTTCTTCATTTCTAATATTGCTGATATGATGACTACTCTACAGGCACGCTTCACCAAGGTGACTTACATTGGGTTATTAAAGTACATTAAATATGTTTAGATCTGTTAAAATATAAAAACATGATGCGCTTTCATTCAAACATACTGCCATTGTGTGTTTTCCTGTCATGTGTCCTCTAGTCTGTTGAGTCAGTATTTGAGAGTCAGGTCATGATGAAGATCGGCTGTTATAAGCTGCTGGAGGTGTTATACTCTCGTCTGCCTAAAGAGGAAGTCTATTCTAAAAACTCCGCTATCAACCAGGCCTTCTGTGGCACAGGCGCCGCAGAAGGCAATGAGCTTTCCAAGAACCTTCTCAAGTATGCATTTTTAAATATTTTTTACCTTTTAAAAGCAGATATTACACTTTATATGGTCAGGCGATTCAACTCTCTTGTCCCCTTTTAAGTATTAAAGTATATATATGTATATTGTTTGGAAAGTTGTTTCAAGTCAGACAGGACATTATTTCCTTTCTTCATGCTGACTGAGAGGAATAATTCACCCACAATTAAAAATTATTCTGTGAAGAAACTCTTTGTATTGTATTTGAGCTATTCTTTTAAATATGTTTATAAGCAGTGCAATTAAGTCTTAGGAATCTGGAGAAAATGCTGTAAATGCCATAATTGTGGAGGTGATGTAATGTTTAATCGGTACAACACATGTCAGATCGTGTTTTGAGGCCTTCACTGAGAACATGGCAGGAGAGACGGTTCTGCTGGAGCTGAGGAGACAGTATCACTGTGCTGCGTATAACTGCGCCATCGCCCTGATCAGCTGCAGCTTCAATGAGACCAAATTCTACCAGGGCTTCCTCTTCACTGAGAAACCTGACAAGGTCTGTTACTGTGCCCACAACGGACACAACACGTACTCTGTACAAGCAGCGTTTATAATATTTGTTACATTTATTGTTTTCATTTTTACAGTGTAATTATGATATTTGTACATTCCTTGCACATTCCTAGTACAAGAGACTTATAACTTCAAGTGTATCCTTCTTTCTGATTGAAGTTGAACTTTTTTTCTATATTTGTAAGTTAATTTTGCTGTTTGTTTTTACCCCAGAATCAATTCATATTTGACAACCTCATTGATACACAAAGGGTGTACAACTTTCCTATAGAGATTGACGTAAGTAGAGCTTTTAAATGCGTTATATTTTTATTTGTTTTGTGTTGTATTGTATCATGTTTACTTGCATTTACAGGTTCCTATTGAGAGGAAAAAGAAATATGTCATGATCAGAAAAGAAGTGAGTGGAGAAAATGGAGGTGAGTTGTCTGAGGTATCTACAAGCTGGTTAACTACATGTTTAGAAACCTAAATGTCATCTATGAATGTTTATGAAAATGCATTTGTTGTCATGTATATTCCCGGGCGGACTGCTTTTATTGATGCTATCTGCTTGTTCTTTTTCAGATGCACCTGTATACCTCTCCTCTCAGTCCTACATGGCAGACAGCAGTCTCAGTGAAGAGATGAGTCAGTTTGACTTCTCCACTGGAGTTCAGAGCTTCTCCTACAACTCCCAGAATCCTTCAGGCGGGAGTGGCTCCAGCAGGACTCGGGTACGTCCCAGGAGAGATTAGTTGTGTTTTTTCTTTTGTAAACAGATGTTATAGTTTTTAGAATGTTATCTACAATTTGAATGCATAAGTGTCTGGGTTGTTAGGAGCGTAAGGAGCTTGTGTCTCAGGATGAGACTGTGGAGCTTGAGATGGATGAGCTGAATCAGCATGAATGTATGGCCAATATGACTGCACTGCTGCGCCACATGCAAAGGAACAACATCACCCCTAAAACAGAGGAGGTCAGTCGCAGCATGAACAGTTCTGCCTACATTTCAAGTCGGAGCACTTCTGAATATGTTTTGTTTTAGGGAGTGACACCTAGTGATCTTCCTCCCTGGATGAAGTTCCTGCAGGGGAAGCTGGACAATCCATCCACCCCGCTGAACATTAGACTCTTTATAGCCAAACTTATCATCAATGCTGAAGAGGTACTGCTTCAGAGGGTTCTCTTTACCTCTCTCTGGATTTATCGATATGTTTTGTAGGGTTTTTTTATTTTATTTGACATCTTTATGTCCAGATATTTCGTCCATATGCCAAGCATTGGCTGGGCCCAATGGTGCAGCTGGTGGTCTCCAGTAGCAATGGAGGAGAGGGCATTCATTTTATGGTAGTGGACATTGTGGTGACCGTCCTCTCTTGGGCCAGTGTGGCCACACCAAAGGTGTGTATGAGATGGTATTTGACTCATGTATTGATTCTCTGGGTATATTATTTTCTAATATTTGCTATGCATTGCACACATTTAAACATATTGTCTCTTTATTCCCTTGTCTCTCTTTCTGTTTAGGGTACCACAAGAGATGAGGTTTTGGCCAATAGGCTCCTTGGGTTTCTGGTTAGGAACTGCTTCGACTCCAAACGGGCTGTTTTCCGCCACAACCTGGAGGTCATCCGCACAGTTGTGGAATGCTGGAAGGACTGCCTCAAGATACCTTACGAGTAAGAAACAAATCGATCAAAGTACTTTATTATTTACTGTATTTTCCGGACTATAAGTCGCACTTTTTTTCATAGTTTGGCTGGTCCTGCGACTTATAGTCATGTGCGACTTATTTATCAAAATTCATTTGATATGAACCCAGAGAAATGAACCAAGAGAAAACATTACCATATTCAGCCACCTGTTCATTGCTCCTGTAGCCTACACTGAAAACATAGAGCGCCCTCTCGCGGCTGTAGACGGTAATGTTTTCAATTGGTTCATTTCTCTTGGTTCATGTCAAATTAATTTTGATAACTTATAGTCCGGAAAATACGGTATGTGATTCCATGATGACCATGCATTCCAACATAAGCATGCATAGATGAATGGAATGGATGCAAAATCTCAAAGATTTTTTTTCCGTTTCCTCCCATAGTTTGATATATGAACGGTTTGCTGGAACTGATCCCAACAGCAAGGATAACTCTGTTGGACTACAGCTTTTAGGCATTGTAATGGCCAATAATCTCCCTCCATATGATGCTGCATGTGGCATTGAGCATGACAGGTAAACATTTTGCTATGTTTATTTATGTATGTTGGAGATTGTGTGTGCGCGTGTGTTTGCATTAGTATTGAATTTATTATACAAATGTTTTTTTTTTCTGTAATTATAAAAATGAATTTAAAAACAATGTTGTTCTCTTACAATTCCTGTGTTACAGATACTTTCAGTCACTGGCCAACAACTTGTCATTCATCAGATATAAAGAGATTTACGCAGCAGCTGCTGAGATCATTGGTTTAATCCTAAACTACATGACTGAGAGAGAAAGTGTAAGTGTGCCTGTTTGTTCCTGCCAAATTGTATCCCATTTTTCATCTGAGATATTTTGTTTTATAATGCAGTATACATATTGTTGTAAATGTAAAGGGGATCTTTAGAAAGTATCCAGTAACCAACTATTGTTTTTCTTTGTTGTAGCAAAATGAAGGGCCCTTATTTAACATTACTATTACGAAGCTCATGGATTTGAGAAAGAAGGAGGTGGATGACAAATTTATTGTTTGCCTGAGCAAAGTGTCCAAACACTTCCCACCCTTAATGGATCGGTGAGATGAAAAGTCCATCGTTTGTAGTAAAGGCTTAATGTTATTTCTGTAAATAATGTTTGTCATCTTAATTTTCCACAGATTTGTAAATCCAGTTTTCTACTTGCTGCCAAAGCTGCATGGCATTTTGAAGACACACTGCCTTGAATGTGTGCTGAGTCGTGCTGATGTCATCCCGGAAATCTACCTACACCTGAAGACCAAAGGCCTCTCGCAGATCATGAGCCACAAGTCTGTTAATACTGCAGGAGTTCATTTAATTTCCTTGTGATTGTAAAATATTACAGAGAAACCCTCTTCACATCACATGCTGTGTCTTTCAGAGATGAAGGCCGGCAGCGGGTTTGTCTGGATATCATACATAAGATCCTGGCATGTCTGAAACCCCAAGAGCTGAAGGAGATTTTGGGAACCGTCACAGCATTTGTGTCTCACCCTTCTCCTGTCTGCAGAGAGAGAATGTATGATATCCTGATGTGGATCCAGGACAACTACAGGTAACCTCGTCTTCTCCAGTCCCGTTTCACTCCTTTTCATCATTCATCACAAATATGACTTTTGTTGTTCATTTCCTCGGTCTAATGTGTTTCTACTGTTTTCATGCCGTTCTCTCAGTCTCCCAGATTCTTCTTTGTTGTGGTATTTTTTTTGTTTAACAGTTGAATGTTTTACATTTTATTATTTCATCACACATGTACATTCTTATTCAAATGTTTCTGGTTGGTAAGATTTCTGTTACCTAGCTTACATTTATTTGAATACAAATACAATAAAAATGATTAATTTGTGAAATATTATTAGTTATTTGTAATTTATTCCTGTGACAGCAAGGCTGAATTGTTAGCAGTCATTACTCCAGTCTTCAGTGTCACACGGTCCTTCAGAGATCAGAAATGTTAATTTGGTGCTCAACAAACATTTGTTTTTATTAGCACTGTTGAAAACCGTTTTGCTGGTTAATATATTTGTGGAAACCGTAATTAATTTTGTAAGCATGTAAAAGATCAGTAAATGTATAAATGCATCTGTGCTAAATAAACCTCTCTATATATTTTTTTAAACGTGCTGAGAGTTAGCGCAAACATTGAAACCGTAGTGTCATCATGATGTGTTTGCAGTGACACTGAGAGCATGGAGGACAGCACCTCTGTTGAAGTGCTCAGTGCAGCCAGAGAAACTCTCCTCCAGGGGCTGACAGATGAAAACTACGGCTTACAGTAAGCATTGTAGTTACCTGCTATGATCATTTTAATTTCACTTATTTTTTTCATAATTTTAAATGAAATTAAATCTGAAGTTTCTCACAAATCAATCTCAACACAAGTATTTTCTCGGGTTCCTGTGTGATTTCTCTTTAGGCTTTATGTGCGTAATTTCTGGAGTCATGAGAGCCGTTTACCTCCAGGCACACTGGAGCGCATGCTTGTGGTGCTGAAGTCACTCTATTCGTCCCGCATTGAAGAACAGTTCCTGAGTCTGGCCACTGACCTGCTTCTGGAAATGACCAGTCGCAGCCCTGACTTCACACGCAACATCTTTGAGTTCCCACTCTCTGAGTGCAAGTTTCAGGTAACAAATGTTGTGTATTACAGCATTGAAAAAAAATCCTATTTACATGCTGTTTATTTTCCCTGGGTCTTTAAATCACACCTAGTATTTGGTTCATTTAATTCTAAGTTGTTTCTCAAGACCATAATTCCCATGCTTTCTGTTCTGTTCGTGTATTCCAGGACTACGCCATTGACTCTAACTGGCGTTTGCGGAGTACGGTCCTCACACCGATGTTTATGGAGACCCAAGCCACCCAGGGATCTGGCACTCAGGGTTCAGAGGCCACAGGAAGTCAGGCCGCCACAGTGAGAGGTCAGATCAGGGCCACACAGACGTCCCTGGAGTTCTCTCAGACTCTGGCTCCTGGTGCAGGTACTTCATGAACTTCAGTTCTTTCACTTATTTATTATTATTCAGTTGGATTTTGTAACAGCAGACTCCGACTGGTCTGAAAAATGTGAGGAGAAATTTAGTGTAGGTTGACTAAGGACACTTCAGGTTTCTTTCAGTGTTCAACCATTTGTTTTTCAGGACGCCGTTCAGCATACAACTGGTTAACCGGGAGTAATGTAGACACACTGGCTGATTATTCGCTTTCATCTGATACTTTATCATCACTCCTGGTATTTGACAAAAAGAGATCAGAACGGCCCCAGGCTGCCTGGAGAGCCGTGGGTGCAGGGTTTGGCTCTAAACGCCTGACCGCTGCCAGTGACGAAACAGACAGTCGCAGTGCAGGTGAGACAACTAAACAATACATTTGATTTGAAATTGATTCCCGACAATTCGCCATTAAAGGTTTGACTTGATTAGCATCAAGCACTTCCACAGTGAAACTCTGGTTGGTTTTCACACAGCGGAGCGGGAGCGCCGTGCAGACATTCTGAGGCTCAGGAAGAGATTTCTAAAAGATAAAGAGAAGGAGAGCATCAGATTCGCCAAGAAGGAAATTCAGTCCCAAAGAACTCAAAGGGTCTGTCTTCTTTCATAGATAGGCATGTGTTTTATCATTTATGCTGTTTTTGATAACAGTCTGTGTTCTGCAGGAAAGAAGAGCAGATTTGAAGATCCGTCAGGATGCTCAGGTCACGCTGTACCGCAGCTATAGAGTTGGAGATCTTCCTGATATTCAGATTCAGCACAGCAGCCTCATCGCCCCGCTACAGGCTCTGGCACAGGTGCACTGTGATTCAGGATCATTTTAACGACACGTTTGAAAGTAGTTTTCTAAATACAGACACATTTATAACCATCGTTTCTTGTTTAAATTTGTTTTACAGAGGGATGCCACACTGGCGAAGCAGCTGTTCAGTTCACTGTTTGCTGGAGTGCTGCTTGTAATAGGATCCAAGCCTAATAAAGAAACAACTTCCATTTTTAAGGATCTAGTGCAGACCCTGAACACCTTCCTCAACAAGAGCACTGTCTACTTCCCTCCATTCATTTCTTGTGTGCAGGTGTGTGTGTGTGTGTACACAGTACAGTGACAAGTGTGTTTATAAACTAATGGAAAGCAAGAAAAGGGTTAAACCACTGGTCTCAAACTCAGTTCCTGCAGGGCCACATCTCTGGACAGTTTAGCTCCAACCCTAATCAAACACACATGATCCAGGATTACTTCCAAGCTTCTAGTGATCTGGAGATGTGGCCCTCCAGGAATTGAGTTTGAGACCACTGGGTTAAACAGAGTTATTGTTTGCTTAATCTTATTCAGAAATTTGAACTCTGAAAGTCTTTAAATTGGATTATTAAGCTTTTTAAGTGTATTACTAGCCCTGATGTAAGTACATTTTCTATATAACAGGACATGAGTTATCATCATAAGGCTCTTCTTGGTGTTGAGCCGGCTCTCGTCAGTGCCAGCTGTCTGGCCAGTCTGCAGCAGCCCATGGGCATCCTGTTACTGGAGGAGAGTTTGCTTCAGGGCACTGGAACGTCAGACGAACCTCCTTCAAAACGAGCACGGGGCAAACGAGAGCTGCCACCTGACACAGAAAGATGGATCCACCTCGCCAAGTAAGATCAAACTCCCTCAGAAATGTGTGAAGTGCTCGTTGGTTTTCATGCCACAGCCTCAACAGTTCTTCTCTAATTTATACTACTGTGTAGACTTTACAGGTCTTTGGGAGATTACGATGTGGTCAGAGGAATCTTTAGTGGCAAGATTGGCACAAAGTCAGTAACATTCACAGCCTTGCAAGCAGAGGCAAAGAGTGATTATGCTGAAGCTGTGAAGCTCTACAATGAGGTACTGATGTGTGTTATCTCGGTCACAAACACAATATGGGAACATAAACCTTGTTTTCCTCCTTCATCTCCTCTGAAATGATTTTGTGCAGCAGTGGTAGCTACAAACTCTTGTCAGTGTCTTCCTTTTCCACTTTTATGACAGATGGCAACCAGTGCAATACTGGAGAACTCCCTTGTGGTTGCCGTCAGTGTTGCTATTTTGAAATGCAACTGTTAGAGAATTCAAATTTATTAATATCTGTTATTTATGCAGTGCTAGTGTTTTTTTTTTTTTTTTTTTTTTTTTTTTTTTTTTTACGTATCAGAACATGTATATGAATTTCTGTAAATACAAATGTATTTACAAAATAAAAATGTACACTGGGCTGTATAGCTGACCTAATTGTAATGTGCTGTTTTGATTAAACAGGCACTAAACAAAGAAGACTGGAATGATGGAGAGCCCACAAACACAGAGAAAGATTTCTGGGAAATTGCTGCCCTGGAGGCCTATAATCACCTGACGGAGTGGAAATCACTACAGTATTGTGCCACGGTCAACATTGACGACAGCTCACCTGTCAAGCTAGAAAATATGTGGACAGAGCCGTTTTATGTGGTACTACAAGTCATTTTGAGCAGTTTCACTTTTGCCTATTTTGCCATGAATCATCAGATCATCTGAAATCATGCCCATGATCAAATAATATTTTATCCTACTGTAATTGCTTATGTTTTTGTCTCTAATAGGAAACGTACCTGCAGTACATGATGCGCAGTATGTTGAAGCAGCTGCAGCTGGGAGAGAGATCTCAGGATCTGCTCAGCTTTGTTGATGCTGCTATGAAGAAGGAAGAGCACAAGATCATCATGGAGACCCATTACAGTCAGGAGCTGAGTCTGCTGTACATCCTGCAAGAGGACTATGACAGGGCCAAATACTATGCCAATAACTGCATGCAAGTCTTCATGCAGGTCAGTTTTGAGAATAAAGAGCAAATCAATTAGTTGTTTCACAGAAAGTATGCATTTTTAGATGGAGTGTTACATAGGCATGCAGACAGACACAAACACAGACTTCTGTGTCTGTTTGTCATTGAATAGTTTGAGATCTGACCTGGAGGAATGGAGGGCTTCAGAAATGCAAATACCTGATTTTTTTCCTGATTCTTGGTTTTATGTAGAACTACTCAAGTATTGACCCACTGCTGAACCGCAGCCGTCTGACAGTGCTACAGTCCGTCCAAGCTCTGACAGAGATCCAAGACTTCCTGAATTATATCTCAGGAGAGGGTGAGTAATAATGCAATTACGCAAAAATAGTAAATTATGTAAAAACACAACTAGCCCTAAGTATGCCTACTTGTATTAGTACATAATACATTACATGTATTTAATTAATATTGCTTGGTACTTATTGGTGTTACTGCATGGTAACAGCATCACTTTAAAGTGTAACTGTATATGTTCTTAGTCTCGGTGGATTCTCTGAAGTTCATGATCAGACGGTGGACCAGCCGCTATCCGGATGCTAAACTGGACCCCATGAATGTTTGGGATGACATCATCACATCTCGGTTAGTCTGGTCATTTACAACACCTTACTGGGAATGCAGATTTCTTTTTGCCGTTATAGTGAAGAAATGGTTCGCCTTGAAATGTCTATAATGCTATACAGCTTAATTGTGGAGAAATTTGCTTTCATCTTTGTTTTTTAGTTGTTTCTTCCTGGATAAGATTCTGGAGAGGCTGACTTCCACCCCTGAAAACAGCATGGAGGTGGATGGTGCAGAGCAGACGAGTGGAGAGGAACTCCGAGCGCTGGTGAACACCTGCAAGTTCAACATGAAACTACAAATGGCAGACAGCGCATGGAAGCAGGTGCTCAGGCTTCACAAATATCAGTGTTGGTGTCTAGATCATATGTTTGTGTATAAACCACAGAATTACAAACAAGCTGAATGTAATGTGTTAAAATTGTTTGACAGAATAATTTTCCGGTGGCATCTAAGCTGTTGAAGGAACTTCACCGTGATGCAAAGACGGATGATGCCTGGTTGGTCCGCTGGGTCCACAGCTTCAGCCGTTTCACTCACAGAAGAAGCGCTGGACTGGGATCTGCTGAAAAGATTATCGCTTTGCTCAAGACTGTTCCACTTCTGAGTATGAATGATCCCCTTTTGTCATTTCACATCTTTTCAACGCCTGAACCAGGCTTACTTTTCATGTTAAGAGTTTTTGCTGAAAGCAAGTTTAGGTTAAAAACCAGGTGAAAAAACAGTTTATTGAGCGATTTTCATGGTGGCTACATGATTTTACAGTTGACGCTGGGAGACAGAGTGAAGGCTCCTCTGCTCGAATGCTCTGTGACCAGAAGATCCTTCTGGGCAGCACCTATGACCTCATGGCCAGAGCTGCGGATCGCAGTCCTTCTGCTGTGGAGACTCTCGGGGAAGATAAAGTACAGAGGATTCTCCAACTCTCAGGGGCCTCTTCCATCACACAGGTGATGAGTTACTGAGGTTGTAGCGTTTTGGGATATACACCACAGATTGGATAATTGCTATCGTTTCATATAGGCTGATAAAGAGATGTTTAGCTTTGCATTGAAGCTGCATATTTGTAATGTCCTCAAATATGAAAAAATCCAGAAATGGCACCGTTGTATACTACCGTTCAAAAGTTTGGGGTTGGGGTTTTTTTGTGGGGGGGTTGGCAAAAGAAGTCAAAATAATATTATTACTATTTAAAATAACTTTTCTTTTGCCTTTTATTTACTTTACTCCAGTTTACTCCATTACTCCTGTCTTCAGTATCACATGAACATGTTTATGCTTAATGTTTTTTGTGGAAACTAATACTTATTTAAGATATTTAAATGAATAGAAAGTTCAAAAGAACATTTTTAACATTCAGATGGCCTTACTGAATATATATATATTTTTTTAAAATCTTACTCATCCCCAACATTTGCACTGTAGTGTACATGTTTGCACCTCTTTAACTGGGCAAAAACCCATGCCATCTCTGAAATCAAAGTTAGATTCTTACAGTTTGTACACAAATGATTAATTGTAGCATATACAGATTTATTAAAAAGCAGTTTTGATAATTGCGGGTGTTATTTTCCTGCTCAGGTGGTTGAGGGTCTGCAGATGCAGGCTCTGGAGATGTTGCGAAGTGCTGCACGTAAGGCAGAAGAAGAAGAGCAGTCCTTCAGCCAGCAGCATGTGAACACACATGGTATTGTGGAGGCCTACATGACCTTGGTCAACTTCTGTGATCGAAGACTGAGAGAGAGCGAACAGAAAGAAGAAGGTGAGGCACTAGTGCAGCACCCAACTGTTCTGGTAATTCTAATAGAAAGTTCAAACGAATGTAGAGCGCACTGTGAGGATTTGTGTCTTTTTGTGATTCGGTGCCTTCAAGTATTGGGTTGCAGGTGAAGTTGAATGTGCTTATAACAACACTTTTGATGTTTGACTCTAGCAATCAGTTCTAAACTGCAGCCCTTGCCTGGACATGTAGTGAAGATGATGCTGAAGGCACTGAAGCTCAGCTCAGTTGAGGCCAGGCTCAAATTTCCTCGTCTGCTGCAGCTAGTAGAACTCTACCCTGCAGAAACCCTGGACCTGATGGTCAGAGAGGTGAGGGAAGATCATTTCCTTGGATTTTAGGTCTCAAGTACAATAGAGTCAGCCAATCATTACAGCAAAATAAAGCCTGATGCAAAGCAGAAATCAGTGTCCAGAAGTGCTGAAGCTACTTAAATCAATATTTAGAGATTAGATATTTTAAAAGCTAAATCTGAAGGTATAAGGCATTTAGATATTCTAACATTTAGAGAAGTTAAAGCATTCGCATGACAATGCTTTATCCTTTATCTTCTACAAGAAGTATACATTTTTCTCTTTTTTTGATAGGTTGTTAGTGTGCCTTGCTGGATGCTGATTGGCTGGATCAGTCAAATGATGGCACTGCTTGACAAGCCACAGGCGACAGCAGTTCAGCATGTTATAGAGGAGATCGCAGAATGCTATCCACAAGCCCTCATCTATCCATACATGATCAGCAGTGAGAACTACACCTTCGAAGAGTCTGCGAGTGGTCAGAGGAACCGGGAGTTTGTTGAAAAGTATGTAAAGATCGGTGAGGCTTTGTAAGTGGCTTTGGCCTTGCTGGTACTGACAATGTGTCGTTTGTGTTCCAGGCTGAAGTCATTACTAGATAAAGGTGGTGTCGTCCAAGAGTTTGTAGACGCCCTTCAGCAACTTACTAACCCTGAAATGCTTTTCAAGGTACAAACTCCTGAAAAATTCCCTGAAAGACCCATTGGTTGAGCCAGTTTTGAGATGTCAGACCTTTGCAATCTGTTCAGATTGAAGTTTCAGTTTGTGCTGCTACTGGCACAGCAGTAATTATATGCTACATTTAACTTACTGAGACATGACATTTTTATGGCACTATTATGGTAGTCTTGATTCTCAAGGAATGGTTTGGCAGGATTGGTGGGATGAGGTGAAGAATCAACTGGACAAGCCAGACATGGACAAAAAGAAAATGAAGCAGCTTTATGAGGAAATGGCTGGAATGCTTGGCGATTCAAAGTCTCCAGGATTTGGATCTTTCAGAAGGAAATTCATTCAGGTTCACAACCTATAATACTAATACTTAGGGGTGCATGATTTATCAACATAAAAATATAATGAGATTAGACAGGGCTCTGATGGTTTCTTGGTCTCTTACATAGATACATTTTATGTCCTTGTTGTAGAAATTTTGTAAGGAAGTCGAGAAGCTGCTTGGTGCTGGTGGGTCCAAGTTGTATGAAAAGCGAAAAGATAAGGAGTTCCTTCAGCAGGTGGACCGCCTGGCTATCTCAATGAGAAGTTTCCAAAAGGAACCAGGGAACATGAAGGAATATTCACCCTGGCTCAGCAGCTTCAAAACAGAAACACTCAAAAATGAACTGGAGGTACCAGGTGAGTTCAATTTTTTACTTTGTAAATAATGTCACTTCTGTAAAGTTCTGGATTTAGTGTAAGTGTTTGTCTTTTTCTCTGGCTCTCGTTTTCTACAGGTCAGTATGATGGCCAATCGAAGCCTTTGCCAGAATATCATGCAAAAATCACAGGTTTTGATGAAAGGGTACGAGAAATAATGTTCTTATACTTATACGTCATTTTGAGTGTGTATTTCAGTGTGTAACGGTTCATCTTCGCAACCTTAGGTAAAGGTTATGACATCTATTCGTCGGCCGAAGCGCATCATCATTCGAGGCGATGACGAGCGGGATTATCCGTTCCTAGTGAAGGGTGGTGAGGACCTGCGACAGGACCAGCGCATCGAGCAGCTCTTTGGTGTGATGAACATGATTCTCAGTCAGGACACTGCCTGTTCTCAGCGGAGCCTGGCACTCCGCACTTACCAGGTCATTCCCATCACAAGCAGGTACTTGGATGGGCTTCTCATGTCTCAATTTGTTTTGCTGGCCTGTCTTTAACTGGTCCTGCAGGGTCTTTAATGTATCCTGACATCTACAGGATTGGCCTGATTGAATGGATGGAGAACACTTGCACCCTGAAAGACTTCCTCTCCAGCAGAAGGACTGAACAGGAGCAGGGGACAATCACAAAGTGAATATTCCTTCCTTATTCCAGCAAATAAAACACATCATCATGCTTTCATACCCTGCACTTGAGTGAATCAATCATTGCTTGGTTTAATGTATTTTAGGCCCAATGAGTCCTATGATGTCTGGATCAGTAAAGTTGCTGGGAAGGTGGATGGCATTAGACGATATGCTGAACTGTACAAGTGAGTCATCACTTTGTTTTAACATCTGTCATGGGACAGTGACTCAGCATTTTACAACGGCTTTAGAGCATGTATAAATAATATTCATACATTTGATTCTCTGCAGGAAAGCAAAACGTGTGGACACTGTGAACAACTTCAGGAGAATTGAACAGACGGTGCCTGATGACTTGTTAAAGTATGGCAGCATTTCACATATTTTGTGTTACACATTACAGTATTTCGTTTCAATGTTACTGATGATCATGCAGTAATTTATTGATGTTTGTCCTAATTCTTAAAGGAATTGATGGCATGAATGCTTGTTTTCAGACGTGCTTTTGTAAGGATGAGTACCACACCTGAAGCCTTCCTTTCGCTGAGGTCCCATTTCAGCTGCTCTCATGCTGTGCTCTGCATTAGTCACTGGATTCTGGGCATTGGTGATCGGCATCTCTCCAACTTCATGATTAACACAGAGACTGGCGGTATGATCGGCATTGACTTTGGTCATGCATTTGGATCAGCCACTCAGGTGGGCTTTTGTCTAGTATAGATTAGTTTGACTGACAGTTCAATGATTCTGTAATGAGACCAGTACTGGTACAAAGAGCTACTGTATTCAATTTAGAGATACAAGGATGATTAAGAGTTTAGAACAATAACCTGTGTTACATGTTGCATTGTAGTTCCTCCCAGTGCCTGAGCTGATGCCATTCCGGCTGACACGGCAGTTTTTAAACTTGATGCGCCCCATGGCAGAGTCTGGTCTCATTCAGAGTGTGATGGTACATTCACTGCGAGCCTTCAGAGATGACCCAGACCTGCTGCTCAACACCATGGATGTCTTTGTGAAGGAGCCTTCACTTGACTGGAAGGTAGAAGAACTCAGTCACAGCATATCTGAAGCATTTAAACCGAAATGAATAGCTCACTTTCCTTATTGTCACATACAGGAAGCCCTCAATGTAATCATTACAGAAATCTGCCCTCGTTGTTGATGTTTCACATTTTCCAATTTTTTTTTTTGTTTCACCATTGAGGTCTATAAAAAGCTTAGACAGTCATTATCAGAGAGACAGGGTAATTTAATTGTGAAAACAACAGCTCTATTCCTCATGTTACAGAACTTTGAGCTGAAGCAGCTGAAGAAAGGAGGTACCTGGACAGAGAGTGTGAACACCAAAGAAATAAACTGGTTCCCTCTACAGAAGGTCAACTTTGCTCGCAGGAAACTAGAGGGAGTCAATCCTTCGGTTATAACAAGGTAGATCCAACCACAATGTCTGGCAAATACCATCACCATTTTAATATTTACATTGGGAGCATATCATCATAATGTTCACTCGCATTAAATTAATACATTTGTCTTCCTAATTCTTGTTAAGTAATAGTTTTAAAAATAATTTTATGGACTAAATAATAATAAAATATAAATAATAATTTTAAAAAACTTGTATTTTCCAGAAAGACTTTTCTAACCATGTTGACTTATTAATGTTTTAGTGAGGAGCTTTGTCTTGGATTTGAGAAGAACCCGGAGTATAAGGGACTGTTGGCTGTTGCTCAAGGCGAAAAAGAGCACAACGTACGAGCTCGACACAATGAGAAGGACCTGAGTGTTGAAGATCAGGTAGACTGTCTGCTCGATCAGGCAACTGACCCCAACATACTGGGCAGGGTGTGGATAGGCTGGGAACCATGGATTTGAACCAAAGAGTGGGTAACAAAGCATTGAAATAGGTTTTTGTAAACCCTTTCTCATAGTGTGAAGACTGATTTCATGTGCTTTTATAGTAATGTTTAGCTGTACTGCAGAATTTAACAAGATTACACTAAACGTGCCTCATGTTGTTGAAGGAAACACTGTTGAACACGTTTGTCATATCCCCTTGCACTGCTCTGAAGGAAACCAGTCATCAAATAAAGCATCTATACATGTCAACATTGTCAAAGCCAAAGTGATCTTTTATGAAAGAGTGAGACTTCATCCTCCACTTGTATTTTTTGACACATCTGCCCTTCTTAATCACTGGTGTAAAAATTATGGTGCTGGAAGTAACCACCTTGTTTGGTGGCACAACTTGGTATAGGATATTATTTCTTAATATGGTGAAGTGAAAGTGTAAGTGATGAAACCACCTAATCAAGTCAATTGTCTTTATTGATCAACAACCTAAGAAACGTAGGCCACAGTTGGATTGGGTCAAAATATCTTCAGGTTTTTCAAAGGCTTTGGGTTTGAGCAAATAAAGTCTGTTGTGCAGGTACCGTAAGGTCAGAGAGATTACATAGAGATGGGTACAGGTTAATACACAAAGCAATTAATGTATAGATTTATATACATGTATATATATATATATATTAAACAAAATGGCTATTAAAATCATTACAAGACTGTGCATAGCATTGAGATACAAAACGCAATACTGTAGGCCAATATTTGCGGCTGCAGCACATTGCATGTGTTTTGCTCTATACTGGCTATCTTGTTCAGCCTTACATTTTGGGCCTCCAGCCATTAATAAACTGCATGAGTTTCTTCACTTGAAGTTTGCTTAGCTTAAAGTCTTCTGACAGAATCTCCTCCGTTAGCTGCAGGAGCAAATTTCCATCAATTTTTTCTTGCACAAACAAAGAGACGACATCATCTGACATGCCGATGAACCGTAGTGACTTAGAAACCTCCTCAATGGAGATACCTGATAGATTGCTTGGTGGCTGCCAAGACACTGTAGCTACAGGATACGAAATGGAGAACACATCTGTAGTGCCGTGAAGCGGTCGATCGAGCGAGCAGCTTTTGGACTCAAGTTCCAGTGCGTCTGTATCAGCTGTGGCTGTAGTAGCGGGATCTGCATCTTTCTTTGTATCGTTACATTTAGGGGTTCTTGGAGGCAGGATAGGGCAGGACTGGTTTGGCTTAGTGTTACATTCCTCTGTAGATTTGTCTCTGCACATTTCCATGGTGTAGCTGGTGGATTTGGTGCAAGATTGGGAAACCTGTTGAGCCTTGGAGGCCGCAGCGGCCCCCTCACCATTTGCTCGTCTGCTGAAGTCTAACAAACCTGAGGGGCAAGCCTTAGGAGTACCAGGGGTCCTCTTCCGAGGATAACTAGAGTAACTCCTGCAGTGGAGCGACGTATAGTCCTCACCTTTATACGAGTCTGCACCACAGAAATCATTTGGCCAGGAAAGGCGGGAGAAAGAGGCATCGACCGAAGGATTGAGGCAAGGGAGAGGCTTGGAGCCTTCACTGGCATCTGGTTTGACCCAGTTACACGGGTAACATGCATGGTTCTGATCATCGGACTCACTCGGAGACTCGCCCTCTCCACCTCTATTGAGAGATGGAGAAGAGGATCGTTCAGTCATAAGTAGTGCAGTTCACATAAAACTAATGTCCATTTTGTCAATAAAAACTTTGCATAACTCACATGTTGTGTAAGCCGGATGAGTAATAGGATAGTGTTGGGCTTGGGGAGCGTGTGTCTGTCTGACGTGGCTTGGCAGGAGGGTATGGCACTGTGGCACTGCTTGAGCCTGCCTGCTTGGAGCTCCGCGGTGGAATCGGTGGAGCGTTCAACAACCGGCACTCCTCCTTCACCTGCAAAGGTAAGAAGAAATAAAATTGTATGGCTCTAGACATTTAAATATTACAATTGCATTATTAATGAATCTGAATGAACACAGACTGATCTTTTAAGACCGTTTGTGTGAATTTATCAAATAGGCCTTGAAAACATAAAATGCAACCTTTGTTTCTACTTGGAAAATAATTAGACCTTTAGTGGTTGACCAACAGAGTACACAAATAAGTCACTATGTAAGCACAGAATAAACTTTGCCTTGCCTAAGATTAGAAAAACGGACAAAGAGCCTTAAAAAAAAAAAAATCATGTGGGTTTTGTTTTTTTGTCTGTTGACGCTGATGGCCTCGTGTGTAACGCGCCGACATTAATGCCACTGTGCTTGGGTGTCTCAAGTTTGAGTCCTGGCTCGCGGGCCTTTCCCGATCCCCTCCCAAACCCACTTCACTTCCTGTCGACCTACTGTCCTATCTAAATAAAACGGCAAAAATAAATCTAACAACTTTTTTTTTTTTTTTTTTTACATGACAATCAATAAATAAAGATTTCTACAAACACTTTAATTTCAACTAAATATTCAGGGTTCCCACTGGAGCACTGATGAATCTTTATTTTGTTAACCCTTGCCTCAACCACAAGAACAATTCTCTCACATTTTGCTATAGCTTGGCATATGCTATGGCATACAACTATCATTCAATATGCTGATTTGGTGTGCAAGCAACATCAACACCAAAACACTTAAGATTTTTTTCAGGCTTCATTGATGAACAGGTATTTGAAATGGATTTGTCTTTTGTGAAAATCTTATCATGAAAAATCCCCATTTCCCCAAATGCCCAAACAGTAGTGTAGATTTGTGCAATTGTTGAATACTAGTAACTTTAAATGTTTTTATTTGTTTCAAATAGAGACCGTTAGGGTTATAAATGAACTCACAGCTTCAGACTTTGGAGGCACTGGAGGTGGAGGTAGATTGACATCTGCAACAAGCAAGGCGGTCTTGGGACCTGCTGTGGGGTACGGCAGTACAGTCGTGCAGCCAGTGACAGTCGAATTTCGGACCCCCTCGATGTGGTCTAGCACAGATCCAGCGTTCTTCACATGATCCAGCCAAAGCTCCTCGTACGGCACGTCTGGTTTAAGGGAACCAGAAGAACTCTCCTGCAGCTCAGGGAACAGATAATCTGCATCCGGATCTTCGGCTGGCAGACAATCTCCACCTAAGCTAACGCAACCCTGAAGATTCACCTCACTGTTCCCATGGAGATTGTTTCCGTAGACACACACAGACAGGCGATGAAAGGACTGCGTGAGCTCATCTCGGGCTGAGCTTAGAGAGCTTGGCAAATGCACCTGAGAGGGGCAGCCATTGCTTCCGCTGCTGTTGCAGATGGCGCTCCCACTTCCCGTTCCACCTGCGCTACTTTTTTTCGGGCTCTTGCCATCATCGATCCAGTCCACTCGCACGTCACGGACTGCCCTAGAGTAGTCATCGATGTCGAACTGCTCCTGGCAGTAAGAAAACCAGCGGTGGACCACAGTCTCCAGCCAAGCTTCTCCTTGAAGCATCCCTTCAGGCACCAGTAAACGAGGCAGTGCTGTGCACACGTGCAAGGGGAAGTGCACTGGCAGTATTTTGTTCGATCGTAAGACACAACACACCACCACTGTCTTGGTCTGGATGTTGACCAGCTTGTATCGGTGGCCCTCGCGGATCAAATGGAGGTCGTGCAGATTACGTGGCGGGCTGCTGGGCACCATGACATTCACAGGTAACCTGGTCTTCTCCACAATTGTGCGAATAGTGTGTTCTCCTTCCTGCATCTGTAGCTCCAGCGGGGAGCAGGAACTGAAGCGACCGCGGCACTGGAAAGGCAGGCTGATGCTCTCGTTGGTGCGGTGGTTCATGCAGATAAGGCAGGGCATTTTACCACGGCCAAGCTTACTGATGGAGTTAAGCTTGCCGATGCGTTTGAAGATCGTGTTGAAGCGTGACTTTTCTCGTGATGTTTTGGCATAGAGGATCTCAGCCTGGCCCATTAGTGTCAGCTCATCCCCAGTGCTCAGCGTGATGTTGTACACTTCTGTGTCCTCGTTGGATTCTCCTGATGCCATCTGAGAGAAAGACGACAGGAGTTTGAACCGATCAACTAAAAATGTAGTCTAACTAATGCTAGTCTAACAGAAGACCTTTGACTGCTACAAATGTTGAAATTAAGTCACAGAAATGTTGAATAGATATTTCACATTACAAACACATTGCCTGAGAGCCATTCTGATAAAGGCCTATTAAGTTATGCCAATATTAAGATACATTAGTGCTTAGTCTAAATCTAAGCACAAAACCAGACCTTGACATTGAAGGATATTTCCTCCATGACATAAACTCGCTCAGGGAATGCTTTGGCCACCTCCTCCACACTGTTGAAGTACTGCACTGGCTCCTTAATGTCCCTGTCCTGCTCCAGCAGCTTAAACTGGCCTGTAACAAACAACAGAGCAGTTCTGTAACATCATGACATCACTGTCACTAAGGGGGGCATGATAAATGGCATGCGATATTTATGTCATGTAAGTAAAGCCGGTACTGTAATCAACGTTAAATCTCCATCACCTGCGCGGTTTCACATGGAGCAACATTTACTACACAGAGCTGTTGTACTTACATGATACACATTAAATATCGCATGTGATTTATCATGCAGCCCTACTGTCACTCCTCAATATTATATATACAATACTTTATATTAAGTATAAATCATTTCATGTAGATGTTATTCTGACAATTGGGCTTGTTGAAATGAAATAAAAATAACATACCAAATTATCTAAAAATGCTGCAACAGTAAAAGAAGCACATAAAATCTGTAGTTTACTAGGTCTGCATGAAGCAAATTCAGAGGAAGGTCTTTTTTTTTTCTTAAGTGGCCTACTGGACCCTCTCTATAGTCAGAGGATTGTCAATATGAAGAGACCAATTAGCTAATGAACTCCCAACTAAAAGCAGATGGCAGAAATACAGCAGCACATATCTTAGTTTTTTTCTGTTTTTAATATAAATTCTTCAAGTGTTGGAAAGATGTTTCTATGTACATCACACGCTGCACTACAACAACTGAGTGGCCTTACCCTCATAATGGACAGGGATCTCGATTTTCGGTCCGATGACATAATGGCCCTCCTCTAGGCTATGGGCGGTAATTGTGGTCCACTGCCGACATGAATGAATCAAGAGGTAGTCATTTTCTCTCAGTCCTTCCACCAACTCCCCTGAGGCAAAACAATATCACATCCGTATGGAACAGTTAACTTAATAGTGTGTACTTTTGTGGAGATATATGAAAAATATACAACAGTGCAAAAAAAAATACAATAAACTAAAGCTGTGCTTAGGGTCATAAGTAATAGCAACTGCATCATAAACAGATTTTAAAAGACATGAAGGGCATAATTGACTCTTATTTAAATACTGACAATATGTATCGTTTGTAAGCAGGTCATTCACATAAACTAATAGGAGAGTTAAGATGTGTGTTGTGTCTGTTGTTCCCATTGAGTGCTCATCTAATGATACTGATCTAGTTCCCCTGACATTATGACTTCCTCCATCTTTACACACAGAGGTCAGCTCACACACAACAGCACTTACAGCTTACACTTCAATCTCTTTATAATAAACCAATGAATAATAAACACCTCTGTTAAGTTATAATACGATAGTAACTCGTACTTAACGAATATAATTTATCGAGTATAGAAAGCATCCAACCAAACTAAATATTAACATAAAGTTGCTTGTATGGGGTCCTTTCTAAAGTTTCAGAAGGAAGGGGTTGTGGAGGTTGTTGTCTAGCTAGAAAAAAATCAAAGCGGTTCGTAATAGATGATACACATGAAATATTACGAGGCCAGTGTATGACTGCCTGCAGTCTGTTATTTAAATCTCTGGCCTCTGGCTAATATGGGTTAGCCTGCTAACATCTAAGCTTCTCTTTTTCGCATTTTATTTGGATGTTTTGTCAGTAACTGTGTCGGAATAACTACTAAATGCATCACTCCTAATGTCGACCCTGTAAGTTATGTCAGTTAAGCGCACTGTTTAGGTATATCCCACTGAACAGGTTCAGAGACCGAAGGCTCGCGTTAGCTTAGCGCGCGAAGCGGCTAATTATTGGAATTCCACGGGAGAGCGAGCGCCCACGCGCAGCCGCCGCCGCACACAACACCAGTACAGCTCCGGACAAACCTTACCGCTGTCCAACCGCACAATCTGCGGCAGTCTGTAGGCACTGACAAGTCTATCCAAGGGTAGTGTCGTCGTACTCCATGTCACATCTTTCAAACTGTTGTAGAGCATCGATCCAAGGTCCATGTTAGCTCGCTAACATCAGCGCGTTATCCCACCGCCGCATGCATCTGCAGTGGAGAATGGCTCTTTCATGGAGAAAGCTTCGTTAGACGTCCTTTTGTTTACTCAAAGGCAGTCGTGGATCGTAAGTGAAACCATGTCTGCCGACTGTCTATTTACACTGACAGGAAATGCCATAAATCCCAAACCGTGGCGCTCTCGGAGCTGGAGTGACTGTTTCCTCTTCCCTGTCGCTCCAGCGGTTGCTCGGGCAACCAGCGCCATCACGGTTGTACCGTGGGACATTTGTGACCTGGACCACAAAACCAGTCACAGTGGTCGAAAATTTTTACATTGAGATTTATACATCAATGAAAAAAGCGTATTTATTCAGCTTTCATGTGGTGTATGGTTTGTTAGGATGGGACAAAATGTGGCCGAGATACAACTATTTGACAATCTGAGGGTGCAAAAAAATCTAAATATTGAGCAAAATTGCCTTTAAAGTTGTCCAAATGAAGTCCTTAGCAATGCATATTACTAATAAACAATGACGTTTTGATGTATTTAGGGTATGAAATTTACCAAATATCTTCATGGAACATGATCTTTACTTAATATCGTAATGATTTTTGGCATAAAAGAAAAATCCATAATTTTTACCCATACAATGTATTTTTTGGCTATTGTTACAACCCGTGCTACTTCACCTTTGCAAACTTATAGCTTAAATGGCACACTTCTGTAGAATTTTTAATAAAAAAATAGATAAATATTCATAGTGAACTTTTCTGAACTGGACTCAGATAACGCTAACACAAGTATTGTGTACTTTTGGACATAGTATCATGCTGGCAATAATTTGTCCTGTTTTTGTTTCCTTCCTGAACATTAAGCCATTTAAGACAGACATTTAGGAAACTGATGAACAGAAATTGAGGGCAAAGAACACAAATCTAGATGCTCTCATGAGCCACATTTTAAAATGCAGTGCTTGCTTGTGTACGGATGTCCAGAACACTATCGATTAAATGACCTTGCAGAATAAATAAAACTGAATTAAACTGAATGAGAAGTGATTGTGAACATCACAAGAGGAGGAAAATAATGTGATTGTCTTTATTTTGAATATGCTGATAAACATGTTTACAGGGCATTCCAGTAGCTTTAGAGCATATAAACATATTTCTGATATATACAACTATCTTTTTGAGCCTTAATCAGAGTGATGTATATACAAACACGCCTGTATATGGTATTTAAGGACCCTGATTTTTAGGAAAGGTTGAAGGTTTTTTTTTATTTCAGGCATTGAAGGGCCATGTAAATACCAAAGAACATTTTATATGATAATCATTTAGCACCATGAAATATATGAGGGCATTATAAATGTTTATACCTCCTGATACAATCATGACACCACAGCACTTCTTTTGTAAGAGACTGAATAGGTGCTTCACACCTATAAACAACTTATAATTGTTATTTTTAATCCTTTAATAAATATGCCATACTAACACCAAAAAGTGAAACTTACTCCACTAGCAAGTGAGGAAACGAGAAATAAAGAAGTCATGAAGCTGATCACTTCCTCTCTCTCCGAGCATGGGCTGGGCTTATCCTCTAAGAAAAGTTTCAGACTGCTTCTGCTGGGCTCACAACAGAGTAGAACAGTGTTCATTTGTTCAGCGCTAATAGTCTTCTGAGGGAGCATGTCATTTGTAAGCACTCTCCGTCAGTGGGACGAGGCTGTGGCTTGTGTGGAGCAAAGAGACCCAGCCTCTGCTCTCAGGATATTCCTCAACATCGAGGAGAAAAGCTCCAAGATCTTCTTCAACATTGGCTGTCTTTATCTGAACAACAGTGAGTTAGATGAAGCTGAAAAGGTACAGTTAGCTACATGGCAGATTCTGTTTTATGCTACTAAAGAAACAGTCCGTTTAAATAAGATATTTTTAGACTTATATCCTCTTTGAATTATGATTTGACACTGTTTTTGTAATTGAAAAAAAAGCGTGTGGCTGTAAAAAAGGAAGTAAAAGTGGTTTCACTCTTTATGGGCAAATGTGTTTCTCTTATACATATGAAGGCATTTGACAGAAGTATTGGCAAAGACGAGCATCTGGCTGCGGCGTTTTTTCAGAGAGGAATAACATTCTACAAAAAGGAAAGGTAAGGATATTAAATAAATAAAAAAAAATAATGCTTTGTTAGAGGAGACTACAAAAAACCACAAACTGTCTCTTCAGGAGAAATATATTGACACTGTTCATATTTGTATCTTCAGGTTTGAAGAGTCTCTTCTGGATTTCCAGCAGGCGTTCAAGCAGTTACGAGGAAATCAACTAATAGATTACAAACCTCTAGGATTGAGATATAAACTGTACGCTTGTGAGGTAAGACCAGAGATGTGCCGTGCATTGGACGCTTGATGTGCACAGAATCTTGTTTTTTGTTTGTTAAATCTAATAGTATACCTAATATACTTAATAGTTGTGGTGTGAGTGATTAATTAATTCCACTTGATGCCTTTTTCAGTTGTATCCGTCCGTTCTCTGATATGGGAATGTTTTTCTCATGCATTTTAGGTGCTGCACAACATAGGACTAGTACAGGCTCAGTTGGGAAAATGGGAGAAAGCTCAAGAGAACCTTCTTACTGCACTGAGCTTGAGGGCAGACGCCAAGTTCAGCCATATTGACCAAGCTCTGGATGCCATATTGGTATGTAACTGCTAGAAGTCTTCCACATAACATAATTATCAGTCCTACAATTTTAAACATCAGTCATTTGAATAATTTGCACAGTTTTTGCGGTGATATAAAAACCAATTTTAAAATAATTAGTTTAAAAACTATTTTAAATTATTAATTGGTATCCGAGGCAACAAAATCTAAGGGCATGATGTTATATGTGCTGTTGTTTTGTAACATATTGCAGTTTTCCTCATTTGAAATTGGTGAAATCTGGTGTTGCATAGTTACTGTTTCTGGGTAGGTCTTGTGGGAAGTTGTGTAAGCTGCAGGAGGGTCACAATTCACAAGACAGATGACTTTTACTCAGACATTAGTCATCTTTCTTTTAATGACGACATCTTTTTTAATGACAAATTAATACGACATTTTAAAATTGTTGCACAAGGATACCCTTGAAAAAGGAATAAACTAATCTAAAAAATAATAATGATAATAAACTCAAGTTATATTACACACACTGATGAGAATTGTGCAAACCAGTGTGTTGTTTGCATAAAAACTGATTGTGGTGAGTGTCTTAATGCATTGTTTTAAAACTGATAAACACTGTGATTTCCTCTTTTCAGAAGCAGAAGCTCTTTCCTTTGGTAGAGATTCGAGCTGGGCTGCTGTTCAAACCCAATAAGCACTATGTGGCAGAGCTGGAGAAAAGGGACTATCTTGGAAAAGCCAAGGTATTCCCATTATCACATCAGTACAGTGTGCAATGCTACCGAAGAGATCCATTTTCTATTTGGCCTGTAAATCAGACAAACTGATTAAGATGAATGTTTTGTTTATAGGTTGTGTCTTCTGTTGTACCTGCAGATGAGTTTTCTGGGTTTGCTCCACTTCAGCCTCAAGTAAGTAGTGTTGCTAATAAGTTAAGTAAGTAATGAAATTGTTAATGTGTTAACGTTAGCATTAAAATAAGCATAACAGGGAGAAGTTTGAAGATAATGTTAATGATACACATTGAGTGTAAAAACCCGAAACTGTAACTTTAATCACCACGGGACATTTCTTTCATTTGTGTATTGTTAGGTTGATAATGTTCCATCTACACCAAAAGTCCCAGAAGTACTAAGGTACGTTTAGGGTCATGGACATGGAAAACTATTTAATGCATCTTAACTTCTAACTAAAGCTTAAATATGTTTGCAATGGATGGAGTTTTTGTCCTATTGTTTTACACAAATGTAAATGTCATAATCACCAGGGTATTTGAAGGTGAGCCACACACTGTTCTCTATGAGTTTTACCCTGAGACCAAAGAGGAGCTGGCTGTGTTGCCTGGCAACATTGTCTTCGTTCTTCAGAAAGGAGCTGACAACTGGGCATCTGTTGTTTTCAATGAGAAGGTATATTTTTGGTAGATTTAATAAGTAAATTATGAAGCAAAGTACATTGAGAACAGAAAAAAAAAGATCCACATGAGAGCTGGAGTTCACTGTCGAGAACATTCCTGTGTCCAATGCTAATTTAATCACCGTGTGTTTAAGGGACCAATAATAATGCCCTATTATCTTTTTTTTTTGTTTCTCTTGTTATTTCTAGCGGGGCCTTGTACCTTATAACTTCCTTGTACCCTTGGATGTTGTTACAATGACATCAAAACCAGTGCAGGTACAGTAGCTGCATTTTTAACAGCTAATGCAGTATTTCAAACACCAGTAGGGACACAATAACAAATTTAATATTTATCATACGGTCCACTTTTATGACTTCAAGTGCACCTGGGAATGTCAGGCATTCATGATAATGATAATACAGAAGTAGCGTAAGCAAAAATGATGACACTTTCATTTCTATCACTTACTTGGTATCACAATAAAACAGCCAGACAGCAACATACAGTGTTGGCCCAGATCCGGCCCACTTCTGGCCTGTGTGAAATCCATGCGACCCAGATGTGGGCCAGATCTGGGCCGACACTGTTTTTGTTACATAAAGTAAACCATGGTTTATTTCTAAATCGATAATGTCCTAGCATTTGAGCTAAATTACTTGTCTCCTACATTAAGAAATATCACACATGACCTCTTATAGATTGAACCATTAAATGAAAATGATGATATACCAGCTCCACCAAGAAGAGCACCGCCCAGCAGACCAGTGGGTACAGAAGGCCTGAAGACTGTGAATGCAGAGGTTCAGTATTCCCTACATACTCGTGATATAACCAGTTTATTAACAGTAAATGGATATCAACTAACATAGCTATCACACAATGCTTACATAACATATTGAAAGGCCGACTTTTATTAGATACAGCCTCGTTATGTTTATGGCATCATGATTATTATTAATAAGATTATATCTCAAGCTCTGCTGTATTCTTCACAGACTAATAACATTAGGGACTTCTCAGGCTGCATTGTGAAAGTGCACTTTCGGTTCACCATAGCAGTCAGAATTGCACATGGACAATCATATGGCGTCATTCTTCAGACGATAAGCGCTAAACTTAAGCTGCCTGCATCAACATTAACGTTATGGTAACTATACCAATTATAACATTTCCAGCACCATATCAAAACATTTCTGGAGAGAATAATAAGGTGTAATGTACTTTTCAGTTATGCCAAGGAAGGTGCTGACGAGAGAGTGCATCTGCAGGACTCTGAAATGGAGGCTGTGTGGAATAGTGTGAAGGATAACCGTCTTGTGCTGTGGTGTTCAGTGACTGAGGTAAAATACAACAGCTTGACTTATCTGCGCTCACTCAGGTTGAAATAACGGCATACTATAGCTTACTGTACACTACACTTGAAAATAGTAATAAGACATACTGCAGATCAGCTTAACTAGTAACTTAACCGCAAAATCTCTTTTCTGGCACTTCCCAAAACTGCTGTCTGAAAGGGTAAACGTGTGCCTCATGAGAAAGTGGTGGCACTGTACTCTTACACCACTTCTACCCCCGAAGACCTGGAATTCCAACAGGGAAACATCATCACTGTTCTTTCCAAAGGTAGGAACTGAAACTGTGATGCTTGTAATTTACTAATATTGGCATAAAATGCTGTATGAACTATTAAGGCATTTCTATTGACTTTTGTTTCATTTTCAGTCAATGATGAGTGGCTTGAGGGTCAATGCAACGGGAAGACTGGCATATTCCCATCATCCTTTGTTAAAGCACTTAACGGGGATCAGCAATGTGACTGAATCCTTCATCCAACAGTTACAACTAATGTGTTGATTTGATCATTTGATATTAAAATTGTCAAATTCATGCCAGAACTTGCTGCTTCACGATCTCACTATGGTTGTGCAGTGGTCATTAAACATTTCACATAGTGAAGTCATATTTTTTAAGTCAGGAGAATTAGTTTTATTCTGTTTGACATTAAACATTATAAATCACTTTTGAAATAATGTACATTGTTTCCAATATTCTCTTTCTATAATTTGCTACCATTGGTAGCACAACAGAACTTAACATTCTTATATTTAACAAATATGAATTTACCTTCCTACATGTTCCCAAAAGATATTCTGTATTATCGCAGACAATTACATCCTTTTCAATATATTGATGCAATTCATATGCTGCAAGTGTGGAAGTATTCCTTTGATGATTTCCAACAATAAAGGACTTTTATGATTTTTGAAGAGGTGTTGAAGCATCTTTATTTCCCACACCCTCCTCCTCATAAGCGATAGCAATGCCTCTCTGTCCTTGCACAGCTTTCATCACTGGTGTCTGGCCCAGTTTAGGCTCCAGTCCCTGCCAACTACGGCCCGACAAAAACGATGCTACAAAACAAAAAGATCATGATTATATTCTGCATTTGCATGACTCAAACTTGTCAATTTCAAGCGACTAAGTTCAAGAATTACTACTGCAACTACAGTTCAGTACGGCCTCCGACTCTATACCTGCTGTGTTTGTATTGGCCACAGTGAGAGTCTGATTTCTGGGGACGAGTGAAGAAGACTCTGATGTGCTTTTTAAGATCTCTGTTGAGGTTGTGGAACATGTTCGCAAAGCTCCTGTGATTAGAGAGACATCTGTGGTCTCTTCCTCCACGGCAGACTGGTCTGGTTCAGGGAAGCCCACATAACTGCTTCCACCTATAATAAATATATGATTCCTGTTAGATGCCTAGAACAATAGCATGTGCACACAGTGACATCATTTAAGGCTATATTCTTAGTAGAAATATATTTAATGACACCATATCAACGTCACAATACTGTACTAGTGCTCTGTAGAATGATTTGTGGACATACCAGGCAGTAAATCTCTGAAGTCTGTCACATATTCTCCAGTCCACTCTCTGTGCTTATTGCAAGCCAACTCCATCTCAAAGGGAGTCACCACGGGTTTGTAGAATTCACTTGAATCCAGCAGTGAGTTCTCGGGACAGGCAACTAGCACGTAAACGTCAATTTCCAAGAAGTTAGCAAGCTTGGGAACATTTATCTTTCCCATAGCGAACATATAGCTCTTCTTTCCTGCTTTGTGAATAATGTCTTTCAGCTGCTCTATGATGGTCAGATAGTTGGCGACACCCAGGGTACCCACCAAAATGCCCACCACACTGGCATCTTTGGCCCGCTCGATGGCATAATAGCGTTTCATCAGTGCCTTGTTGATTTTAACTGATTCCACTCGTCCTTTGTGTGTTTCTGGATTGAATGAGCTGAAGGCACAGTGGTTCCAGGTCATCATGAAGTTTGTAAGAGTCAGGCCTTCCTGGCCAATGTAAAACATACCGTAATTATCAACACTCTGCCCCGCTTTTACACTGAACTGTCTGCCAAATTTAGAAATGACTCTATCATCCTGTGAATCTATGTGATCAGTGTCCACACAGCTGTCCTGTTTCAGCTCAGCAACGCAAGAATGATCTGTTTTTAGAAGGGAGACCACAACATTGGGGTAGATATCACACAAAAGTGTCCTGAGATCACCTGAGGAGAGATTAGATAAATGAACTTTCATGAAAATGAGCATTATTAAACATTAGCATAGACTAAACAGTAACAATTACCTATAGCATGTGTATAGGTGACATCATACAGTATGATCACATGACTTTGGAGGTCAGGATAAAGCTCTTTAAAGGCTGTGGCACACTGCTGGACATCAATAGGTCTCTTCCCAAAAACATAAAGAAGCGGTAGTCTTCTGCATGGGCTGAGGCATGACGGCCCATAATGCACTATGCAGTCTGCTCTCACATGTTCTGCTGCTACCTCATCCACACAACAGCTGAAAAGAAAAGAAACAGATAGAAGGAAATCTGAGTTCTGCTTGTGCTGCCACACAAAATGAAGCAGAGTCACTCTGGATAAAAACATGTACACGAAAACAGTTCTTACCTGCCATAGGACGTGTCTCCTAAAATGAAAGTCTTGGCTTTGGTTTCCTTCTCTATTTCGGCCGAGACTCGGACGGCATCAGGCAGGAGTTCATCTGGAAACTGTAAGGCTACCTGTGATAAAAACAGACACCCTAAATAGATCGGTTTGACACTTGGTGTGACGAAACAAGACAGAAGACATCTAAAGATGTTGTCTTGCCTTCTTGAACTGATTACTAGTGATAAATTGGCAGGTCTCCTCTATCTGATACAGATTCCCAACATGACTGCTCCTTGTGATGAAGGACACACTGATGGTCCGCTGGAGCACTGCCTCACTGCTGCTGCTGAAAACATCGGTCATCTTCTCTCAGGAGTACTCTGAGTCTGAAGAGAATCAGAGTTAATACCATTCTTCATATTACAGGAAAGACCAAACATAGCGAAGCAATTCCCCTTCCCCACAACAGCACACAATCTTATGTCATTAAAGGCCCGGAATATTGACAGGTTTTACATTGGGATTATAACACTGACTTTCCTATAAGTGAAACACATTAATATTTTAATACACTACTGCCATGTCTTCCAACCCTGAAGACCAGATTTGTTTTAACTGCAGTCGACAGGATCATTCTAATGTATTATACATGCATTATAGCTGGCAGCTGCTATCGGAGAATCTACAAGCAGCTAAAATTAGATGACAGATGGATGAATCAATCTTATAACTTAATATGCGTGCAGGCTAATTACATATTATAATTAACCACAACCAAACGCAACATACCTCAACACAAAAACACATTACATTAGTTTCCACGTGAGCTCTGTCTCGGAGCACGGCTCGCTCTTCTTCATCGTTCAGCGCCTCTGAGTCTGACCCGCGTTCATCATTCTGCCCTCTAGAGTCCTGGAGAGACACTGACACAACCTCATGAAGGATCTACACAAACAACTCAATAATTCAAGACTTATGTTTTATTCATCAGAATAACTGTGACTTACATTGAATCAGGAACATATTACAATAAAAATATATACACTTTTTTTGTACATCTTGTGCATTTAGTTCTCACCTCTAATCAAGTTTTCAACATGAATTGTAATCATTTTGAAAAATACATGTAATACATTCCATTACCAGAATAACCCAAGGCACTTTAATTGACATCATACAACCGTTTGTCAGAGCTTCGTCACAGCTGTGCTGATATTCAGTACAACAGCACTACTGTAGGGGAAGTCATGGCCTAGTGGTTAGAGAGTAGGACTCCTAACCCTAAGGTTAGGGGGTAGGGTCTCAGGCCGGCAATACCACGACTTAGGTGTCCTTGAGCAAGCCACCGAACCGGACGCCGCAGCATAAATGGCTGCCCACTGCTCTGTGTGTGCGTGTGTGTGTGCGGTTAAATGCAAGGTCACCATACTTGGCTGTGCTTCACTTCACTATTGCTTAAACATGCAGGGTAATTAATCGGCATTATTACATCACACATAAAAATCTGACTGATGCACAACATAAACAAATGCAAAGTTAATAGCTGTGTTTAAAATAAATGGCTATGTATATTTATTTGCAAGAATCTTTGATTTATCACATGCCTTGCACCTTCTTTGGCATATTTGTGTATTGTATTATCTTGGGATTGATTCATCAGTTGACACTGGTTTTAATAAGCATGAACATCATAAACTAATACAAGGTGTAGCACTATGTATATAAGTACTATCTAGGTATGTAAATATGCTTTGTTTTTTCCTAACAGAGATTGATACAACAGTGCAGGAATCAACATTTTCTCCTACAGGAGCTCTTCTTGAGACCCGAGGCTGATGACACATTTTCTCAAGAAGAACAAAGTCTGCTGATGTCTACATCCATAGCCGATAGAATCCAAGTATGACTGTGAGACACGTGAAGACTGAACCTAGAAGAATTACAAAAATAAAGCATGAATCAAAATGAATATTGAAGTCTCCTACAAACCTGTTCTTTTAATGACTTCATAAATTAATTTGCCAATAAAAGTTCATATTGACTTCTGAACCGGTATGATTAATGTGGTGGGGAAAAAAATTCGCAATATACCGAAATATGATTTTAAGTTGCCGATAATTCAAGTGTGCAAACAAGTGAAATTAACAAAATATTCCAAAAAAAATTCTTTACCTGCCAGATATTTGATGGTATCCAGTTTATGTGACTCCAGCAAAGTCTTCAGGCCCGCCACTTCTGTGTCGATTTTCATGTTAGTCTGTGTCATGTGACGATCCTGCTCAGAATGCTAAGAAAGACTATCCAGGTTAAAACATTTCATACAAAAGATCAAGATTGAATGATTGTCCTAAACACTAGCGTGTCTCACCATTTCCATCAATTCATTCCTGGTCCCTATGAGCTTTCTGTCAAAGTCGACTGTCTGTACCAAGAGCAAACATCTCTATTAAAGCATCTCTATTGCCAGCAACAACTCAAATAACGAACAAATCTTTGGATTTCAGAGCTTCCAAACCTGTTCTTCCAGTGAGTTATTATTTCACTGTACTTACCATCTCCTTCACGCGACTTTTTTCTACATTCAAATCCAAAATGGCATCTGCACGCCTTTTGTTCATCACATCCTGCAGCACAAAGCAAAATGGAAAATTACAATGACTATTGTACACAGAAAAGACCTATGTATAAGGGTTATGTGTGCCTCTTTGATGAGTTCTGAATAGCAAAGCAAAATATATTTTCATTAAAAATATATTTTTTTAATTTACTTACAGTGAGTTGTATTCTTAGCTGTGACAGCTCAACCTTGATTTTCTGTAGAATAATTAGATACAGCACGTCATACTTCATTAGGTGAATGAACAAAGCTGTTAAAAAGTCAAATCAAAGCAATTGGGAAAAAAACTTTGATTTGTTATATTTATTTGAATTCACCAAGATAATATAGAAACTGCAGAAAGAACGGCTTATAAAAATTTACTTTTTTTTCTTTAATGGATACATTTATTGAGCATTTAAGAATTAAATTGTTTAAAAGACATAATGTTACAGAAGATGTATTTCAAATAAATACTGTTCTTTTGAACATTATATTTACCAAAGTATCTTGAACAAATTTTTTTTTTTAATTTAACAAATAAATGCAGCCTTTGTGTGCATGAGACCTCTTTCAAAAACTAAAGCATCTTACTGACCCTAAACCTTTAAATAGTAGTGAATAATCATACTGAATACAGAAAAATGATTTTAAAGTATAACAATGGGGTGACTGATGATAATAGATCACACGACACGACCTCACCTCATTCTCTGCTAGTAATGCTGAGAATTCACTCTTCTCCAGAATGATCATGTCCTTTTTTACAGCAGCAATATGAGACATGACTTTCTGTAACATGATTTCCTGTAAAAATTAAACCAGTTAAGTAGAGCAACTGACCTTCTTGACCTGGGCTCTGCTATGAGGGAAGTTGAACAGACAACAACAGAGACTTTTTTTTGTGTGTACATTAAAAACATCACACCATAATCAACTTTGGTAATCATTTTTCTGACCATGAATCTGACAGTCATTTACACAAAAAATGATACATCAAAAGCTGAATACACAAACTATAACTTCATGAGAGCTCTGGTTCACAGAAAAGCATGGAAGGACAATGAAAATCTCACCTGCTGTGTTTTGGTAGCCATGTCACCGTACATAACGTCCATGTTTGAATTTGTGATATTTACCATCATATTGACAATGACCTCTGCCTGCTGGGTCACGAAGCCTGAAAGGACACACAATATTTTGAAGAATCGCTGAACTGGAATTAACCAGAGCATTTAGAAACACAGACAAGAAATCTTACCGCTTTCCTCAAGCAGCTGAACCATTGCATGAGTGTCAAAGAATAACTTCCTATTGCCAGATTTAGCTATGTCTGATTTTTTCAGGTCATACTGTAGAGTTTTAACTGAGGTACTCAAATCTGAAATAAAGACAATAGGGAACAATTAGTGAGTGGAATATGCAAATCATAGAGAACTGCTTATTAGTAAACAAACAGAACATCCGCAAACCGTGTCACTTCTAACAGCAAAAACAGAGATATGTGCATATACACACCTCTGACCAACATGCGTGAACCTCTCAAGTGCCGGAGGAAGAACTCCGTGTCAAACCTTAAATAATTAGTCCTTCTTCCGTTAAATACATATCTAATCGCTGAGATTAGATGTCTGCTGTCTGCAGACCTCATTCTGCTGAAAATAAACACTTGTTTGTATATAGAGTACACGATATGTAACGTTAGAGGATTTTAAAATGTTGCGGGATCGCGCGGGGGACCTGATGTGACCGCATGATCTTGCTTTTCTCCTCTGTGTCCGTCCCCTAAAGTCATTACCATACAGCAAAGCTTCTAAAAGTCCTGAAATAATCCAGGAGAATTGTATAAACCGAAACTGTAACACATTTGTGTGTTATAGTCTAAAAAATACACTATAAAGGTTTCCAAACTGTTCTCGTTTCTCTGTGGCAGAATGCAGAGCCACCTCTGTCAAACTTCCTGGAACAGAGCGAGTAAACAATGACGTTTCACGTACACATGATGGTGTTCAATACAAAACGTACTTACGTTCTGAACGTAAGGACGTCATGAAGTTTATCTCAGTTGTAGACAGGCATTTTAGAAGTACAAAAGTAGCTCAAATGATTAAAAATTATTCATTTTTATTGTTCCACATATGGTAAGTGAAGAGAGGTGCTTCAGAACATGTTTATTATCAACCTCAGGAGGTCAAACAAATGACATATTGTTGAAACAGTTTCCAAAACGTGACACCTCTAAAGCGTAAACCCCTGATTGTGTATGTGATATTACAACTGTCTACCAATAAACAGGAAAAACAGAATGACAGATCTTACAACGCATTCAGTAAACTGGTTGTAACAATTTAATTTTAAAATGCATTTATTATGCATGAGCTTGAGGAACAGACCATTAAAAGATGCTTTCATGTTCAGCCTGGAAATAAGGAGAAATGAGGACACACACATGCTTTGACATCCTCAATCTAAACCTCAATATAATCAATGGAAAATAAACTGAAAATTATTTTCTAATTGATGTATTTCAGAATCTAAATGATGTCCTCGCCTATTTTTAGTTAGAATTAGACCACACAAGAGAAAATATATGACAACATATAATATTAAGGGAAAGATTTATATTACAATATTTTTATATAATGTTCGGTCTTAACAAAAAATGAATGAATGGTGCCCTGATTATTAAAAATTATTAGAAATGATGTCACCACAAAACTCTCTGAAAAGTGTGGTGGTTTGTTTAGAGGAAGGTTCAGTTATTGGATCATGTAAACTCATATCGAGTAAATCATATAAACTCACCTTGATGAGGGAGTCCACCATTGCTTTCTCCTCTTGCTGTGGCTGTGCTGAAGTTCCATCGTCAGTGACCTTGTTGTTGCACAGTGGCATTGGGTTGTGTTTCCAAAGGGTGAATCCCTGTTCCAAAAGCTACCATCCAGCCCCAATCTCACCAAGCCTTATACACCCTTCGTTTTATCTGGAGTAAATTATGATCCATATTTGTTCTGTCGGTCCTCTCTGAAAAGCTTTGAAAACTTAATGTTTCAATTTTCACCTACAAAAGTAAAAATCTTACAAAGGAAAATAAAGATTACAAAATTTCAAGCTTACAAAGGTTCAAATGTTTAAAAAAAGAAGAGCATAAAAACAGAGAGGTGTGGAGCATTTTGGTATCTATAAGTGAAGAAATTAGAGTGAATGAAGGGAAACAAAAGGATTATCAACTTTGTCTCAGAATACTCTATAACACCATTTTCTATAATCCTTTTCAAATCTCTTTGGAAAAGCAACCTTCAAATTGAGGTAATTACAATATTCATTTTCTGTAAACTTTTTCTTATATTTTATTATCAATTAACCTCTGGTGTATTATTAGTGACTGAGTATTAATGCCAGTTAACTATGACTAACATTTTAAAACAAACAGTTCTATAGTTTCTGGCTATTTTACTGGGTTTGATGTAAATTAAATAATTAGAAGACAATAGATAAAACGTGGATAACACTTTAATGCTTTTCTGTTGGTGGTGATTTGAGAAGACAGTACAGACTTGCTAGGCAATAGTTAATGGATTAAATGTTGTGTGAGTGTTGATACTGTATTTGCTATAGGCCTAGTCAAAAACTAAAACAAAAGATGACTTCTGAAGGTACAACATGATAAACCAGCTTATGAATAACACTCTTATTTTCATAGACAGCATCCTGAAGTACATCACTAAATCAGAAAGTAAATCAGATTTGTCTACTTTGCTTGAATTCATTCATCTCTCTTTTGCTATGAAAGATCACACACCCAAAGTTAATGGCAGTTTTTTTATGTAAAAAAAGACTCACAGACTCTGTTAAGATCAACAGCAAGGAACTGTTACATAGTTAATAAGTACACAGACTGTTGATGTTTGGCTGAACACAACTGAAGAGACCTCTGGAAAAGAAAAAGCCTGCACAAGTGAAGATTAGACTTCAGACCAGGAACACCACACACACTGATAGCACCATGGCAAAGATTGCCACACTGCACAGCATCATTACTGCAAACATCTGGCTGTGACTGCTAAAGCCCCGAGCTGCCTCTTCGTCAATGGACAGCAGCGCTAGCGAAGCACTGTCAGTGCTGACGGGGTCAGCATACTGAGGACCCAGCGCCTCCACTGTCCAGCGCAGCACATTGACCTTCTGTTCCAGGTCCTCCAGCGTACGGTCCACCTGTGCGATCTCCTGCTCCAGCTGACTCTGCTCCTGACCCTCCACGCTGGACGTCTGGGACCCGTCACCTGCCTCCTGCAGGTCAGGCAGACTCAGAGCACGTGCTGCCACCTCTGTTGACCCCCCTGCTCAAACAAATACATGTATCAGGGCTGTGACAGTTAAGAAGTGAAAAAAAAAAAGTGAAGTGACATTCAGCCAAGTATGGTGACCCATACTCAGAATTTGTGCTCTGCATTTAACCCATCCGAAATGCACACACACAGAGCAGTGAACACACACACACACTGTGAGCACACACCCGGAGCAGTGGGCAGCCATTTATGCTGCGGCGCCCGGGGAGCAGTTGGGGGTTCGATGCCTTGCTCAAGGGCACCTAAGTCGTGGTATTGAAGGTGGAGAGAGAGCTGTTCATGCACTACCCCCACCCACAATTCCTGCCGGCCCGAGACTAGAACTCACAACCCTTCGATTGGGAGTCCAACCCTCTAACCATTAGGTCACGACTTCACATTTACTGTTACTCTGTGCAAACCAGTCAGTCCAAAATACCTTAAGGGTTTCTCCATATTTAATTTTGAAAAGGAATGAAGTACAGTGCTTTCAATGATTCTACTGTTGTTTAACAACATATTGATTGTTCAGCTGACTAAATCCTTTCCGGAAAAAAACAAAACAAAAAACCTTTGAGTAGACAAAAAAAATACATAACATAGTTTTAGAAAGCTGTAAGGCACTGTAAAGATTGTGAACAATGGACATCTGTCAATGGTTTTCCATGGCAAATTTTGCTGAAATTTTGTAAATCTGACATTACCTGTACATTCACATGTTTGAGGAATATACACAAGTTTGTCAGTAGTCTTAAATCTGATATGAAACTGCTACAGTTATGCACTCTTACCCTGTATGCCTGTTTGCACCATGGCACTGTTATTGGCAAGGGAAAAGTGCTTGACCATGGTGAAAACCTTGCACATGTCTGCATGCAAAAGCTCCAGACAAGAGGAGAATGCCACCCACAGCAGCTCTGTTTCCTTCCTCTCAGCTTCTGCTAGTGTTTTATCCCTCAGTCGAGCTGTCAGGTGGTTTCTGCAGGACAGCGCTAGTGTCTGGGCTCGCTCTCGTGTTTGCCGAAGATCACGTCGTAGGCTGGAGTTGTCTGTGCATCCACCAACACAGGAGGCCAAGTGCCGATGACATGCCACCACCTGAGTCAAATCAGATCCACTCATATTAATAAAAAGAAAAGGTTTGATGCCACAATATGATTTCATATAACAGGTCATACATTAATCAAACTGTTCTGAGTGTAGTTATTAATAATGATTAATAACCTTACTGACCCAGGTTTAGAAACATTGATAACATCCATCCCAAGTCTTATAGAGCACAAGGCAGCTGGTTTACTTGACATTCATTAGGCCTTTTTTAGAATAATCAATACTGCTTGTGGTGGAAAAAAAAACCTTGATTGACTTAAGTTAGATTAGTTTGAGTGACAAATATTAGCTACTTATAATTCTGCCTGTCACAAGATGGCTATTTCAGGATAAGCTTCGGAAACTTTTGGGATCTTGATTTAGTAAGTTACATGCTGTCTATGGCCATGGATTTGAAAAAGATGTAAAAAGATTTGATCAGTGCTAAACATTTTTTAATTTTTTCTTTAAACTGTATGTCTGAAGAGAATATATATTAATGTTAGGTGAATGGAGTAAACAGGTAATTTTGCTGCTCTAGTGGAGCATGGATCATCCCTTCTCAGAAATAGTGTCTTTTCACCCTAAGGCTTGAGGAACACACCATTAAAAGATGCTTTCATGTTCAGCCTGGAAATAAGGAGAAATGAGGACACACACATGCTTTGACATCCTCAATCTAAACCTCAATATAATCAATGGAAAATAAACTGAAAATTATTTTCTAATTGATGTATTTCAGAATCTAAATGATGTCCTCGCCTATTTTTAGTTAGAATTAGACCACACAAGAGAAAATATATGACAACATATAATATTAAGGGAAAGATTTATATTACAATATTTTTATATAATGTTCGGTCTTAACAAAAAATGAATGAATGGTGCCCTGATTATTAAAAATTATTAGAAATGATGTCACCACAAAACTCTCTGAAAAGTGTGGTGGTTTGTTTAGAGGAAGGTTCGGTTATTGGATCATGTAAACTCATATCGAGTAAATCATATAAACTCACCTTGATGAGGGAGTCCACCATTGCTTTCTCCTCTTGCTGTGGCTGTGCTGAAGTTCCATCGTCAGTGACCTTGTTGTTGCACAGTGGCATTGGGTTGTGTTTCCAAAGGGTGAATCCCTGTTCCAAAAGCTACCATCCAGCCCCAATCTCACCAAGCCTTATACACCCTTCGTTTTATCTGGAGTAAATTATGATCCATATTTGTTCTGTCGGTCCTCTCTGAAAAGCTTTGAAAGCTTAATGTATAAAGTTTCACCTACAAAAGTAAAAATCTTACAAAGGAAAATAAAGATTACAAAATTTCAAGCTTACAAAGGTTCAAAGGTTTAAAAAAAGAAGAGCATAAAAACAGAGAGGTGTTGAGCATTATGATGTGAAAGTCGAGTGTGATAATCCGAGCGATTGACCCCTTTGCACTGAAGCTGTGTGGTTAAGCTCATTACATGCTGCTGAGAGGTGCGGAGATCCTGGGGCCTGGGAACACGTCAGGACCCCCTCTCTCCTTTCTCTTTGTGTGTGTGTGTGTGTGTGTGTGTGTGTGTGCCTGAATGACAGCCCAGGCCCTGAGGGGCAAGTTGTGGTCCAGTGTTTGCTTCGCTTCAGTCAGCCAACATGTCCAGAGTGACATTGCAGATTTTTCATGCATACACAAAATTAACTCCAATACATAGAATAGAAAAGTTTCAAACTGAAAATTACAATAAATCGATAAAAATGTAAACAAGGATTAGTCAGGCAATTGTTAGTCTCCTCTGTCTCAGGTCAAATTAGATTAGGGGCATGTTAAAATAATCCCTGAAATATATCTGCCGGTTTGGTCTGGTTATCCCATCTTAAACACAATCGTACACACCATACAGGTGCAAATCATTTTTTAACTAACATATGGAATATACATTTGGAAAATACGGTCATTTAAAGTACTAAATTACTTAAAATAAATGAATTTGACAGGAAATACAAACACATGAATGTGGGAAGAAATAGGCATAAATATTCAGTAGTTTTGTAGGCTTGTTTGCTACTACATGTTTTTATTACTTTTGAGAACATATAATCAGCAGATCATCACAGTTTGTATGTGACCCAGCAACTTCCCCAGTGGACAGTTTAATTAAATTAGTTTGACATTATCACCAAATAATGAAAATTACACTTTTGATTAGCATACATAGTCTAATAAACTATCGACTATTAAATAAACTTTAATAATGCAATTATCAACTTTTGATATACTGTACTATAACAATGGCTTACTCTCAATGTTTTATCGTTCACCGTCTAGCATAACACATTATGACAATAGTCAGTACAAAGGTAATTTGGTAATTAATTACAAAGGTAATTTGTTCAACAGACATTAAAGCAGGTCATTTCATCAGGGTTGACTGTTTTCCAGTTCTCTTTTCTTTTCCTGTCTTTAATCTGAGAAGAAAAAGGGTTGGACAACTTATCACAAATGACAATGCAATTTTGTTTGTTTTATTATTTGAACCACATGAAACTTACCATAAATTGTCTTCAGGGTCTTTCTAACCATTGAGTTGTGTCTGAGTCATTTTGTTTCACATCATTCTGGTCAAAGAAAAATGTTCAATTTATTCATACATACATAATGGACTTAAAACCTCAGTAAGATTTATTGAGGTGAGATAACTGAGCAAAGAAGAAAAACCCAAGACCTCATAACTCCATCTAATGGCTGACAGACAGCAGACCAAGAGTCCTGCTTGGTTTACATGTTATTTTACTAAAAGCTGCACACAAGAGGGCCCTCGCGTGTTTTATTAAACAAACAAAAGCAGCTATGACTGTAACACACATACATCACATCTATAAAGTAATAGTTAGCCTTGTTATCATTTATTTACCCCCATGTCATTTTTTTCCAGAATAGGTATGTGGTTGTATGAATATAGACATCAAACTACTGTACCTCCTTTTGTGTTCAATGCAAAAAATAATAACAGTATATGATTGGGAACAACAGGAGTGTGAATAAATGAAAAACTTCATATATACTTTTGCTAATAAACTACAAATCCTAGATAAAAACGTATTCTGTATAGATGTATAAGTAGTTAATTTTTATTTTTCATGAGAAATGAAGGCACTGAAGGGTACCTCTGCAAGGTTCGATGCAACGGTTGTTTCCAAAATACTTTCTTGTGTTATATTTGCATTTGACGTGTGGTTTGTCATCTGTAGTGGAAAAGAATCAGGACATATATACATATAAATAATAATATAATCTGAAAGCTTTTAAAGCTCTTTATCTTACTAGAGGTGAGATTAATAGAATGATATAACTGTGGTTCCAATATTACTCTGTTTGATGCAAAAATGGCACTTACCTGCTCAAAATCACTTCCATTGACAGGATTTTTCTGTAGATATCAATGAGACAGTAACTGTGGTTTATTCTCTTAGACAGCAGCTATGGTATGATAGCATGTATATGAATAAATGTTACGATGTCTCCATCATGAATTGACACAAATTAATTTTGGGGGATGTTCATACTTTTGTCATTTCAAACTGCATTTATGAATACTTTGTCTTGAACACAAAAGTGTTATTGGTTTTGTGTTTAGACTCTTGAAGGCAGCTAATTACCTCTGAGGGTATGTATGTCAGAAATATCTTTGGATTAATCAGGATCTTGGGTTTGGGTGTGGGTGTTGTCTGTGTAAAAATCAGAAAGTATTATTAAAAACAACACTTGTAGTTATAGTAATCAAACAATAATAATAATAAAATAATGAAATAATGGCTTTTGATACAATAACAACTATTAAAGTTATATATACAGCTAAACCAGTTCTGCATGATACAATGTACATAGGCTTAATGACAAACATATTACTGATCAGTTACTTATTTTATTTGTCAGCTATTTATCAATAATTATAAATATACAGAAATCTCAGAACAGGAAAACATATTCACTATGTTAGTGACAGATTTTTGATAATTGCATTAAATATTGCAAAAAATATAATAATAACTATTTTGACATACCTTATCCCCTAGAACTGCTACCAAACAGACACACAGAGCACAGATGAACACTTTAGTTTCCATCCTCATTGTCACAGTTTCAGTCAGAGGTTTTGTAGCCAAAGATGTCAGACGGGTTTAGAAGAGTTTTTTTTTGTGTTTGTGTATTTTTGGAGCTTGTTGTTTTCAACAGGGAGGAGCCTTGAACAAATTGATGGTCATTCAACTGTTGGATCAGGTGCTTTTTTTTCTCTTTTTTTTCTCTTGAGATGTCAAAACAAAAATGGACTCTAAAAATAAATCCCCATCAATGCTCCAGATAATGCCAGAATATGTTTGATTAACATACACACATAATTCAGACTTATAACATATTATAAAAATATGCAGAAATATTGGCATATTGAATTTAAGAAATTTTTTATGTAAACAGCTGTTGTCGAAATGCACTGTAAAGTGCCTTAAATGACATAAATTTAACATCTCAAAATTTTCTAATTTTAACAATCTTTTCTGTCAAACATCAATCCACTGATGCACTGCACTTCCATATTCTATATATATTATATTATATGTTACATATATTTGATCATTACTATATACCATATTGAAGAAGACTTAGTAAAAGAGCAGCCTTTTGGTTTAATCAGGAATTTTAAAGAAATTTAATTTTCAATAAAGGCAATGCACAAACTTCGATTTGAAATGGCTTTGCCTCAGTAATTTTCTGCATTTATAAAGAGACGAAGCAGCAGACCGAAAAGGTAAACTAATGACCAAAAAAGCATGTGAATTCAAAACATAGAGAAGTGCCTCATTTACAGGGGAAAATGTCATTTTTGACTTCACAAACGAGTTTCACACGTGACATGCCTGTCAGATGGAACGTGTGGTGCAAGATCATTTGGATTAAATTTAATTAATTCATAAAAAAAATATGCCACGAACCCTTTTTAATGCCTTTGCAATCATTATAAAATCTTAATAATGAAAAATAAAAGAGAGAGAGAGAGAGAGAGAGAGAGAGAGAGAGAGAGAGAGAGAGAGAGAGAGAGAGAGAGTTGTCATGACAACGCTATCAACACTAACTGTCTCCATCAACAGCAAGGCTGCTAGATGCGCGCGGGCCACTGAGGTGAGTCCTCGAGACTATTATACCTCCACGTTTACTCTTGCTCGAGATTAAAACGCAACTCTTATGTCACACAGTAGCGTATACAGACTCGTTTGTGGCGCTGTTTGTGAGAGAGAGTAGGAATGATGAGCTCCCAGGTGTCTCCAGTGAAGGTGTTCATCCGCATCAGACCCACGGCCCGCTTCGCGCACGAGCTCATCGAGTGCCCACCTGACCAGCAGGTAACCGACGTTCAATCTCATCTTGACCAATCTCATGTTTACTGTAAATATACCAATCTGGAAAGTTAGCGTTTCCAGCAGCCTGTTATTATTACAATAAATATTTTATAACATATTTTATAGTTTTCAAATATAAGAACCTAGCCAACATTAAAGTTGTCCCAATTTTGTGCGCTCATTACAATCCAGTTTAAATCTGTTTCTGATAATAAATGTAATTAATTATTTAAAACTTAACCTCTTTAGCCTTCAGTAGAAAAGAAGAGAAACTGAGACACTTTCTCTTTGGAGAAATAACAAAACAAAGGGATCACTCTAACTTTCAAAAGGGAAATCCTGTGCATTCAGAATACTTTTTAAATAACGTTAACTATTATTACAATCTCATGCATAAAATTAAGGCCAGAAATGATTAAATGACATAGTCTTGGGATCACCAACAGGGCCCAATCCACAGAAAACATGTTTGAATGAAATAGATTGATTGATGCCAGTTATGCCTGTCCTTCTTGTGGTCTCTCTAAGACTTTGAAAGTGAGATCAAGGAAAGACTCTGATAAAGGAAAGAGGAATAACCAGCTGAGCTCATGGGTGTTTCAGCTGAATGGGGTGCTGGATAATGTGTCACAAGAGGACACCTATGATCGTGTTGCCCGGAGTGTAGTGCTGGGGGCCTTTGCTGGCTACAATGGTTTGTCAATGCATCTGAAATCACAAACATTTACATACGCAGTCTATACTTTGAAATAAAAAGCTTATAAAATGTGTGTTTAGGTACAATAATGTGCTTTGGGCAAACTGGAGCTGGGAAAACATACACTATGACAGGTGCTGCAGAGACGTACAAACACAGAGGCATCATTCCTCGAGCCCTACAGGAGGTGATTCAGACTCATGATAAAGAAGCACATAGTCAGTGTTTCTGCTCACGTGGCTCACAAACCATCTCTCATTTCCTCAGGTGTTCCAGGAGGTGGAGCATCGTGTAGATCATACCTTCTCCGTTCATCTTTCCTTTCTGGAAATCTATAATGAGATGATGGTAGACCTGCTCTCCAGCATAAAGAAAGGAAAAAGTTTGAATAGTGGGGTCTTGACAGTGATAGAAGAACCAGGTGGTGGAGTCTCAGTCAAAGGATTGTCTTTACATCTGGTTCACAATGAAGAGGAGGCTCTTAATCTGCTTTTCGAGGTGAGAGGTCGAGTCATAAAGTCATGGGGTATTTGAGCAGCTTATTAAAAAAGATGAATGCACATTTATCTCAGCAAAAAAAAAAAAGTCTTTTTCAACTAAGCAGAGGTCTTATCGGGTTGTGTTTGTACTGTTAGGGGCAAAGGTTAGTTCTTATCTCTCATCACTTCTGTTGACAAATTGGCTAATGAAAACAATACGGCACCAAGAAAAACCATCAGAAAAAACTGAAATTTCATTAAAGGTCCCATTACAATAAAATGATTGTCAGAAGCATGAATGCCCACATGGTCAAAAGCAAAAACTAAAGTACTGTACATTCAGGACTTTCGTATTTTTGTAAAAATCTGTGTTGAATAACATTGCTCCCACTGCACTAACAGGGGGAGATGAACAGAATCATTGGACAACATGCCCTTAATAAACATTCCTCCAGATCTCACTGCATTTTTACTATCCACATTGAGGTATGTCCACAACTTGTGTCTTATTAGATTCATAATCTCAAGACTAGAATATATTGAACATCGTGGGATCTTAAAATGCTTTAGTAAACCTGCCTTTTTACACAAGGTGATACTTTTTGGCATGACGTTAAATATGTTTGTGTGTGGTAGTCTCGCTCTCGCACACTGTCCGATGCTAAATACATCACCTCTAAACTGAACCTGGTGGACCTGGCAGGGTCTGAAAGACTTAGCAAAACTGGGGTGAGTTCTTTACTCTATGAGCCTCACAGTTTAGCAGTAAACTGTTGAATGAAATATTAACATCATTTGCACTAGTGTGCTAATCTTAACAAGATCCTCAAATGCTTACAATTTACAGTTTTTACTCTCTACTTTCTGTTTTTTACTCTAGTCAGAAGGTCAAGTCCAAATGGAGGCCATGTATATCAACAAGTCCCTGTCTTTCCTGGAGCAGGTCATCTTGGCTCTAGCTGACAGTCGTAGGGAACATGTTCCCTTCAGACAGAGTAAACTTACCCATGCTCTGAAAGACTCGCTCGGTTAGTGTGCTCCTGAAGTTAGTCCTCCCACAGAGCTTCACCACATCAGTTAGAATACGAGCTGTAGCAGTAGCTAGTATTCAACCATCAACATGTAAACTTTCATTTTGAACAATGGGGAAATCTTCACTTCAGATGAATAAAAATGAATAATCTTGAATGGGACGTGTGTGTGACCTAATGTTTTCATTTCTGGCACAGGAGGAAACTGTAACACAGTGCTTGTGGCAAACATATATGGTGAAGCGGCACAAATTGAGGAGACAGTGAGATGTGTTTTTTTTTTTTTTTAATAATATATCCCAGTCTAAAAACTATATAATATATAAAAAACTCTTGGTTCTCTTGGCAGCTTTCAACTCTTCGCTTTGCCTCCAGAATGAAGTGCGTGCAGACAAAGCCATCGATCAATGAACATGTTGACCCAGTGGTAAGATTTTATGTGTACCACAAAACTAATACTCTGATCATCTAATGATAATATCTAAGAAAGATTCACGCGCACATTCAATTAATGCATAACAGTTCAATGCAGAAAACTGTGACTGTTTATCAGCTCCAGGTGCGAAGACTAGAGAAAGAAATCCAGTTTCTTAAGGAGGAGCTGTCAATGTGTAACACACTGGTGAGTTCCACCATACACACATCCTGAACCTGTGCCTATAATCTGATGCTTTTCACACAGTGGAATTATCCCAGCTATGACACTCTGGCTTCTATTTTGATGTCCTTCTTGATCGTAGACGTATCGGGTTGGAGTTTCTAACGAAATCCTGTCGGAGAGACAGTTGGAGGAAGTGAGGAGTCAGGTGCAGAGATACCTGTCTGGATTACTGGATGAGATCCCGGTAAACACCATAGTTTATACCTCAGTTCTTCAAATACTCAAGTCCACATTTTCATAAATCAATCTTACTTTATCAGAACTGAATAAATGATTGCATCTTTCAGATTGTGAGCATTACACAAACTCAAGAGGTGTTTGCCCAGTTCAAAAAAGTGGTGTTGTAAGTACAGTTACCTGTTTATCAACAGTTTAACAATACTTAAAATGGAAGTCAATTCATCACTGTAATGTTTGAATGTGTATTACACAGGGAGCAGCAAAAGAAATTACGAGAGCAGATCGCTCCACGAAACCCTCGTGTAGAGAAAGCCATGAACACAACACCATCAGCTGTTGCAGAGGTAAGCCATGTACAGATATTTGGTGGACAGCAATACTTTAGTGAGAAGTGAAAAGGTAGAAACTGATGTCTCGTGCCTCATTAACTGTGCTACAGGTGCAGGGGTCTGTAGGTGCTGTTGGAGAGGTGGACAGTTGTGGATATGGCCTTGGTTTAGCTAAATCTTCACAGAAACATCAGCGAACTGTGTCACCGAAACCAAGTAAAGCAAGAAAAGACAAACAGATCAGCAGGTGACAATCTCTTTTCCTTTTGTGCGAGACAGGATGTGAAAAATTAACTAAGTATTCATGTTTAAATCTAGATATTCATGTTACACAATGTAACATTTTGAAACACAAAGAATCATACACTTGTAAATTTTTACGGAGAAGAACTGCACACCATACAATACACGACTGAGGATCATGCACAACCAGTCATTCTGAACACAACACACTCACACAGAAACAGGCACTTCATTAATAAGAGATGTGTGAGAAAAGAACACAGAATGTTCTAAAATCAGCTTAAAACCTCAAACATGCTTTATATCATAATCTGAAGCTAAAGAATAAGAGTCTGTGCCCATTAAACACCGCAGGTTTGTCTGTGAAATCTGTCAACTCTGGCTATCTGCAAAATCTGCAGACTCAACCAGACTGCAAACGGGCAGATATCTGGGCAAAAGTGCAAAGATCCTAGTCTTTAGTTTGCCATGTTCTGTGTCAACAAACATGATGAAATCTCTGTGATATAGAAGAGAGTGTGATGCAATTGTGTCTATCTACCCACTTATTTCAGAGAACATTTTCTGGAAATGTAAATATTTGCACTTAATTTGAAAAAATAAAATCAAACAGCAAAGAGCATACATGACAATCATTATTTTTGATTAATTTAAATGTTTAACATTATCTTGTTCTAAAAATAATTTCCACTAAGTAAAAGGCCATATTAGTACACTATAGTCATCAAACAATGCCTCCATCCTTGTATATTAGTAAAAACCATTGGAGCATTTGAAGAAAAGAAAAACAAACCAAATTTTGACTACAAGACTGTGAATTATGGTACTTTGAATCTTGTATTGAACAGAAAGGAAGGAGCAGCGAGTCAACCGCCAGTGGAAAATATAACTGTGCAAGCCGAGCAGCCTCTTAACCTGAGTGAATCTGACATGACCACACACGAACCCCCAAAACAAGCTCCAGAACAACAACAACAACAACAACAACATCCCAGAACTGAGTACGTACTTCTGTACAGCAGACCGGTGAGCTGAGGCGACCTCTGCTGACGGTTCAAAGTACTGCTGCTAATAACTGGAGACTGAAAATAAATGTCAAATTTAATGTATTTCTCAGCTCTCCTCCATCCAAAGCTGAGGCATTTGAGGATTTCAAGGCAGAACGAGGAAGTGAGATCAACCGCATACTAAAGGAGAACAAGGCTGTGCTGTCGGAGCGCACGACTCAATTACGCGTACTCACAGATGTCATCAATACCACGAAACGGGATCTTGACTACATTACATATGAGCTGCGACAATTCAGAGAGCGAAAACAGAGCCAGGGTAAGTATCACATGATGTAGCTACATTGATTTGCCCACAGCAGGGAAGTGTAGGAATGAAAAGACTCAAACAAGCTCCTTTCTGAATGAGATGTAGTTATCACATGGAACTGAAGGCTGCTGGTTTCGTAGGTCAGTTTGTGAGCTCGGAGGGAGAGCCTGTGCTGGAGGAGGCTGAGCTCTCTCTAGTGATGCAGCTGAAAGAGCTGAAGAACCGTTATAGACAAGCCTACGAGGATTTCAGCAGCACAAAGACAGAAGTCAGCTACTGTCAGCACCTGGTGAATCAGTGCCGCACACGGCTGCTAACAGGTGAGTTCCTCTGCTTCTCCACACAGCGTATTACTATAGTCTCTCTATGGTTCTCAGGCTTCTGTTTTTGATGAGGAATTAAATCACTCCACCGATTCAGGTAACTACAATTGTAATACATCATCATTGTCAATATTTAGCATAACAACAACACATTTACTTTCCTGATCTATACAAATATATTAATAGTAGAATTTACTGCACGTCACTGTAATACACAAGCTCATCTTTCTCTAATGCCATTAATATATTTTTGTGTTTGCCAGAGTTTGAGAGATGGTACAACGAGTCATTCTTGTTTCCGGATGAAGTGTTGTCAGTCTTAGAGACCGGACCAGTTCGACCAGGTCACATACCTGTGGACAAAGCTTTGACACTGGTCAGTAACATTCAAGGTTAACATGTCTTCGCAACAAAACTTGCCCAACTAACCCAATCACGTATTGAGGGGGGTCTCCTGGAATAATAATGTGAATAAAAGACACATTTTGATGGGGTTTCCTGGCAACATTTGCTTTCCAGGGGCTAAATATCCCATCACTTGGTCGCTTCAACCCACGGCAACGCTGTCAAAGTAGCCCATTTCTGCGGGAAAAGAAAACGTTTCTCAACATATTAGGATTTCTAAAGGATCTTGTGTCAATAAATGGATCAAACATACAGTAAAACAGTAATATTTTGAAATACTGGTGAACATTAGACCCCCCCCCCCCAAAAAAAACATTACAAAATCTTACAAATCTCAAACTTTAAAACTGTAATGGTTATACAATCTATTAAAGGGCACCACTTTATATATATATATGTATATATAATTCTTGCATTTTTTAACAGTTTTGTAACCTATTTTAATGTCAAAGAGTGGAGATCTTAGTCTGCATCGTACCACTAGATGAGAACATCTCAGGAGAGGTTTTACGTTTATTGCAAACAATGTAATGAGGAGAATCTATTCAAAGTTTGATCATGTGAGAGACTTGAGTGCTTATGTCTGATGTTGTATTATTGGACAGATGGATGATGAAGAGCACAGTGATGGTCTCCATCACAAGCTGCATGCTGACAGTACGGTGTCATTTTACAATGCCTATAATAGGACTCTAAAGAGGGTAAGACATTTACACACACCCGATACTAGCTTTCATTATTCAGATGTCAAATGATGCTGAATGCAATATAATGAAGTTGTCTTTCATTTACAGAGAGGAAGCAGACAGGTGTCTTGAAGTCCAGAGTCTGTGAGGGGCAGCAGGAGTAAAACAAAACTCCCTCTTCTCGCAGTCATCTGACGCAGGTCTCTGTTTGCTCAGTCTCAGTCTCCAGAGTGAAGAACGTTTCCATGAACGCGTGAAATCAGTAGGACATATGAAAACACCTGCTACCTGAAATCTGCTTGTGCTGCATCATGTAATCGATCCTAAAACTTGTAATTGATATTGTTAAAATATAAAGACAATCAGTCTTAAAAAAATTTTTTTTTCAGTTTTTCAATAACATACTGTTTTTTTTTAACTGTTCATTATTATTGTTAGTTCTTTGTTAGATATGTTTTTAAATGTCAGTTTACACTTTACAATAGATTTTCCACTTTGATAAAACCGTAGTTCGCTCTAATCAGAGGCAAGAACAACCTCAATACATCAGGTTGTTAAATGAAAAGTAAACTTTATTATTCCTGAACCACAAAATAGACTTCTTTGGTTGTACAAATTCACTAGTTACAGTCCTGAATGAGCTCTATATCCCCAGACCTTTAGTCCCACCCTCCCCTTTAGCAAAAAACTAAACAAAACAAATAATCCTCCCAACAAGAAACCAAGACAAGAAAACAATAAGAGAGTTCAAACGCTTTTGCTTTGAAAATGTAAAAATGTAGTGAATCCCATTATCCCATTGGTTACAGAAAACCAACTTCTTTCTTTTCAAACTACAAAAAAAAAAAAAAAAGTACAATGATGAGCAATCCCAAACTGTTATTAACCAAAACTGAATTTCAGTCGACACAAAAGCTAAGATTAGTAAATCAAAAATAACAGAAACGTTCATATGTTTGACAGGTTCATCGGGACACAGTGTTGATGGCAGCTAGGGTGGTGAACAACTGATATGAGAACAGTGAAATAAAACTGTTTATTTGAAGAAGTAATAAAAGTCTATCATATTAGTCCTCACACAGGATTGACAATAAAATTGCAAAATTGCAATAAGCCAATATACAAACACAGGGATCATTCAGTCAAGACCCTGGTAGAATCATCTATACCCTCCAGACTTTAGTTTGGTCTCGGGGCAGAAAGGCTCAGATTCAACTCTGATTTTTGCTTCTTTTGTTTTTTTTAGCATTTATACATTATTCACACAATCAGCTTTTCAGTGGCTTTAAAACTATTTAAAGTGTAGATTAGAAAACATCTACTACCTTCACACACATGTCAGAATAAAAGAAAGAAAAGATATGAGAAAGATTCATAGATGCCAATAGAGATCTGATGTTTTCAGATGATTCGATTTCCTCCCGCTCCCAAAAGTGTACCTTATGTTTATGGAGAGGTAAAGTGAGGTCTGGCGAATTATGGGTTGTTAAAGAGTGAATTCTCCACTCTGCTCACTCTGTGTAGCAAAGGGAATGATTCTATGCATACATGGCCCAGAACAAGAAGAAGAAATAAAAATGGAGGATGCGTTTTAGTGTCCTTGAGGAAGAGGATCACCAAAGGAACACAAACTTGTGAAACCATTATCCACTTCATTTTACTCTCCTAGTCCAGTAAAGGAAGACTAGAAATCAGTTAAAAGGTTTAGACTGACACTACTCAATACAGTAGGTCAGACTTTATGATATGTCATGACCATACATATTACCAAACAGATCATTAAATAAGGGCAGATGCAACCTTTCAAAAATAGTACATTCATTTGCATCACCTTAAAAAAAGAGATTCTGTTTTGAAAGTGATATAGATATAAAATGGAAATTTTATATCCATATGCCAAGGCCTCATTTTTCAATTTTAAAATGTTGCGTCCAATAAAATTTATCCCAGAACCAAAAATCTAAATTTGTCACAAAATCACAAGTAATCAGCTTATACATGTCAAAAAGCCTTAATTTGTTCCTTTGTTGCATTGGAATCCCATTGATTAAAAGCAGTATATTACATTAATAAATTACACTTAAAGGAATAAAAACTTTTTTTTCTGAATGTGAATTAAAGCAACACGAGTGAGAGTCTGGCTTACATGGGGCAGTGAAGGTAGCAGTATGTTGTCTGCAAACTGAATCTCCCAAAACAAGAACACGGTTACATTTAAATAGCTCCTTTTCTGCCATTCAACATCTTCATTTACAGAGGAGGTTTCCAAAGTGTTAAGAAAGAAACCCACAGCATCTCTTAAAATAACTCTTCTGACAGATAGAAAACTGGGTAAAATGAATCAATCAATCAGTCATCGTCTGGACTTCTCATAGTAAAATCTGAGCAAAACTAGTGTTTGGGAGACTCACCTCCCACCCCTGTGTTGTGGGCACTGAAATAAGAGTGGTTTAATATCGGTGTACAATGTGTATTTCAGAGCATCTCTTAAGCATTATATGATCACTATGTGTGTTTTATCTTCACAGTTCAGATGCATTAGTGTGTGAGTGTACGGTTATGTGGGCACAGGAGCCTCCAGGCTGCGGCGGCCCTGTCGTAGTTTGCGCTTGTTACTGTAGAGAGCCATCTCCTCTAGAGCAGATGTGGTGGCCAAAGGAACTTCTGGATCTACAACAGACACTGAAAGGAGAGAGACAACAAATGATTAAATATTACTCTGTAAAGAGGAGCTGCCGTCTTTGTAAAGCACCCCTTCTTCCACTGAAAAGAAGAAATTTGCAATCTTCTCATTGACAAGTGACAGCTTTTATAAATGAGAATGCCCTGCTTTTGTATATGCTTCTATACCAGGGGTGGCCAAAGTCTGTCCCGGAGAGCCACAGTCCTGCAGAGTTTTGCTCCAAGCCTAATCAAACTCTTGATTATAAAGTTAATCAAGGTCTAAGCCAAGTTTTTATCAAGGCTGGAGCAAAACCCTGACGTTCCATACCACCCCCTTGTGTTTAAATACATGTAGATTTCAGTTTAAATCCCACAAACTCCCGCAAAGCAGTGATTCAGGCGAGCCATTTGTAGCATAAGCTGAAAGGCAGAGCTGCACACCATGCAGAACCCCCCCTGCAGAGCACTTTGAGGACACTCTTATTTAGATTACCAAGCACAAAGGTCAAAATATATCTGCATTGTACAGCAATGCTTTCTGGTAGGTCTGCACAATTCATCAAATTTCTAATCACAATTACAATTATGGATGACACAATTACTTAAACATTCAAAGTGGCAATTAATCGTTCAAAGTTCACTAATGCTAGTGTGTGTGCTTAAGATGTTTTTTTTTCTTTCTACATGTTATCTTAAGGGTTTTCCCCATTATTAAAATTGTAGTTTTAGTATAACATTTGTATTACATTCATATTTGAACTTTTTTATAATTTAAAAGAAACCAATCCTATAGAAAAGCACTCAAGGTTTTTCAGTTAAGAGTGTTTTCAGCTTGTTTATTTTCAATGGTATACAATGGTATAAACAATATTCAATGTAAATTGTGATAATTGTAAATAATAATCGCAATTACAATTTCAAGGGAATAATTGACAATTATGCTTTTTGTCAATCGTGCAGCCCTACCTTTTGGATTATGAGATCAATCCCTATTTTAATAAAAGTTGTAGTGACAGATCTCCTGTTAGACATACAAACATGTTCACCAATTTTTCAAAATATAAAACATGCAAGCTTAAAAAATGACTGAAATGAACGAAGTGTTTTTACTGCCAATGCAGCAGAGAGACAGCATTTTTTGGACATTGAAAATTGCATGATTATACAAAATTGGGATACACAATATATTGGCACCATATCAGTTATTGGCTAAGATTAACGATTTTGAAAGAAATGTATATTATTACATGGCTTTCTGGAATATTTGATTCTGATAATAAATTTACTGATAACGACTTCACGAACAACAACACTGTTGCCAGAATGTTTTGTACATTATAAAGGATTTATAATATATATGTTTCATCACAAATCAATATTTATTGTTCACATGATTTAGTAAAAAAGCCATCTAGTAAATAGTATGACTGTACATAATCTCTTAAATCTTCATCTTTTTTAAAACGTCAACCCAAATTAATATTTAATTTCCAATTATTTACTCATGTGGCAAGAAGCTGTGTAATGAGTGGGATAAATGTACATCCAGCTGGTTGACAATGACAAAAACAACTGGCAAAATTATTTTTGCAATAACCAGCTGGACGCAGCTGCCCTGAAATATTACTGGCACCATTGCCACCATCTCAAATTTAATTCCAAGTTAATCTTTGAAACAAATAATTGAATAACACTGTTAAATGTAATCTTTAACACTCAAATGAAATCTTATACAGAACTAAATACTTAAAAAAAAAAATTACATTTTAAATGATTGATTTGAGTTTTTAAGGTTTTACATTTAATTTATTGAGACAGAAGTGTACAGAATTTAATATGGATAATTGTTATCAGCCATAATAATAAAAATAAAAATAATTATCAGCTTACAATTATCAGAATTTTAATATCAGTGCATTCCTAATTACAGTACCCACTGTGTCAGCCAATGCTGTTACACACTGCACCAAACAGAAGATCCGTTATAACACTAATGGTAATGTTACGGCAAACAGCAGCATGTGGCATCACATTCATACTGCTAGAATTGACATGCAGTTCATGTCGTCAGGATGTGTTGCAAGTAAAATTGTTTGCCAGAGATGTTCGAGAACACTCATATTTTGAAAAATTGGTAGAACTCTTAATCAAGTAACCTTGATTCTCTAAAAACAAGTTGAAGAATGAAAGCACAGCGAAACCCATTGCTCATTTGAACCTCCTGTAGATTATACGTTCTGGCCCATCAAACAAGTGCAGTAAAGCAGGCATCTTATCAAAAACCAATGCATATGCACACACACACACAGATCTCCTACCAAAATTAGTAGAGCACTTATCCAAGGAAGTCGCCTGTGTCAAGAGGACAATAACTGTGAGCCAAGTACTGGTGAACACAACATAAAAGACTAAAGACCCTGTAGACTACAGCACTGAGCCACACATACACGAGGAGATCTTACCTGGGTTACTGGAGGCATCATCCATGAAGCGCACGTCATCACCTGCACCAGGAGACTGCAAGAGAGAGACAGAGCGTGAGAAGAGGAAGCAGAGATCAGTAAGAATTCACCAGCTCCATCTCTCTTTCCACCATAGTAGACAAATGAAAGAGTGAAACCTTTAGGTGTCTCCCAAGAATAGCTATTTTTGGCTGAATTGCTGAAATGCTGAGTGTAAATAATTCTATTAATTTCTCATTCAATCTAAAATACAAATGTAGATGACCTAGATGAGGTCTTGTGAATGTCACGGGGGTTGTTTGGATCAACATGCTCTTGATATCTGAACCATAGAGCTGTTCTGGGAGACGCCGCTTCACCTTCACCTGACCAGAAAGCACCTTTTAGGGGAGCTGATGCTTCAAAACGGAGTTTAAAACAGTCCAGAAAGACTCACACCACTGCTGCGGACAGACTTACTGAGGCACATTTAGATTAAAACCCTTCAGATTCCCGTTTCAGGTCCGTAAACCCTGGAAAATCTTTCTCTCTTAGAGAGCCAGGGATGTGTTGTTACAGGATTGGCCTAATAATGTCCCAATAATTACCCACAACACAACTTTTACCATCGTTTCATCTGATAATTTTAAGAAATGGCAGAAAATGTAAAACATACCAACCTCTGAATTTCACAAAGTATACTTAAAACTTCAGTCTTTCCAAACACAACACAGGCATGCTGTACAAACCTTCACCCCCACCACAAATATTTTGCCAACAAATTCTTTTTCATTTTTTTCTTTTTCAAAGGCTCAAAAAAAAAACCCTAAGAACAGTTAGGGTGAAGGTGCTTCTTCACACATCAAGTCACATAACACAACATAAAAACTCACAACACACAGTCAATTCATGGCAGTCTCAAAAGGCCACCAAATAGCACAAGGGTTCACCTGGCGCCCTGTACACTGCAGTGCTTGAATACAGTGTGCAGTAAATTAAGACTGACTAGGTGGCATTTTAAATGACCTGCTTCTAACATGATTCAACAAACCAAACAAGTCTGGGGTAGGCTAAGGTTTTTTATTTTTTTTTACATTTTTGTAAGAAACATAACACTGCAAAATAGTAATAGAATTAAAAAAAAAACTGTTTCTATTTTAATATCCTTAATTACATTTCTTTCTGTGATGGTAGACCTGAATTTTTTAGCAAAAAAAAAAAAAAAACTGTAACTAGCAACACTGAACATTTCTGACACAGTAGTAGAAAACACAAAATTTCAAGTTTTGGCTGAATGGAAAAATATAACAACATTACAATAGTAATTACATAAAATATTTTGAATATTAAAAAATACAATATATACTCTAGATATTACTATTGTTACTATTACTATGCCATGAGTTAGAGGACTAACTTATTAGACCCATTTCTGTCTGAAGAGGACAATGTGAGACGCATCCAATTCGTGAACCGAGGAGCTGATGATACTGCGCATGTTTGATTCAGTGTGAAGCGGACTGACACACTGAACGTCTGAGCCGAACTGATTCTTTTGGTGATTGATTCTGAACTGATTCTATGCTAATGTTATGAGTGCGGGTAAATCGAAGGCTTGAATCAAGGGCAATCATCGCCAATGACATCATTACGTCAAGCGCAAAAGAACCGGTGAACCGTTTTCTTCAACCGGTTTATTGAATCGAAACAGTCCGAAAGAACCGGTTCGCCGAAAAGAACCGAACTTCCCAACACTACTGGTGATCCGAAAACCGATGCAACCGGTTCTTGACTCGAGAACCAGTCAGTCTATTGTTCGTTATCTGGCTCGGCTTGGTGTTCATCTTCAGTTCTCTCTTCACAGCAGTTCAGTCAGTGTACTGTTTGAGTGCATGCATTACTCCGGGATATTTAAAAAAAAAATATATATAAAAAAGTTGAAAGCTTAAGTCATTTGTGGATTAATGTGTATTGGAGACGCGAACCGTTTAAAACGATTCAGTTCAATTTGGTGAACTGGTTCAAGAAGATCCGGTTAAATCGAATGATTCGTTCGCAAACCGGATATCACAAACTTCTCTGTTTTGAACTCTCTCACAACAGACACTGAAGAGAAGACAATGCTTAATAAAGTCATAGTTTTTGCTATTTTTGAACCAAAATGTATTTTCGATGCTTCAAAATATTCTAACGGACCCTCTGATGTCACATGGACTACTTTGATGATGTTTTTCTTACCTTTCAGGACAAGGACAGTAGACGTACACACAGCTTCAATGGAGGAACTGAGAGCTCTCGGACTAAATCTAAAATATCTTAAACTGTGTTCCAAAGATAAACGGAGGTCTCACGGGTTTGAAACAACATGAGGGTAAAATAAGTTATTAATTACATAATTTCATTTTTGGGTGAACTATCCCTTTACGTAAATAATGCAGGTCTTAAAAACCATGTGCCCCAACCACTACACTCAATAAAAATCAATAGAATTAAAAAAAAAGTTCTGCATTAATTATACATTCCAAAGAAAGATTTGCTGATTGCTGACACTGAAATCATCCAGATTTAGCTAATTTGATTGTCATGTGATATGCTGAAAAAATTAGTAAATGCCAATTATGGTTTGTGTCAGTCTCACAGATTTGGTGGTCTTTTGGTCTGGTATCAGAGGAAAAGTATTAGAACATTAACAATCACCCCACATGCCCAATTTCCCTTCATACAAATATCCAGAATCACAACCACAGAACACCAATACCAAGAAACACAACGTTCCTTTGCTCCCATGAACCCCTGCGTCCCCAGTAGAGCGGTCTTTCCCAGTGACACCACATGGAACAGCCACATTCAGCTCTTTTACTCAATTTGATAATCAAAAGAATGGCCTTCACACATGCTGTAGGAGTCAGACCGGTTTGGCTGTCTGAGTGCGAGTGCTGTGAGAGCGGAGGGAGGGAGGGAGAGGACAATGCAAAGATGTTTTCCTTTTGAGTGTCTTAGCGCATTAATATGTTACCCCATGTTTTGGATCAACACAAAGCCCATAGACCAAACTATAAACCCCACCTCTACACTACATCCGCATACCCAGAAGAGAAGCACATGGTATTGACAATGTAAGTAGATTAAGAACAGGATGTGTGTTAAGCTGTGGAAATGAACCTCAGAGCCGAAATCTAAACCCAAATCGCTGACGACTATGATCCAGAATGATGCTTAAAGCTGCACTAACACAAATGAGCGTGCTGCTCACGATGGCGAGTACAGGGCCCTGACAGTTCAGTTCTGAACTAGCCATCAGAAGGACCAGGGAGAGGGGGAGCAGGGGAGCAGGGAAAGCCAGGAGGACAGGGATCGGGCAAGCTGCACTCCTCGACGCTTGGCATGCAGGCAATACCTGAATGTCGTAAACGGGTTTGGAAGAAGGAATGGCAGCAAATTGTCGGTAGTCAAACTTCTTTTCTGACAGGGACTAAAAGGACAGCAAACAGGCATAAGCAGTGGAGAGATGGAGAGAGAAAAAGGGGGAAAAAATAAATATCACAAAAGAGAGATGGCAGGATGGATGGAGGGAAGGACAGAGGGTGAGTAGCAGAGATGTGTAAACATACAAAAAAAGGTGGAGAGAGGACAACAAAGAAAAGAGATAAAGTTTCATGGATATTGCTCTATATGCTATGGACATGACTGTTAGAGTAAAGAATGACTATCAATGAAAGTAAAAAAAAAAAAAAAGGTACTAAGTGATTTTTCTTCTAAAACTAAATAACTGGTGATTCAAAATGTGCTTTTTGCTTTGTACTAAATGGCAAATGAAAGAAATTGCCTCATACCAGTCTGCCTGGTGAAGTCACTGCCCGTGGACTGATATCTGTTCAGGAAACAAGAAATACATTTAATACAACACAACAGAGAATACTCTGGCTTTGTCTTACTGACAAAGGTAAATGAGATGGTCACCTTCCATTGGTGTTGGAGAGGGTGTGGGCGCAGGGGACGGTGACTCTGACAGCTGATCCAACGTCCCACGCTTCTTCCCCTCTTTAGACTTTGCAATGACCATCTGGGCCTTCAAAGCATCCTGCTCCAGAGACTTCATCCTGGAAAGACAGTGAGATATAGTGAGACACAGAGAGTGGAAGGAGAAATGCATACGGTGCGTGGAGAGAGAAAGGATGAGATATGAAAGATAAGCAGAGGTGCTGTGCACACTGACTGGTTAATACAGGAGAACAAGTTAATTTGGTGGAGGCTGTCAAAAAATGTGTCCAAGTTATGAGCGAATGACACAAACTAGAGATGCACCGATTAGCTTTCATCCTATAACACAATCGTGAAAGGTCAAGGGGGAATGAATACTAAATAGGCACTATTGGAGATAATTCACACATTATTTACAAAATCTGCATTTTTCAGTATTATTTTGATGTCGAATGATCGTCTTTCTTTTTCAGACCACAAAAAATGTGCTTGTCTAAATAATGGCAGTGATTATTGCCCTGCTTTAACAAAAAGATGCAAAAGTATCAGAGTGATCCCACACAACTCGTGACATATTTGCCAAGGGCTTTGGCAAAATAATAAAATAAAAAATTAAATAGGGTTTTGTAAAAAGACAAACCAAAATTTCATTAATTGCATTGAGAAAACCTGATCTTGGCCATTTGTAGAGGAAGACTGTGTTAGTGCAGTGTGAGTAAATAATAACTTATAATTTTTTTCTAATCAACTATCCATTTAAGCCAGGCAAGAAAATGAGCTCTGCCAAACTTCCTTAGATTAGAGTTAGTCTCAGTATGGTGCACTCAGTCCATGCACAGACTTATATTGCAAACAAAAACCACAAGTGTTCCAAAATCCCAAGCTCTAATCTTTAACAGGTATGTTGTCGTGGTATCATTTCAGATTTAGCTAAACCTAAACATAAAAAATCTGTGTGGATGGTCGCCTTTTCCTTGCAATCTGGAATCTCACATGCATTTAAACTCTGCCTACATCTGAAAAATGTCAGGTTTTAACATTTTTATGGAAGCCTGTTTCCACCACAGAATAATAATAAAGAAGAATTGTTAGATATAAACTCGCAATCCTGAGAACAGTCTTTTTCTCCCTCAGAACTGGACTTAATTTTTCAAAATTGTGAGTATATATCTCACAAATCAGATTTTTAAACTCGCAACTGCCGTTTATATCATTGTTTATATCAGTAATTCTTAAAGGGTGGTCCGCCGTCGCCCCCTAGTGGTCCGCGAAAAGATTACCTAAACTAGTCAAGTGTCTTAAAATCGTCACTTATTTAAGTAGATTTTTAATGTACTTGCGAAACAGTTCTTGCCATTCTGTTTTAATAACTTTCAGAATCTGCCCTCAAAGTGCTCATGCCTTTCCCAACTACATATAACTGTGAAGTTGGGTTTTCCACACTGGTTGGTTTAAAAACAAAACAGCGCAACAGACTAAACGTGGAGCCTAGTATGAGACTGAAACTCTCCTCTTTGGAGCCAGACATTCAGAAACTGATGTGTGATAAGCAGCCCCACCCGTCTCATTAATATTCACGTTAAGTTTGAGATGGAAATCGCAAAATCCACAGATCTATTAGTTTTGTAATGTACTAGTTTTTGTTTCATGTGTAAAATCCCAGTAATTTCAGTGATACTGGACATTAAGGGGAACATTCTTTTCAGCATTTTATTGTTACCATAGTTACAACCATAGACTTCCTATACCCACCACCTCAGTTTTAAACTAATGGCTCTTTGGAATGGCATTAAGTGGGACCTAGGCTGTTACAGTATGTTTAATTGCAGTTTCTTTTCCACATGTGCAGTTTTTTGTTCATATTAAGCTGCAACTCATTTCACATTTACTTTTTCAATTTAAATAAAAATATAATTCTATATATAATATAATAATTTCTGATCATATCATTGCATTTGTGTTCGAATAATTAGTTTTTGACTGGAAACAGTTCCATATTAAACTTAAGTTTAGCTTATCCTTCCTATTTTGTTGGGGTATTTTTTTTTGGGGGGGGGGGGTGGTTGTTAGAGTGGGATTCTGTTAGGTGGTCCTCAGAAAAAATTCGGAAGATAAAGTGGTCCTTGGGCTGAAAAAGTTTGAGAAACACTGGTTTATATCATGCAAGTCAGAACCAAAAGATGCAAACTCACAATTGCGATAAAAAAGTCTGAATTTTGAGATAAATAGTTGCAATTACATTTGATATTTTTTAATTCACTGGTTGAAATGGGCTTCCATAGCTTCTATATAAAGATAACCAGCACAAGTGCTTTTAATGAAGGTCTTGTTAAAGTCTATAACTAACATCAGTGCACCTCTAATAAAACAACTGCAAGCAACTTGAATAACGTAAAAAAAAAAAAAAAAATTATTTGGACAATGCAAGACTTTTACTTTTACACAGATGAGAGGCAAAAGTGATTTAGAAGAGAGAAAGAGGGAGTGTGCTACAAAACTAAATAATAAATAAAATAGCACACGTGCAGAAGCAGAAGTGGGTTCTTGTAGGACACGTTCATTGTTTAGAAAAAGTACCTACAAATATTGTTCACCCTTTATACACTATGCACTATGAAATGTCCACAAGCACCCCAAGCGGTGTCAAGCATCACAGCTAAGGCCCCATGATGCTTTCTGGCTGTTAAGGGCAGACCTGGGCTGACAGGAAGAGGAGGAGCAGGAAGTGGGAGAAGCTGCAGCGCTGCCTAGAGAGGCCCTCACACGGGACTGGTAGAGCCGCTTAGCCAGGTCTTGCTCATACTGCCTTACGTCCTCCTCTAGACCATAAGGCCTTGGGAGCAGCAAGAAAGTAAGAAGGTAGAGAGGATAGAAGATGGTAACACACAAAGAAAAGGAAAGAGAGGAAAGAGACTACAGATGAAAGAAAACACTCTGAAAGGGACATTAAAGATTAAAAAGAGAAGGTCTGCATTGAAACTCAGGGCCTTCAAAGACAAATCCACAATATGAGATGGGGATGTAAAAATAAAATATATAATTTAATGGATTCCTATATCCAAAAAAATGTGGAAATGGCTTCGAAAGCCCCGTTCATCAAGGGGAGGATGAAATTTAAGTACAAGCGGACAGCTCTTTAGAGATCAGCATTACAGAGGAGAGAAAAACGCTCCTGATGTGACGTAATTCACCGTCGTACCTGGCTGCTCTCCACATGGCTCTCTTCTCTGCTTCCAAGGCTCGTTTTTCAGCAGGGGATAGCTCCTTGTCCATGGCAACACTAAGCTCTGGGCTCTGCATGCGGAGGCGGTCTTGATGTCTACGCTCTGCTTTGGCCGTCCGAATGGGAGCCACAGATTCACCAGGATAAACTGGGATCAAACTGTTCAGACAAACACTGGGTCAAGCAATACGAACATCCCAACAAATGCAAAGCTGTACAGCTTTAGGTTTCAGTGTTCCTCACCCCGTCATGGAGTTGGGTCTCTGTTCCAGTCTGAAGCTGTCTTCCATTGAATTCCGCTGAGAGTCTCCTTTACCATCCACGGAGGAAGGACTGGATTAAAAAATAATAAATATGACTATTTTATTACTAATGAATGTTTTGATGCACCTTTCAAATGTTGAGGTCAGTAAGATTTTTAAATACTTTTTTCAGCTAGGACAAATTAAACTGATAAAAAAAGACACATTTATAATTATTTGTATTTATGTATGTATATATATATATATATATATATATACTTATTTAAATAATCAAAGATATCAGAATTGGAGTTCTAGATGTTCAGTGTGTTTTGTAATCAGAACTTCAGCAAGCCAAAAAAAAAAAAAAACACTTTGCAAAATATCTTTGCTACTTTGAAATACTAGCAAACAATTGAGCAAACGTGTAGCTCACCCGGAGCTGCCACAGTGGCTGGGAGGTGTGGCACACTGCCTAGGAGAAGGGGAACTGTGGCCTCCCAAGCTCTCCACCTTGTACTCCACACCATCGAGGATAACCTTTCCGTGAGCCTTCATATCTGCCACCTGCTTCGCCAGATCTTCCTCCTCATCCTCCTCATCTTCATCCAGCATATACTCTCGTGCACTCTGTTCAATTCGTTTTGCTGAGGAAAGTCATTGACAAACTATTTAGCATGATTCCACCGTGAACTCAAGCTTGCTGTAGCTCAACATGAACGTCTGACAACTAAACAGACACAAACCTTCTTCCTCTTTCATTTTCTTCAAGTCATCTTCCCCCACAAGTGAGATGCGAGGTTTGGGTTTGTCTGGTGTCTGCTGCTTCACATCAATTTCAAAATATTTCTGCCTGTCTCTGAAGGAGCGCTGCTCTGGGCTGTCTCTGCCAAAAGAGGAGGGAGTCTGGGGGGGGGGGGGGAGAGAGAGAGAGAGAGAGAGAGAGAGAGAGAGAGAGAGAGAGAGAGAGAGAGAGAGAGAGAGAGAGAGAGAGAGAGAGAGAGAGAGAGAGAGAGAGAGAGAGAGAGAGGATTCAGATTTCAGACCAGTTGTAAAGAACACTGTACACCCAACCAAAATTGACATGCACTGACATGCAAGTCGTCGAGTTAATTCTGAAATTCAGACAAAAATTAATAATTTGCACACAGATACCAAAACTTTGCCGATCCGCCACCATCAGGATGATGACTGCATAATATGCTGCCACTGCAATTACGGTTCTCCTGAAGCCTCTTCTCACCAAAAATAATTGCTTTGATTCAGAACACCGATCAATCAAGTTCCCATATTTTACCAAAACACATGCTGCCAGATGATTGGGCTTTCTTGACATTGCGGACACACAATTGATCACATTTCTTTGCTGCAGTTCAAAGCGACACGTACACCTGCACCACCACCACTCAAGTTTAGATGAATCTGAAGTGTCAGACTGGTTCTGCTGGAGATCAGCGGGGTACCTTCGACTCCACCGAGGGGCGAGACATATGTGGCACGGCTGCCAGGCTCCTGTACTCGCGGCGATCAGATGAGAGGGAGGGACGAGCCCTGAGAGGACCACTGCCCTCTCCATCAGCCTCATCCATAAAGACCTCATTATTCAGCTCAGGCTGAAAGACCCATCATGTACAGCATGTCAACACCACACTTGCAGATAATATTGCGCAATGAGTTGTGGTGAGACAGTACACACCAAAAAAAGGTTATGTGTCAGGCTCATTCAAAAGTCATCATCATGTAGAGAAAAGGATGGAATACACCACACGACTTTTAAATTCTGAACAAATGTATCAAGCAGTGGGTAATTCACTCATTGATTTGCTTATCATGAAAGTCTCAAGAAACCCTAAAACATATATAAACTGGTTGCACATCAGTGGAAACAACTTTAGCACTCATTATGTCTATCATTAAGTTAAAAGTGGTTATTTTTTCTTTAGTGCAATTTCGTTCTTCCGGTTCAAAAATAAAAGTTACCAATGTCACAAAAAGTGCCATATATGCATTAATTTGAAGTAGTGATTGGCGGCTGTTGCTGGAGCTTCTCTCAGGATTATTCATGAGAATGAAGTCTTATGATTCAATCCCTGCACTGTATTATGCATGAGGTTGTATTATAGCGGAGAATTCAAATCTCATAAAAGAGTTTGCGCTGTTAGTTCATCTCTATTAACAAGACCGTAACAATATTTAATATGTAACAAGATGTTTAAAGTTTATGTGAACATATTAGATATTCGCTTGAACATGAACGACCACCGTGTCTGCACACATAACATGTCTTCTTTAAATAAAAGATGCGCAAATAATAATTTTAATATTAAAGGGTTAGTTCACCCAAAAATCTAAATTGTGTCATTAATCGCCCACCCTCATGTCGTTCCAAACCCGTGAGACCTCCGTTCATCTTCAAATTTTTTGAAGCATCAAAAATACATTTTGGTCCAAAAATAGCAAAAACTATGACTTTATTCAGCATTGTCTTCTCTTCTGTGTCTGTTCTGAGACCGTTCACTGCAGTGTAGTGATTTCCGGTTCGCGAACGAATCACTCGATGTAACCAGATCTTCTTGAACCAGTTCACCAAATCGAACTGAATCATAACTGAATCATTTTAAACAGTTTGTCTCCAATAACCATTAATCCACAAAAGACTTAAGCTGTTAACTTTTTTAATGTGGCTGACACTCCTTCTGAGTTCAAACAAACCAATATCCCGGAGTAATTAATTTACTCAAACAGTACACTGACTGAAATGCTGTGAAGAGAGAACTGAAGATGAACACCGAGCTGAGCCAGATAACGAACAAAAGACTGACTCGTTCTCGAGTCAAGAACCGTTTCTGTCAGACGTGTCCGATTCGTGAACCGAGGAGCTGATGATACTGCGCATGTGTGATTCAGCGTGAAGCAGACCGACACACAGAGCGTCTGAACTGAACTGATTCTTTTGGTGATTGATTCTGAACTGATTCTGTGCTAGTGTTATGAGCCCAGGTAAACCAAAGGCTTGAATCAAGGGCAATCATCGCCAATGACATCATTACGTCGAGCGCAAAAAAAAACGGTAAACCGTTTTCTTCAACCGTTTTATTGAATCGAACTGTCCAGAATAACCGGTTCGCGGAAAAGAACCAAACTTCCCATCACTACTGGTGATCCGAAAACCGATACAACCGGTTCTTGACTCGAGAACAAGTCAGTCTGTTGTTCGTTATCTGGCTCGGCTCGGCGTTCATCTTCAGTTCTCTCTTCACAGCAGTTCAGTCAGTGTACTGTTTGAGTAAATTAATTACTCCACTATATTAGTTTATTTTGACTCAGAGGGAGTGTCAGCCACATTAAAAAAGTTAACAGCTTAAGTCATTTGAAATCACTACACTGTAGAGTTTTGAACTCTCTCACAACAGACACGGAAGAGAAGACAATGCTGAATAAAGTCGTAGTTTTTGCTATTTTTGTACCAAAATGTATTTTCGATGCTTCAAAAAATTCTAACTGACCCTCTGATGTCACATGGACTACTTTGATGATGTTTTTCTTACCTTTCTGGACATGGACAGTAGACCGTTCACACGGTATAGATAAAAGGAGGTCTCACTGGTTAGGAACGACATGAGGGTGAGTCATTAATGACATAATTTAGATTTTTGGGTGAACTATCCCTTTAATTTGTCTGTATAATGAGCGTGGTTAGGTGTAGGTCTGCGTTCATTGTTTGTGGTCTCCCCTCTTCACACCCTCTACACTCCCACCTTTCCACAGTTTTACAAACCCACTTCTGGAGTCTTTTTCAGATCGAATGTGTGAAAGACCAGTGCTGAAACAGGTTTTTTTTTTTTGTCACTTTACAGTCTACTTTGTGATTCTGTTGGCAAACAAGTTTATGGTGCATTCTATACAGCATGTTTATTGATAGTGCAGCAAAAATACACAGCAAAGCCTTCACAAGTAATGCAAGTACAGTGTATCTGGTTGCTACTACTTAAATGGTACTCGGAGTGTGAATTTGTACGTTTACTACAGAAATGCTAAAACGTTTGTCTGATCAAATCGACTGGCAGGTTTGACCCCCCCAAGCTCAAATGTCAAGCTACGCCTTTGATAAAAACAATGTGTTTTCTAAAACTGTCTCAAAACATGCTTGATATCCTCTGACTGAACAGCATCTGGAGAGTCTGCAGCCATTGAACACTACACAGTATTCTGTGAAATCTACTAGTGTTGATTGATCCAAATATAAAATTGGAGCAAAACAATCTGTGAAGAAGTCAAATAAATGTATTCCAGCTTTAAAATATCACTTCAAAAATGATACAGATCACAAATGAAGACATACCTCTGGTGACGGTTGCTTTGCGCTGACATTGTTCCGCGGAGAGTAAAGATCCTAACAAATGAGAGTGAAAAGGAAAGATTCAGTCAAGACATTCTATACAAACAAACCTCAGACACAAGACTTGAGTTGGATGAAAGGAAACACTTTACACACAGCAAGGAGTCAAATATCAAAACCAACATCAAACGAACAATTGACAGATGAATGAGACACATAAGTGTCCCTGTCAGATGAACTCCTGGAGTCGACACCACCATGAGTGACTCGTGCACAACGACAGCAAACAATCTCCAAAAAGGAACAAAATGTCCAACGGGAAGACCAACGGGATGATGGGGGAACCACGACATGCTCACAACCTTGAGGAGCATTTGTCCTACCTGTGGGGCTTCCAGTACAGCCAGGGAGTGTGGCACAGCTGCGAAGGCCTTATATACCTGCTTGATATTGATGGGGTATTCCTCATGTGTGTCAGGGGATGGGGCACTAGGCTGTATGAGGGGTCGGGGAGGTTGAGGACAGAGGGGTGGAAGGGTAGAGAAACAGACAAAGGACAAAAAGGATGGAACAGCTAATGAGAGACAGAGCAGCAAAGGCAGAGCACAGGAGGAAAATGCAGGGCTAGACCACATGCAGCCCGCGATCGCGATCATGTCAATGAAAGGATGGAGGGAGAGGAGAGAGTTTGATAGTATGAGGGAGGTCTGTGGTTATGGTGATGACTCGGGGCAATATTTTGGTTTACAATGGTCTCCTGAGATAATGTGAGTGTAAACCTTGCTTTGCAAACAATGTGGTTTATGTGATTAGGGGAGAAAAAAAAAATCAAAAAGAGGCGCCTTTTGATAGAAAACAGGCACAATGTAACTTGCAGTGAGAAGTTGAGGTGTCTTTGTTTTGTTTTTTTCACAACCCGTTTCTTTGACCTGGATTAATCTGTGACCGTTTGTAAGGCTTAACAGGCACAGCTGGAATGCATATGGAGAAAATAAAACAACATTCGAGTTTTGTTGGTCTTTAGGCATTGGTGACTGAGGATGAAAGGGGGCCCCATTAGGGTTCAGACAGTGGTGAGGGATCTTACAGTGGTCTGAGAGTTGATGGGAGAGAGGCCATGCTGGAAAGGGTTGGGACTGCTGTTGCCATCCTGACTGGCTGGAGACACAGCGGGTCGCACCCGAGAGAGGGGCTGGATGGCACCAGGTTTAGTCTAGAAAGAGAGAGAAATCAAATTGACAATAAATACAGCAATCAACCACAAATTTAAGTGTTTCCAACATAAAATGGCTAGAAATGTTATTTGAATCAATATTTTCATTAACTTGATTGAGCATAAATTACAAGTTATCTGCATATTGGACACTCACTGATGAATTATCCTTGGTGTTTGCATTTGAAGGGAAATTAATGTTTGACTGAAACAAAAAAAAAGAGAAATATGAACATGAACATGATGTAAAATTAAGAAAAAAAAAATCACATGGGATTAGCTTTCTGATTTTCTGATGAGACTTGAATTTATATTAAATGATATTAGTGTTCAAAAGTTTGGGGATAGTAAAATTTTTATTTCATTTTATATAAACTAATTGTAAACAGCAAAGATGTATTAAATTGATCAAAAGTTAAAGTAAAGACTGTAATTTACTTTGACTTTCTATTCAAAGAATCCTGGAAAAAAAAACCCACACCAGTTTCCACTAAAACTATTTTCAGTTATGATTTCTGAAGGATCACATGACACAGAAGACTGGAATAATGGCTGCTGAAAGTAATCACAGAAATAAATTACATTTGAAAATACACTGAAAGAGAAAACAGTCAATTGCATTAATATTTCATAATCTTACAGATTTATCTGTATTTTTGATCAAACGTATGTAGTCTTGGTGAGCATATGACAAAAACCTACTGACCCCAAACCTCTGAACAGTAGTGTATATAATGTTGTATACACTTCATATGATTCACAAGACCTTAATACACAGTGTTAATTTACCAGGCTGCGGTTACACTCTCAATTGCTTGGTTTGGTGGAAATACTAAATAAGAGTCAAGCATTTCACTGCTGCAGACAGCATGACATGCTCAGAGTTACACAGGCCCTTATTCTATTCGGCTCTTAACATCTAATGCAAAGCTAAGTGCAGCTAGTGCAGGCCATACAAGGGCTAGTCAGCCCACTTACATATCGAACCTCCCTTCCAAGCATCACAGAGGAAGACTTGTGGGACTGCTGAGAAATATGGAAATGTCATGACGAGGGGCAGAATGAGAGCACAGGCCATCAACCAGAACACTGCCATAATGAACATGTAAACTAGGCCTGCCTCTGACCATGCAAAAACACCTGCAGAAATCTGTCCAGGCTTATCCATGGTAATGTTTGACAGTCACGTGAAAACAAATGAGAAAAGAAAGGGCGGATGATGAAAGGGGAGTGAATACACTCTGAAACGGTGCTGACCTGGGAGTTGTGTGGAGAGTGTGCAGCATCTCGGACAGGACTGTCAATCCTGTGAGGCTCCGACGGTGAAGACTGCAATACGAACAAAAGAACATCCATCACAACATGTCTCGAGAACTGGAGAAGGAAAGAAACTGCTTGAGGTCAGGGAAGTATTTCACAAAGCAAGATGAGGCCTGCTGTTTTCAATAAGCAAAATTGGCCGAATTACAAAGTAGTGCATTATGAATAAACAATTAGGTGCAATTTTATTAAAGCGGTTTATCTTGATTTGAGAAAAACATTAATAGCAAACCATAAACAACTATCTTAAGCAAGTTATTGTAATATGCTTGCACACTGCAGTAGTTGTATTTCTTGCTCTTATGATGTGACTGATGACAAACGTGTTGTATTACGTGCCACAGATCATTTGAAATCAAGCAGTGGTGCCATAAAATGCATTTTTTTCAAACTGTGTCAAGAACAAATGTAATGCTACAGAAAGAGACAATGTGTCAAATGTTACTTTAGAGACCATGGTGATTTATATTCCTGGAAATGATTGGTGGCCAGTCTGTATTCAAGGTGAGAGGCCTTTACCCTTCACCCTTTTTTGTTTAACACCTGTTGACTTCACATTCAAAGCATTCTCAGTCTCCCTGGGAATGTTCAAATGCCTCAAGACCCTAAGGTTGCACACATTACAGGGTCCCATTTTTGTATCCGCTCAATTTTCAGCTTCAGTCATTTTCTAAATATAGGAAATGTGTATATAGACATTGATGTTTTCAAAGACATCTGTAAATCTAAAGCAGCTATCAGCAGAAATCTTTGGATGATATTTGAGAATGAAGTGCTGTGTTAACACTAAATAGCTACTGATGACACAACCATGCTAGACCAGAAACACACTCAGTCAGAAAACACACTCCACAAGGCTGCTTGCCTTGCTGTACAACCAGGGCTGCAGCTGCCCATGCCTGCCATAACCCACAGGTGGCCCAGATAAAATGCGCTCGTCAGGAGGGCAGCCTTTGCTCTTGCGATTAGCCACAAGGAAGGGATTTTCACTAAAGCAGATTGGCTGGGAGTCCACAAGACATTCTTCTTCCTCTGTAGCTTCTTGTGGGACTCCTGGAGCTGGGAGGGGGTCCCATGTGTCAGCTGGGGGAGGTTTTGAAGCCGCTGAACTTGCGGCTGGGCAGACTGGAGATGAAGGGAGGGCAACAGGTTCTATGTGGTACATAGAGGCATGGACTTTCTCAAAACCCAGGGGGTCTACAGGGACGGCCGGCATGGCAGCCTCCATTGTGAAGAATGTAGCAAAGGAGGGAGAAAACTGAGGGATGAGAGAGAGAATATTTTCGACAGACAAAAGGGAGAGATAATGTGAGATGGAAACAAAGACAGATAAAAGAACAGCACAACTAATGATATACAAAAGGAGGAAGAAAATGTCATGGCATCACAAAAAGATTAGAACACAGCAAAAGGAAAAGCAAAGAAAGGAAAAGCAGTACAGAATGAAACAGATGGGTTTAGTGTGTCAGAGTTGGAAGAAATAACAGCCATGCTAAAGACATAATCATCTCCCAGTCACGACCATTCAGATGAGTGAAGAGCTAAATACAGCTATCCCATCATCCTCAGACATCTCACAGTAGACAGTCACTCAACCCAGAAGAACATCTGCATTCAGTCTGCCTTCATGTAGACTTTGCTTTTATATATATATATTTTTTTAATTTTAGTTTTCATAATTCTGTGCTTGCTTTTTAAATATATATTCTTTTAATATTATATTTTTATGTCTGGTTTAGTTTATGAAATGCAAGTACTTAAATGTATTTCATTTAGTTGCCAAAGCAACATTTCAATCTAATATTTCTACAATTTATCTCAGCTTTATTAAAATTATAAAAAAAAAATTTATTAGTTTTAGTTAACAATAACACTATACATTTTACTTTATTAGGGACTAGGGAGGTATTCATAGTTTAAAATGTTATTCGGCATTATGAACTACCGTGAATGCTTGCTTTAAACACAACCTGACAGAAACCATATCAAGTAGATTTTAGCAGTGCATGTAACAAACACTCACTAATGAGTCCTTACCACAAAACACAAACAATTCTTTAACTGTCATTAATATTAGAGATGCAATTTTATAAAGTGTTATGAAACAATACACCGGATTCTCATCACAGTAAAATACAAACAATCAATTCAGGTGCAATTAGTGGCACATTGTGATGCTAAATCTAATCTAAAAACTAATGGCCTCAAACTGATAAAAGCTTTATTCGCTGGCTCTTGTGCCGATAAAAGACACCGCTCTGATCTATAAATAGCCATGACTAAACTGTACTTCATATAACACAAAATCACGTGAGGGAGAAAACCTCTATCTAAGAGCCGTCCACCCCCTCTCCATTCCTCACTAGACTTCACTAACAGCTGCTAGTGCTATGTAGGTTGAACATATCTAGAAGAGAGACAGAGGCAAATGCTTACAAGGGACAAGGAATATATTTTAGTTTGTGAAAACAAGATATAAAGCTTAAATTACAACTGTTACATGATAAAACATTTACTGAACATCACTGAAGGCAATAAATTATTGTATGAGGGATGCTTGAGTGAAGTCAGAATAATACAGTTGATTGACTGAGTTAACTACTGACAATCAACATCCAACAACTAATGGCTTTAGCAATTATTACGGTAATCAAATCCTGAATAAAATGTAACCAGTTTCACACACACATACACACACACACAGGAAAGAAAAGAAGGAAAAACTAGTACGTCAAGGAGGTATGAGTGCTGAAGAAAGGACAGAGAAAAACCGAGTTGTAGAGTAACAGCAGTGATACACTCACAGTAAGATGACCGGAGCAGATTCCAAGCGGCTCGACTCTAGATAACTTAACTGTCAAGATCCTTCAAGGGTCCCTTCAACCTCAAAGGCCACACCCACCCATTAACTCATTCAGCCAATCAGCTCACAGCACACATTTTAAAATAACTTGAGCTACTGTCAGCTGTCGGCAAGCACCTCCCCCTCACTCCAGCTCAAGCACCAGCAAATACAATCTGTATTCTGTCAGAGGTATGACAGGAATGACATCCAACCCTGCTGCTGCGGAAGACTAAAGCCAGCAGCTGGACTGCTTCACCTTTGGCACTAGCAGTACAAGCAAACATATCGCTTGACCTGACAGAGTTTTTGAAGACCGATATGTTAAGCATTCAAAAGCAAGTAAGGAAACATTTCTGCAAGTTAGGTTTACTTACTCGATTAACTCTCTGTAGGCTAGTGGTAGGTAGAGCCGCCAGTGTCTTGTAGTCCAGTTTCAGTGGTCCAGTGCTCAAATTCTGTAGAGAGAGGGTTAGAAAGAGCATAATGAATATCACTGTTCACTGAAAGAACATGTTCAAAAATCTTCTAAACATGAATTAGATCTTTCATTAAGCATGAGGACACTGGTTCTTAAGAGCTTCTAGAGCTCAGAGGTTCAGATGTGACTCAGTGGTTCATGTTCAAGGTGACGGCAGGTCCTGTGTCTCGCTCCTGGAGCCCTAATGTGGGCTGTAAAGACAGGGAGGGCTTAAGGCCTCACCTCAGTTTCCTCCTCCAGCAAACGAGTTGCCTCCTCACGCTCCAAGCGCATGCGCTCCTTTACCGAAAGAGGGAAGGCAAGGAGGGGTGGGGGGATAACGTTTACCCAAACACACACACACACGACATCCATTGCACAGATGGGAATGAGGTTTAGGTGATGCAGAATCATGGATGAACAATAAAACCAGGGACCATGAAGAGGCAAGAACATATTTAATGAAGGAGATGAATGGAAAGAGCGGAAACAAAATGTGATGTTTGGAATGAGCAGCACCCAAGATCATTCAAGGAGGGTTTCGGGGATAAGAGGGGCATTAAGATAAGAGTAAGAGGGAAAGAAAAGCACAGATCCACAAACATTAGTTGCAGTTACAGGAAAGATTTGGAAGTGGTCGTCATTTTGATTCTTCTTCTTCTTATTATTTTTATTATTATATGTTAAAAGAAAGGCATTTAAAGGAGGAAATAACTCACCACTTTATCCATCTCCTCCCGTTCCCACTGGGACGTCTCTCTCACCATCTCAACCTCCTGCAGGAAAGGTCAGACAGACAGATGTTATTTTCCCATGCACTCCTCTGTTTTTCCTGCTCTGTGTGAAGCATAGAGCTCACCTTCTGCATGATGTCAATCTCTTCCGGACTCAGGTCTCTGTCGACTGATGAGATGCTCTCCATACTGTTCTTACGAACAATACCTGACGCAAACGGGTTTGCAATAACACCAGGCGATGCCTGAAAGAAATAGCAAATCAATATACAAAATATGAGTTAGTACATGCATGCATATTAGAATGATTTCTAAGGAATCAAGTGACACTGAAGACTGGAGTAATGGCTGCTGAATTCACAATACTACTGTTTTTACTGTAACTCCATCAAATAGTGCAGTCGTAGTAAATCCTAATTATTCCAGACTTCTGGCTGGTAGTGTCAATACATATTTTATTACATGTATAATAATTTAAGTCACAGTTGAACACCAGGGAAGATCTCATGTCTTTCTGAGCTGTATAACTAGGTCTTTACCTCGATGCCTGCAGCGTTTCTTGGATCAAAGCCATCACACACAAGCATGACCAGAGAGTCACCGGCAGCACGCAAGACCCTCACTGCTTCCGTGTGTGTCATACCCAGCAGACTGTTGTTGCCCACCTCAAGAATACGCATGCCTACTCGCAGTCGATCATCCCGTGCAGCTGCTCCGCTCGAGCTCACCTATAGCAAGGAGTAAGAGAAAAAAAATCAAGGACTTAAATGACTGATGTTGTGAGGAAGTAATGAAGTAGGTAACTAGACCAGTATTTTTTATGTTGTCAGAATCCTGCAGGGTTTGTGTGTTCTTATTTCATTGTATAGGTTACCTTGGAAATGAAGATTCCCTCATCTGTGGGGTCAAAGGGGTTGCCTGCATGGCCTTTAGCTCCGCCCCTGATGCTGATGCCCAGCTTTTCTCCAGGCTGCTTGTGAATGACAATCTCCTGCGAAATCAAGAGGGTATGTGAAGATGTTCTGGTCTCATTAAGTTGAGATTGAGATCATTACCTATCAAAAGTTTTTAGCTTAAAAAATTAGCCAAATATTTGTACAAGTGCCTTTCTCATTGCAGACCATTTTGGCAGATTTTTAGGAAAAGACCAAATGTGATATTTATTAGTGCAGGTTTTGCTTACACTTGTCCTCTGCTAGTCAGAGTGTGTCTACCTGCATGCCAGGGGGCGAGGGATCTCTGCGCACAAGCATGCGGATCTCCTGCTTGTTGGAGAGCAAGGCTCTGACAGCTTCCTGATGTGTGGCATGTCGGAGGTCGATGGTGTTCACCTCCAAGATTCGATCGCCCACACGAAGTCCACTCTGAGAGGCCAAGCCATTGGGGATGACCTACCCAGAAACAAAAAGGTCAGAACTCAATTCGGACAAAAGCGTCACAGAACACAAATCATGCCATTCATTTTTGACATAAACCTGCAACATCCAACCTCATTCATTTTACCTTTGAGATGAACACCCCTGGCTCATTAATTCCAAACGGGTGGCTGGCATGATCGCTACCCCCTACAATGCTCAGACCCAGGGGACCACCTGCTTTGATCAGCGTCACTTCCTGTCCAGACAGGAAATTCAGATGTATGAAAAAAGGAGCACAGATTTTGCAGTAGATATACATATATATTATTTTAGAATGTTGGGGTTGGTAAGATATTTTTTTTTTTTTGTAATGAAAACTATCCTGTTTACCAAGGCTGCATTTAATTAAAAATACAGCAAAAACACAACAGCAATGTTGTGAACTATTACTATAATAAATACGAAAGATAAATAATCTTTGAAATTAACCAATAATTATAAATGTGATTTTTATTTTTAAATTAACATTACTATTTAAAATTACTATTTTTTAATGAAAAGAAGTATCTCATGTTCACCAAGGTTGCTTAAAATTACAATGATAAAAACAAAACATTTCTTATTATTATTAATGTTACAGCCTGCTTAAGTGCTGTTTAATATTTTATTATTATGCTATTCTTAATCTTCATTTTTCTGTGGAAACTGTGGCAGTGTTCAGGATTTTTTGATGAAGACAACGCTAAATAAACAGCATTTATTTTAAACGCTTTTGTAGTATGAAATGTCTTTACTGTCACTTTTGATTCATTTTAATGTAGCCTAGCCGACTAAAAGTATTAATTTTCTTAAAATATATATGTATCTGTGTACTATGTATATATATATATATATATATATATATATATATATATATATATATATATATATATATATATATATATATATATATATATATATATATATATCTTACTGACCCCAAGCTTTAGAATGGTAATGGTAAATACAGTTAAACTGAATGTTCAGTTATCTGAAACGGAGATGCATCTTCTAGGCAAATGTACACAACTACATGAAGTGGGCATGAATAAAAAGGGAACATTAATTAAATGCAAAAGCAATAGAGTAAATTTTAAAAGCCCAAATCACAATCCTAACACAATAAATCCACTACGCAATGTTCATACCGTGCACCATTTTCTCTTTTGAATGAGGCATTAAAACAGCAAGATGAAGCTGTTATGAGATTAAACTAGTTACTAATAATATTTCTACTAATATTTCCTCAAATGGGGAGAAAAACACACACTCTCTCTCTGAAAGTTCAACGTCATAGCCTTGTGTCATAGCCCAGCTCTCACCTCAATGGGGTATTCATCCTCCATGGGGCAGTTGAGATGGTTTCCAAGGTGCTCATCTCCTTCCTCTTGCTCAGGTGAGTCAGACGGCTCTGGAGGAGGGGGCGAATGAGGTCGAGTTCGAGGGGAGGCGCCCCCTGCACTGGCCTGGTCCCGTTCAACCAGGAGGGTGATGGTGGGGGAGGTGCCGGTAAGCAGCGCTACTGCCTGGTCATGTCTGGCCTCTGTCATGTCTACACCATTGATCTGGAGCAACAGCCAAACACCAGAGGATCAGAGAGGGCCTCATGCTGAGCTTGTTACGTCTTATTGGCTCTTTAATTACTACAGGCAGCATTTCTTTTAGCTGGGTTTTCAAGAAACATTAGTCCAGGTGTTAGTTGAGTGAAATACTGTATGTTCATGTTCAGGACTGATCTGGATCATCTTGTGACAGCCAATGTGGAGCTCTCTCATGCATTCAAAGAGAATGTGATTTCCACTTCCCTTACATATACTTGGTTTTGAAAACCTGGGTTCTCAGTGAAAATCATGCATCAAATCAAAATGTTGAGACACATTTGACCAGGGAAGTGAAAAGAAAGGGGAATGAGCCACAGAAGAAAGAGGAAATGCTGGAGATGCTTTAGGTAGCAAGATCATGTGTTGTGTGTTAGAGAGAGTATAAAAAAAGCAGCTTCAAGAAAACCATGACCAAACTTGACTACAGCTTGTCATATTTCAATGAATACCAGATATATCTCATATACTTTGATTAGCGGACCTTGCATTCACATAAAGTGAGCTTAGTCCAGGAGAAACTACTGTTATAATGGTAACATGCACTTTAAAAGTTTGATTACAGATGTACTAAAGAAATAAAATACCTTTTAAAAATGCCATGCAAATACTTTAGTCTCACTGAAATAGTATCAGTCTGGTTTTTGGTAAGGCAGACAAACAGATCTGTAGCATCTTGACATTAAAGTTACTCAAAGTACAAAAGGCCTCAGGATTGAGCGGACATGCAACCTGCTTTTAATTCCATTAATAAGCATCAACTCCAGTATAAATTTGTATATAAAAGTACTACTGATTCATCACATTACTATCCTTTAACTATGGATCTTTAAACACTAGTCTTTAATTATGATCTGGGTCATGTCTTGACACCACATGCTGTGTTGAAACTGTGGCCTAATGCTGCTGCAGTTTCGTGCACTTTCACAAAGACTGTACAATATTTGAGATTCTTTGTAAAGCCAAGGGATGTGGCCTAACCTGTCCTGCTTCCCATGTAAGGGAAGACTACTCTTGTTTTCTGGTTACTTTGTTTAGCAGCTGGTGACAAACAAACAGAGGTCAGCGCTGACCATTCAGTACCGGCGCTTACCACAGGGTGACAGAAGGGCCGCTGCTAGGGTAACGCATGCAGCTACCGTGACAGCAGAACAAGTCAAAAACCTCCCATCACCACACCCCACACCAAGCAGGAAAGAAGTGTGTTAGTGAAACACATGCAAGGACAGAGGGAGAAGCAGCACAATCTCAACATAAAGAGAGGGCTCAAGGGAGAATTATAATTGTTATAATGCTGAGTCGCAATACAGGCAAAGTGACTAAGAGTTCACAATTACACACGGACATCATTTCATTGTGTAAAGCAGAGAGGTTATAGTGTACAGCACAGTAAAACAGCAGAAGACTGGGCTAAAACTAACTCAGACTAACTCACCCATGCAGTGAGCTGAGCTGGTTATTATTAGTAGTAGTACGTTTCTCACAAAGTATAGTGACTATTTAGATCTAATACCCAGGAACCAAACATTTTTTAGACCCATAAATGTAGATGTTGTCATTTACAAAATAAAGTCAAATGGGTTTGGGTGTGAGTAAGACACAACATGATATAATGTATAATGAAGGAGAATAGTGACTTTCAAGCTTCAAAAGTTATGTGTGCTACATTTAAAACCATACAGTAGTATTGTGTGAAAAACATGGAACAAATTCTGACACTTTCTTTTTTTAAACTGAGTTAATTTTAACATTTACTATTTTTTGAGTGAACTATCCTTTTAAACCTTGATTAAACTGATAAGCTACATTAACTAGAGAGACGGATGAACTCACTGATATGACCCTGTCTCCCACGTGCAGGATATTGTCTCTGTGAGCAGCTCCTCCTTCAGCAATACGAGAGATGAAGATTCCCTGAGAGAAAAGCACAGCCAATGATAATCTCACCTCTCAATTTTCCCCAAAATACAGTAAAAAGCGCCATTGTAAAATACACAAAGAAACATTTACAAAGAAGTGATTGTTTTTTGATGATTTAGAGCTACCACTCTTGGCAAGAAACAAATAAAAAACAGAAAAAGTGAATACAGTAAAAAGTAGACAACTAAACTTAATAAAACAACAAAAGAAAAAAGCTTTTGAAAGTTTATACAAACTAAATCAAGTCTCATCTGATTAACACTCTTTTCACAAGAACCAAAAGAAAAGTAAAGAGTCCTAGGGGAGTTTGACGAAGAATTAAAAACCGGTAACACACGTGTAGTAACACAATGCTAGTATCTCTTGCAGTGACTGGTTCAGTGCTCAGTGCTCCTGTACAGCTGTTGAGAGCTGGTCAGTCTGCTGGTGTAACATGCTGCAATGCCTCGAGCCTCTAGAGCAGAAATGATCCCGCTGACCTTAGCTTAAAAATTACCTGGCATGCTTTTAGTGGTTTATTATATGGGCTTATGTACAACTCTAAAGATGTAATTCAGACCATGCAGTATTAAAAGAACCAACTATTGATGACCTTAAAGGCCACTTGATTCTAAATCTCAACAGTTTAACAGAGTCTGCAAACGGTCAGCACTTTCACAGTACGTTTTCTAAAACTGGGATCAGAACGTTTCATGCTGAAGACACAAAGCAGCAAACAGACCAGCAGACAGTGAGATCTACTTGTTAGTAAAAACAAGCACAAATGTCAAGCAGAAGGACAAAAACAGGACTTACAATTACTCAGCACAGAGTGCGTGCATGTGCTAATGTGTGACCGTGTCTCCTTCGTGAAAGTGGTGCAAAAATGTGGCCATGTCAGAAAGATAGAGGGCAGTATGATGTGTGTCTGCAGTGGAGATCCAAAAATACTTCATCCCCTGCCATCCGATAATCTACTGGCCCTATCAGGTGTCAGTCCCTGTAATTCTAATCATTGCCATCTCGGTCAGCCATCCTAGAGGTGCTGAGAAGCATCATGCAGAAGCTCACGCAGTCCATACGCTTCTGCTAAACATGTTAAACATACGGAGAGAGCGGATGACATCCTGACGTCTGTAAACCACACTGCACAACCTGACACCGACACAATGAACACACCATAAAATATTCACAACAAGGCAAGACACGAGTGTAAATGCAAGAGCGTCTTGTGTTTACCGTGTCTCCTACTCGGTACGGGGTCGACCCTTTCCCTCCAGCAATGCTGAACCCTAAACCTTTATCGTTTCGGATCAGACAAGTGGCTAGTTTCAGCATCGGTCCAGCGCTGACAGCAGGAGAGGCAGGGTCCAGGAGGAAAGGCACCCCACTGGACCGTCTCTCCCGGGGGAAATAATCATCTTCTGGTCTCAGTGGCGTGGTGGTGATGGCATTCTCCGGTTCAACCATGCGTTCTCGCAGAACAGTCATAACCACGGCCGTCCCTGAATTGCGCAGGGCCTCGACGGCTGTGTGATGCTCTGCTCCGTGCAGGTCTACTCCGTTCACCTGAGAGCAGACGAATGCAATGATAGAGGATTTAAGGCAGTGTGAATGACTGGTTCTGAATGGGACAGCTCTAAAGAGAAAATGAAAACAGAAGTTCACCTCAAGAAGTTTGTCTCCCACTTTGACCCCAGCACGAGCTGCAGGGCCTTCTTCTGATACTCTAGAGATGAAAATACCCTGAAAAGGACATACAGTACATTAAAACAAACCACATTTACTGAACCTCATCTATTGCTTGAAAGCTCATTGAAATGTACCTCATCATCGCCCTTATAGGGTGTAGATCCTTTCCCCCCTGCTATGCTGATGCCCAACCCACCGGTCTGCCTCAGGATAGTCAGGGTCAGCTACAGATGAAGCAGAGAGATCAGAAATTCACAGACAAATGCAGAATGAAATACTTCAAAACGTTTGCTATGATATGCGTGTCTTGACTCACAAAACAAAAAACTAAACTAAAAAGTGTTTTCATGCAGTGCATGCTTGTTTAGAAAGTATTTATAATATGAACGACTGCATCTCTGTTCAGACAGATCAAATAGATTGTCCCAACCAGCCTTCTTTCCTTGATGTTCACAATGTGTTCATTTACATACATTAAAAAATGAGCTCTAATTTATGGATTATTGGACAAGCTTTTCATATTCAGACATGCATTTAAACACCAAGCTGAAGGAGAACACAGAAGCCCAACACCTCTGTTGATAAGATGAGTACCTGATGTTTCCAAGCTGGGTCAGCCTGACTGCTTTTGTCTATTTACTGAAGCAGTTTGGGAATGTGACAGATTTAAGTAGTTTACACAAATCTTTTCAATCTTTGGAGTGGAAAATTCAACACTAGAGTATTATAAAAAGAACTGGTGTGGACTGTACATGATGCACACAGTTAAAGCAGGATTCAGGAATACGCCAGACGATAAAGATTTTGTAAATGGTTACAGAGAAAAACTGGGCAACATAGACTTAACTGAAAAAGAGTCTTTGCCCACAAAATATTATGCGGTTTTAAAATCTGCAAGCTGTCTCTGACTTTTTGCAGCTACAATGGATGTTCCCAGACTGTAAATCAGGGCAAATATAGAAAAATCTAGGTAAATGTAGTGTATTGTATTCCAGCCTTTACTCACACTGGACAGTTTATATGTACAGACACCATAAAGTCTATACATAATGTACGTTGATCTATTCTATACAGAAAGTTTGTTTACATGAACATCTTTAATGTTCAATGGGTTCTGCATGTAAAAAAAAAAATAAACAATTTCATTATTAGACTAATGTGATGAAAGAGACGGTCCAGTAAAATTTTGTTTTAACGTTTTTGGATTCTGTGCTCAACAGCATTTAAGAACAAGAACAGCATTTATTTGAATCAGTAAGTTTACGGTTACTTTTTAAGTTTAATGCATCCTAGTCTTACTGAATTCAAACCATAGGGTATATAAAATTATTACAACCAAGAACAATGTTGCTCCAAGAATCAGGGAAAAACATTTGATTGAGTAAATTTCAACTAAATTAAGAGTATGTTTAATATTTTTCATATATAACATTTGATCAAATAGTCAAAAGTCTGAAGAATCAAGGAGAGGAGGCCAGCACTGCTGGGACAGGACACCAAGGATCTGTTTGATTAATGCAGACTGTATGAAGAACACATGCTCAAGATTGAACATCACCCGTCTCAAAACTTGCATTGATTCAAGTTTTGCAGATTAATGGCAGAAGACTCCACATCTAGTTCAATGCTACTGAACATTGTACTGTAACACATTCATGGTCTAAATAAAGGAGACCTAAGCCAATTCAATTCATAGTTATTTGTCCTTTTTTTTAATAAATGACATCAAGAGAAACAGAAACATTTTTTAAAAACTAATAACTGTTCAATTGAGGACAATTTAATCTTAAACCACTTTACATTTGTACTGACTGATTAAGTGATGGCACACATCACCAAACAATCACACCGTGACAAACCCAATAGTCACAAAATGAATGGGAGGGTGGTGAACTTTTTTGTGTGATGGACTAGATGTGGTTGATTCTACAACAGCAGCCATGCAAAGTGAGTGGGTAGATGGAAAAACACAAAACTTAAGTGAAGAAAAGAGAACAATGTTCTTGGACAATGAAATCTCTGGAGACATACAGCCCATTGTTTGTCTAATATAAATAAATGCTCAGCTTCAGGCATATTAAACAAAGTGCAAAGTAATGAACTTATGTGGTCTAATGCTATGGCTGATGGTCACTTATCTTACATTGGCACTGGCTCAGGAATTAATTAATTAAAGGAACAGAACTAGCCATTCATTAAAATACAAAAAAAAAAAAAAAAACTACAAAAGAACATTTATGACATGGATTAGTGTATTCAAATGTTTGAAAATGACTGACTTATTGCCTTATTGTGATATATCAGAGAGGGTATCAACACTATGTTGAAATTAGTTGCATGACTGACAATATGGAAGTATTTACATATTTTTATGAAAAAGAAACAAACAATAATTTGGTGGGTTTTGGTTGTGGAGAACCACAAATCTCACTCCATCTGATTTACTTACAATGACTGGTGTTTGGGGAACCTGGAACATCAGTCACATTTATGGCATATATTTTTACATGGCAAGTAACAAAATGTTAATTATTTCATTACGGAACTACAAACAACTTCTTGTGTGATTATTGTTCATTACAACCAGACAAAACAGAGACATTTGTAATATGATGCAGCCAAAAATAAATACAAGTTTCCACTATGTGCTCCTTGCTCCTAGGTGGCAGAACCTGACAGTGGGGTAGGCGGTGGAAAAGAGGAAAGAAATGAAAAACAAGAAAAAACGCTAGCAGACAGTAATAGAACCTAGTTTGGAGACAACATGGTAATGGAAACACAATGTTTCTTTAAAACTTAAGGGTAATTATTAAGATGAAAGATATATACTTTATGACATGCTTTCAATAACCACAGAAAACGCCTTGGTCAATAGACTTACATTGTAACTTCATTACTGCAAAAGCTTGACTTTATTTTTTGAAGTACTCAACCCTGAATATCTTCATCTAACAGCTGCACCATGACCATCTTCTTCTCCAAACACTAAGATCTATTACAGCTGTGACTTAGAAGTAAATGTTAGTCAGCAATTTCCCTGGCCATTCGGTATGGATTAATGAAGGAATTTTGTGATGGGTCGTGACTCCCTGAACTGCTGTGAACGATGAGTGAGTAATGAATGAATGATCAAAAGAGGGAGAGAGCGAGGAAGAGAGCGGGAGTTTGGGCGGAAAGAGAGTAGGTACAGACCTCTTCCTCCTCAATTCGAGCAGGCTCAATCAGCAGATTATTGACTTGATCAAATGACACCCCCTGTTAGGACAGGAACCAGCGAGAGGGCATGCAGATTAGTCAGGCCAAAAAAAAAAAACAGAGGTTGTATGACTGGAAATTAAAATAAATCGAACAAACATTCACACAGGTGACTGAATGACAGACACACAGCCACAGTTAGACAGGGCGCTTCCAAAACCACCACATATACAGCACACAACACTGCCATACACACTGAAAGAGCTTTCAAACAACAGCACAGCTCAGTTCTCAGACTCATCAAATAAAACGGGACACAATTATCTGGAAGAGCTTGCTATTCATACAGTATCTGTACAAAAACAGAACATTGCAATTCTGAATAAAAGTAATTTTACAGTCACATCAAACTTTACGAATGAAGTCTATAATGTTTAGCAATTTTAGCAATTTAATAAGACATGACAGGGAAATCAAAACAGCCCAACTGTCTGGATTAAGCAACCCAAGTTACAGGTCGTCAATATTAACCTCAGACAAATCACTAGCGTGTCAATGCTATAAAACGCAGATATAAAGCAATTACCAACATGCACACAAATGTCAATATTAACAAAGGAACAGCAATTTACTTTTTTTCAAACTGAAAACATGCACACAGAAGTCCTGAACAAGCATTCCTCAGCCACTCATGGAGACCACACACACACACACGCACACACACACACGCACACACACACACACACACACACACACACACACACACACACACACACACACACACACACACACACACACACGCACACCTTCCTGACCACATTCAAAATATTTTAAACAAGATATATATATAAATCTTGGCTTCAAAGATTAATTTTAAATATGTATAGCTGAATTAAATCATATTTCAGAACTCAATGAATGATTGCAAAGCATTATGTTGCATGTTTGTAGGAAATAAATTCTCATTTCAGTGGTTGTTACTGTAAAAAACCTAAAGGATTCATGCTATTTTCTGGTTACAGTATGCATTTTAAAGACCAATGAGAGTCCTCATATTTCTACACAATAAAAATTATATATATATATAAAAAAAACATGGTGGAATTGTTCATTGATGTGAGATCAGGTATAATTTAAAATGATCAGCACACAGACAGCTGTGGAAAAGGTGGGCAAAGAGGGCAGTGTGCACTGATTTCCCCAGGTAACAGAGACAGCAAATGATGATGAGAAGCAAGAGCAGTGCTCAATGGGGTGGAGCCAAGCTGTGGAGGAGGAGCTAAACATAGCCAGAGAGTGGGGCAAAACAAGGAGAAACTTTTTCATTTGAGGTTCTGTCCTTTCAATCAGACCAAAGGCGGAGGTCATCTTAAAACAAGCATTTATCAAACAGACAAAAAATTTGCATGCTGCCAATATTCATTCCAATGACACGATGGTTCTGAAACAATGAATGAATCTGAATGAACAAAAATCGTCACAGAGGGGTCAAAAAGTGTGAGACAACAAACTAAAACAAAAGTGAGACGAACCAAAAGAAATTCTAAAATTTTCTGTACAATACTGTTCCAAAGGTTAAAAGTCAGTAAGAATTAATGTGTCTTTTGATCAATAAAGACGAAGAGACTAGTCGAATAATATCTGAAAGATCATGTGACAGTGATGACTGGAGTAATGGCCATCACAGGAATAAATGTACAATTTAAAATATTACTGTAATTTTAAAATTGTTATTTTAAATTGCAATAACATTTCACAAAAATTGTGTTTTTAGTGTGTTTTTGTACAAATAAATCCAGCTTCAGTGAGCCTTTTACTAACCTTAAACTTTTGAACAATGTTATAACGTACATTTTTTGCTGATAATATAATTTTGCAATTAAAAATTGTAATTAAATTTGAAAAATGTAAAACGGACAGATTTACACAAGGGGTCTCAAACTTTTAGCACTGTATTTTGTATATCTTAGACTGAAAAAATTCCACACTCTGCACTAAGATGTATGAACATGATTATTAAATAACTCCACTTAAACCCTCAGACAATATAAATTGATTTCAGCAACTTTTAATGAAGAAACTAGGATTTCCCACACCACTGCTACTAGAAGTGAGCCCTTCTTACCTTCACTGGCTGCAGGGACGAGTTCATCTGACTCAGCCTGCTGTCTTCTAACTCAGCTGCTTCTAGTCTTTGTTGAAAAGGGGTGTTGACTGTTACTCCTCCCTCGTCCTCCTCATCTTCCTCCTCCTCCTCACCATCCCTCTCGTCCTCAGGGGTGTGAGCAGTAGGTGAGAGGCCGTCATGACTGAAGCCTTGCAGCAGAGCAGCAACAGTCTCTGGTTTGGGCAGCTTTGTGATCTTGAAGTGCTTTTTGTAGTGTGGTGTGTCTTTACGTATGAGCCGCTGTTTCTCTGCAGGAAAAGATGGTGTTCGAGGGTCCTCATCGCTCCTTTCAGCATCTTCATCATCCTCTTCATTCTCATCTTCTTCCTCCTCATCACCGCCGCGGATGATGGGGTCTTCAGCAAAGTGCACAGTAGGCTGCGAAGGCAAGAAAACGGTTTCTTGGATTACCAATGTAGCGACTGAATCATTACGGCTCAGAATCGGGGGACCAAAACCAAAACATTATCTTTACAGTAGCTTGCACTTGTACATTAGAGGTCACAGTTACATTCAGGATGTGCTGAACATACTTCATACATACCTCAGTATACTCCACCTCCATCTCATCCAGCTCCTCCTCCTCTTGACCCTGACCATCATTAATCTCCACACCTGTACTGTGTACACCCCGCTTCTCATCCTGAGAATTGGCAGAGGCGGTGCTACTGGATGCCTGAGAATCATGACTTTGATTGGACAGCCCACTCAACCGTTTTTCCTGTGAAAAAAAAAAAAAATACTGAGCAGTTCGTATTTAACAATTAAATAATAATCACATATACTTATAATATACACACAACATTATATATATATATATATATATATATATATATATATATATATATATATATATATATATATATATATATATATATATATATATATATATATATATATATATATATATATATATATATATAGAACTGTTTGTAAGTAATATTAAAAATATGACAAAGGTCATTTTAGTCAATCTTATCCTTACAGACATACAACTTGTTGGTTTATGTCAACAGCGATATATTTATTCATGCCTTAAGTCTTGATAGTTTTCCCTTGTAAACTATTTGTATGAAATTACTGTATTTAGTAAGTTGCACCTGAATATAATTTGCATTTTTTATAAACAACACATTTAAGTTCCCCACGCTCCACAAAGAAATTATCCAACAGAATAGAGAACCATAAGCAAAAAAAGAGATAAAATAAACAACTGCATCGTCATTTATAATAAACAAGTCATGACACATTTTAGATGATAAAAAGATGACATATTTTGCAAAACATGGTATACTATCAGTGCACCATAGTTCTACAAATAAACTGATTCTGTGCATTCATTTCCATTCAAATTGATGGAAACTAATAGAAGAAAAAAATAAAATAAAACTAAACAATTCTGCCTTTGACTGAATGTACCTCAGAGTCCGGGGACTCCAGATCCTCATCTGGCTTGGCTGTATAAGCCTCATTTCTTCTGGCTTCAATGACATTCTTCATTACCTTCAACTCACTGGGATGAGGTGTGGCTCTCCTCTGAAGACCCTGCTGGTTCACATATACAGCAAGAGTGTTAGCACACTGTAAACAGTTTTCCAGAAATCATAAACATCCTGTACACATTTCCACGCTCACCCTCTTCTCTGCTGCACTCTCCTCATCTTCCTCTTCATGTTTGGAGTCATCCTGGAAGTGAATGACCGATACCCTGTTCAAATTAGTGTCTGTGGGCCAGGTTTCATCAACACTCCTCTCCAGTAGATTCTCTGCAAAGTAGATTACAAAATATTGCAATTTGATGCGTGTCCTGGATTCACAATGGGTGTAGTCTTCAGTGCCTGACCGATATAAGTTTTTTGGGGCAGATACAGATATTAGCGAAAAAAAAAAAAAAAAAACAGATACTGATATATCGGCCAATATTCTTTGTTTCTCTTTACTGTTCTCTGTTCCCATGCTGTACAGCTGTCTGAGGCTAAGACTACGAGAGCCCGAACGGTATATCGTTTTGCCAATATTATCGGCCGATATGAGCCTGACGTTTCCATATATCTGTATTTAATTAATATTTATTATATATATATATATATATATATATATATATATATATATATATATATATATATATATATATATATATATATATATATATATATATATATATATATAAATGCTTGAAATGGTGTGATTACAGTCCAGAAGTTCTCTTTGTAGTGCCTTTAAATTAGGGCTACACAATTAATCAAATGCGATTGTCATGCACATCTTGTCAGTAAAGCCGGTTCTGTGATTAGTAGTAAAACAGCAGCATTTACTACACAGGGCTGTAGATCTCTGACAAGCTACCGGGAGGAAGGAAAAAAATTATAAAAAATGCTGATGATATATAATCGTACAATTACTTAAATCGAATAAATCATTCACGATAATGAACTACAGTTCTGTGTAGTAGGCCTTAATGCTGCTCCATCTGAAAGGACATGAAAATACCGCATTTAATATTACGTTTTTACTCCAAACTCACTTCATAACATCAGTCGAGTGTTTGAAATAACTCCTTCTGTGAGATGATGTGGCTTCTTAAACAGAATAAGGCACGCAACATATTTCATAGTATTCTAAGCAGTGATATAGGCCATGTTGATTAGCACTGCATTATAGATATAGTTTATTATAATAAAAATTATAATAATAACAACTCATTCAAATTTTCCCTCTGGCTAATCATAAAACACACAAGTCACATGTAACTAAATGCCAACACCCTGTGAGCAAATAAGGTATCAGACTGAATGCAAGTGTGACCGTTTTGTTAGTCACCTTACAGGTGTTGACTGATTTTAGACTGGGTACACACTTAGTGTGTATAAACCATATATTGCCATAGTCATGTATTCATTAGTCACGATGAATCAATGAAAGCATTTAAATCTTCTGTTTATTCAGCAACCCTCGGGTTTCTTCTGTGAGGCATATTTGGAGTTTCCGCGCAAGAGCGCCCTCTGGCTTTCGGATAGATATTTACTACTGATCACAGAACTGTGCTTCACTGACAAGATAAGTATGACATTCGCAGCTTCGGTCTAATCGCAATTTGGATTTATTGTGCAGCCCTAATTTAAATGCACTTTTTCGAACAAAAAGGACTACCACAGAATGATTTAAGTTTTTTTTTTCAGTCAAATTATCTGTTCCTGACTAAGTAACAAGCTGTAAGTCAGAATAATCTGCAAAATGGGGTAGACATGTAGCCATTTAGTCTGGCTATGCAAAGCTTCTCTGGGTGTGACTTGACAGCTCCATTGACAAGGATGGCGAAGTGTCTTACCAAGGCTCGATGAGGGTTGCTGAGGCAGCAGGTAGCAGGTGAGAACTTTTTCCCCAGTCTGCTCATCGTCCTCTGTCTGGAACTTCAGCATGGGCTGAGACTGGTTCTCTGCCAGCCACATAGCCTTCAGGTTGAGATTGGCCAATGCGAATGGTAAATTCTGCAACCTTTGACAGACAGCAAGAAGTGAAGAAACTTCAGTGCATGAAACAAAAAGCTGGTAGCAATTCTTATGGTTACTCTGACATCTAAAACCTGTGAAATAGAGGATGCATTTTCACCTGTTGCCTGCCACGTCCAGCACATGTAATTCTGTTGCATTGCCGAGCTCAGCAGGCAGTTTTCCCAAACGGTTATCTCTGAGAGAGAGCACGTTCAGGCTGGCACATCCTCCCAGTTCTGCTGGCACGCTGCTCAAGCGGTTTCGGTCCACATTCAAGTTGGTCAACTTCTTCAGCTTCCCAAGTGAGCGAGGGAGGGACTGAAAGAGAAAGTTTTCACAATGGGCTCTGCTCTGACACATCTGCTTTCCTCCTAAAATTTGCAAATGCAGTCATGCTAATATTGTAACGATTAATTGTGATTACTCATTTATAAGTTATTTCAGATGAAAGCATCCTGTAAACAAACAAATGCAATGTAAATTAATTTCAATCTAAAGCTGATGTTTACATATCATTCCCACGATAAAAAAAAAAAAAACACTCTCATATACAGCAAAAAATGTGGAAGCATTACATAAAATACAACTTGATGCTCCAAAAACAGTGTCATAGAATTAAAGAAAGTGCAGTGAGCAAATAAAGGCAGGCATAACAGATATCAGGTGGTGCAGGTTTTGTACCTGGAGAAGATTCTCAGTCAACATAAGCTCTGTCAGGTTCTCACACTCGCCAAGAGAGTCTGTGAGATGCACCAAGCGGTTCTGGTTCACTTTCAGAATGGACAACTTCTTAAGTGAGCCTGTTGAAAAAAATCACGGATGCCTTGAAATAAGTACAAAAACTACTGTAGTCATATTAAAATGGTTTCAAGATGAACACTGACTTAGGACAAAAACATGATTTTTAAATTAATTACACAGTATATGCAAGCAATAGTAGCTGAAATAAAAAAAATAAACATTAACCTTAAACTTGTAATGACAGTGCAGCTTTATGATGACCTAAATCTGCTGACACTAGGGGGCAGTGTTGTGATTCTCTAATCACGAAAAAAATTCTCAACTCAACTTTAAACATTGACTATGATCATAACAATTAAAAAAAGTTCTAATTTGGACAATTTTACATAAATAATAAATATGTATCATAATAAAGGTGTATCATATTGTCCTGAAACAAACCAAATATTATAAGATTTTTGTAACATGTAACCTGATTGGAACTTTGACACAGGGTGATTCAAATTCTCCCTCTGACTCATCATAAAACACACAAGTCACATGTAACTAAATGCCAACACCCTGTGAGCAAATAATGTATCAGACTGAATGCAAGTGTGACCGTTTTGTTTGTCACCTTACAGGTGCTGACTGATTTTAGACTGGGTACACACTTAGGGTTCAGTAAATTGATACAGAGATTATGATGAATGCGGGACAACATGTTTATTTTAAAAACCATGTCTCCGTACAAAAAGCAGGAATAATCTCATATTTATTGATGTCTGTAAGAGGGATATAGAGTTTCACCAATGCTGTCTGGCAAGACTTCCAGGAGGTTCTCAGAGAGCAGCAGGTCCGTGAGGGCGATAAGGCCACTGATCTCTGTGGGAAGCTCTGATAGACGGTTCTCTGACACGTCCAAGCAAACCAGCTGCCGCAGGTTCCCCAGCTCCTGTTAAACACAGAGGTTATCTTTCAGTTAGCTGAAAGTGAATTAAAGCACTCTAGTTTCCACTTCAGTTATCACCAGAACAAGCACATGGTACATGCATTCAGCTGTGCTGAGAGTAAACAACATCTGCATGAATTTGAACCTTTATCTGAACTAGATATTTCAAAACCATCAAGACAGATGACCAGGATGATAATGAACCAATCTGAAGCGGTCTGTACTCACAGGAGGTAGTGAGGAGAGCTGGTTTCTGTCCAACCAAAGCTCACGAAGATTGGGCAGTGCCCCAAGTGTGTCAGGCTAAATGGAAGAATAAAAAAAAGCAGATTAAAGACAGGATATGAGGCAATGAAAAAGAGGCAAACAATAATTTACAAAAAATAAAACAATATTTAATGTTAAATTAATTGGCAGGCACTGAGGTTCAGCAATGGAAATGATACTCAGAGATCCAACTGGGGCAAAGAAAAATAACAAGCACTAAATAAACCTAAAAACATGGCATGCATGTGTGTGCATGATTTCATTACTAAAACATCTCGGTTATTCTCAGGACCAAACAAACTATCCGCTTCTTACCAAAACTTCCAGTACATTGCTGCCCAGATCCAGCTGTTCCAGTTTAACCAGGAAGGAAAGAGAGCTAGAGGATGATGGAAACAGGTTTCACATTTAATGTTATTTTTCCCCATTGTTTGGGAGGTGTAAATGCAGAGCATGAACTATTTGGATCTATGTGTAGTTTGATGGGAAAATACTTACGAGGGTAAAGATTTCAGTAGATTCTCCCTCAGTTCTAGAGTCACCAGGTTTGACAAGCTGAGAGAAGAAAAAAAAAAGAGAAAGAGTCGAGACTGAGTGTCAGATGGTGAGTGTGTCGCTTAGTTCGGAAGAGTAAGGGGCTCCTCCATCTGCACGACATCTACAGTAGCCAAAAACCATGTGTGTGTGTGTGTGTGTACATGTGTGAAATGGAGAGTGACAGTCTGTGTCTGTATGTAAATTGGAATGGGAACTGGCTATAAAAATGATGCACCCATGCATTTCAATATTATAAAATTTGCATAGGTATTCCTCTTTGATGCACATTGATTTTATCCATTACTTTAAATGCATAAAATTATGGGTTGCATTGTGAGGCTGTACTACATGCATATAGTTTGTTATTAATGACTGAACTTACAGAAACATAGTATGATCTTGCTTTTTAAAATATATCAGCACGAAATAAATATGAACCCTCTCTATTTTCTAAAAGCATGTTACAGATCGTATGTGAAAAAGTGATCTATGAATAGATTCATCAAAAGTTTGACTTCATAATGTTTAATCAAATAAAAATGATGGAATTCTACTGGACAACAGATTAATAAAGCAAATTCACCATCACCATTCACCTTCATTTTTTCAATAATTGTTTACATGCAAAAAAATTTTTTTTAATTTTTACCCAATACAGTTTCTTGTGGAAGGCGCTTTTTTCAGATTCTATGCGGTTTTATAAAAAATCTAAAACAGAAACCAACTAAAAACAAACCTGGAATAGAATGTGTTCATATCGACTTACTTTCCAATGTCATTGGGTAGAGACTGCAGCGACACGTCATTGAGTGATAGGTGAGCCAGTCCTCTGAGCTGTGAGAAGCCATCAGGCAACCTGAGACCCACACAGACAAAAGAAAAAATGAGACGCACAATGGAAAAAGGTTTGGTCTGTGAAAGCGGTTACTGCTAACAGCAGCGCTCATCTTCCTGCTCTAATGTAAATAAGGAGTGGGAAGCACTTGAGTGATGAATTAAGTTGACATCCTCTAATAGCAGTGTGCTCTGACTGACCCAAACAAAGTGTCTGTTACATTCTCGCCTGCTTTTAAAAATAACATTACAAATGATCATTTGTAAACTTTTTAGTGTCAAACGACTTCTCTCTTTCCCAACCTTTCATCATCAAGAAAGTGTCATTTGGTATGAGCCAGAGCTTTTGGGGGATTTTGGGGTTCTTCCAGCACACTAACCTGGACAAGGGGTTTCCGCTGAAGTCTGCAATCTCCAAGGCCTGACAGAATTTAATGTTTTCGGGAATCTCAGAAATATCTAAGAGAGAGAGAGAGAGAGGCACAGTCAGCAAGATATACCGAAGGAGTGTCACGACAAACTGAGCACTTTTTCAGGCTTCTTAATAATGGCTACCAGATGGCCTGGAGGAACGGGAGGAGAGGGTGATTTGACTGTGGTGAGTCGTCTGTAAGTGTGTGCGTGTGTGTGTGTGTGTGTGTATCTTATATACGGGATCCGAGCTACACGTTAGGGACCTAGTGAGAGTCGCTTCATTTGCAGAGTTGCAGAATATAACACGGCACAGTATAAAATACAGACCAATATTAATCCTGAGACTAACAGAAAACGTCCCTCGGCACATGAGAAGACAATTGGGTGTTGAAACCGATGTACACTTCTTAAATAGGCATGGCTCAAAGACAACATTCCAGAGCACTGTGTAAAGAAACCTTCAAGTGGCACACAGGATGTGTGTGTAAATATCTCTAGATGGGTGCAGTTTAAAAGCAGGTTTATTTTTCAGTAGCAGTGCACATTAAAGAAAAGGTTCTACACACCATTTCTAGAGATGTCTAGCTCCACCAGCTGTGTGAAGTTGGCAACGTCGGGCGGCAATTTCTGAATCTCATTGTCGCTGAGGCCCAGTTTTCGCAGATTGTGCAATCTGAAGAAAGGCTGAAAGGTAAAGAATGAGTAAGTATTAGATAAAACGCTGTTATATACTGGCCAGACAAATGCATCAAGAGAGAAACAATATAGATAGGCCCTATATTGGTTACTATCTCCTAATATAGGATATTAAACTGTTTATGCATATTTTAGCAACAGCGATAGATTATTTACCCACCCCTCACTATTACAAATCTGCATGGCTTGCTTTTTTTTGTCCGCGCAACACAAAAGATGATGATACCATTTTAGTGACCACTGACTTCCCTTTTATAGACAAGAAAACAATGAAACTATGCTCAATTTATCTTTTCATATTACATAGAAGAAAGGAAGTCATACATGTGTGAAACAACATGAAGATGAATAAACAATTAGTCAATATTCATTTTTGGATGGTTATCCTGTTAAGAGCACTCACTCTTGAAAAGGGGTTCCCTTTTAAGAGCTCATCAGCATTTATTGGTTAATACAGGCCAACTGGTATCTGTCTTTTGTTTTTTTTTGCATAACATTATATCTAACTGATTTGTAGAAATCAGTGTGGCTGGGGACAATGAAAAACACAGATGGGTCAAGTGCTACTAGACACTGCATGGTGAAAAATATCGGAGCATTGAACGATTTAGAACAAACAAGGTTATACACTCAATCCTATGCTGCAATTGCAAACAAAGCTTTTATTTGCATGTTATTTTGAATGAGCCAGACTGTAAACTAATGACCAGTGCACAACTACCTGACAACAGCTCTTCCACACACATACACTTCTATAAACAGTCATGTAAAATGAAGGCAAAAGTTTGCGCGTCTGTTTTTGCACACCATGCTACTTTTATCAAGAGCTTGCTTGTTAGTTGGTCACATTCAGTACATTCCTGCTGCTGCGGCCCTTCATGCCCTCTTCTCTTTTTATGCCGGGCTGGCCGCTGATCACCAACAGAGGACTTACTATGTACTGCCAAGAGCAAGGCTGATACTCTGAGATGTGTGTGTGTGTGTGTGTGTGTGTGTGTGTGTGTGCAGTTGCTTGTTGTGACTCTGATTCACTAGGACACAAGGCCAAAACATCAAAACGCTTTAAAAATAGAAAATGGATGTAAAATAAAAATGAAAAATGATATCAGCACAAGATTGTGAGAAATGTGACTCAACCAAACAACAGTAGCACCTCCATGTAAGGCAGTGGTTTTTTACTGGGGGGCCGACTAAGCAGACTTCTTAGGGGGTCTCAAGATGACTTATAGAACATTTTGTTAATTGAAATAGACATTTAAACGAAAACTAAAACAGGATGGCTTTAGCAACAACAAGTGTAAGCACTAAAATTACAAACTGAATTTTTTTTTTTGTACTAAAACTGAACTAAAATTTTAAATTAAAATTAAATAAATGCAAATAGCAATGTAATAAGAATGACAAATGCACAAAATTACTACAAATTAAAATGAAAACTGAAAGTCAAAAAATAAAAGCCCATTTAAGAAATAACTGTAATAGAATATACTTATACACTAAAAAAAACTAAAATTATTATCCAATAAATCGTGAAAGACTAGAAAAGTAATGGAATAAAATTGAGGAATCCTGAATAACAAGATCTTAAAACATCTGGAAATCTAAAAACTTAATAATTTAAAATTTGAATGATTATGCTCTTATCTATGGATGTTTACGGTTTCTCTACAATAATATTTAAAAAGATTCCGTCACAGCAGCAGATATTCCAGAGGAAACCTTCTAGACTACATGGGAATTTTGATGTGGCCAACAGGGTACCTTGTCAAAAGGCTGAGAAGTGCTAAAGGTGCTCACTTGTAAAAATGGCACTTCATATGAAAAGCATGGAAGGTAATAATGTTGCAAATGTAAATGAAATCTTTAAAATCTTTTCGGATTACTGCAATTGTTCACCGCTGTGGTTCACTGTGGGCAGCTGGAGGCTTTGCTGCCACCACCGTTGTGGCAGGTGACACGTATCACATGACTAAGCGATGGGAAATGTGAGCTTGGTTAGAAATGAGACCAAAATACACATAGAGATCAAGTAATAAACTCAGTACAGCTGCCACATACAGGACTGAAATAATTGAAAACAAGTGGCGTGATGACACATGGTTGAACTACACACGTCACTTTAAAAACTCAGGGGAAAACACTGAGATGCCTTCAAACAGAGGCCAGCAAAACACGTACCAGCACTAACTTCCTTCAATTATCAACACGGCGGGCGCAGGGCAGAGCATCGCCATGAGTGGAAGCCATGAGGTCTATTGGTGGGAGGAGGCTCTCTAGTGAAGGCCTGATTATAAACACACACAAAGCGGCTCATTCATCACAGTGGCCAGATGCCAGGCAAGCCCAAGACCATATAGTTACCAATCTACTGCACTCACACACTCAAAAAGCCACTCTTTTCACTATCCAGTAATCCATCTGCCTCCCCAGCGTGTAAACAGATATCTAGTCAGCATCTATTAATTCCTAAAACTTCACTACACAGAAACAAAAGTCAGACATCATCACCCTGAAGTGAGTTTGAGTGCCTTTAATCCAGACTGACTTGTCAAGCGTACTGACCGTTTGCAGCTGCTAATTACACACACCACTGACAGTTACAGGCATTCTGACCATGCTGGAGATCCTAAGGATAATCCGGCTTAACAGCATTTATTTGCATGTTTGTGAAGTGACTGGGTTTAAATAAGTCATGATAATTCACTAACCTATACAAAGCAGATTGTTGCTTTAACTCTGAAAAAATAAAAGCCTATAAAAGATGCATCTCAGAAAATTAGAATGTTATGGAAAAGGTCTTTATTTTTTTGTAATTTTATTTAAAAAAAGCAAACTTTCTTATATTCTAGATTCATTGCACGCAAACTGAAATTTTTCAAAAGTTTTTTTGTTTTAATTCTGATGGTTACAACTTACCGCTTTGGAAAATAAATACAAAATCAGTTATCTCCAAAAATCAGAATATTCCATTTTGACCTTGATTGGTTTGATCAATTTTGAGTATAAATACTGGGTACCTCTTGGGCTCGTTTAGAATATGCAACAACAATTATGGGAAAGACTACTGACTTGACAGTTGTCCAGAAGACAAACATCAACACCCTCCACAAGGAGGGTAAGCCACAGAGGGTAATTGCTGAAATTGCTGACTGTACACAGAGTACTGTATCAAAATATATTCATAGAAAGTTGACTGGAAGAAAAAGGTGTGGTAGGAAAAGGTGTACAAGCAATAGGGATGAACACAGCCTTGGAAAGATTGTCAGGAAAAGTAGATTCAAGAAAAGCAGATTCAAGAAGAGTCACCATACTCCGACGTCTTCAGGAAAAGGGCTACAGCTGTCACATTCCTAGAACCAAGCCACTCCTGAACCACATCAGAAACATTTCACCTGGGTTAAGGAGAAAAAGAACTGGACAATTTTCAAATTAAATTAAGCATTTCATTTTGGGGTGGACTAGACATAATCTCAGAAAAATGGTTGCAGGAATCTCATTTTTCATGGTATCTTCAGATTTGAAATAGAAACTCATGAGACATGTGACTTTAAACCAATTACTTTTCTGGATTGCTCCAGGACTGATTTCATGTATTTTTTTGTGAAATAAAAAATAAAAATCAGTGTGGTAAAACATTTTTCAAGACACTTCACTGTCTATAACGTTTTATCTTTTTGAGCATTATCAACTCTGGATGACGGACAGTAAAGCCAAAGGGTCTTCCTTCCAAAAAACAACAAAATTGAGTGTAGCACACTGAAGTTAGGAATGGGCATGGGCCGATTACCGGTTTCAAGGTATACCGTGATTTGAAAACGTCATGGTTTCAAAACCACTAATATTTTCCATTATACC